>NW_024467964.1:1200000-1800000 GCF_002105095.1 Pseudomassariella vexata
TGATGATAGACTCGATATCCATTGTGGTCACCTCCCTAGGGACGTTCAGCTCTGGTCTCGTCTGTAATAGGCCGCGATCGAGGTCCGATAGATCTATATACGGGTCTGGGAAGAACCTCTCAGCTAGTAATTTTGCCTTCTCATCATGTGTACGTGCTGTAAGCGTGTCGCCGGCGTCCCTCCGGAGATCTGGCAAGCCGTGGGCCTCAGGGGGGGCCCAGCTCCGTAGCCTAGCCCACCTCTGCAGTGCCCACAGGCTTTTGTGATCCTTCGCCGTCCCCTCGAGCTTCTCGTGCCAGCTACGCGTCTGCGCTTCGCTGATTTCGAGCCGTTGTTTTTGGCCGGCTCTTGTATATTCGTCCCAGTTGGTCTGCGACCTTGCCTGGAGGTAGTCCCGCCGTCGTCTCTTCGTCTCAGCGCAAGCCTTGCTAACCTGCGGGCACCACCACGGGACCCCAGCGCCTCGGCCAACGGTGCGTCTCGGGACCGCCACGTCGGCGATCTCTTGGAGGTTCCGGATAACCCAGTCAACAGCCTGGTCCAACTCCGTTATCGTCTCAACCGGCAAATAATTCATAAATCTCTGGCTTGATTCGGCTACGATGAGCCACTTATCCGCCATCGCCCAGTTCCACCCTTCGACACTGCGGCGGCCCTCCTTGACTGCTTCCCCGTTGGATATTACCCTAATCACTTGCGCTCTGTGGTCTGAGCCCTCTAGGCCCGGGTCCCCATCGTAATCAATCCTAGCCCCTTTCGTCACCCAGGCTAGGTCGATAGTTGAGTCTCGTTGTTTGTGCCTTTGCCGTGTGATTTCCCCGAACGGCGTAACGAGCTCTAATCGCCAGCATCGCGCAAACTCCACTACGTTGTCGCTGCCCCGTGACGACCGTCCGTGGACGTCCCACAGCGGGTGATGTGTATTGAAGTCCCCTACGAGGACCTGTGTCCCCTCCGGCGCCCCATTAGGGAGGTCTTGGAGCGGGCTGACCCAGCGGCTCCCGGTCTGGTTTGGTGAATAGATAGACCAGATTGTAAGGGCGTCCGGGCCTGCCCCGAACGTAATACTGCTCCAGTCCATCTATGGAAACATTACGATTGAAAAGTTCCTACTTAAGACATACCGAAGTATTTATGCAACCGCCTTGCATTTTCTCTTGTGGATACAATCAACGCCCCTCCTGCTTTGCCTTATTTGCGTGAAACGGGCGGTGCCGGACCACTGCTGTGATAGTTAGCCATATCTTCCATAGCTGCAGATTCCTGGGGCTAAAGGGCTATCTACGGGCAATTAGCCAAAGTGCTGCACCTAGAACATAGCCAGTGAGGGGTACGTAACAGTTATTGTCGTCACATAAGGTAAACGCCACCCTTTGTTAGTCTCCTTCAGCACAGCTTGTCATTGCACATGCCCGCATCACTTTCAACTACACCACCGTACTGCATAAGTCGAAAAAGGGAGGTGTAACGCTTCCCATCGGGTGACTATGTTGACGCTGGGGATACCCCTTTCACGGTCCATTCGTTGATGCGCCTTCCTGTGTCACTGCTATAAAACTGCATGTTGATCCATCTCTTATAACCGTTCCTTCCTTTAAGAAGGCCCTAAAAGCACTCGATTTCCATGTCCATTTGGGGGCCGATGGCACCCGATTCTATTGCATTCAGGAAGTTGGGGGCAATCACGAAAACCAGTTCCACCTTTTCCCACCTGGACATTATGAATGCGTCGGGTACAGGCTGAGACTCAACCCAATTGTCACACTGGCTGATTTCACCATCAATGTCAATAAATATGGAGGCCGCAAGTATGCCACAGCTGTGCCAAACATGGCAACGTTTCACCTCCAGTATCAGACCTACAACAACGACAATTGGGCTACCGTACCGTTGGAGACTCATGAATTTAACTGCGGCCAGCTCAGGGAATTTTACTGGCACGAAGGGCGGCCGCAACATGATACAGATGATGAGACGGAGAAGGAACAGAGTAAGGAAGGAGAGAGTGATTGGTTGTGAAGCAGAGTGACAGAGTGAGGCTGAGGGTACAGCTACTTATCGGACTCATTGCAAACTGTAACAAAACATGGATTGAAAGTGTCTCTGTCCTTCCAAGCAAAAAGAGGGAAAGTTACCATAAGGGCCTCAAGACCAGAAAAATCTGCAGCTAAGGAAGTGCTGATCACGTCTGAGCATGAGAGTGGCTGATACATCAGAGGATCCAGGGCACAGGGTCCGATATCCGTTGGGGGCGCAAAGGCTGGAGCCGTCCGACACTACTGCGGTGATCAAGTAGCACAATGATGCTTTTCACCACAACTTAGCAAGAGTCTCTTATGGGCTTTGCAAGTGAAATATTCATACGATAAAATTCATTGGGGCCACCATATTGGTTGGCATCGCAGATGTAAGGAAAAGATGAAGATGTCGTCACGATGAAGGTACTTACACCCATTCTTCTGCAACCAACGTCGAATAAGGATGCCGTGAGCGTGCGCATGCAGCAGAGCGGGTTTTAGTGTCGGATAAGTCCCACATGAGTAGGCTCCAGTCGACTTATGGTGCGGGCACCTATAATATCCAGCTGCATTCACGCGGCAAGCCGCTTGGAAATACCCCATCGGCACAGACCTGCAGGTTTGATGAAGTCGCTGAAAGCATCATTTACTTCAATTTTAGACGCTCAACCTTTATGTATGCTGTAGTACGGGTTACCCGCTGTAACAAGTTGATTGGTGTGAGTGAAACATTCTAGCATGATGCTCCGAACTACACCAGGCTGCGTTGCAGCGTTGGCTGCTCAAGCTGCATACTGTTATCTGTTTGCTATTTTGCAGCCAGCCTGAGAAGCCAGCACACCATGCATTGCACGTATATGCATCGATAGCCAGTAGATAGGTATGCAAACAGCCCCATAATAGGCAATATACATGTTTCTGCCTGCTCACCCTATGTCTATACATTATTTAATGTCCCCCAAGGCACAACATGCATTGGACAGCTGGGCTATCCATCTTTCTCTCAACCTCTCCTGGCTTGCCTTGCTCCCTCCAACTTGTCACGCCATTGTTGTGCATTCTAGTCTATACCTGGCACCAACGAAAATGTCCAAGCTGGTAAAACAATGGTGTACACACAAGACCGCCAATTTTGAAGGGATAAAGGGTGTCAAGTATAATCCAAATACTGGCCTCGAGAGCGCGCTTGAAGCCCTCGATGTCCGTGTCCGAACCCTCGAGCGGATTTCCTGCTCCACGACACTACCCCCTATGCTGAAGCCAACTTGGGATTCGCTCGAGTACCGGCTCCGCTACCTAGACGACAAGATTCGATCGGCCACCTTGGAAGTCCCCACAGCCAAAACCAACATCCCAAGAGATCTCGAGGTCGTCAAGTCGATGGCGAGCAGCATTTTCGCCCGTATTGTGGCTGCAGCTCCTGCCATCGAGTCCTCCAAGGTAACAGACGACAAGGATCGCGACAGCGGTGAACTCGATGAGATAGCCCAGCGATTGTGTTATATCGCTGGTCATTTCCACCGCAAAGTCCGGGACTTCGAGGAGAACACCAGCCAGCTGTACGAGTTCGTCATCACGCTGTCGCTCTATGCCGACTCTACGGGCCTCCAAACCCCTAACTTTGGTCCCGTAGGTCCTGGCCGTCACCCGCAGAGAATGCTCGTGGGTGGTCATCCTCCACCACCACCACCACCACCACCACCACAGCTTCCTTTCTCTTCCAAGGGCTGCTGCGGCTGCTGCGCCTGCTTCTGTCACAATGCCAAAAACACGTCGAAGTCGGGTCTCACTAAGCGGAGTCTCGATCGGCTGGATAAGCGCCGCTGGAGAGTCCCTGGGTTTGGGTGGCTCAAGAAGCTGCGGTGCTTCAGGTCGAAAGAACGGGCTGGGAGCGTGTACACTGCGTCAACTCGCTCGACCATTGTTTGAAGTGGAGACTAGCAGGGACAAAAGTGCTTAACTTGTGTAGGGAGCCTGATTTTTAACCAAAACTGTGTGGTTTTGTTTCAGAAACCAAAAATCTTGAAGGTTTGCAATTATTAGAGTAGGATAAATCTCACTCTTTTTGCCAGCGTATGCACCTAGGGTTTTCTGTCTCCTTGAGCTTTTGGCAGATAGCCAGTGTCACCCAAATTGTGTTCTCATATAGTCTAGTACGTTGTTCCCAGACCAATTCCTCGTGACGGCCCGCTTTCCCCTACACACCGCCATTTTCATGCGGCTCTAACTACTCCACGAGAGGCTCATTCTATCTCTGAGTGCTCATGAGGCTGTTAAATATGGGTGCTGCCAAGGCAGTAAAGTTCGTCCTGGCCATGATTTCAGAAACTTGATCGATGGAAACTTTTCCGTCATCTTTATTTCGAGTTATTTGTACTGTGTTTTTTTTAAAAAAAAAACTCTCATTACGCTCTTCATTTACCAATGAATATCATCGAGATTTGGCTGCAAACGTTTGGCCCGGGTATCCTTTGGAAGTCCCAAGGTTCCCCAGGCAGACGGCTTCGCCGCTTTGAGCCTCACGAACAAATGAAGGTCATCATTAACGAGTTCCGATTGGCCGGCCCAGACGAATGCATCATAGAAATTCCATTCGAGCAGGCGTACGGAGGGCCTCCTCCAGATCCAACTGGTCACTCAAATCGATGGGGTGATTTAACTGGGTTTCTCATCATCCTCCTACTCCTGTTGATCATGATTTTGATCGGGCAATCTACATGGAAAGAAGTTGGAAAAGAGGTAGACGAGAACGAGAACAGTCAGGGCTTCTTCTGACACCTTTGGAATGAAAAATCCTGGAAGCACAGCATAGGATGTTGAGAGGCTTGAGCTACCCCTTGAGCTACCCCTTGAGCTACCCAAGACGCCAGATTTGCCATGCTATATTCGGTATGAATATTACTTCGCCACTGCTAACACGATAGAATACCTACGGTTATGATTTGCTGGATGTTATGAAAGTTTGGAGTATAAACTCTTGTGGTGCGCAGCGCTAACTCTGGTATCACTCATCCGTGTCCC
This sequence comes from Pseudomassariella vexata, assembly GCF_002105095.1. Taxonomy (NCBI): domain Eukaryota; kingdom Fungi; phylum Ascomycota; class Sordariomycetes; order Amphisphaeriales; family Pseudomassariaceae; genus Pseudomassariella; species Pseudomassariella vexata. The sequence goes on from NW_024467964.1 coordinate 1,205,040, forward strand.
ACGTCCAACATCAGGGATTACTATCAGGATGATCAGCTAGGCGGTATCCACATTTTGTGGTATGGGGACGATGGAATCTGTTAGCATTTCTGAGATGTTATTAATCGAAGGAGAGGCAGAAACTGGGAGCATTGAAATGGGCTTAACTCTGACACGATATTGGTATAACGGAAGCTGTAAGTCAAGCCATTTCGATGATACCTAAGCTACGTAAAATCTAGAAGCTGTGCTAGCCAAGTTGTTCGTGGATTCAAGACATCAAGGAGTTTATGAGACGTGAATGTCTTACAAATATGTGTGCCAGGATGAGATTGGGGTTGCTGTGCCGCATTAGCAACTTGGGGTGATGTACCGGTAGCCGGTTACTTTGAGATTTGATACCACCTGAGTTCATATTGCTGCGGGATTTTAGACGCCGTGAGAAAAGAGTATGGTGGGTTTCAAGGCTTCCATACTGCTTTTCTTGAATACAGAAATTGGAATGAACGTAGATCTGGAGTTTTCAGGAGAGGTTGGAATGGGGAAGTCTTCGACTTATTATATGCGAGTTATCGTACAGTAGATGTGTAATTAAGCAAGCCGTGAATTTCCTCTGATACATCGAGTTCAACCTACTTGGCATTAGAGGGTGTCTGAATAGTTCCATTGCAATTGCCTGCGCATATTATGATCATGAAATGCGGAAAGGGTCCGCCACATCCTTTCCCCCGAATCTCCAATGTCAAACAGGATGGAAAAGTAAAGTAATTGCCGCCATATGTTTCTTGCCACTTGATTCACCACTATGGTGACAAGAAAGTTTCATTTAATGGCCTCCTGTGGATATCTTGGCCCCCTTTATAATCATAGTGCTGCTCAAGCGGTAATGCTTGGAGCAATGCTGAATTGTCGTGGGCGGCGCGGAAACGACCGCGAGTTTAAAACTTGGATTTGATGTTCCCGTTGAAGGAGCAAAAGGAGGGCACATATGCCTAACCTGTATGTATTGTAGCTAACTCTGGTCCTCTCTTCGAGGGTCTATGTATGGAAACAAAAGGGTTCTTATATAGTCAATGAATGGTAGACTTGCTGATTAATTCAGACAAGTTGTAAGGGAATGTTCTATCCTCGCCACATTTCTCGTAATAGAGGTATGTGGGGATGGTCGCCGTTCTAGGTGGCGATAGTGGCAAGTATAGGACCCACATGGCCCACAGGGCCCATATTGTCCAACTTTAAAACATGCTGCTCGACAAATGATTGCAAGATATTCTTCACCTTCTTGAGCAATTGCACTTCTTGTTCATCTATGTAGCGTTTGGGGTCTGCTTCTGGTACCTAGATACCGAGAATGATCTCGTTGTGCATATGTTGGACAGTAAACCCTTTGTGATGACCGAGCATGCAATAGTCTAGAGCTGAGTGCCTGATCCATGTCCACGCGAATAAAGGCAGAGACACATCCAAGCCTTCTGCTTTCATTTCAATGTTGGAGACGATGTTTCTCATCATCTCGCAAGGAACAAGGTCTCGAGGGGTTATTTTGGACGTTGTAAGCTTCGGGGGGATTTCAATCTTCGCTTTCGACTCTTCAAATATCCTTCACGAACAATCGTCTTGACAGCGTGAAAATAAGCCCCAAGGTGGCCAGCATAGTGAGCCGTTCTGGGAATACGCACTCACTACCGTTTGAAAGGCGTATCAGCGGGAATACCAGTATCAGTGCGATCCCACAAGTATCTCAAATTTCCAATAGAGCTTGTTCTGTACAGTCACTCGCCTGGTAAATATCCAGACCTCAAATATACGTATCCATATTCATACTGTCTAGAGCCAATTAAAGAGGTATCGGTTTTACGGCAGTAGCTGTTTGAGAAATAGTATCGGATCACGAGTGCTGGGGCTATATTGGTACTATTTTTCGGACCGCACCAGCTTTCTTCTTTCAAGCTCATTCGTGCTCAACGGCTGATTTGAAGTCGCTTAACTTGCTCTGGTGTAGGCAGCCAAGAGGCTTGCTTTTCTGTACTAAGGCTCTTATGACCACCTTCATTCCTTTGGGTTTGGGGGGATCAGAGACACATTCAAACCTATGCTTTGTTTTAGCTTGCAATAAGTCCATTACTATGAAGGTGCGTAGGAGAACAATCTCGAATTGGCGCCGGGGAGTTCCTAAATACTACAATCCCTGCTCATTCTGCAAGCGTATATACTAATATCGACCTCAATTCGATTACCTTGGTGCGCCCAATGAACCAAATTAGGTCCACTGATGCAGTCTCCCAACTACAGAGCCGATGATGGAATGCAGACGACACAAGCCGAGATCCTCCAATGTTGATATCCGTCAAATATGGGGGACATTTCGCGACGCAACAACCAGTGGGCGAACATTCATTCATCTGAACGAAAACTGGTGCATCTGGCTGGAGCCCCCTTCTTGCTCTGCAGCTGACGTCTTGGAATTCAACGGCTGCGGCCAAGCGTGGTCTAGGACTCTTAGCACCTTTCGATATCAAGAGGGAAAACCGAGATCAGCAGCCAAAATCGCATTCTGGAACCGTCATGGTGCGGAACGACTCTTGAGATTGGTTGCTCGGGGCGGCTATGGTATCAACAATCGGCCGCAAATGGCGTGGAATCAGCTCTTCGAAAAGACCCCATACAGTCTCCCATCTCAGCCGTGTGTCATGGACACAATCGGACTTGCAAGTTTCGTCTACGAGGGGGTATTGCGCTGTTCTTCAACCACATATGCGTTTAACAGACTGAAACAGGGGAAATAACGTGCATCAGATGGATTGTCGAGTTTATCTTGCGCAAGCGGAAATAGCTTTCATGGCACTAGGGTAGGAACACGCTACTGATGCGTATGTGGCGTGGGCTGGAGACCCATATGCCTAGGCGAATGCAGCACAGGGCGACCTGGGAGGAAGATGGTGGTTTACAGTGTTTTAGTTTAGACCTGATTCTCAGAAGAGGGCCAAAAATTGGGGAAACACAATTAACATGAATCGCAACAAAATGGTCTGGGAATGTATGAGAATAGTTCTTTTGACCGTTACGAAGAGGTGTGCAAGCAACTTTGTCACTGACGTCAGCTGGATAGGAATCGTTCTGTGGTTTTGGCCACATGAACACCATACAAGTACATCAATACACGGAATCTAGCGAACGAGGTGTTATACCGCTATTATAGATGTCGTTTCTGGCGAAGGAAGTTGTGTGCAGCTATACATATCAGATAACTACATATTACGCTGATAAATGCATTAAGCAGTTTGCAATTGGTCGGAAGTCCATTGCCGATCAGTTGCACGTAAATGAGTTGGAGGCGCAGCAGCAGTAAGCACGCAAGCAGCGGATAGGCGGCTTTATCATCTTCTCCGCGCGGCAAATGTCACGAACAGCCAGTTCTGCCATCTTCTCCAATTGACAGTTGATTGCATTTGCCCGGAAGTCCTTGCCTGCTACGCTCGCCCGCAGACTCGCAGACTTGTATTGCCAAAACTGCGCAGATTGCGACTGTTTTTGGAATCCTACAGGAAGCTTGCGCGACGGCGCCATTCTAAGATCGGGTCAATCTGTCGTCATAGTGTGGGAAAGCCACCGTAACCTTGGGATTTTACCAGAAACTTCGTCACGACTCATCACCTATTACCCTGCTCTCCATCAAACGGACCCTCTCCCCAGCTTGACCCGCGAAAGCTCCTTCCAAAATGGCTTGGGAACTCACTCGCCGCCGCTTTGTTAGGGCCATCAATAGCAAGTTCATCTTTGATCGAGTGGTACGTTCGAGTTTCTGTGTTTCTGTCACATGCTCTCAGCAGCACAGCATAGAACCGGCCATTCCTGTCATCACTGTTAACGTAGCGTCACCATCTACTTCTATTCATCGAGACTGACTCTATTCTCACGACCTAGCCTCTACTCCATGCGATTATCTTCTTCATAGAGATGGCAATCGTTGCTCGGCTGGTGTCGAGGTTCAACGCCTACTACGATGAGCGACCCCGTATGTTTTCTCTCCGTGGTCTCGCTGTGGTCGGTTTATGATGGCCCTCTCTAACTCACTTTTCAGTCCTCACCATGATGGTGACCAACGCCGTCCTGGGTGGCATAGCCGACACTGTCGCACAAACCATCACATCCGTTCGACAGCGCGCACTCCGCAAGCCGGGTGGCGTCGGCAAAGACGACTCTCTGGCCCTCGAAATCCACGAGCTCGATAGCAAGAACCCGCTCTACGACCGTGACCTGATTCCTGCCTCCAAAGCTCTGCCGCCGCCCTTCGATTTTGAGCGCTTGACTCGATTCATGGCTTATGGTTTCGCCATGGCTCCGCTACAGTTCAAGTGGTTTAGCTTCTTATCCCGCGCATTCCCAATCACAAAGGACAGTGCCTTCGGACCAGCGATGAAGCGAGTTGCTTTCGACCAGCTGATCTTTGCACCGTTCGGTATCGCGTGTTTCTTCACAGCCATGACCATTGCTGAGGGAGGGGGACGACGAGCTGTTGCACACAAGCTGAGAGATATGTACGTGCCGACACTGAAGGCCAACTTTGTAGTTTGGCCAGCAGTGCAAATTGTCAACTTCAGGCTGATGCCTGTGCAGTTCCAGCTGGTAAGTTTTGCTATTTAGATTGAACTGGACAGTCTTCAATGTAATTAACAAGTTTTCCAGCCTTTCGTCTCGACAGTTGGTATTGCGTGGACGGCATACCTCTCGCTCACCAATGCGTCCGAGGAAGGACCGGAAGCCAACGCTGCGCCACGATCTCCCAATATCCGTCTTTCGGATTGAGTGTAAGAAATACTGCCAAACGATAGGATATTGGCACAAAAACAGGGCCCGAAGAGCAATGTGGTTCAGGGCGTACTGTACGTTGGGGACGTTACTGGCTATCGACCCTGTCATCGCGACGTACATACAAGTGAGCAGAACATGCGCGGCGTTTCGGATGTCATTATTTTAAACAGACGATAGGGGGGTCGGCGTTATGCTTTTGTACCTAACAATTCAATTAAACTGCGTTGCATGCAAAAGTTGCTGTGTAACTGGCTGACACGATGCACTGCTCCAAGACCTCGAACCATGTGATGTGGCATGACACGCCTATCTGGGCAGGATGTCGGACACAGATCCTGAATATACGTCCGACCTGCCCCTCTAGAAAAGGCTTTATCATGCGACTTTCCGGACTTATCTCGCAGGAACTAACGTGAGTATACCTTGTTATCAGGGCAAGCCGCGGGTCTGGGTTGGGTTGTCGAACGACGAAAATAGTCGCATTGTACGCTAGTCCCTACGTGTCACGTCACAGGCTCTCACCCCACCAAACTCTGCCCCTCCTTAGCAGAAACAGCTCGAGAGCGAACACGGTCTTGCGTGTTTTTTTCCCAACAGACCACATCACCTTTTCTGAAGTACCTCAGAAAAGTTCTTAAATATCTTGATTCTCCTCAAGTCTCCAATTCTCGAGCCTAGTTTTACTGTCCACGTTATTGCATCAAAAAAGCTGTCAACATGTCTCTCTCCAGCAAGCTATCTATCACCGATGTCGACTTGAAGGGCAAGCGGGTGCTGATCCGAGTAAGCCTCCAAGCCCAACATGCATTCATGGACCATATGACAAGATGCCTTTGCGGGGTCCTGTCAATCGGTCCACTCGATCCTGTTCCTACGATAGAAGATGGTTAACAAACAACTCCGCAGGTCGACTTCAATGTCCCGCTCGACGCCGATAAGAAGGTCACCAACAACCAGCGTATCGCTGGTGCCGTGCCTACCATCAAGTATGCCATCGAGAATGGCGCAAAGGCTGTCGTCCTCATGTCCCACCTCGGTCGTCCCAATGGCGCACCCAACGCCAAGTACAGCCTGAAGCCCGTGGTCCCCGAGCTCGAGAAGCTGCTGGGCAAGAGTGTCGAGTTCGCACCCGACTGTGTGGGCTCCGAGGTCGAGTCCATCGTCAACAAGGCAGACAACGGTCAGGTTGTGCTGCTGGAGAACCTGCGCTTCCACCTTGAGGAGGAGGGCAGTGCCAAGGACAAGGATGGCAACAAGACCAAGGCGGACAAGGCCAAGGTTGACGAGTTCCGAAAGGGATTGACTGCGTTGGGAGATGTTTACGTCAGTGAGTACTCCTTTCACTCTTGTCGTCCGGTTTCGTTTCAGGAGATCATGACTGACCGACCCCACCCCAGACGATGCTTTCGGCACAGCTCACCGCGCACATTCCTCCATGGTCGGTGTTGACCTGCCGCAAAAAGCCGCTGGTTTCCTCATGAAGAAGGAGTTAGACTACTTCGCCAAGGCACTCGAGTCGCCCAAGCGGCCGTTCCTGGCTATCCTGGGCGGCGCCAAGGTATCCGACAAGATCCAGCTGATCGACAACTTGCTCGACAAGGTCAACTCGCTCATCATCTGCGGCGGCATGGCCTTCACGTTCAAGAAGACGCTCGAGGGCGTGAACATCGGCAACTCGCTGTTCGATGAGGCCGGTTCCAAGACGGTCGGCGACCTGATGAAGAAGGCCGAGAAGAACGGCGTCAAGGTGGTGCTCCCCGTCGACTATGTGACCGCAGACAAGTTCGACAAGGATGCCAACACGGGCGCCGCCACGGACAAGGATGGCATCCCCGACGGCTGGATGGGTCTCGACTGCGGCCCCGAGTCCATTAAGCTCTACCAGGACGCTATCAGCTCGGCCCAGACCATCCTGTGGAACGGCCCGGCAGGTGTCTTCGAGTTTGAGAAGTTCGCCGGCGGCACCAAGGCCACCCTCGATGCCTTCACGGATGCCGTCGCCAAGGGCGCCATCGGCATCATTGGCGGTGGCGATACCGCGACAGTCGCCGCCAAGTATGGTGCTGAGGACAAGTGCTCGCACGTCAGCACGGGCGGAGGTGCCAGCTTGGAGCTGCTGGAAGGCAAGGCTCTACCCGGTGTTGTCGCCCTGAGCAGCAAATAAATGCATGGTGGTATCGCGAAGCTTTAAGCCCGGGCCGGTAAGTCAACATTACCAAAGAGGCTGTACGGTATGTTCCCAATGCAAAAATCCTCCGTGGAAGTTACGACTCCGGACTGAGAGTAAAATAAGTAAATCGGGCTAGTGAACAGGGGCTGGATGCCGATGCACTGTGAACAGTATTACGTCACTACCCTAGAACAAAACAAACATAAATAGTGCACAAAGTCCTCTATAATTGTGAAGTCAATATCTACCAATCAAAGTATATTATTGCTAAATTACGTAGAAGCCTGGTGTTTCCATGTCACGATGTCGAACCAAGCAGCAGAGATTTGTGCAGGCTGTTCCAAAATCACAATCCGGCGGGAGTACTGTTCAAATACTGGTGCATTAATCCGTTCATCTGCATAACGTCCGTGTCCCTGACGTACAATCCCAATGTCTTTTATCTCACAAGGGTGCCATCTGCCAGAGTTTTCCCTTTCTTGTTAGCCTTTACCGCTTCTTCGATGCATCCACCTTCTTCAGCTCATCCCTATCAAAGTTATCAGTATTTATTCGTATGACGGAGTAATGTTTTGCGCGTAGCAGCGGAAAGACATCTAATGTATGTGGTTCGAAGACGGGATTGAATCAAAGGACTCCAACAGGTATGGTTCGAGGACAAGGCGGAGAGATGCTAAATGGGGAAGCGTAGGTAGGGAGGCGCTCACCGCAATTGGGTCGAGAAATCATCCGTAGTATCGGCGTCATCCCAGCTTTCTTCCCACAGATGTCCTGTCGTGCCATCGCCCTTTGCTGCTTCCGTTTCTTCTGCGGGCCAATCTACGTGACTGTGTTAGCATCATAGCCCCGTGGCTTTGGATAATATAGCTGTCGCGGCGCGGACGAAAGGGAAGCAACGGAAAGAACCCAGTGAAGGGACAGGGCGGGGAGGGGGAAATAAGTACCTTCAACGGGGAAATCCTCAAACTCGTCGTCTTCCTCCAGAGCTGCTGCCGACTTCTGCGCTGCTTGCTGGTCGTGCTTGGGCTCATTAGTGGACTTGTCAGCCGGCTTTGGTGTAGATGCGGACGCCATGACGGGATATGTTGGTTGTCGGGTGTGGGTGTGTTAGGTCAGTTATGCCTGGGGATCGAACAGGATGGTTGGTAGATTGTCGTGTTGCTTCGAGTGAATTGTTGGTTGCGATGGAGAAGCTGGCAGCCCAATGTCTCCGGAACCAGCAGTTGTACGGACGTGGTAATGAGGCAAGGCTGTTGGTGAGGCTGGAGCTATTGTGTGGACTTGAACGGCAACGCACGTTTGAAGCCTGGAAGCACAACGAAGGCGCTCGGGCCAAGCGATAGACCGGGCCCGAGGCTCCGACTTACCAATTGACAGGAAAGGAAGTTGCGCAAATAGATTTGCCCGACTGTCCGTGATGGATTCGTTTATTGGCCAAGGGAACTGTGGTGGTAACTCCGCGTCGCTTACTTCATACGCCGGCGATTCTGATGTTAGCTCCGCGCGTTCAATCTGAACAGCTGAGCGAGTCGCTATTTATTCACTCTAAGCCTCTCTTTATTTTCACCAAGCTCGAGCACAATCTCTTTTCCTCTCTCCATGGCCTTTCTCCTTTCTCTAAAAACTGCGTTTCACTCCAATGAACGGTACTTTCGTGTGTTTCTATTTGGCCCTACACTGCCTAGTCGACCGAGCTGAATTCGAACATAGCCTTGGCTCGATGACTGACTAGACTGGCTGAAAGACGTCATCCCATCTCCTAAGGCCCTGACAGCTCGAGTCAATTGACTGCTGGACCTCAGCTCAAACTCAAATGGTGTAATTACTGGTTTAGAACCGCTCCTTTTACAATAAAGACCTGGGAAATCGACATCATCACCATACCGCAACGCTATACATTTCTGTCGGAAAGCTTCCAAGTCATTGTTCGGAACAGCCGAGTCAGCATCGGCCGTCTCGGCTTGATCTTTGCCCCGCCACTAGTACTAGCGAATGTATTAGTTAGTGGCGGCCTTTTCATACGCTGACGAGGCAAGAGAGCGCCAATGACAACTTCTTTTTCACCTTCCACTTTTTCCCGTTCTGTCTCTCATTATTCACGATGAGTAGACTGGGCTCCTGGCTCCGAGGCTCAACGCCCCGGGCGAGTGTCAATCCCAGCCCTGCTGGCTCGCAGGTCGACCTGATGGCGGCTGAAATGGCTCAGATTGAGGATGCCATGGCCAGCGCCTCAAAAATCATGAATGACGACATCGAGGGCGCTGAGGCGGGTTTGAGGAAGGGGGACTCGGTATTTCATTCGCTGGGCATGGGCCTCACGACCTTCATGAAAAGCGTCCTGGGTTTTGAGAAGGATATCATGACTGAGGCCAGCAATCGGCTGAACGACTGCGAGACGGCCGCCTGGAATGAGATGAAGAAGGCTCAAAAGGAGGCTGCCGCGAACGGTAGCGGGGCGAGTCAAATATACCCGCCGGGCACTGAATTTGCCCTGATAAATGCCGAAGCTCAGTTGATGGGCGCTGTCGTGGCCGTATTATATGAGAGCTTGACGGAGGGAATCCGCGGGTTTTACAAGCTGCGAAAAGCGTTCGTCACGCTCGACGGAATTATGACGGCAGAGGCTGAATTCCTGAAAAGGCGCGGGATGCAATCGAATCAGACCCAGGACCAGCTTCCGCCGGCGTTGAAACCAGTGGAGAAGACGACGCGCATACTGGATGAGGGCGACAAACCGGAAGACTCCGATATGGAATTTGTGGATGCTCCAGAGGCACTATCTGGGACTCATACCCCAGCGCCGCAATACCAGGGTCATCTGCAGAAGCAGGCCGGAGCGGAGGAGAAGATGGCTGAACTTAGTATCAACTCAGAGAAGACACAAACCCCGTCTCCCAAATCCTCACCTCCACCTCATCAATTTGATCATGGTTCCGATTCGGACATCTTCAGCAGTCCCATCGATGTTTTTATCCACTCTGGGGTAAGCATGTGCTTCGGCATTCTGCTTCTCCTCATCTCCATGGTTCCACCAGCATTCTCGCGTCTGCTATCCGTGATTGGGTTCAAGGGTGATCGTGAACGCGGCATCAAGATTTTATGGCAAAGCACACGCTTCGACAATATCAATGCTGCTGTTGCTGGGCTCATGCTACTGGGATTCTACAACGGCCTCCTCGGCTTCGCCGATATTCTCCCGTCCGATGAGGATGTTGAAAACGGCGCGATTGTCGGTTACCCTCGGCGAAGATGCGCCGAACTTCTCCTGAAGATGCGAACCACATATCCCGATTCCAGATTGTGGCGGCTTGAAGAAGCACGCGCTCTATCGAATACGCGCGACCTCCACGGGGCGATCAAGATCCTTACCAGCAATACCGATTCGCCGATGCGTCAAACCAAGGCTCTCAACAACTTCGAGCTGTCTCTGGACACCATGTTCGTTCAAGACTACCCGGCAATGCGCGACCACTTCCTCGCCTGCATTGAGCTCAGTGATTGGAGCCACGCATTCTACTATTTCTTGGCGGGTGTAGCCGAAGTCGAGATCTATCGCAACGCGTACCATTCCACTACTAACGACGAAGCTCAGATCCAAAGGCACAAGAAAAGGGCCGAGGAGTTGATTCGAAAGGCTTCCACCGTTGCGGGGAAGAAGAAACTCATGGCTCGGCCGCTGCCCTTTGACCAATTTTTTACTCGCAAGGTGCAAAAGTGGGAGGAGCGGAGCAAAGAGTTGAAAATTGACTTTGTTGATGCCGTGGGGACCAGTACCGTGCAGGAAATGGTGTACCTATTGAATGGGTACAAGAAGATGGGATCTCCTGAACTGGAATTAGCATCGAGATCATTGAACTGGCATCGTCTCACAGCACCAGAGGAGGCGAGTAAGAAAATACAAGCGGAGAAAGACGAGAGCGCGGTGATGGATGTATGTCTGTCTGCCATCTATCGAGCTTTGGGGCGGACTGATGAAGCCCGGGCTTTGCTGGAAGGGGTAGTCACCATCGACAAGTAAGTTTTTGCCACTTCTCCTTCTCTGCGGCATATTACTGACACGACACAGACTAGTATTCAAAGGCCCGACGAAGGACGACTATGCTCTGCCATCAGCTCATTACGAAATGGCGGCTGTAGCATGGGCCGAGGTGCAACATCAGAGGTTGCAATTGAAGATCTCCGGCATCACGCGCGACTCCGTCGAAGGCAAGGATGCAGACGCCCAACTGATGAAGAAGACAGCCGAATGTCATGACTGGCTTGATAAAGTGGTCAAGTGGGAGGGCTTTGTACTTGATATCCGGATCGGAATGCGTGTCCAGACCGGCATGGACACGCTTAAATGGTTCAGACGGGAGCAAGGCTGGGCTGCCATTTGATAGGCGAAAAAAGGTCGGAGGGAGTGACTGGCTTGAACTTTTCTGCAAATGAGGATAGCTTAAATTATCGGCATATAGACGTTCCCGAGGGTCGGCCCAGGATACTATAGAGAATGGTCTGTAAGGATGATTGAGTAAAAGTCCGAGTTGGGAGCACACGGAGCATAGGTTATTTGGAGTCATGGCGCGCTATATAGCAACGATAGCGACTATATAGTGCCAGGTTGCGTTTCCATCGAGGCTCAGTCTCAAGAACCGTTTTCGTGAGAGACCGGTAAGCCGCCTGGTTTGTTTACTTCATGCCGTACCCCTGTTTTACCGAGTTATCTTCAACGACGCTCCAGAATCCCAACCACCAAGAAAAGCCAAGAAATTAGGACCCAGGTGTTCAACAACATACCCGCCCTCTAACAGAACCACAGCTGGTACGTCGGCCAGCTGGTCCCTCACTGTTCGAGCCATAACCGCATAGTCTTCCGTGTCGATAGCGAAGTTTCCCAACGGGTCAAGCCGAAAAGTGTCGAACCCCATACTGATAACTAAAAACATGGGATCATGCTTAACGATGTGTTTCAGCCCCTCTGTGAGCAATTTCATGTACTCGGAGAACGAGCTCCCCGTTCTGAGGGGTAAGTTGACGTTCTTCCCCACAGCATCAGCATCCGGCCCCCCTCGCTCATCTACCGAGCCCGTATAGTACGGAAACTCATCCTCACCGTGGATGCTGACGTACAGGACGTCCGGGTCGTTGTAGAAGATCTCCTGGGTGCCGTTACCGTGGTGAAAGTCAAGGTCCAAGACGGCGATTTTCGGAGACACGGGCTGGCCTGAGGCTTGGGACTGGACAGCTCGGAAGGCGCTTACTGCCACGGCGGCATTGTTTATGTAGCAGTATCCACCGGCCCGACGGCCGTCGCAGTGGTGTCCTGGAGGACGACACAACGCTATCACCGTCTTGCCCTTGGCTTGAGACCCGGGTGGGGCGATAGAGGTGCCAATTGCATCCGCGACTTGGTCATGAGGCACATGTATCATCTCGACGGCACGCGCGGCGAGGTGAGCGGATGCGATGATCGAGGTCCAGCTCTCCTGCATGATGCCCGATGATAGGTCGAAGGCGTAGTACCCTGCTCGAGCAAAGACGTCCTTTGGTGGCCTTGGGCCAGGCTGCGAAGTCACTGAGTGCGGGAAGGGGAAGCATTCGGGTAGGACGCTTTCTTGGGGACCTACAATGCCGGCCGATAGCCACAGTGAGTGCGCGGAGGAGACATGGTGCAGGTATTGCTTGTCGTGCGTGAGATGAGCTATCTCGAGGGTTTGTGCTTTGTCCTCTTCCGTTGAGGAGAGCGATAGGAGTTTATAGTTGGAGGCTATGAGTGCTTCGGTGATGTTCCTGATTCTGTCGGGACTTTCTACAGCTGGAGTGAGCTTCGCGCCGACGAACTCGGCCGCCTCGTGGCGGAGGGTGTCTGGGTCGTGCAGGATGATCATGTTGATGACGGTAGTGATGAACTTGGAAGCGCGATTCAATTTTCTGAGACGAGAAAAATTGAAACTTTCGATGTTTAAAGGCCGAGTATTTCAATGGTAGTACCCATAGGGAAGTTCACCCTACAACATAATGGCAGTAGTGATCCAATTTGGGAGCTTTTGGGGCCTACGTCATGATGTCAAGACCCTTCTTCCTGAGGATTCAGCCAAGAATTAGATTAACAACATTGCTGGCCTCTTTCGGGGTTTCAGGGGAATCACTGGACTGGGAGTGTCTCGATATGGGGGTAACAATATGCTCTGCATTGCCAATTCCCTCATTTTTGGTTACACGCTTCACTGATAATCCAGGTAACAATCAGCGGTCAATCATTGTAAAAGATCATGGAGTGAGTTAGTCAGCGAATGAATATTCGATTAGAACCGATTAATTGCATATGTGGCTCTGGGAAAAAGGATAATCATTCACAGAGACAACTGGTCAATCAATCATCTATTTCAATCTTTACAAAACACCCAAAAGCCATTATAGCTCTCGGAACGCTATTCATGGTTATCTATAACAGCTTTTGCACAATCTTTATTTGCCAGAACCCGCGTGTCATCTTATTCTTCACTTTATAGTCTATCCCCGCCTCATAGTTTGGATCGTTTACCTGCCAACTCCTGATTGCTGTTTCTGATGACATCCAACATTCCTCCAAAGACCTTGGACAAATGTTGGTCGTCCTCCTCCAGAGTGCTCTGCTCCATCGAGATGGCCGGGAGACTCTTTGTGGATTGACAGGACGCTACTGGTGTCGGAATTGGTCTCCATCGTCTTTCGGCGAGATGAACGCCTTGAAAGACCATTGGACGAAGAAGAAGATCCCACGGAGCTGGTAGCGCATGGGGATATCGCCTCGTCCGATCATCGGTTGGGGGTGGTGAATGGAGACTGCGGGACATCGTGTGCGTCTTAGTTATCTATGCTTGGCCTAAACCTTGTAGATCGCCGAGGCCTAGGACGCCAACTATAGAGTTGTTCTCTGGAGCTCGTTGTGAGAGTCACAGTTGTAAATTTTTCTCTCATTAGCGTTATTCTCAACCAATCTTGAAACGCCCGAAGACTGCTCAAGTACATAAATACAATAAATTCGTCTTTGAGGTGCTCAGATACTCAATGAGAGGATGGGTCTGAGGTTCTAAAATGATTGCGTGCCGGTATGCAACTTCTATTTTATTATTAACCCCTTTGCTGTTTGCCAACTTCAGATTTGCAATTTGTGATAGGCACCTAGAGTAGAAGTTTCATACATCACGCTAATTCAACCCGGCTTGTTTTGTTCTAGTTACAGGTCGAAGTTCCTTCGAACAAGCCCGAGGCAATTTCTTTACACTTGACAGTTTGGTGTAATTGCTCAGATGAGCCCTTGTCCCATTATAGGCTTGAGATGCTTCTGTGTGGTCCTTAGCCACCACGTTTGCTGTATATTTCAGCTTTAATGAGATTATTTCCAAAGGCATGTTGTATTCCTCCTAAACTGGAAACCTTGAGATAGGGGTGTGGAAGAGTATGAACGACCAAGATCTCCCTGCAAGTGGCAAGTGCAACCGCACCGTCACATTGCGGCAGCTAACTCAAAGGTATCTGATAAACTCTACAAATTCAGCTCGAGAAAGCGCGAGGTGAGATGGAGTGTCTAGCTCCCCATGTTTCCCGGACATCTAACACAAGAGGTTTCGACGTTTGAATCGTGTATTTATATCTCAACGACATGACATGAACCACTGCCACGGTGCACACCACAAAGAAATTGTTTTCTCCTAAACTAATCCATGATGTCAATTATCCCTCTCTCACTCCTCACTTCCCCTCCTCTTAATGCCCAAACAAATCCCGACGCCCCTTCTGTGGCATCCGGGCTCCCAACTCCGCCGTGGGTGCAGCCGACGCGGTCGCAGTCCCCGCCGGCAGCCCATCGTAGCAAATAGCGCCAAGTTTGCAGTAACAGGAGTTGGCGCACAGCTCGCACAGGTTCGGGTCGTTGGGGTCTTCGTAGCCGAGTTCAAAGAAGCTGCAGGATGAACTCTCGCGTCGGCAGTAGAGACAATTGTTACAAATGCTCATGTCCAAAGGAGCTGCGCATCCTTTATCGCAGGTAAGACCGCATGTGACGCAGGATGGGTCACAGGAAGGCCATTGGGCGAGGGCCGTGGGGAGGAGGCAGAAGGTGATTTGGAGGAAGTCTGAGATGCGCATCATGGAAAAGTCAATTTGTTATTGTTTTATGTGAGTGGTGTATGGTTCTGTGCTGGAAGGGCTCGAGTAAAGTTGAGCAAATGGATGAGGTTGGCTGACAGTAAGCAAGCAGTGCTTGATGCGAATATATGAAGTAGATATGTGGCTCGTATTCCTCCCGGGTTCCGTTCGCTAGCGAGATTATCCGAGCCTGTGAATCCTTTCATAACACCCTACTGGTATGATTTCAATGGCAGAATCTCCCGATGCAACATGGCGGAGGAACACCTGCATAATCGCCTCTCAGGTTGGTTGGGTAATGTGGCGCTAGAAGTGCGCCTACAGATCTGACAGAATAGTTTAACGAGGACGCCACTATAGCGGTCAATGTTTCACACGATTTGGGCCAATCTTTTGACACAGTTGTGTGATGATCTATGAAAAACCCGTATTCGCAAAGTTGTGTTTGGTAGTGTTCTGTCATGTTGTCACTTTAGGCAACACTGACAACACCATATCCCTTTCACAGTACCTGTATCAGCAACCAGCAATTGACTCATGAGACACCCTAATGTGCCAAGTTCACAAGAGTCGATGGTAATACAAAAAAGGGGGTTAGCAAGATCCAAAATCAAAATCCGAATCAAAATAACGAATATTAACCGTTTGAGTGGTAGGTGACACTTTATAAGTTGTGAGTATACTAAATTGCCGCCATTAGTTTGGATATCGCGTGAATGGATTCCGCGAACCTAATTCTAAAGGTAAGCCTTCACTTACAACAAAATTCCATCGGATTTCAGCGTCGGGATTTGGCGATGAAGTTGAACTCGCCCGGTATTGACACCATCACATGTAATATACAAACTCAGTACGCCGGTGGCTACCAGTCACTCAGAGTCCTGTGAGACTCTAGTGGGTATAATATTGTCAGAGAATACAGTTTCTGACAGTAAGGGATATTCCAGAGCCACACAACGTCGCCCGTACTGTTTTCCTGGTCACAAAAGTCACAAAACTTATTGCGGAGCTTGCACAAGTATGAGATTTATTTATGCTGCGATTCCATCCAAGATAGCGGTCAAGAAGTAATCAGCCCAAGCCGTTGATGTCCTTATTCATGAGACTGGCCACCTTCTTCACGATACATAAAACCCCATCACTCGCCAATGCAGTTCATCTTCGAACTCGATACCCTAGTCTATGTCATATGATGAGGGGTTCATATCTCAAACTCGGCACTTTAGTGTCGGGAATCCCTCCTCCGACCATCGCGGTTGAATTCAGCTGGTGACCATCGACACAGAAAGAAGCCAGGATTATGTAGTTATGTAATGTTATCCATATCGTGGTTGATGTCTTGAACTTTTATTACTAATGATGTCAAGATAACGTGAATGTACACCGAGCTGGCCACTTTCATGCGCCAACGCGACCGGCCAACTTAATGTTTGATTTTCTCAACAACCAATTATGGCAAAGTCATATAACGAAGCAGACTTAATGCTAGCCCTTCAAGCTCTCAAAAATGACCAAAAACTTAGTCTCCGACAAGCGGCAAAAACGTACCAAGTCCCCCGAAGCACCCTCCAAACGCGTAAAAACGCGTCCGAGGCGCTGTGGTATTTGCAACGGGACTGGGCATAATGCGCGAACTTGTAAGATCGCATTGCCATCTTCTGGAGAGGAAGATTCAGAGTAGTTTCAATTGATTTACGGCGTTGTGGTTTTACTATCGTAAAATTTCTATGCGAGGTTATGTAAGGGTGGCCAGCTCGGTGTACATTCACGTTACCCCTTTCCTTGATTGTGATGTCCGTAGATTACACTGTTGTTACCCCTGTAAAGACAATTGAATTCCTACAGCTTATACGCCAAACCTACGCTAGTTTTTATCTCACTCTTACAGATGCTATCCCATCCCTTCTCGACAGCTTCCATCCCCTCGCCCCAGTTGACTTGGAACCCCTTGAAGCCCTGCTTCTTGAGCTCCAACCATGCCTCGTTCAATTCATCGAAGTATTCTTTCTCCCCAACCAATTCCATGGCACGGTTGCGCATATCATTGGCGTTCATCAACATGCTGGGGTTTCCGGTACTGAAAAGCTCCAACACATCCGCTTGGGACGTCTCGGAAATCTCTTGACCGATGCCGACCTGGAGCAAGTTGCTGTAGCCTGCCTCCTTGATCTCCGTTGTCCAGCGAGCCCCGACTTTGCCCCGCCCACCAAAGTCGATAAGTACGACCTTGTCTCCCGACTGGACGCCGAGCTTGGAGAGAAACTCGGTCGGTGAGGAGGTGCTTAGAACAATTTCGTCGTACAGGCTGGTTTCCTCCACAAATGGTTGCGAAACCTCGCTCGTGGCCGCCACAACCCGCACGGGTTTGGCCCTTGGCCTGTTCTGCTTAAGTTGATGTGCAAAACACATCCCCACCTTACTGCCCGGCGCGAAGCAGATCACCGTAGCACCTGACAGATCCGCCGTCTCCGGTTCCCACGGTATCCGGGGGTCCATACCCGGATGCACGAGTTCCTTGGAGTCTCCCGGCATAGCAAAGCGATTCATAAGGTACGCCGTCTCAAACATGATTCTCACGAGGGCTTCATACGCGGGACTGTTGGTTTTCTTCTCAATCTCCTCCGCGAGGCCCGCCGACGGAGAAATGACAAGGTAGCGGTTGTAAATAGGCATGATATGCTTTCTATACTCACTCGTGACCAGAACCTGCCCGGCTACGTTTGCATTCTTGACCTCGAGATCCTGGGCTAGCGTGCCGATGGGAACGTAGCCCCAGAGGTAAGACCCCTTTTCCACAGACGGATGCGTAGATTCCAGGACTTCCATGTAGCCCCAGGCGTTGATGAGCCCATATTTGGAGGCATCGTTGTAAGGGGCCGGTGTGGTAGGTGGTAGGGGATGGACGTCCCATAAGTTGAGGAGAAAGCCCAGTTTGGTGTAGGTCAGATTGTTGCTTGTGAGACTGAGGACCTTGGTCTTTAGGCGGAGGGAGGATGGGGCGAGGTCTGAGTAGGGCACTTCATTTGGTAGTGAGACGAGCTTCTGCGCAAAGTAATGCTCCTTGTTGAGCACTTGGATGACAGGGATTTCGGCCATGCTGAAAGTGAGTTTCTGCTTGCCGAGGAAGTGGGAGATTAGTGCGGTGAGCTACAATTGTGAAGAGGATGTGCAATTTATAGGTCAACCACAGAGTTACTCGAGTACGTTGAGCACAGCCATACAACGTAGTTAAACATAATTCTTTGAGGTTCTCGCCAGAGTTGTGGAAGTCCGGGGAGTGGAGGGATGTTATCCTTAAATGGGCGAAAGGCCGTGCCTATGCGGGGGCTGCTGATAGCCAAGTCATCCGTAGCGGTTTGTTGCATGTTGAATAATGTGCAAACGGTATGTTCCGTCTAACTCGGAACTTGCCCTGACAGTTACATAGATACTTGGAACACTAGACCAGAAGCTGATTATGATGTGAGCATCAGTCCATCAGCGGACAAACTCTGGTCTTGGGTTCTCAATAATCTCCTTCGAGGCAGGCAAGACACAGATCTAGCCATGAAAGGAATGATCACTAGGAAGCAAGCAGTCCTCGTCCTCAAAATTTGTCGATATAAAGAAATTCGAGGACAATGGATGCTACAAACTCACCTGTCTCTCAAGTCACTCTGGCTCAAACCTAGATACTGCAACGACATACTCGCGTCGGTGCCGTAGCATCTGCGGCGAGGATCTATCTATTGAACCAAGATTACGTCTGGGGTAGGAAGAATTCTCCAGTTGATTGCCATTGATTTATTATCATATTACCACTCCTTCGCAGTCTCCTTCCCTGGCCGTTTTGATCATGACCTTTCGCTGTCCAATAGGTTAATACCGGTACATTTCCATTATCCAGTAGTATGTTTATATAGAAGCCACTTGCGACTAGTGATTAGCGTACGAAATTTGCAAAGGCTAATGCGGCGCATGTCTAAAATTTGGCAAAGGATAAATGAAGTGGGCGCCGAACCGTGAACAACCATATCTAGCATTTCAAGATATTGTCGAATCCCTGGTTTCTTTCGGTGTCTGCGTACAATTTCTACTCCTGGATGTTGGATACTGGGTTATATCCTGGCATCTCACAAGGCGGTTCAGAATGTATGTCATTGACTTGGATAGTATTATGCATCCCAACCAAGATTTTTCCCAACTGTAGATTTCTCATGTTCGCAGCGAGATTCTGGACCTCCCAACAAATAGGTACATATGCTTCACCAAGGAACTCACAATGACCATCTACGCGGAGTCTTTCTAAAAAGGACGCGCAGAGACTGCAAGCTCTGTTGTAGTTTAATCAGTACTGAAAGGCGGTACACTGAGGTCTTTCCACTGACTGGGCTCCAGATTCTAATACCCAAGCAACTAATCAAAAGTCATAAATGGCGGTGTACGTCATGTGACAAGAGTATAGGCGAATCTAGATGGACGTGAATCTGGCATATGTTGAGTAAGTCGATACAGACCTCGTGTAAATAGCAGAATGGCAAGTATCCACCGAAGCAATCCATTGATCTACACGGACCTGATGGACCGATAATGAGTAAATGGGAATTGTGCCTGTGTTCCTGCATGCAGATTCGGAGGCAAGGGTCGCCCTTTGCAACACATCACATGGCATCTTGGTGTATCCTACAACTGACACTAAGTTCTCGGTATTGGACCTTCCTTATTGACAGTTATGCTTCCTTTCGTATGCTATATAAGAAACTTAGTTCTAGTTTCTTGCCTAGAAGGTTCTCAGTGTGTGTGGGACCATTTGAACGCGGCTTCTTGCATGAAGTCATCAGCACCACTCATGCCTTCCATTCCACCTCTACTCCTGTGCCTGCATGCTCTTCTAGTTTCAGCCTTCGACCCAGGAGTCCATGACGCAAGAGAAGAGCTTTGTCAGCACTGAGTTCCCAAGTATAAATTCTCTCACTCGCGAGAAATCTGAAGCTTCTTCTTCCCAAGCAGCCTACCGACCGAGGCCCAACCAGGCCCAACCAGGCCCAAGGCGGCTGGCACCACTCAGGGCTCATGCATCCTGGCTGGTAGTGTGAGATCTCAGTCTCGCTTACGTAGCAGCAGCTCAATTTTTAGTCTTCATGCTTGTATTCCAAGACATCTGTTTTTCAATGGTATCAGTGCTTTCAGCATTGACTCGAAGAACTTTGACTATTTTGGGGCGAACGGAGGAGACATGGTGACGAAAAGCCCCGAGCAGCACGAGAAAGCCAGGAGGCCAACACCAGGAATATCAGGCACTTGATTGGGGGAATGTGTGAGAGGTTCCAAACCACCGGCAATAAGGCGTCAGGTACCAAGATACTGCAGATTGTGGTGCACAAGGTCAATTTGTCCACGGAGCACATGGGGCCCTCAAACCACCAAGTCTCATCGCAAGCCTCAATTGACACGATCTAGTACATGTGAGGGAAGGCACGGTGGCATGAGCGAGTTGGGTTAATGCAAATGAATTCAGGGACGCATCAAAACTAACCAATACCTGATGGTGCACGAGCCATTCAATCACGTGAAGACCGCGTCCTGGTCCGTCCTCCTAACTGAAGCTGGAAATTTTGCGTGGAACGCGGTGCAAGGTGGAATTGACTGAACAGCTTCGAGACCTTAGCTGGCCCATGCAACGAGACGCCCAAACTCTCAAACCCGCCTTCTTCATCCACTCTGTCAACATATTTCGCACAGAAAAAGCCCCGGCGTAGCGCCTAGCTTCTCTATACAGGTTGCACCCGCGCCATTGGATCCTGTTGGAAACTGGACGACCCGCCAGCTGGGAAGTCCCATCGGCGCCCTGTCGCAACTCCCTCCTCCCTTGCCAAAGCAGCATGAAGTGAGGCTCGACAACTTGCAACGACCATGGAGACCCGAGTCTCTCATCAACCTGTCGGGGCGCAAAGCTATACGTCGCAATATGCGCCTCGATTGCGCGTCTACAATAATGCCCTCCTCACACCCGTCATCTCGACCATCCCCACCGGACCGCAATCGCGAACAACGAAACGTGGTACCACGGTCATTAATTACGCCGAGGACGGCTATGACTATGAAGATGATGACGACGATGATGGCAGAAGACGTCCCACCGGCTTGCGCAGTCTGAGACGCGACGACAGCGGCTCGAGAGCAGACGCGAGTGATAAGGTTGGCAAGGAGACGGACGAACCAGTAGACCTTCCAGGCATCTGGCGAGCAGATTGGATGCTGAAGCAGAATAAACCACGGTCGGATCTTAACGCCCAAGCCCAGGCTGTGATACCTGTGACGCTGATTCCCATACGAATCGACGTCGACATTCCTTCGTTCAACCCTTCTCCCGCTTTTCCCCTCCCGAGAGGCTTCCAACAGCCCGGCACGAACATGGACCCAAGACTCTACCACAGCGGGGAGACGACAACACCGTACAAATTGAGAGACATTTTTCTGTGGAATCTTCATGAGACGATCATGACCACTGATCAGTTTGCCTTAATACTGGTGCAAGACTTGGATCTTCCCAACCAAGCATCAATTGCCAGTGAGATCAGCAGGCAAATTCGCACCCAGCTGGAGGAGTACGCTGGTGTCGCTCTACATCCTCTTTTCCACTCTGAGGATACCAACGCCGCCCCTAACGGGAACGCTTCAGCAGCTGCACCCGCAGCTTTGCCCTCGTCGTACCGCAATAGTCCTGCGACTCCCGCCACACCGATGCCCTCGTCAATGCCCGGTGGTTCTGGCACGCCGTTGCGCACTGGCTTAGATACACCAGACAAGGTTCCTACGTCACAAGCCGCCGAAGTTACCGCCAGTGCGACGCCTCTCCCCATTGAGTCGCATGATTCCAGCCCTGACGACACATACCGATGCATAGTCACCATCAACATCAATCTCGCGTCGTATCTCTACACCGACAAGTTCGAGTGGTCATTGTTACACCCACCAGGAACGGCAGAATCATTCGCAAAGATCACTTGCTCTGATCTGGGACTTGCTGGAGAATGGGTCCCCGCCCTTACGCATGCTATATACGAGGCCGTACTGCGCCTGAAGAAGGAAGCATGCGAGTCTGGTGGCCTGGTGGCTGGCTGGGGCGCCATGGGCGCCGAGCTTCCCAACGACGCTGCTCATGGCGCAGATGCCGGATGGCGATATGACCCCGAACACCTGGCGGATGAGTGGGAGCCCAAGACGGAGCTGCTGTCCAAGGAGGAAATGGAGAAGCGAGAGGGCGACCGTGAGCGACAAATCCGTCGGCTTCGTCGCGAAACGGCACGATTCAGCAGCAATGCCGGCATGTTCGGTGGCATACCGCTCGGTGGTGTCGGTGTTGGCGTCGAGGTGGAGGAAGAGCGAATGGGCCGTGGCGAAAGGTCGAAGAAGAAGCGCAGATTTAGGAGTCTGAGTCCGCTTGGCCGATCTGGCACGCCAGGAGGAAGAGGAACACCCGACGCCGGATATGGTGGAGGTGGCATTGGCTCTCTTACTGACCAGGAGAGACTCAGTTGGCGCTGCCGACATTGCTGGATTTGGGGCACCAGTGTGTGGGCAGTCCGCAATGGCCCGTATGGGCCGAGGGTAAGATTGATCTGCCCCCCTCCCCCATCCCCCCTTTTTTTCTGTCGTTTTTTCTTCCTCTGTCTCGCGGCGGGCAAGTTTGATATTAACATGAACCTAGTCTCTTTGCGCCAACTGCGGCCGCTCGTACGAGCAAAACAAGAAACTGCCCAGATGGAGCCACAATCTGCATCTGAACGATCCCCGTCCAGTCTAGGTGCCAGGGAAGGAACAACTAGATGCGAATGTTGCTAGAAGGCGCGGATTGCGAAACACGACGCCAAGAAGTGGCGGCTTCCGTCAAGACGAGCGGAAACCTACGGATGCGACCAGTTTGACTATTGATGAGGCGGGAGGTCTTCGTGTTGACACGTCAGCATCTCTTCCGGCTACTACAAGTTGGCTTCAGACCCAGGAAAACGGTCTCGGATCGTAGACCAATATGAAGGCTACGGCGTTTCGGACGGAAATACGGTGTATGGGCGTACTCGATTTCTGTTGATTTCTGTTACTTAGTGCCATGGCCAATCAAGGGCTTCTGGTGACGGACACCTTCATTGATTGCAGGAGAGTCTGAGGGGTAAACGTTGCTTGATACGTGCAATGTTTCTGATATCGGACCTCGATGTCACATTGGAGGCAAGCCACCGAGTGTTGTATAGTAGATAGATATCCTTCAGCTAGCATGTGCCACCGTCAGGAGGCATGCGGTACTGTCTAGCCTCGCTGCAATACGACAGCTCTGGGGTATGATCCCAGTACAATCCTATGCCAGCAACTCATCCATGCAAGTGTGTTTTCCATCCGCGAATCCATAGGGTATGAAAGAGCCAACCCTGTCTGACATGGTGAGGTAAACAGCCGGCTCTTCCATAATCACCTAACGCGACTTGCATGCAGTCTTTGACTCCCAGAAAGAATCGCATACATTGCATTAAATAAGTAGACTACGCTAGTACCCTGTCGTACCGGCCCTTATGATTCGTGTACATCAGCAATGCAAATGCACCATGTCGTGCCGAATCCACTAGTTACACACACTTTCGGCGCGAGATACCGGCGCGACCCCTAAATGAACTGTGCTGCTGCTCTCCCAGATACATACTATGGAAGCAAGCATCATGATAAACCGGATTTTCCGGTGTTGCAAAGCCCTCGCTGCGGCCAATCGTAGGTTTCTGTCGTAGATGAGCACGCGCAATCGGCGTTCTTTTCATCGCCATCAGAAGTGAACGGCAGCAACGTAGCATCTTTTGAGGCCCAGCCTGATCTCACCATGTTAGTTCATGACACCGGTCATGGTAACGAGGAAGGAAACTTAAACTGCCTGGTCTTTCGTGGTGATATGAAGCGGTGAAAAGGGTCGGACTAAATATATAGATCACAATGGTGCCGCGGGTTGATGGAGCGTGAACTCGGGACCGAAAAGCCGTCAAGCGCCGCCCATCCTCTGAAACGGCCGTTGGCTCCGTTGCTCCGACAGGTGCCGGGATAGTGATCTGTAGCCCTCCCTTCATTTACCTGAGTCGTGTTGGGAGTTAATCTGATTTCGGCAAGAATGTCTCTGCCTGGTTGGTTCCCAATCCGCGTAAAAACCATATGCCGGGTTCTTGTGTAAAATCGAGTTCGGATGAGCACCGATGACGCGAATATTTTGTAAGCCAATTAAGTATTGGTTGTTTCTGGCAGTATTGATAGATATTGGATGGGATGTCACGACTCGCAACCTGTCGCGGAAATATTGCCCAAATCATTCAACGAGTAATCCACAGTAACAATGGCGACGTTTACTCGTACAATTGGAGTCGGCAAGCCGAGCACGGAGCTAGACAACGATAAAGTCCCTTGCAGTTCACCATCTGGCATTGCCGTCCTCATCGTTGGCGCCGGTGTTGGTGGTCTGATGGCCGCACTCGAGTGTCATCGAAAAGGCCATTCGGTGCGCATTTTTGAGAAATCAAAGACTGCAAGCGCTGGTGGTATGTTGATCCCGTATCTTCGCGAGGAATTCGAACCATTTCCAACGTTAATATCTAGGTGATATGTTCACCATCGGCCTCAGCGCACGCAAGATCATGCGCCATTATCCCGCCATGCAACGCGAGCTGGACGAAATCTCGCTGAACACCAAGTGGATGCGATTCCGCAAGTGGACCGGAGAGGACATAGGTAAAGCCTTCCCCTTCAAGTCAATGGTCAAGGCAGTTAGGGATGACGAGATCCCGATGGTGACGCAGCTACGACCCTTATATCACGCCATGTTGTACCACCAGGTGCAACGGTTTGGCATCGATGTCACCTTCGGCAAGCGTGTGGTCGAGTACTATGAAGATGTCGGTCGTGGTGTTGGAGGTGTAGTCACGGATGATAGCGAACACGCAGAAGTAGATCTGGTCATCGCCGCCGACGGGCTACACTCGCATTCACAGAAACTTGGTGGCCAGACCAAATGCAAACCATCTGGCTTGAGCTTGTTTAGAGCGGTGCTGCCTCTTGAGTTGGCATTAGCTAACGAGCTTGTCCGAGAGTACTTTGGACTATACGAGGACAAACATCCAGTGCAGCAAGCTTGGATTGGACCGAATACGCACGCCGTGATACTAAGTTACGTCGATAAGAACAGTGAGAACGGACAGGTGATCTGGGCACTGGCCTTCCGCGAGCGAGGGGAGCAATTAACGAAGGAGTCGTGGCACCACACCGTGACCAGCGAAGCTGTATTAAAAGTCATCGACGAGACGCCCGGCTGGGGCGAGCCATTCAAAGCTCTGGTTAAGATAACACCACCGAACCACATCATTGGCTGGCCCCTGATGCACCGCGATCCAGCCCCTCGTGTCCACGCCCCAGGCTGTCGGATCCTGCAAATCGGAGATGCTGCTCATTCATTCTTGCCTACTTCGGGAAACGGGGCAACACAAGCTATCGAGGACGCCATCACCATCGCCGAGTGTCTAGCCCAAGCAGGCAAAGACAGTATTCCCACAGCGGTCAAGACGCACAATCTCCTGCGCGCCGACCGGGTGTCGTGTGCGCAGTATCTAGGGGTTTTCAACGCCGAGAACTACTATAAGCGAGATTTTAGCGAAGCGACAATCGATCCTTCGGCCATAGCGCCCAAGGTGCCGAAATGGGTTTGGCAGCTGGACCCGGAGGAGTATGCTAGGGAGAACTACGCTGCCGCTGCTGCAAGTCTGGAAGAGGGCAGGCCAGCTTTTGTTAATACGAACACGCCGCCTGGTTATGAGCCGACACCGTGGTCGCTAGATAGTATTTCGAGGTCGGAGAGGGAAGGTAAGAAGTTGGAGTTGAGTGGGGATTGGTCGTGAAGAAAGGGGTTGATGGGTGGACCTGTAGAGAGTACTGTACGATGACGACTTGACAATTGGACTATGTAGATCTCAGCTCCTGATACCCCGTCTAATAATGCGTCTATAAGTCGCTTCCAAGGGAAACCCGATGACTCCGCCTGTCGAACTGGCCTAAGCCGATATGGCATAGGCATCAGTTATGAAACCTCGGACGTGGTACAGGAACCATCCCTCCGTCATCATCAGGTGTTATTGCATAGGAGAAGCATTATCATAGATCCTGTACTTTTCGGATGCCGCATGCAAAAATTTGGCCACTTCAACCTATGGAATGATGACATGTCACACTTTGTAGCCGGCACATGTTGTCCAGACTCAAAAGCGTCATGAATGGCGTTGTGATGAATCCCCGGACGGCTCTGTCTGGACGCCGTTCAGCCGCCAGCATTCCCAAGTGGAATATTGACTTGATCCACCTAGAAACAGAGTATGCTACGGCGAATCTCAGATCAATCGAGTGCTGTGACGGCCAGGCGCATGCGTTGAAGGCCATGTTCTCATAAGTAAACAGCTGGATTGGGCAAGCCATCCTATTACCCTGTCCTCACCGAAGCCCATGATACTCATCCCCCGGCCTGGATTCCGCCATCATCGCCGTCCGTCCCGGAACCCGCACCTCCCCCCGTTCATCTCTCTCACTATCATTATCTCTCCCTCTCCCCACTCGCCCACCCCATTCATCGTCATTTCCACCCAACAACCGCCTCGCGCTCGCCTCCCTCACGCTCTTCTGGTGCTTCTTGGTCGTGTCCACGCCACCAATATGATGATCCTCGAATTTAAACACCCTAAATGCCATCTCCTCGTCGTTGCGTCCAGGCCTATCGATCTTGGGCTGATAGGGGTAAGGATCATCGCGCTCATAGCGGCTGCGCCTCTTCCTCAGGTAGACATGAACAGTACCACGATAATAAGCAGGACGACACCGCCCACGATGAGGCAGACTTTGGAAATTTCAAGGACCCCCGGTTTAATACTTGGGGCGTTGCTGTAGAGCTAATCAGCATTGCAGCTGTGCCGCTCTGAATTCGGGGAACGTCAGCGCTAGGGTGAATTCGTCCTTAAGCAAACGCCAAGATAATAAGCTATATCGCCGTGCCTCCTTGTAGCATTTAGTGAAACGCGCTTTGCGTTTCGTGGAGATATGTAAGCTTATATATAATCAAACAAATCAACTCGTTCGAGTACTTGAAATAGCCATCCGTCGGGGAGCTTTCCATTGCTTGTATGTGCATAAGCTACTTAGGGCATAATTACAGCTTTGTGAATGGGGACTTTGCATCGTATACTCCATGCAGGATAGATTGTGAATACTCGAAAGGTATACAAGCGCCTAGCTTCCACTCGCCCATCTCCCGATTCGATGCCACCTGTTGCCAAAACTCGCAACGGTTGCACAAGCGGACCCAACAATAGCAATCACGACACCAACCCGCCACCCAGCCGTATAGGCGGCAATGATACCATTAGCCTGTTCGGCTGGGAATGCCTCTCGAATCTGCGTGACGCCCATATTGACCACCTGCTGAGGATCAACGCCAGGGACCGAGTCCGTCACTCTGTGAATGAGAGTGTTCACGAATGCCGACTGCGCAGCGCTGATGAAAATGGCGCCTCCCAGGGTTTGGAACACTATTTCAAAGCATTAGATATCAGTGTGTTATCCAAAGATGTTTGGTTCAACTCACTGAGAACCATGCCGCTCACCGACATGTCTACGTTCCCGACGGCAGCCGCGGATGCAATGACGGGCATCTGGACTGCAAGCCCGGCTCCGATACCCGTGAGGACTTGATAGCCGATCCAATTGCCAAATACAGTTTCTGCGTCGAGGGTGTATAAAAGCCCGCAACCGGTGGTCATCAAAATCATTCCAACGATGAGCACCTGCGTCGAAAGTCTTGTTTTGCTGACAAAGATACCACCAACAACAGTAGATATGGTCAGAGAAATAATCAGGGGTAAAGTGCGAAGGCCCGAATCAGTGGCACTGACTCCAGACACAGTCTGGAAGTACAGCGGCAGGTAGTAAATGAGCGTGTAGAAAGCGCCCGCGAAAAAGAAGGAGACAATGCATGAGATGTAGATGCAGCGGTCCTTGAGCAGCCGGAGTATGATCATGGGCTTCTCTCCTTGGAGGTATTCCACATATCCGAAGACAATCAGGAGGATGCCAAAACCACACAGAAGGCAGATGACTTGGGACGAGTTCCAGGGGGCAGATTGGCCACCCGACTCCATGGCGAGAAGGAAGCAGACGATGGCCCCGAGAAGAAGGAAAGCTCCGCCCAGATCGAGATGCCGTAGCTTCTCGCTGGGGCGTGCTTCAATCGGAGTCGCCGATTTGGGCGCCACGTAGTAAAATGCTATGATGATCGCACTCACTGCACCAATGGGGAGGTTTATGAAGAAGATCCAGCGCCAAGAGGCCTGGTCGGTAAAAACGCCCCCGATCAAAGGTCCAATAATGCTGGCAATTCCATAAGTGGTCCCTACGATAGCTGTGTATGTTGCCCGTTGCCGTGGTGGAGCGGCGAAGCCGATGAAAGTGAAAACGCCAGTACCGAGGCAAGCTCCCCCAAGGCCCGAGATGGCGCGCCCGACGACCATGGCTACCGGACTCGGTGCTAGTCCTGTTTGGATGTCATTATAAGAAAAACAGTCGTAAGTTGGATTGAGGATCGTTGTTTACCACAAATCAAGCAACCAATCTCAAACAAAAACAGACCGAAAAGAAACGTCGGCTTCAGGGGAAAGTATCTGAGCGCTTTTCCCCATACACCCTTGAAAGCGGCAGCAAAGGTGAAATATATCGACGCGTACCAGGAGGCCATGCTCAGTGTCCCAAAGTCATCGGTGATCTTTGGAATTGCAGCTGAAACAATCGTCTGAGGGTTGTCAGCTTGCCACCCTGCCGGACACAGGAGAATTCTCAACCGAAATAGTGACAGGCGTCAAAAGTACTCACCATCTCCAGAGATAACATAAACATAGCCAACACTAACGCAAAAGTCAACGCAAACAACCTCAAGCCCTTAGGATAACCAGCCAGCTGGTCCTCCAGTCCCATGTGCCGCATTATTTCAGCCGTCCGCTTCTCCGAATCTAACGTCATCCCCTCATTTCCATACTGTCTCTGCTGGTCAGTACCATGGGACAAAGGTATGTTGTCGTCCGACAACAGCACAGGGTCACGTCTTGGGGGCACGCGACCTGACGGGGACTTCTTGATCTCGACCACTGCTGCCTTTCCCAGATACGCTGTCTCGGGTGCCCTGATGATGAATTTTCCGATACCCAGGCCAGAAAAACGCAGCGAACTCGCGCTCAGGATTGTTCTCTCCCGTCTGCCTGTTTCGGTCCCATGTTGCTGCTGCTGTTGTTGTTGTTGTTGCCGCCCGAACCGGGGCATCTTACCGCTGGCCATGGAATCGTTCTCTACGATGTCTTCTAGACCGAACCGGCGGCTAGAGCGGTGAATCCATCCTGCGCCAGAGTAACGAGAGCCTTTTGATGTCATCGTTGTTGGAATTGTGCAAGTATTAAGCAGTCACTGACTGTCAAAGGCGAAAAGAAGCGAAATTTCCATGAATGGCGAAAAGACGGAGAAAACTGACACGAACACACGCACAGAAAACAATATTAAAAGTTTAGCGGTGGTCGCCACGGATATTTGGCACCCGCATATGCATGCGGTTGCCATGGTATTACGGTGTTGCGTGCTCGGGCCTCGGAGCACTGGCTGGATAAAGCTTGGGAATCGCCGTTGCCGTAGGCCAAAGGCTTGGTAGATGATGGTAAGGCCGTCATCGATTGAAAGAGAAACTCCAAGTTGTACGCATCGGGGAAGATGTCATCAGTTCATTGTTCAAAGAATCTGACTTCAGGAATACACTGATGGAACGATCTTTGTATGTCAGTACGGGGACGTGTAATAGGGCCGTAGCGTTACTAGATGGTAAACTACAAACCCCTTTTGATCACTTCATCCACCAGCCAATGATGTTTTCACCGCTCAATTCTTCCTCATCTCATGATGTTATTTACGATTATCAGATCTGTCTTGGTGCATTTTCCGTTACCTGCTCTTCACAGTTGTTGATCCCGGGGCTACGTAGAATTCCTTCAACTATTGCTAGTCCAAACTCAAAGTTGAGCAGAAAGATCCAATTAAACAGGTAATCGGAGCTAAAACGAAACCGAAACCTGTGGAGCATTTTAGAGATTTCAGATCGGCATCCATGGAATAAATATAGAAGTGAACCCAAAGGCAGAACAAAGTATGGCTTTTTTATTTTCGTCGTTGTAGCTCTATATGAAATAGCCGGAACAACGATGTATAGTCGTTGACGTTGCCTTCACAACCCATGTCGATGATGTAATTGTACGTACGCAACACGTCTGTATCATTTCCCAGTTGCCATGACCATATCGTTCGACCACTTCGGGGGGAGGGGGCAATTGACAATAGGTTTCTCGGTGATATTTCCGCAGTTATTCATTAAAAGATCTGATCTGCGCCGTATTCCTATAATCTACGATTATCATCTCATGGCAAGCTTCTGGTTGGCCCTTCACAAGGACAGTATGCAACTTCAAGTACCGCAGCACGCGACAGCCTGCTATAAAACACGCATAACCACTTCCTGAATTTGCGCTGTCTCTGCTGAAATAACTCGAGTATGCGGCTCTATGGAGGCCTTACTTGTTATCGTCCGATGTCGATGACTATTACAGCATTCCATACTAATATCTCAGTATCCCTCGATGTTTTAAGCACTCGCTTGATGCCATCTTACTACTTTATCCGCGCTGAGGTTGCGAATTAAGTACCGACTCTGCTGACCATAGATATTAAGCTACATATACTCGATATTTGTGTAAATATGAGAGTTTCAATCTCGTTAACTCAGAGTTCCTCAGCTACCGTTACAAAAAAAATTCCTAATGAGGTGAACTCGGTCCAAATAAAAGGTGTTTCTCTTACATTCATATTTGTATATCCGAATTTATAATGTGTCCTTCTAGGCTGATCTGCGTTGCTTAGGTCGTTGAGGGGTACGTCTTCCGAACAGTGAGCCCCTTTTCATGGATATCCCACCAACTAGGATAATTGAATTATTAAAATGTTTCCCATTGACTGACTAGATGCAACATGTTTGTGTCAAAGAGGCAATATTTTTCATGGTGCCTAGAATTTGGACATGGTTCTGTGGGTATGAAACAACGTGGTTTTTGTCAAACTGTTGCTCATTTAGTACCTCAGCGTCGTTCCCTACCCACATCTACCATCTTGCCCAATCAATAATGTAGACATTGCAAATCACAGAATTCTTTCAGGAATTCCGACAGGCGTTTCCTGATCAAGTTGGCCGTTTTCCGGCGAACAAGACAAGCTGGACCTCCTGGTTTCAATTCATAGATTCAGCTTCCAGACGAGCCCGGCTGATATTGCGGCAACGACCTGAGAGTCGCACGGCTTCTCCAACAACTTGCAAAAACCATGGGAGCAGCTACTGACAAACAGCACCGTGGGGCAGCAGTGTAATCTCGCCGCAATTTTAGCCAAAGCCCTGGCGGTTGACCTTTGTTGAGATTCGACAGCCTGACAGCGCTCTGGGTTCTGCGCAAAGCTCTCGAGACAGATAATGAAACGAAAACGGACAGTTTACTCCCTGTGATCAACGTCTGGTTCGAGCACTATCGCCACCTGCTCCTCACCTTCTCGATTACGGAACACTCGTACGATGAGGCGAGGGCCAAAGCTCACTCCCTAGAGCCCAGGCCGCTGGCATAAGGGGCAAATATCAAATGGCAAGGCTTCAATATAAAGCTGCGGTTGTTCTAGAGACGGTGGCTCCAGGAGCTCAGTCACAGCACGGTTCCAGAAGTGGCCAAGGAAACTAGGGGGGTTCATGAGTATAATCAAATGCGGTGGCGCGATGGACTGTGACGTGCCGGGAGAAGCAGATTTTGCGGACAGGCTTCAGAAAGCTAGAGGAGTGGCACTTGTCAGGAGTGGAAAGCAGAGCCTGAACGTTAGCGAGATTGAATTCAATATGGACTGGGTGATGAAGGGCTGGGCCCTGGATTGGCACTCAGGTTAGTTGGTACTCAGACACAATGAAGAATAGCTACACCGGCAGCCCCTTCTCTGAAGAGCCGGTTTTGCCTTGACTTGCTTTGAAAGTTCTTATTGCCGTCCCGGGTACACCCCTAAGCTTAGAAACCCATTCCCGCATTGAGACAATGCAAGTTAAGCGCGACAGTCTAAGCGAGATCTGCGAATCGAATGTTTTGGACAGCCTAGCTTTTGTATCGGAGGCAAGTCGGAACCAAGTTCGCCCAAACCCTGGGCCGTCCCATTGTCCATCGCGCACAATATATCCCGTAACGATGTTGCAAGGCACCCATGTTAACGAGTAGGTAATCGAAACGCCAGCCTCCACCGCCCGGTTCATAGCGAGTTGTAAGATCACCCATTGAGCCGGTGAGGGTTGCGTAACATGTTCTGGCGGCAGTGAAGCAGACCAGGTTATGCGGCCCAGAGAAATCTGCCGTGATCCCGGGCGATCTAACCTACTTTCCATTGGTTGCAGACGGGTTGACACGCCAAAAGGGGTTGACGAGTTTATGGGGTCCAGCGGGTATGTCTCTCGTCTGAACCCCTTGTTTCAGCACGTCCTAGCAGATTGCCGAGTTCCATTGGGTAGGGATCGCCGTTCGCCAGCGGGTCATAGAGTAACACACTCGCGAGCCTCAACTACTATTAAAGAGCCGCATAGTGCTCGATATCTGGAATGCTTTTGGAGGCCATTCTATTCATTTCATTTCAACCAGTACAGCCATTTACATTCTCTGCCACCAGTTTTTTCACTTCAACAAAACAATTGTTTTAAATACCTTCAATCCCGGCTTTCGAATACCTAATCACTACCGCAAAAATGGTCCGCATCAGCTTTGCCGCAACTCTCCTGAGCGTCTGTAAGTTTCCAAACGTCTGATCTATATCCTCATTGATCTTCTCATACTAACGTTTATTCTTAGTCGTCGCTTCAGCGCTTGCACTCACTCCCAACGTGGCCGGAGCCCGCGACGTCGGTAACGGCCAAGGCGCCCAGTTTACAACCGCCGGCTGCATCGACGACAGCGACTGCTCCGAGGGCTGCTGTGCCGGGGGTGCCTCGGACGAAGAGGGTAACGAGGTCGGCATCTGCTCCGGTATCGGCGCCGAGTTTCAGAACGGCAAGACGGGCTGCGGATTCGTGGATCCCAACGCCGATGCCACCATTGCCGCGGCTCAGGCCCAGGTCGAGAAGCAGGGCTTCTAAATCTGCTGAGGAGGTTTCAGGATAGTAATTGGACCTGGACTTCGGAAAGGTTTATTTAATGGCATACTATGCGAAGGGATCTGATCTATAGGCTGGCACTTTATGGATGATTGATCGCGGAGCGCTGAGGTTATAGAAAAGTTATGATTTGACGAAACATTGAAAATCTCCGAGACGGACTTTCTATACATATTCTTATGATACGAACGTCCAATCAAGACTTGAAGATAACGGCGCACTTGGTCAGTCACATAGACCAGCTGGTTGGTATGAGAGTGATACGAATGTCAAGTTGCCGACAGATTTCAAGTGTTGCCTCATATCATGAAACAACCTCACGACTCGACTCCACTTACACGCAAGCAAGACCGCCACGGAAAAGCACTACCAGGATCCAACTTCAGATACGTACAACGCAACTTAGATCAATAAAATCACCCTGTATGCACGTATCTTATCCACCCTCGACTCCTCATCGGCCCTCCACTGCAACAAATGCGTCAACGCCCAACCCTGATCATTCGCACAGGGACCGTTATAATACCCCGCGCTACCATCCATAGTAACAGGATAAATCCACGCGCACAACACGAACCCATTCTCGGTAACAACGTCAAGTTGGGCCTTGTCAACTCCTCGGCCCTCTTCCCAAACTCCCCCCCTCCCCCAGGTTTGCCATAGTGATCCATCGCAACCACCGTATTCCCGGATCAGCACACATCCTAGAGCCGGATGGCCACGATGTGAAGGTAGAAATGGGGTTGCCGTCCGCTGAAGCGCAGCAGGAGGTCGAGGAGGCGCTTTACGGCTTCGAGCCAGGGTTGATTGCCTGTTGTGCGGCAGAGTTCCGGCAGAGTTACGGAGGCAGGCGCCAGGATGGATTACTCGAGGTTTACTTCAAAGGCTGGGTAGTTGACGCCGTTGCTTGAAGAGCGATAGGGTACGGTCATACATCGTGTAGTGGAGGGAGGATCCTACTTCTGTGCAGAATTTCTCCAAGACAAGCATGAATCTATCGAGTGATGGGACGGCGGCGATTTGTGGTAGCGTCAGCTTGAGTGTTGATACGGTGAGGTGCAGCTGCATCACCCGGGGCGAATTATACAGCCACTTTTTATCGGCTGGTTTTTGACGTAGCCGGTGGTGGTTTATAGGTTGGTACAGAATTAGGTGTGACAGTTTACCAGAGTCTCTTCGAGGGTGGTGTCAGGGTGGTCTTTGAGCCAGCGGCTCATCCAAACACCCATGCCTACCCGTTTGCGGACGTCGTTGCGATCGTTGGCCGCGTCGAAAGTGACAAGGTCCTGCATTTGGGTGACATAAATGATTCAAGTCCCATCAATCTTGATGATTTATTGCTGGTTATAGTACTAGCTTGTTGCTTGGATGCAAATGAAGTTGGTGCAGCTGGTATCAAGTCGTTGAGCACCCCCCTCCCCCCCCCTAATAATCGGAATTCCCATAGACCTGCTGCACTGTGTACGGATTGCTCTAACCGAGTTTTCAGGTCAAATTGAGAATATTTGCGAACCGCAATCTACGGTTTCGAAGCAGCTCCCTCTGCAAGCTTTACCAAGGGGACCGACGGCCTATGGTTAAATAGATCGCAATTATGGCCTTCAGAGCCGAACTTTTATACCCTCCAGCACGGCACCTTAACAAATCGCGATGACTGTTGAGGCTCTCAGGCCTATTGCAAAGGTTCGTCCTATAACCATAACCTTGACAGTATCTGGTCTATTGGCCAACGAACGCAGGTTTAACTTGCTAATACCTCTACACTTTGAAGACTTCAAGTATCTGTATACGTTTCATGCGTGTGTACGTCTCCATCAAAAACACCTAATCCTAGCACGAGTATACCCGAGCCCAGACGCAAATGCAGTCCTGCTCTTCGCACGAAACGGGTGCCTAACGCTACGAGTTGAACAGCTCCCACGACTGTATCATCGCCTTGAATAATAAACTGCAGTAGACATGATAAACCACTATATGTAACCCACAAGCGGGATACAAACGATTTCAGGGCCGTCCCATAGATATGTTGCGTTTGCAGTGTCGCATTGACATATGGAACCACCGGGCACATCCGGTGTAGCTCTACAATTAGTCCTATTCCTCGGAAATATAGGTCATTACTAAATAGGCTGGCTTCATTTACAATTCCACTTAAAGAAAGACTAAGCCATTCGTTTCCCCGTTGCACCATGAGTTGACTCCGCTGGTATATCATTCGGCGCAAATCCCAAACATGGTCATCACTCCTTGGGATCACGTCCACCCCTAGCCTCCATAGCAACTTCATACTCCTCATCCGTCTCAAGGTCAAACTCCATCGGATGCGTGATGGGAAGAATGGATATTCCCTTATCCTCGAGCTGTTTGAGCCGCTTTGCTGTGAGCGGACGTGTCTTGTTCATGCTGTAGACCTTGATGCGATGACATGAAGATGTGACGTGAAGATCCCAGTTCCTGTAGCAAGTGACTGTGTGAGCATACCATGTGTCAAGAGGGCCGATCGCTTTGAGGAGCATGACTTACCACGCAGACCTGACATACGTCGGCTGCGTGTTCAACGCGTTGTCCCACGTCCGGACACAAAACTCCAACCACCCCTCCGCATCCACAGGGAGTTCAATTTCCCACAATCTCCAAGCATGAAAATACTTGGTCGACAATTTCTCATACGGCACCTCGTACCACACACTCCCCCCATCGCCCGAAACCTCGACCCGGATCGGCCAATGCCCTCCACCCGAGTATGCCCACCCTCTCAGCTTGATCTTGCCCTCGTGCACTATCTGCTCCTTATCGAGTGGCGTCATAATCGCCGACGAGACCGGCATGTCCTGAATACTAAAGCCGTTGCTATAGAGCGTGTTCTGTTTCCCCACCTGCGGCGTGTAATACAAATACTCCTTCTTCTGCACGGGGGCCATGCTCTCATGCTTAATCGCCCTGATCTCATACAGCCACTTGCAGCTCCGAGCGCCGATGTACCCAAACACGACAGCCCGCAACGGGAACCCGTGGATTTTGGGAAGCGGTTCCCCGTTCATCTCCCACGCGAGCATTACCTCATTGGCTTTGACCTTTCGCCACGGCACGCTCACGACGTAGTTGTAGATCTTTTTCTTCTTGAAGTAGCTATCGGCACCGAAGAACTCGAGGTGTGCCGCGTCGTCGACGAGGCCCCCGCAGCGTTTGATCACTTTCTTGAGGCTGACTCCTGTCCATTTGGCCGCCCCGATGGCGCCTTCACCCCAGGGCGCGTTAATGAGCTCGTCGCCGTCGCCTGGGTACTGCTGGATTTGCTCGATGCGCCGAGTTCCCGAGCATTGGAGGGTCACGGTTTTGGTAATGCGCGGGAAAAGGTCCTCGTTTTTCAGGTCTGCGAGGGTGAGGCGTTGTGGGTTCTTGACGAGCCCAGAGATGTCGAAGGTATAGGCAGAGGGGTTGATTTCCGGGATGCCACCATGGTTGCGGACGAAGAAGTCTTTGTTGGGTGTTATCTCATTCTCCACGAGGCGTGTCTGGTTTGTGTATTACTAAGGTCACTATACCGCCATGGGTTGTACGGATGCTCATGGAAGCTCTCACCCGTGGTGGTTCACCGTTATATGGAAACTGTAAGACGTGGATCATGTCCGCCGACTTCTCCTGTAAGACATACTTCCAACTGATATCTGGTAGTTTTTCAAGCGTAGGCCCCAGGGCGTAGTGGTACTGCTTCCAACGCTCCCCTGTGAGAATGGGATTTGTCCTTGGCAGTGGTTCCAGTTGGAATTCGGGTGGCTAGGATAGGTCAGCCCACGGTATCTTCCCATACGATGACATGTGTCGGATAACACAATGGCTCGAGGTGGACCAACCACTGGGAAGTCGTAGTTGGCGAGTATCTCTTCGGCCCTCTTCCGCTTTTCTGGGTATTTTTCCCACTCAACATATCCTTTCCATCCCTCTCGTTCCTCGGCGAAAAAAGGGACATCCCCCTGTGTCCTGAAAGGTATGGCGTTAGGTTCAGCAGGCGCCATTGTGAGACATCGATGGGAATATTCTTGGAACTT
Organism: Pseudomassariella vexata; assembly: GCF_002105095.1. NCBI lineage: Eukaryota > Fungi > Ascomycota > Sordariomycetes > Amphisphaeriales > Pseudomassariaceae > Pseudomassariella > Pseudomassariella vexata. The sequence goes on from NW_024467964.1 coordinate 1,242,451, forward strand.
CCAAACGCGATTCTTCAAAGGTGTCAGCAAACTTATCTCAGATGAGAATATTGGGCTTGTCTGCGGTTCGTGAGAGTGGAGGCATATACGGCGCCTCGAAGAACTCCAGTGCATCCCTGCACGTTGCATCATTGAATGCCAGGAAAATACCCACGACAGCCTTCTGTAATCATGACGTATTTTCTCATTAGCGCAATTAAAACAATTGGAAACACTTTGTAAGCACCCTGCGTCTGCGTTATCTCGCCCCTTCGTATGATCGATAGCTACTCGCCCAAATGGGTTCAAGCTGATTTCAGAAGTCTGGGCCAATAGCCTATGCTCCTCGTCCTGGCTGCATCCTAATAATACGCACTTGACTAACTTACAATGCCACGCAATGCACTGCAGCTACTTATCTCGCGCAAAACAACGCATGTGCATAGTGACACGAGTCCTCGGCATATTGTCTTCAAAGGACGCAAAATGCTTCAAGATCGGTGCTGCCGATATGGCATTGGATGCGCATGTCACAACAACGGATGAATAATGGACTTCGACTAGCTGCAGGACTAATTCACGTCAATTTTGCGTTGGGTGTTTGACCAGGAGCAGTGCAACTTATCGGGCATCTCTGAGGTCTTCCGTACCATCATTTCATTACTTCGTACATGCCTGCCGACATGGGCACTCTGATATGCCAACCAGACATCAATGGAGTCGCAGAAACGTATGAACAACCAGATGCATATACCGTTTTGAGTCTCCGAGTACCGATCTCGTCCGAGCTTCCCCAAGGCCAACTGTTCCCCCGAGGCTGATAGGCTCAAGCAATAGGGATCCTGTATTTTAGATATATTTTGGTTGGTTCTGTCTGCTCAATCGGGTCAGATGTGGGATCTAGTCTGCCGTCCGGCGATACCTTCCCAGCTCCCCTGGTCTCTGGAGCGATGCAGAATGATCACCTCCACACCAAGCCCGCACCTCGCTGCCACATTCCTTGGCCATGAGCTTATTGGGGATTCACACTGATCTCATTGATCTGGAGCCATTAACTCAATAGTTCATGTCATATTGCACAGCAAATATTATATCATCACTATAGTTTGAATGTCCAACAACCAAACTCACTTTGCCATGCCCCCCAGTTCTCCTCGTAACTACTTCTTCCCCAGAATGAACAGCTCGCCTTCCGCATTGTTGTCACTAGAAACAAACAACCTCGATCCCGCGGGGTCAAACACCAAACCCGCCAGCCTAAAACAGCTACTAACCGTCAACCCAGGCGAGTTGCACTGCTCCAAATTGGTCGCCCACATGATATCCGTAAACCCGGTCTTACTGTCCGCGGCCGCAACAGGGTCATAAGAACCATCCTCTTTCTTGGTAAAGGGCACCTGAACGACCTTGTACCCGGAGGCCTGGGGCTTCCGGTCCCAGGACCCGTGCAGTGTCACGTACATGTTGGTGCCGTCGGCGTCGAAGACGTTGGTAATGGGCGCCGTGTGGGCCGGGAACGAAAGACGCGGCGGGATGGATTTTTCGGCGCACATGGCATCCGGGAAGCTCGCGTTGGCCCCGCCGCTCGAGGTCACGACCATCTGGTCGCCCGTTTTTAAGGTGGCGTCCTGGATCACGCTGCCATCCCAGACGGTGAAGCAGGTTGGGTAGCCGAACCAGTTTGTGCTGGGTGTGGAGGGGTCGCCGACTGCGTCATATCTGTGTTAGACGAGATGAAAGTAGATATAAAAGATAAGGTGAAAAGCAAAAAAAAAAAAAAAGAAAGGAAAAGAATAAAAAGGGGTTTCACGATGACCTTGATCATCATGGCGGGGCAAGTTGAATAGGTACTTACGGTAGTTGAGCTCTTCTGCCGGGTTGTCAATGTGGATATCGGTCCTCTGCCCATTGACAGTTCGCGCGAAGTCGTCGCCCGAGTTCTCGACACCCCATACCATGCCGTTCGGGTCGAAGGCGAGACCGACCTCGTTTCGCAGCCCGTACCCGAGCGCCCATCCGCCCGAGTTGTATTGATATCCCGAGGCGGGCACGGCGCTCATATCAAATACTCGGACGCAGGCTCGCCCTGTGTTGATGCTGCTGGCGTCCATGTCCCAGTTGTTGTTGCTCCCGACCTGGACGACGAGGAGGTTGGGCTTGTTGGGCACCACCAGCGTCGTCCTTGTGGAGTGTATCCCCTGTCCGATGCCTTGGACGACGACCTTCTGGTTGCTGACCGCCATGGTGGCTGCGTCGTAATCCCACTGCCAGACCGTCGAGACCGAGCTGGCATAGAGCTTTGTCCCATCCGGCGTCAGTGACAGGCCATGGTTCAACTGGCCATTGGTGACAAGTGTCTTGGTGCTGTTGATGCACCCGTCGGCGCCAAAGGTGTGCACCGAGATCCCCGACGTCGCTTGCAGCACAAGCATGTTGCCCTGGGGATCGAATATCATGGATCGCGGTTGTCGGAGGCCGCCAGCGATTTTGGTTGCCTTCCATGTGCTGGATACCGAGTATTGATATCGCGCTGCGGCAACCCCTGAGCAGGTAGTAGGAAACGGCAATGCCGATGGTTCTTGAGCCCATGCTGGTCGTGCGTATCTTGTAAGTCGAACGCTGTGGAAACTAAAATCGGTGGCACTTACCATTACCCGCAAGGGCAACTACACCAGCAGCCACTATACCCCAACGCATGTTGTTAATGGAGTGTAGATTTCAGAAAGATTCAGTTGCAGAAAAATACAAGATTCGTCATTCAACCCAGAACAGGACTTAGTATGGGTGACACACGAGGAGATGCTCTCATATATACAGCTTCATCCCAGTTTGTCCAGGAGGCAAACTGGACGGTGCAACGTCGTCCGCCATTTAGAGCTGTTCAAGAAAGAGGAGAAATCTCTTGGATCGTCCAAACTAGGGGGTTTAAGTCACTTTGGTCCATCAGACCGTCACAGACCAGACTGTTCACGAGACATTGACGTCGTGATGTCCATCTGCCTCCCCACAGATGATAGGATGCCCAGGCATACTAAGGTGTAGAATGCAGGGTATTGGGCCATGGCAGCTACTTTTTTGGGTATGCGGAGCCTATATCAATAAATTGGTCCCAATTAGGCGGAAGGGATCCTCATCTAATCAAGAAATGTGTCGTCGGCTCTTACTGCTGGAACGTCGTGCTATTCCGGCTATTATGGACTACCGGATGATATAATCTACATATGGATGTGCCACCGGCATATAGCTGTGGTCTAATGAGATAATTGTCTTGATTTGCATTGTGGATTCTCACGTGAAACTGTATACGCATCTCTTTACGACAGGATTATTCCACCTCTTCGCGCAGTATACGAGTCAACGCTCTACAGGCTTAGAGCGCGGGATAACGCAATGCCCAACGCCAAGTTCAACAGCAGCGTTGGCCACGAATCAATCGATATACCCTCGTAGTAGAACAATGTGTACTGCTTTATCTATGGATTATGTCATTCAGAGTTCGACAGAGGCCAGCCGGTTCTATCCGTGAATGCGCTTGGCGTAGACTACTAGACTGCATTTCAGCCATTCTTTCTTTGAAAGGCTCATTTGGTCGAAGAGCTTAAGGCCTTGTGATGACGAGTCATGCTCTTTTATGTACTTATAACATATCTTCATAAGAGTTAGAAGACTTCCGTACTTGTTTGTAGACTGTACATACCTTACTACGAAGCCTAGAGAGACCTGCTTTGTACCTTGGCGTACGGAATTTCCAAGAACCGTCAAACTCCGTGATGCAAAAGTGGCGAAATCATAGCATGAGTTCACTTTAATTGGTCGTCGCTATCGTCAGAAGTGCTTTCTTAATTGTGACTTGGGTGTATCAAGTACCAACAGGGAGGGGTGAGCAACTCGATCTCCTTCAATTACCTTCATCACTTGAATCGTACCCATTGTCGTCAGATGGAACCGTTTCCCACCCAATGCCATCGTCTTCATCATCGTTGTGGTCTTCATCCATTGCCGCCCACAGATTCTCCTCTTCGTCAAAAGGGGATACCTTGCCTGGGTGGTCTCAGGATCGGTCTCAGGGGTGATCTCAGGAGTGTACCTGCGGGCAATAGTGATAGTATGCATTTCAAGAAGGTGGCCATGGCTTCTAGGTAAGTTAGAAGCATGAAACCCGGCTTTATCTCTTGTCTCCAACTTACCGAAGCGTTTGAGCGTAGAAGTTCATAGCTGACTGCAGCTTATTCTGAGTCTTGTTCGCCCGCTCGCAAAGACTTAAAACCCTCTCCCGATTCCAGATCCATTTTATTCGGTATGTTTTATGTATTTATGTTGTTGTCTTTCGCAGCATGCGGAGGTATGTTGGTTTGTCTTGGGCCCGAGGCTCGGGTGAATCGCACGACGAGTATTTTGTAAAACCCATTGGCATTTCGTCGTGTAGCGGGGTGAGAAACGTGGGCTTTCGGATGGCGTGATCAGAACTTTGAAGCCATAAGTCCCAGAGCAATGACGGATCAACAGTATACCTCGAACGCCAAGCCATTCAGTTCTTCCCTGATGTTGGTAACAACCTTGACAGCATCGATCAGCTTGGGAATGGCGGCCAAAGCCTGACCAATATCGATAAAACTCGCGACAGCACGGAAAACCTCCATATTGGAATAGTCGCTGAGGGAGACATATCTTGGGCTCCGAAATGCGACAGGAGGTGGAGGAAGGTTCCCTCTCAGCCACATCTACAAGTGTACCATAAACTGCACGTCTTAGACAGTTCTAGGACTGCAACGCCGGCAGCAGAGCAAATTTTCTGCTGCAGAATTCCGGGTACGACATGAAGTGCTCGAATCGAAGGGGGAAAAAGAGGGGGAAAAGGTATGAAGAGTTAACTCGACAAAGCCCAGAGCCTTACCGATGAATTATCCCCTCCCACATCGACACCCAACAGTGGCGGGGCTTAGATGAAGAAGGGTTTAATAGCTGAACAGTGTGCGTTCGTGGTCTCATCAACTCTCTCGCAAGTCGAGTCTGCCAGTGCAGGATTCAAAGCAAATTCGAAGACACTCTGGCAACATCTTGAAGTAATAGTCAGTAGACATGAACGAAACCGCGGACAAAGATCTTGAATAAGAGAATATGTATTAAGACATTACACTAAGTAGCGTCATGATCTTGCCAGTGGCTTTTGTGCTTTACAATAGCCCCGACACCACCGACCCCTCCTATCTTAATCCGTTCTTGGCCAGCCCGTTCGTGTCCGAGCCCCTTATCGTTGTTCACTGCCGTCATTTACAGCGGCTGTGAACAACAATGTCTGCCCACTCGTGAAATGATCACGCATGTATGGTGTATATAGTCTGTAAAAAAAATCCTCCATAGGTCCGGATGGTTGTTACCTTTGAAGATATGCACAGATCCGAACCCAAACCTCCTCAATTCACCTATGATCACCAGACATTCAACTCCGTCGCTCATGCGGACGCCTGTCTAGAAGCAAAACATAACAACATGACAAACACTTGCGCAAGGTCTCTTGGGACCGATAGCTGGGCTCTTTTGACGATGGTATAGTGGTGCTCAACCCGTACCAACCATGGCTTATAGGCCCCAAGTGACGTCATTTGGTTATGTGATACCAGGACCCAAGCGACGCGACCTCGCCGTTTCGTTCTCGTGTTATTCAACCTGAGAATCACCAAAGCTTCATCTGACTCCGGCTCGCAAGCTACGACCCCTTTCCCTCTCTCCTTCACGGCCTGAAGTGCCAGTGACACGCATCCAGTCCTCCCACTCCTTCGAGATCTCCATGAGCACCGAGCCCATGACGTTGGCACTCGCCATCAAGCCATGGCCTTCGCCCTCAAGTACTCGAACCTCACACCGACGCATCGTCTTACCCAGCCACTTAACGTTCTCCACTGGGACGCGCGTATCTCTACTTCCATGGTGTATCACGACGGGGCGCGTGATGTCGACATAGCGGAAACCGATAGTATGCCGGCGTTCCAGGCACACGAGGAGATCAACCGCAGGATTGGCGCCTGTTGTGGCCAAATCCCATATGGCATGCGTAAGTCGTAGATCATACGTCGTCTGGCGCTCTTTGTCGGTGATGGCGTCCGCAGCAGCATCAAGTACTGCGTTCTGGGGCGAGTTGAACTTGCCCGGGCTGACGGGCCGGATCTGGTCCATGTTCTCCGTCGCAATGGGCGAAGAATGCTTGCCGTCGCCGTGGTCAAGTGGATCGTGCGGTTGAGCCATGTTTTCTTTGTCCACGCCAGGCGCCGTATCACGACGATTCTGTCCAGCAGTCGTGGCGGTGGACTTTCTCTTTCCTCGGCGAGCATCCTTCGACTTTGGCAGCGAGCTGGTTATGGAGCTGCTTGTCGCAGACATGAAGGAACTGTTAGCAGCCTTGAGAAATGTGGTCGGAAGAGCCCGCAGAATCCGCTGTGACGTGGGAATAGCATTCGTGGGCGGCATCGCCTGCGACGTGCCAAAGACGTTCATTTGGGATGGGGGGATCCAAGGAGCCAGCAGGTGTATGCGACCGCGAATGTGCTGCGGCATACGTAGTGCTGTAGCGAGAGCATAAATAGCGCCCGCCGAGTGAGCTAGAATGGAGAACTTGGTGATCTTCAGGGACTGGCAGATGGCGTAGACATCATCTGCAGAGTATTCAGCAATCGGCCTACGGAATGCGCAAAGGAGAGAACCGTACCTGGCCAACTAAGAGGGGTGGCAGTCCCATCCGTGTAAGATTCGCTGTCACCAACACCAGGTCGATCAGGGGTAATCAGACGAAGCTTCAGTGTCAATGCGAGTTCATCATAGAATCCCATGATATACCTTGTCAAACCCATTCCTACGCAGCAGAAGACAGCCGAGCCTTCGGGATCACCCACTTCAGAGAAAGAGATAACTCGACCGGTCTGAGGATGTCGAATCTTTTGCGACAACCTAGGTGAGCACAAGTAGGACGCAACCGCATCGTCGATCGAGTCAGCGCTTGGCGGTCGTTCGTAGCTGACATGTGGTTCGGGCGATGTCGCCCGGGAATCGTCAGGTCCTGGGCTTTTGGCCCCCTGAGATAATCGTTTTAACCTAGAATTGCTGCGTTTTGTCTTGAGCATCTCAGCCGTGTCGGGCGTCAACCGCCCTGGTTTCTTTTTGTCGTTATTTTGTGCGCTGCTTCTTCTCCTCCCTAAGTATATGGATGGGAACGGGGCACCATCTTCCACATCGCTGGCTGCCGTTGTTTCGTCCACCGCACTGCCGTCAGGCGTGTGCCGGTAGGTGGACGCGCTGGTATTTGGATGATTGGGCATATCAATCTGCAGTATCTCTTCCCTTCGAGTCCTAGTGTCTGCTTCCGAACCTGTGCGAACTTGTTGTCGTTGCTGCGGGGTAGAGTCGTCTCGTGATCTGTGGTGCTCCTCGTTTTCCGGAATGCTGTCGTTGAAGCCGGCTTCGCTATCCCGCTTCGATCGGGTGGACCGGTGAGATGACCTCTTCGCGTTTGGACCAGTTTTGCGCAGGGACGAGTCGCGCATGGGAATGGATCTCTGGATATTGTTCAGATCGAACGACGGGCTGCGGTCTGGCAATTTTTCCTTCAACGGGAACTCGAAATTCATTGGCTCCTCGCTGATGGGAGTCTCGGCAAGGAACGGATCGGGTCTGGAGGCTGAAGATGATGTATTGCCAGCATGCGCACTGCCTCCGATGGAGCCAACACTCGTCCTCTTGCGCTCTGCTTCAGTACAGCGCAGCCGCTCCTTGGAGCTCATGTACATAAGTCCCTTGTGATTGCGGCCCGACTTCCTACCCCAGCTGTCGTGTGATTGTTGCCCTCGTAGCTCGTGTGTGGGCGGCATGCCACGTTCAACTGAAAGATTCCCAATACTCCGCGTATCATCATGCGACGAGGTTGCCGAACCTCTGGACGACGGTCGCGAAGAACGCAGGAGTGATCTGAGACCCCCCGAGCTCGAAGCGTCACGCTGGGGCGACTTGGGGGACTTGGGGGCGGTCAATGGCGAAAAGCCCGATGGAGGTTTCGCAGTTCGGATGGTAGGGGGGCTCGCAGCCAATTCGTCAAGGGATAGCCCTTGGTGCAGGTCTCTGAGCGAGGATGAGAAGGCGCCGTAGTCGACACCGAAGCTTCCGCGACCAGGCGACGCGGGCACCGAGAGGCTGGGCTGTTCGAAGAGAAGCGACGCTGGCTTGGAGATGTCAGACAGGCTGGTGATCAGAGATGAGATGATTTCGGGAGAGGCCGGCTGTAGTTGCACGCGACGGTGGCTATCGTGTCCGCGTATATCGACCTGCAGGGACGGATCCTGGGCGGTCTTTCGCCGCGATTGATGTCGGGATTGCCGGGGGATAGGGGGGACGACTGGTATGGCGCTCGACGTGGAGCTCGATGCGGCGTAATCCATGGCGGCGGCAGCAGCAGCAGCAGCAGCAAGCGATGCAAGGAGGGAGGCCAAACACTGTGTGTGTGTGCTCGTCTGTCGTAGATTTTTGCCTAATTGCGCCGACAAGAACTAGTCCTGCGTGTCTGAGGGTCTCTGCCGCCTACCCACTGCCACCTGCAGCCGGCAAAGAACAAGCAAATGCGGTGTGGTTTACAAGGTAGTGGATTGGATTATTGGCGCCCTGCCGGTTCCTGGCCACGGTTTGGGATTTGGCTGTATCATGGGACCGAGCTCTATCGCTCAATTGGGCACAAGTCGGAAGGATTTGATGTCGATCTGACAGGGCGGCGCAGGTGGATAAATTGCGCGTTGCAGTTTGGGCAGAAGCGGCAGACAATGAGAAACATGACAAGATGCAAAGTCTGGCACTGGGCGGCTGTCTAAAACCGTGGCGTGCAGGTCAGATGGTTTCAGTTCGCGTCGAGGGGAAAAAGAGAATTCAAACCATGAATTAGTACGTTGCCGGTCCTTATTCATACGTGTGACACTTCAACTCTAAGTCCAAGCGATTCACGGCGCGCAGCGGGGCGTTGGATCTTCTTATTAGGTTGATGAAGTTCGGTGCGACGCTTAGTCTTTCGATGCGCCCCTGAGGTTTTGAGATAGCGAGCCATCACCATATCAGGACAGCAATGCAGCCGAACCTCAGAGATAGAAAGAGATCGGAAGAATTGTGGGTGCCTGCGCGTATTTTCTCTTTCAGCAGAGAGCGCCTTGAGCGCCAGCTTGACTCGTCACGCATTGAATCATCTATCACAATCCCTTGTATTCCCTTTTGCTTCGTTAAGAGGAGTCCTCCCGATTGGGGAATCCGAGGTCTGTGAGCCTTGCCTAATTCCCAATCATTGGCTGACGGGCTTGCTTGCCCCTGAACAACACCCAGGCAAGTCTTGCTGCAAGTGGTACCTGAAGAGTGGACACTCGACACCCCAGAAGTACTATAGGACAGATGCACGCAGTGGGGGCTCGTGGGGCTTGAAGGCTCTTTCGTGCATCATAACAGTCGGGTCCTTGGTTTCGGTATCAATTAGACTCATTCTATTCCGCAATGAAATGAACACCTGCAGCATGATTGATTGATTGGGGTTTGCCGACCGTCAGCTTAGTTAGAGCAATGTCAACTTGATGCGAAAGGCAACGGCCTTAAGACAGTCGCGACTTCCCGGGTCGCTCATAAGCCTGATTCGTGTACTTTACATTGCGCTGCACAACGTTCCATGATTCCCTCCGCGGGGTCGAATACGCATGAAGGGGATTGCTGCCAAATGACCAATCGTCTACCCATGTATGCACCTATCAATCGGGAGCCTTAACAGTCCTAAGGTTTCTAATGAAGAAGTTGTTATGATTGAGGCATATGCATACTGACAACATGTAAGTTCCTGCGATTCTTGCATGATCAGTATTGGTTGTGCGACCGACACAAGACCGGTGATGTCACAAGGAAAGTCACATGGACCTGCGACGCAGCCATCTCCCGTCAGATGAACGCAACCACAATGCACGGCAGCTACGATTCGATGAAGGTTGTTCGCAGAAGAACAGCTTCGCTTAGAGTTCCAAGATATGCTCTCATTCGGGCATCACACGAGGTCCTTGGAACGATGATTATCGAACCATAAAACAAAGCTGTGACGGCGGGTTTTGTCGGCTGGTCGGAAATGATCGAACAAGATCCTACCATCACATGGCAATCTGGACGGCCCCATAATCCTCGGATCTAGATGTCAAACTCAGCATTGACAACGGCAATTGTGAGCAGTCAAGGCGCTTGGAGCTTTTGAGGCGTCCCCTCGTTCATAAAGCTCGAGCTGGAGCCTAACCCAAACAAAGGGCTTTTGGTTTGGTCTGGCAATCTGAGGTCAAGTCACTGGTATCAGAGCCTCGGGGGAGAAGAATTTACAATGGATACGTTCAGGTCGTCGTTGTTCAATGACCACCAGGGCGACAAGACGAGCAAGCATGCCGAACTTGGACCGAGCTCCGGCTATCACCCGGAGGGACGTTAGGCTAACGCCATGATTAGTAATCAGTCGGCAATTTTGCTACAATTATTGATGGCCAACGAGACCAGCGTCAACAACCGTTTCTTCAATACGCCTTGAATCGTTAACTCTGTGTTGACTGGTAATTGCCGCCAAACTGCCTGGCTCAAACCTAGCAGCATCAAGAGAGGAAAGTTCAAGGATCGCTCTGAGCTAGTCAGCGGCCGCAATGGTCAGCCGCAAGCTTGAGTCAGAACATGACAATGAAAAGGGTTCCCCCCGGGATTTCAAGTGCCAAGCGCGCGCCCGGAAAATCCCCCGCCCACCGCATCATTTTGTTATTCGCCAAGGCGGATTGGAAGGACGGGACGATCGTTGGACCCCGGCCAAGTTCACAGCCCTACGTCATACCACCAAACACCAAACTCAGGAAACCAAGGTACTTGAAATTCAAGGCAGAAATTGGACGATATGAGCTTCAAGTGATATGCAACCCTTATTCCATGTCCCCCGAGATAAACTTCTCGCGTCGTATTGGAGTCTTGACTATTCCATTCGCGCCTGATTCGCGACTAATGGGGTTTTCAAGCTTCAGGACCGTTGCGAAACCCCATCACGTACCTGAATCATCCCCGCAAGCCACCCGCAACTCTTAATCCTGACAAGACAACATGGACGTGCTTCTATCTCTGCCGATCCTCTCATACTTCGCAGCACCAGCACTGACGTCCTGGTCAACGTCTCTCAACCTGCTCTTCTTTTACATGACATGGACTACACTGGTCCTTACGTATTCACCGCTCAAGATCGAGCTCGTCGGGACACTCGCAGTCCGCCTCACACTGTGGCTTACACCCTCCTTCCTCTTCTTGTTATTTGATATTGGCGTACCGAGTCTATCCGAGTCAATCAAGTTTCATGGATCGTCGTCTCTACCGCGGCGTGATGCCGCGTCGCTGCTTAAGAAGCTTGCCCTCGCGGTCATCAACCTACTGCTCTTCACCGTCGTTCAGGCCGGCTTGTCGATCAGCGCAACGGTATTGCTAAAGGATCCAGTATTCAAAACATCCACGGCGTTGCCCCTGCCCTGGCAAATTATCAAGCAAATCGGATTGCTCTACACATCGCGCGAAATTTTCACATACTATATCCACCGCAACATTCTGCACTCGCGCGGTGCACTGGCTAATCTTCATGGGAAGTTCGCTCATGCGCATCGCGGGGCGCCGTACTCACTAATGCTCTACGCCGACCACCCACTACCGTTGATGCTTCACCGACTATTGCCCGTCTACATTCCGTCGCTCCTGATCCGCCCGCACTTACTCACATACATTATGTTCACCGTCTTGACGACCATTGAAGAAATGTTGTCCATGTCGGGATACAGTGTTGTGCCAGGGATAATCATGGGAGGCATCACACGACGAACGGCCACGCATTATGCCAGCGGCGGTCGCGGAAACTTTGGTACGTGGGGATTGTTGGACTGGGTCAATGGTACAAGTGTGGGGAAGGATGTGATGGAGGATTTCCACGAGGAGGCAGATAAGCACCAAATGAAGCATCGAGGTCACAAGGCAGCGAATGATACAGGCAACTTCGTTCAAGACAGCATTAACGGATGGAAGAAAGGGAAGAGGAGCAGCAGGAGAAAGAACTAGGGCTATGATGGTGTTGGGTCTTGTACTAGCGTGGGAGTTAGGGATGGTCATTTTTGGTCTGTTTGATTTTGACTGCTTAATAACCCCCTCGCTTTTGATTCCGGGAGTTCTTGGTCGTTAACAGAGTACCTGAGAGGTTGCTCGGATCTATGAACTGGGTAGCATGATGATGTACTGCGATTTGGGATTGCCACAATGCCAAACCACCTTGCAAACGGTTCAATAAAACCTAATATTGAATATCGTCGGATGAAAATACACTAGCTGCAGAATTTGGTGACTTGATTCAGCATGTCAACACATTGCATTGCGATATTAGATCCAACACCTACGAACCAATAATGATCAACGAGGGGGAGAGAAAGTGAACACCCAACAGAATCTAGACAAACTGCAAACCCCTGAATAACACAATTGCTATCTCATTTAGTATTGTAATATCTCGAATGGTATAAGTGTGGATAGAGCTTTATGGATAGCTGTGGGACTTCCCACATCCAAATCCACAGCACATCCAGGGACTATATCTGTTCCGAGTAGAACAGTCAAAGTAGAAACATGGTATTTTTCAAGAGCCACACACTCTTCAAAAGACCTTTTCTGGTCTTGACTCTTTTTTAATTGCTCAATATTAATTTCACCTACAGAAAAGGCCTCATCAGTACTCCTTTTTCGTCAGTTTATCATGTCACCAGCTACCAACACGATCCACAAAGTCATGAAATTCTCTATAAATACGCAGACATGGGCTAGCATCCGGTCGGAAGTGAGGGATGAAAATGAGCTGACCTATGCCCAACCGATGGCCGCGGTTAAGCATAATGAGGAAACTCATTTACAGAAGACGCCATCATGAGAGAGGCCCAGATTGATGATAGCTGGTTCAACATCGTTGCGAAGGATGTACAAGGTGATGATTTTCGGGAGACGCTGTCCGATACCGAGCAGAGTTATACGTTTGTTCAGAGTATTGGTAAAGGATGGTTTAATATATTATTATTAAATACGCCGTAGGCTCGAAGCCCCCGGTACCTCTACAAGTGCTCCCGTATGTCAAACCGTGCCCTAATGGCTGGACTAAATACATACGCTGCTACGTAGGTTCGCTCTATTAGCGACTGCGTTACGTCCACCACAATACTATGTTAGTTCTCACCCTACTAACAAAGTCCCCCTGAGAAGATCAATATTATCCGGGCCTAAACGCTATCCGGCCAGTCCTGAGTAGCCACCTTGTGATAGTCCCGCTGACTACTGGTTTCCCCGTCGCCGTTGCCAGGTCTCTACGTGTATTCAGCGGCCATGGTGCGATAGTGGCCCGTAGGTGCTCTCTCGATTCTTCCAGCAGGCCGCAAAAGAGGATTACGTGCTCTGCCGTCTCGGGGGCCTCTCCACAGCGGCATAACGGCGAGTACACACCGAAGGCTCCTATCTTAAATAAGAAAGCTGATAGTCCTATTTTTCCGGTCCTGATCTGGCATAGGGTAGACGCCTCCGGTCGGTTTAGGCCTGAGTACTTGCCCTGTTTCGGCATTCGCATCGAGGGGCCCTCCTGCTCCTCGGCGATAGCGCGTCGCTGGCGGTCGTGTTGTGCTGCCCCGGAGAGCCATCTCTTCTCCCAGTGGTCTAGGAGGGCGGCCGGGACTTCTTTCGCCTTGCCTATAGACTATTTAAATATGAGCATGTTTCTTCAATCCGCATTCGAGTTTTTCGCAGCCCATCGAGTCGCAATCGTGTAGAACAAGCTCCCATCATAAATACGACAAACATCTTCCTTCATCATTCTACCATCCTCCGGCTAAAGCATCAAATAAGTCGGATTCCCTAATGAGTCAGTCACCCCCAAACATGTCCACGTCTCGTCAAATCTGTGAACTTACACTCAAAAATGTTACCGAACCAACCAATAGGATCCATAATGAGCCGCTGCCCCTTACGTAGCTGCCAGATATCCTGCAAAGTAACGTAATCACGGCCTTCAGCGTAGTTGGAGAAAATATACTCGAACTTCTGCGTTATGAATCTGCCCTCGGTATCGTAGGTTCCAGGGGTCGGCAGAAGTTGCAGTGGGTGACCAGAAGGGCTGCGAAGGACAAAATAATCACAAACCAAGGCGATGGAAGCCTATGAAGGTGTTCTGCGGCCAGATGGCTATGTCTTTGTCGAGGTCGAAGAGTTTGCAGTGTTTCTGGAGAACCTATTGGAAGGCCAGCGCTGGGTCGTTGGACAACTTGGCAGCAGGTTCAATGCGACCTCGTTGCGTATCTTCGCGACTGAGCAGGAAGGGGATTGGCATAGGCACAGTCTTATGACGGTGGTCCGTAGCCCATTTCTCTCGGTAGTTCCCTAAGGCTTTGCATAAGTTACTGCGACATTGGCACGCGCAGTGCCTGATCTTTGGTTAGCTTGTCGGCCTGGTGTTACTGACTACAAAATGAACACACCGGCGTCAGGAAGTCTCTCGTCGTCCCCAGGCTGAATGAATGGCTTCCGTTCAACAGTCACTGGAACTTCGTCAATGGAGGTGACCACCAGAATGATGCTGTCGACCTGCGCATGTCGAGAGCCTGTCTCATTCTGGCGGTACGAGTCTGGTTTATTAGCAGAAGGAGCCATCGTGGCGAGAGTTTATATGGTCGAATATGTTGTTATGTTTATCATACGAACGAACGTCAAGGCAGATCAACAACATTGGTAATTGCTCTGTTCTGAATGGGCTGTGGGTATTTCATGCGACAGAGGCACGCCATTTAATCGTTCGTGTCGAAATAATGACGACCTTGTCGATGTCAAAAGGGACCTGTGCAGCAAACAGATTCTTCGGCGGAGTAAAACATTCCTAGTCTTCAGTACGCATACAAAACATAAATTCGAACCGTAGTCTTCACAGGCCACACGTGTGGTACCTGGAGCTAGGATTAAGTATTACAGGAACGGTTTGAGACCGTCGCGGCCGAACCGGATGAAACAACCGTCTTTCATACATGTCGGGTTTGCTATGCAAAATGACCGCGCTCAGCAAATGGGTGATGGTCATGATCGGTGGTGCAGGTGTTTTGAATGAGAGCTCCTCCTGAGCAATTTGGTGCCAGCTCATCATATCAGTCTACTCAGATAATACAGCCTGTGGCGCTTGTGCATGACAAAAGTGTGGTTGGTAAATACGCGCGTATGGCTACAAGGTGAGTTACACTCCAAACACGCAACTCTTCTTCACTACCAGAGCAAAGCTCCAGAGAGCAACGAAAAGATAAGACAGCCTCTCAGACGTCCACCACCACCCACCCCGGCCTCGCGCCACAAGGGCTAACGGAGCGATCGGGGTTGAGATCATCACCAGTCTCTATACAGCCGACACGCGAAGGCAACGGCCGCCCTCCTTGCGGAGAGAGCGAGACTCGGCCCACCAAAGATGAAGCCGTGCAAATAATTTTCACTCTAGGGCGGCGAGGATTTTCGTTCATCAACGAGGGTAGGTTCTGCAGCTAAATTGGAAAATTTAGAGCGGGATTTTCTCCTAAAGAAAAGACTTGAAGGTATGTTAGCATGGCTGCTCGAAAGGTACGAAGATATGGGGGGCTCACTTCTCTGAAGTAAAATCGCATGAAGAAGAAAGTTTCTGAGATGGGAACCTGCGACCTGTATTTATGTGTTATGGGCGGTGTGGCTGATTCTTTTCTGCCGGCGGAAAATAGGCGGTAACGCGATAAGCTGGTCAGCCTCCGAGTCATCGGATTTGCAGTAAAAGCGGAGCTCAATGTCGGAAAAATCCTGCAAGTTTTTTACAATCCAATTCTTCCACAAACACAACCAATGACTTTATCCTCGTGTGGCGCGAAGTATGAAGGGCTGGGAAAGTGCATTCCTTGTGAATGAGGTTACCACCGTGAGTTCAGCTAAGATAGAGGATCCTTTAGGCCTCGAGTAGCCACCGTTATCACAATTTTCGCTAGTAGGGAAGACACATTGAACTTCAGCAGTGGCAATCAGGGTCTATCCCATTGGTGTCAGTGGACAATTCGTAATAATGGGTTGCCCCAGTTCAAAGGTTGAACATTGTATGCAAGCTAAAAACGTGTAAGATTCATAAAAACAGAGATCCACCGGCCGTTGAATGCCGTAAATATGAAAACCTGGTATCTATAGAGCCATGCCCACCAAACCGGAAATGTTGAGTACATCTTAAAAAGGCCGTAAAAGCTCATTGCGCCATCATCCCACCTAGATTTCCAGGAACCGACTCGCTCGTCACGAGGTTCTATTCCCCCAGTTCAAGCCCAACGTTGAAGTATCCATCAGGTCCCCAAAGTCGACTCCGGTGTTGAGATATGTCTTGATATCGGACATGCCCTCGCTCTCCAGCACACCCATGAGCTCGGTCTGCTGTGCTTGGCTAAGGCTGCCTTTTCTCTCTGGAGGTAGTCCAGCAAATGGGGAGTCACCTACGCCCATCACGCCGAGACCGTTTCCGTTCGCTGAGTCTCCCCAGACGTTGCCACCCGAGCCGCCAAAGGCATAAGGCGAAATGAAAGGCTGTGGCGGGCTGAACCAGTCGGTCACCGTGGTAGATGGAGGTAGTGGCCGCTGACTCTGGGTCTGATGGTGTTGAGGAAGAGGCGGAATGGTGAAGGTGGGAGGCGGAGGTCGTTGTGGTTGTTGAGGCATGGAGTTTGGCATTGCGACGGGAGAAGCCTGTGTCAGGTTAGGAGTCGACAGGTTCGAGCCAGATAGGAGAGGAGTCGACATGGACAAAGGGGTCGCGCCAGCGCCGGGAGGAATGGACTCTGGCGGAGTAGGGAGGTGATTTAGAGGAGTCGGAATGGGAGGAGATATGGTTGACTCGGTTGCCGGTGGAGTGGTTTCCTCGAGCAGAAGATTTTCAGTAGACTGAGTAAAGTCAGGGGGGAAATAGCTAAAGCGCCGGCTAGTGGGTTCCGTGGATGCCGGATTCAAGAATATGGAGTTGGAGCGGAAAGTGGGCTGGGATGGAAAGGAGTTGTCGAAGTTGACCGGTTCCGGGGCAGTGTCGAACACGTATCCAAATTGAGGCGGATTGAAGGCCGAGGCATTTGGTTTGGACATGGTCGTTGTGCTCGAGACATCAGATGCGGAGGGGGAGTTCGGGTCAGCTTGTGAAGGAGGTGTATCGAAGGTACTTGTGCTCGAGAGCATGGGTGTGTCTCTCGCTTCGTAACTCTGGAGACAAGCCTTGGCAAACGTGGAGTAAAGCTGGGAAGCCGCAGCAGTTCCTGGCCATCGCTCGGTGCACTGATCGAGTATATCGAGCGAAACGTTGATGAGCTCCTGAACTTCCTCACGCGCATGCGCCGCACGAATATCTGGATACGATGAGACGCTCCACAGAATAGTGTTCACCGCCATGTACAGAGTCAAAAGAAACACCCAGGTGATATCGACGGCGGCCGCCATCATCTGCTTGCTGGATATGCCGATGACGAAGGCAGCGGAGTCGAAACATTTTATGGCCGATTTCACCGATGGTCGAGGCACTTGAGGCGACGGTCGATGAAGGCTTACGACCATTGTATGATATCTGCCCGTGAACCTGCAACATGGTTAGAGAATGCGGGATGAGAGGTGCAATAAACATACCAAGGCTTGCACCATGCCGGGTTCTCCGGCGACGTGTTCCGCCACTCTTCCATTCTGGCTTCCATCATGGCAAACCACGGATTCCGATCGTCCATGGGTTCTGGCTGTTTCTTTTCGTATAAAACCCGGCGGATCTCAGCTTGGCATAGCCTCATCTTGCAGAAGTGAATGGCGACCAGCTTCTTCTCGTCTGGCGGGCCCGGTGCTATACCGTTTTCGGAAATATTATCGTCACTTGCGGTATCAAAGAACTTGACGTCCACCGTATCGTCGGTTTTCGCGAACCCATTTGGTCGTCCCATACTATAAGCTAACCCGAACTCCATCGAGGCCACGATCCAGCTCAGCCGCCTTCGCATATCTAATGTCAAGGCATCACCTGCGCCCATGGAGATGGTCTTTTCGTCTGACAGCCCTAGCTGCTGGCATATTCTCGTTGCTAAACCGATGATGTAGTACACAGCAGTCCGCGTTGGCGTCAGCAAGGAGTACTGGCCAATCAATACAAGACACTGGAGTGTCTTCAGATCCTTCGACCGAACAACATCTTCAAAGTACTGCATCGCCGCCAGATAGAAACTGTCTGCCAGGCCTGCATACATGGCATCTAATTTCTGCATACTGATTGCCATGACAATACGTATCACGAAATTGCAATACGGGTCCTGGCCTCCGCCGTATACCTCCTCCAATGCTGCAGCGAGCTTCCTTGTATGTAGCGTTGGTGTGAACACTTGAGCTAGTGGAGTGTCAGGGATTTTCTCCAATCAAAAGGGATGCTGTTTGCGTGTGCGCTACGTACCACGTTGATGGAAGACCTCCATCAGTTTATCGGCCATATCACGGCTCGGCAGGTTTTCCGCCGGCACGGCACTGATCATGGGATAACTCTTCTTTCTTGAAGACAGTGGTAGTATGAAGGATACCGACCTCCGACCATGATTACTAAGGCCGCCGCCGTCGGTCATAGCCTGCCGTCTCACGCGAACCTCTGGTATCAACTCGGATATGTGCTTCGAGTCAGTATATCGCTTCGCTTCCTCCATGAGGATTCGCGTCATGGAAATGCCACTGGATGGTCCGAGATAGCGCGGGGTCTCATCGGACTCATTAAGGCGCACCAGTCCTCCCGGTCTGATAATGTCTTCATTGTTCTTGGGGAAGTCCTCTTCTTCAGTGTAATGGCCCAACTCGGCTTCAAGTGCTCGCACACGTTCCTGGAGCTTGACGACATAGTTCCGGCTAATCTTTGTGCCCTTGGTGGTATCGAAGTATTCACAGGTTGAGCCGGATCGTTCACAGGGCAGGCAACGCGGCAGGGTCGGGTCGCATCGAGTTTTCCTCTGAGTTCCTAGTCAGATAATTGCCCTCCGAAGTTCTAGCGCAGCGGCAACCCAGGTACAATCATCCCCAAAGCAAGAAAGGTCAGACCGACTCACCTGGCGACAACGGCAGCAAGCCGTAAGGGTATGCGCAATGCGTTGTGATACGTCGCTCTCGCTATGCTCGTTTCCTCGGGGCACCTTGAGGGTGTGTCTCGGAACCTGAAAGCCTTGCGGGAGACGAGCATGGTGGATTTTCCCGAAGCCCTCAACGTGGCGGAATACATCTGAAGCATCCATCTGCAGAACCAGTTGGTTTCGAGTGTTGACGTTGCGGCTACCAGCCTTGGGAGGTCTCGTCTCACCCACCGATGCGTGGGGAGCTCTCGTTTCGTCGAGCGCACCGCTGGTGGGGTCTTTACTAAATCGCGATCGCCAATCACAGGATCCGGTCACAGGGGAACAGGGAGTGAAGTCGTCGGGTTAAGAGCTTATCTGCGTCGTGATTATCATGATTTCCAAAGGACGAACAACGTCGGGAAGCTCGCATGAATCTAAAGTAGGGTGGTGAAGGTGGCATGAGGCTCCTGAGTCAATGCTGGGGACAGTGCGGCAAAGCTCGGCGGGATGAAGCAGCAATTCCAGCACGGGACCTCAGAACCGATTGGTTCATTCTGACGCCTCTGAACTTTTGATGGTCTGACAGACACCCTGTTTCTTACTCATTATCCCCCTGCTTAACAAACCCCTCCTTACTGGATGTAGATGTACGGCCAACTCCAGGCACCCACTGCATGAACAACTTGCTCAGTGAGCCTCCTATGGCATTGTGGTGCAGCCCATCCAGATGTCTTGGCATCAAGCATTTGCATGTGGGCTGTGACTGCTGAAACCCAATTGTTTATCTGAAATCCCCATGAGCCCTCATGAATTGCATTTTTCAGCTGACAATGCCAAGCCGGTACCAGTAGAAATTGCACCCAAGCCAAGACTGGCGAAAACAGTCGATATTCCTCACCACACAACGACATATGTAAGTCCACATATGTGGACACGTGTGTTCTTATCCTCAGTTGCAGAGAGCTGACTAAGGTACATCCTAGTGTTTTTCTCATCCTTCGATTGCTGTGTTTTGTTACGTTGACGCTTCCTGTATCGTGGCTCTTTTGGGTTAGGTGCAGTTTCTAGCTTGATGCCCAGGTTCGAAGCTCCACGCGGCGCGTGACCTGAAAGCCGAAGTGGGTAATCCAATATGGGACGATAGGGACGATAAAGACGATGCACCGCGGTGGCGTCCTTGACAAACAGCTCTTTGCTCGCATGTTTCCAGGTGATGCAAGTTATTGCAGTCAAGCATCATCTCTTCAACACGCAAACATTTCCCTTTGCGGTGTATAGTCAACGTATCGTAGTGTCCACGTCCAACAATGTCCAGGGTGATAATCTCGCCTGCTTACCCAAGCATTCGGGTTGCGCAACTGGAGGATTCCACGCATGGTTGATCTCATCGTCTTCTGAAAGGTGATGTCGGCCCCATGCACCAAAGCTAGGCAACTAGAATATTGGGAGGCATCGTGAGAGCTAGGGTCAGCCTGTCACAACGATTGGCAGGGGCTTTTCCCTGAGGCTGGACATGCAATTGTTTTATTATCTGGGGAAGAACCAAAGCGGTTACTGAGGAGTTGGAAGAGCGACCTTAGAAGGAGAATCAACTACTTGCATCCTTTAATATGAGATAATTATGTTATTCTTTCCATCTAATGCCAGTTACTTTTGCATCACCTGAAACGAGTATTGGAAGAAGCGAAGACTCTACTTACTGAATGTCCAGTCACTACGGAGGTACATCGTCGAATCACGCGGACCGGGAACCGAAAGTCAATGCCTCAAAAGCGGATTCCGGTATTGGACCCATACAGAAAGTAAGGTTGACTTCTACCCCACCTTTTGCCGTACTTTGCAGGTCAACCGCGCCGCTTTCAGCGTCCCCCAGCTAACAGCACACCCAGTCGAGTCGCATCGCATTAGACTCTGATTCTCGTGAACCGTGCAATCCGTCACTGTCTGGTATCCCTGAAGTCTCGATACCAACGTCGTATGCGTTTCTCTGCGATCAAGATTACTCGAATTGGGCGTACGCTGCGGAGGCAGTGATCGGGTATTTCGCAGAGGTTAGGCATATTTTGCTGGCGCTTTTCTGCAAAGGGAAACTCCGTATTCCCTGCAAGATCTGACTTCGAGTCTCTAGCCTCAAACCATCCTCACAGAGACCAGCGTCAACAACTAGTGAGGCCATTAGCTTCCGTCGCGTCTTCGTCCGGACCGCTTTGGGATCATCTACGGTGGTCAGGCCCAGATTAGACGACGGCGAGACAACGCCGAGAGACGGGCGTCATGCCTCGCTCAAGCTTTTCGGACAATCCGCTGCTTCGCGTGTCACGCCCAGTATCTGCCTGCTCGAGATGTACGTCGACGGAAGTTGTGCCTTAGACCCGTGCTGGTATTCGCTAATTACCCTTATAAATCAGGTCGGGCGGCCAAAGTAAAGGTATTTACATCATATTATGGACACTTGGGACATCATCACTAACCGTCACCAAGTGCGATGGCAAATTGCCGGCATGTACTGCCTGTGAGAAGGCCGGCCGCGAGAACGAGTGCTCAAGCGCAAATGATCAGTTTGCGCGGGGCAAAGAACGCAGGTATGAAGTCGGAATCTTCTCTTGATGTAGAAGGTCTCGTTTACATCTATCACCAGCTATGTCGCCGCCTTGGAGCTTCGCATCGAGAAACTCGAACGACGTCTTGCATACGCGAGGTCCAGGAAGGCCTCCGTTGCCCAACATGAATCCGACGTTGCTCCGACCCAGGAGCCGGATCGCAAAGACTCGTTAGCAACCATCAGAGCGGCTATTCATCGCAAAGCCGCTCAAAAACGCGAGAACTCCGATGTCAACTCCCTCATGTCGGACTTTGGCTTTCTGTATGCCGACTGCGTTCTTCTGGTTTGTTCAGGTTTGACTAACTTCCCTTGCAGATCCATAAATGCGACAACAAGAGATTTTGAGCCATCTATGAACTGCATGACTTTTGCACGTCTCGTTCTAGCAGCTGCCTCAAATGACCCTCTCCCAGACGTCCGAAACTGGGCATTGCCCCCAAGGCATAGTGCGCTGTCTATTGTGCAATTCTATATGACCAACATCTACTCGCTTTATCCGTCCTTTTCTGAAACTACCCTTTATGCCGCCTTGGACCAATTATACATGCAGCAAGATCGTGGAATGAAGGACGCAGATTACTGGCTGGCGTACATGGTTCTCGCAATTGGCTCGACCGCCCAGAGCCAGAGTAGCCAGGACGTGAACTACACCAACGGTCTTGACTTTGTAGCCAAGGCTTTTGAACACGCGGACAGGGCACTGATGCCGGGATACGTGACTCAGATACAGTCACTAATTCTCCTGACGCAATACTCGATGCTTGACCCAGCCCATTTTGACAGCTGGCACTTGATAGGGTTCACTTGCAGGGCAGTCATCGATCTTGGATTCCATCAAGATCCGCCACGAGAGCAAATAACCGACAAGGCCGTACTGGACATGCGGCGGAAAACATTCTATTGCGCGTATTCCCTTGACAGGTCGGTTGTGTCATATCCTGTCTGGGACTCATCATCTAACAAGGCGCAGGTCTATCAGCATGATTCAAACGCGTGCATTCTCCTTCACAGACGCAGCAGCGAATGTGGCTTGGCCGAGACCGTCATCTTTCAGCTGTCGAGCTTCCATTACGGGACAGCTTCTCTCCGGGTCTGAGCCTGCTTTTTTGCTCTTCCAGCTGCGACGTGCCCAGTCTCACTGGTATCAGATACTGTACCAGTCCGAACCAACGCCGCTACCCGATGCGGCTTCCTTCATCTGGCAGATGTGCCAGGACCTACGAGAATGGGTGGAGACTTTGCCTACCAGCTTGCCCGTGGGTATGAGGGAGCTGTTCGACCTCGAAGTTCATTACAGCTCCGTTTACGTTCTTGCACCGCCGGAACGGGCGCCGCAAACGTCTGCTTTCAGCCGGGTGCTCATTTTTGAGCATGCTATTGCTTACCTCGACCGCGCATACGATATTGCCCACAGCGGTGTGAACTCCGCCTTCTACACGTACCATGATGCCCTTCGCGTCTTCTTCATGGCGAACCAGTTCGTCGCGGTGCTGCACGACACGGAGGATCTGCTTTTAGCGGATGTCGCCGTCGCACCACCACCGACTGATCCGGGAAAGCCGCACGCCCCACCCTTGCCGGCGCGTCCAGGTGGTCCATCGGTAGATAACTTGGACAGGAGTTTGGGATGCCTTGAGAGGACCACGCAGACGTTGACGAAATATGGTGAACGGTGGCGTGACTCGGAAGCGCTGAAACAGACTTTCGAGAGAATCGCCGGGGAGGTGATCGATAGACTGAGGGTGAGACAGCAGATCCGTCAACGGGCTTCACCCCCCCAGTCCGTTTCGCCGCCTTTGCCAAGGGAGATGAGGTGGGTTGATGTTGACGTGCAGTCAATGATGCGGGGAAATCGAGGAATATAGGATGACCAACAGGATTCTAGTGCCATCAGGCGCCTAAGCGTTTCTCACGGCCTCTTGTTCGGGACGGCATGCTAATTTACTTGACTATATTTCCGTGATGACCTAGGCTTTCATATCTGGTATCATCTTACGTCATCTGGCATTTATGTTACATGGTAGCAACAACAAAGTGGTGGAAATCTGGTAATCGAACATACGACACACTTCTCAGGCAGTATGTCCAGTGTCGAAGGAGTACGAATGAATATTAGTCAGATGTGTTGTTGATTACCATAGTAGCTCATAGTATTCTGTCAGCCCTAGCTATGATGGAAATGTTGAAACCACTCGAGCTGTTGTTAGTGCTGAATAACCAACCCATGCGATTACTTAAGTAGTAGTTCAAAAATGCAGGTCGGCCAGCAGCCGAAACTGGAAACATGGAGATCGATAATTTTGTTTATGCAGACACAGTATTTTATCTTTGGGTCGCCCTGCAAGCCGACCTCGTGCATCTTATGGGCCGGCTTTTGCGTCAGAGTGAAGCCCCCACGGAGCTCACTGACCAGCAGAAGTTTGAGGTCTACAATGACCCGAAACTGGTCCGTCATAGACAAGAGACAACCAGCAGCACAGCAGAGATCAAGCGTCACAAATACCTTACTTGTACGGCTGCCAAGAGAACCCTGCTGGGCGAGCGGTACGAAAAATAGCAGAGAATGATCGAAAACTTGCGAAAGAGGCTAACGACTAGCCGTCTTGAGACGGCGACCATGGAATAGGGACGAACTCCAACATTTACGCTTGTGGCTTGTGGGGGCGCTTGCTGTGCTGTGCAAGCGTCGCGAGAAACCATGTTTTGGTCAGGCGAAAAGCGGCCGTCAGGAGACAGTCCCCAAGCCTTCCCGAAATGCCGTCGATTCTCTGTCCAGTCCTTTAGAGGCCGAAAGCGAAACTACTGCCGCGGAGACCGCAACACAAACCACGCAGGCAGGCTCGAATATTACCTTATATATTTGTCCCTCCTGTAGGATATATCGGACTTATTGCAAGCCATAACAAAGCATAGGATTAGATGTGTCTCTTGGCTGCTTACAGCAGAGCAAGTTAAGAAACTATACATCAGCCGTTGAGCATGGAAGAGCACGGAAGAGCTAGAAAAGGGCTAGTACGGTCCGACAGGATGGATAGAGACCATGAGTTCAGAGAGAACCAACGGAAAAGGGGTTCGCCTCGAGATAGCTTGGTGAGGAATGTATCTACTTAGCATCTCATGAAGAAACAGCGCCTTTCGATTGTGCTTTTGACGATTGCTCGGCCATCCATGGAGGGTCGGAACATGTTGCACACCATACAGCTCGCAGCCATATAGATCATTCGACGTAGGTATCGAACACTGTTATACAATGTCTTGGCTAGTTTTTATTTCCACAATTATTTTCTCTCTTCTATCCAGAGCTATTCCATTACCGAGAGTCCCTCACAGTGGCTGCTGCTGCGTTGATGTATGTGGAGAACATGAGAAAAGCATCCTTCCTGATGCTGAACTTTGATTGTCGAACGTTCAATGTATAGCTTATATATATAGGTTTCGACGTTGTTTGTATCGTGCGGATATCATCCGTTCTAGGAATGGATTTAACCTCAGAGCCCATCAGTGAGTTTCGAGAGGGTGACATCAGATGAGTTGAACAATCTAATTAACGCAAATTGGGAAATTGAGACAGACTCTAGTAAGCGTATCAAATAGAATGATAGAAAGCCCGTCTCTTGGCTAGGAATACTACATTCGATAGATCAGTACGTGCTGAGACGATTTGTGAATAGAGAAGCATACTAGGCACAGAGCGTCGTATGTACACCTGCCTAGGCAGAAATCCTCAGAATGTGGGCTCTAGAGTTTGCGTTTCCCCTACCAGCATCTGAAAGCTGAACTAGGAATAGAGTTTTCTAGGGACAGGAGCTATGCATAGTACCATTCAGTTTTAGGCTTTATAACATGATCTACTCAGCCTTCAGATGTTGGTGGGCGCACGAGTGCCTCTGCCAGTCCGTATCGTCCCCATCTTACGAGCCTACTACATACTCGGAATCAGACAGATCACCTATCGAGCTGAAGAAAAACACTGGCGCTAACAAAGCTCATTCTAGAGGACGTACTAGCAGAAAATGGTCTCGGCATACATCGGCTGACAGAGACGAGCCTGGAGATCATGGACATGGGACGCCAAGTCCGACACCAACTGAGCCAAACAAGCGTGGTCGACAAAGCGTGGCTCAACGACCGACAGTAGGCAGTATCCGCGGATCAACCTCACGTAGAAGAAGAGAAGGTCGGAGTCGGCGTCCACAGTACTGCACTCAGAAGTGCCTATAAGGGTTGAAAGGAAACGGGCCACTCGATGAAGAATGCCCTAACGTTGCGTGTCACCGTACGGTAAAGAGCGGCTCTTATCACCCCGTCGACTATGCCACCTGGCTTGGGCTTCTTCGCCAACAGCTACAGCATACATTAGACGATGGTATTACCCCCCTTGGGAAACAGGGATCCTGAGGAGTCCTGTTCCAGGTCGCCCTGCTAGAATACGGGTATACGTTTGTTAGCAAGGGTACGGTTCCTGAGTTCGTAGAGGATCTCCAGCACGAATCTGCGGTCTACGAGCAGCTTAAACCCCTGCAAGGCAGCTGTATTCCCGTTTTGCTCGGCGCGATTGATCTTCGCGAACTCGAACGCATTTGCTACTATGACTTCCGGGTCCGTATTGTGTACATGATATTTGTTTCGTGGGCAGGAACTTGTCTGGATGAGGCAGACTTGCCGGAAGATATCAAAGGAAAGGTGCGCCAGGAGGTGGAGCAGTCGTTACGTGCGGTGCATTCAATGCAAGTTGTGCATAGGGATATACGAAAGTCCAACATGTTTTGGAATAATGAGACCAACAAGACGATGATTATCGATTTTGAGCGCGCGATCTTGTTGGATTCTCCTCAATTACCTCTTCGCGAGGTTATCCCGGGCCGCAAGGTGCAGCAGGAGGCAAAGTCTGTTCTTAGGCTTCCGTATGGTCTTGCACAGCATGATATTGCCGAAGCTAGAGCACTTGTATAAATTGTTGTACCACACTGGGGTATTATATTTTTATAGTGAAGACCAATCATGACGTCGATTTACGTTGGGTCTGAGGGAATCCGCCCTCTGTTGATGTCTCTGGACGGATGTCGTGTTTACCGCTATGATCGCTATGTCTGCTCTGAGCGTTGTGCTGAGTGAGTTCGTGTTAAAAAGCTCGTGTAAGGTGCTCTTGCTCTCCGAAGAAGGAAGGGTCTCACCCACGAGTTATACTAGCAAATCTTCCGCTGGAGACCTAGGGCGTAAATGTAGCTCTCAATCCCACAGGTTCAAACATGATTCTTTTCGGGTTCTTTACTCCCCGCCCCCACTATCACAGCTCACGCCTGTGTTGATCGAGGTATAGAGCCGCTCGTCGATGATCTCAGTAACCTCAGTTAGATATACTCCGACCTAATAGGTGCGAGTATTCTTCTATATAAGGGATCAAAAACCGATGTTCAGTATTTAGGACCTAAGCCCAGTATTATTCATGTATGCAGATGATAACATGTACCACTAATAAAGTATCATCTGATATACCTACATAGTCTACATTCAAACTCTTTTTTACCGCGAGTAGAAGCTGCTTTTGCAAGTCATTGTATTCAGTTGAATTTTTATCAGAAGCTCGGTTTGGTCCGTTCAGGGAAGTTATTATGTTTGGACGCGTAGTCTGCTGGGACAAGTTAGTTAAGAATTACTTCATATCCTTGCCTGCATCTACATGGTACAGCACAGATACATTCACTGATACGGAATCTGAAGCTTGAATTTATCGACTTTGGGAGATAATTTATTTGCTGAAATTGCGAGAAATACTACCAGAAGGCTCTGTAGGCTAGTCAAATGCACCGAGGCGACGCAGCCGCAGCCTTTGTCCGAAAATATCATATGTCGAGGTTATGAGCAAGAAAAGGAATATTAAGGCTTCATCTGGTTATAAGAGAAGGAGAAACGAGCAGGAATTATATATTGTAGACCTATCATAGAAGAGGGTAGCGTGTGGAAGCTTATGTTACGATAATAACTGTAATGGTTGGCCAGGACCTCCACCTATACTGTAGCAGCGCCTGTAGTCTCGAAATGAAGTAATCAGGTCGGCTAACACAAAGGCGGCACAACCAATCCGAGTATAATGTATCATCACATCCAAATTATATATTTTGGCTCGAATAGAGCAATTAGGCGTAGTTAACAATGACCCATTATAAATAATCGGCTGTAAGTCGATTCGATTGCAGACGTTTAACAAACTTGCTTCAATAGCTAATCAATTACTTCAGTTTGTATCACTACCAATGACTAGCACCTTGTTCCAACCCTTCCCGGGTCCTATGCGCCGCGCATAACACAACCTGATTACAGACGATATTCAAATAGTGGTACAGATTCAAATACATCAAACAGGCCGTCCGTTCCTTAGTCCTCCTTAATAAGCACCTTGAGAATTATTCGAAAAAGTTACCATAGCATAGGGGCTTCTGATAGTATAGTGTTACACGCAAAGGTGGTCAAAGATGTGTGAGGTTGTAAAAGCATGACATTCTATCTAGTCCTATGGAGCACGAAGGTTGGACTTAGTCCCAAAGGGCTAAGTCACGTGGTAACCTTGGTGGTCTTAGCAAAGCCCACCAAGGTTGCCTAACATATAGATTCTATGACTTGAAGGCGGTCTTAATAGTATTATAGTGCAGGAAAGCGCCTACCTCGTCTCATACCGGTTTTAATAGGGCTACCTGGCTAATTCTAGGGTTTTTTCCCTCTAATCTAGTAATATATAGAGAAGGATTTCGGGCCGCTATCGCATCGCAGCCCTTATACTCTCGCAGAGACCTCGCAACGGCAACAGGAGAACCAGTAGTTAGTAGGATAATTTTAAGGTGGCTGTTGGACCTTCGTGTAACGAAACCTCTAATAGTCTAGCTGCGTAAACCACTAAAGAGTCTGTAAGGGTTTGTGCTATTAAGTAAGTCCTGCTGCGGAGTCCTCAAGCAATAATATCGGGGTCTGACGTATGGAGTATAGTGCTTTGGGTAACTGAAGTATTCAAGTAGGGTAATCGGGAATAGAGTCGTTAAGGCAGTTTGCCTCACCAATGGGTTAGATTGATGCTTAGATTGATCACTGAAGTAGAGACTGTCTATCTATGAAATGCCTGGGAGTCCTGTCCCTTATATATCCATCTCTCCTTCACTGATCTCGTTGGATCACTTGGATCACGTCGCTCCTGGTGATCCCTATCACGTGACCTCTTTCTTTAGTCGGGGGCCTAGTTGTTCCTTTCCGTCCTTATGGGGCTTTGTTCCTGCGGGGTTCCGTCATGGCCTATTGTAGGGCCTGTCGGGTTGGTTTTGGCCAGGTTAGAACCAACGGTTCGTAACACTTCGAGGCTTGCTGGGTTTCTTTCGTATCCACTCTAGGCCAGCCAACAGGTCTGCCAACGGGCCTTCTGCGTTGGTGATACGTGACCCCATGGGGGGTTACCTATAGCTATAGATAAGATAGATAAGAGCTATAAAAGAGCTCTGCTATGTGAAGGTCAACCCTCGCAGACTCACTACAACCAGGTGACTTACAGCTGGAACACCTGCCGTGGCAGTGTCAGATGGGAAGCCAATCATAACCCTTGTAGGAGCCCCGCCAAGCGTGGATGACTTAGTCGCGCTCCCTCAAACCTAAGTTGTCATCTTCTTTCCTTCGCTCCTTAGAGTAGAATCTTGGTCGATAGCACCTAATCGAGGTCTATACCAATGCGATGCAACCCAGGTCGTGACAATCTTCACGCATCATCATCCTCATCTTCATATCATCATCTCCTTCTTATCTATATCTTCACCTTCGCTTTTCAGTCAGTTATTTAGTTATTTTATTATATTATTATTATTAAATACGCCGTAGGCTCGAAGCCCCCGGTACCTCTACTAGTACTCCCGTATGTCAAACCGTGCCCTAATGGCTGGACTAAATACAT
Organism: Pseudomassariella vexata; assembly: GCF_002105095.1. Lineage (NCBI taxonomy): Eukaryota > Fungi > Ascomycota > Sordariomycetes > Amphisphaeriales > Pseudomassariaceae > Pseudomassariella > Pseudomassariella vexata. The sequence continues at coordinate 1,272,125 of NW_024467964.1, forward strand.
ACGCTGCGTCGTCGGTTCGCCCTATTGGCGACTGCGTTGCGTTCACTACCATACTACGTTGGTTCTCAACCTACCAACAAAGTCCCCCCTGAGAAGATCGATGCTATCTGGGCCTTGAAGCTGTCCGACCCGTCCCTAGCAGCCATCTTACAATAGTCCCACTAACTACTGGTTCTCCTGTTGCCGTTGCGAGGTCTCTGCGAGAGTATAGTGGCCGTGGTGCGATGGCGGCCCGTAATCGTTCCCTCGGTCCTTCCAACAGCCCGCAAAAGAGGATTACGTGCTCTGCCGTCTCAGGGGCATCACCACAGCGGCATAGCGGCGAGTACACGCCAAAAGCCCCTGTCTTGAATAAGAAGGCTGCTAGTCCTATTTTTTCCGTCCTGATCTGGCACAGCGTAGACGCCTCCAGTCGGTTCAGGCCGAAATACTTGCCCCCTTTCGGTATCTGCATCGAAGGGCCCTCCGGTTCCTCAGCGATAGCGCGTCGCTGGCGATCGTGATGCTCTGCTCCGGTGAGCCATCTCTTCCTCCAGTGGTCGAGGAGGGCAGCCGGGACCTCCTTTTCCTCACTCATCCACTCGGAGCCCCGGGCCTCCTTCTCCATAGTGTACCCTGCCGGTCGGAGTAGCTGCGACGCCTGCTTCCTCTTCGCCGGCCTATCCTGCCGGAGTATATGTGACGCTTTAGCGCTCGCGCTGCGAAGCAGATTTCTCTTCCCGCTAAGTCGTAGCCGTTCTTCAAACTTAGCAGCCCGGGCACTAAGATAGAGGTCTAGTGGCGGGATTGCTGCTTCTGCTTCCAGGTGGCGAACCGGCGTCGCTTTGTGGGCGCCACAGACTACCCGGAGGCACTCGTTCTGTATCCCCATCAGGCTCTTAGCTGGCCCTGCCGGTTCCTCACTTATAGTATGCCACGCAGTCGCCCCGAAGGCGATCGCGCTACGGATAACCACCGTATATAACAGCCTCGCCCGTATAAGATCGCAGCCCCACGACATATTGACTAGCTTTCTAGATATTTTAGTTATTCAGCTTATCTTTACGTTCGAGATCCTATTATCACGATACGAGTATCAGAGGCACATCCGACCAACTCGCGCACCAGACGTATAAGAGCTTCACTCTTATAACCAGTACCACGATCTTCGTCTGATAAGACCAACAGATGGGATCTGTTGGTACTGGAGCCGTCTGTTCAGTGTGTTAGGTGGTAGGTATATCCTACTGACCGCCTGACCCCGTTTCAATATGTATAGTTATATAGAATTTCTTACAATAAGTGTGACACAATGACTATTACGCTACTGCATCTGCAAAATATAATCTGAATCCTCTAATTATTTGTTTGTTTGTAATAGTAGATAGCACATTTATTAGGTGTATTGCCTTATTAGTTGCTATCTAACAACAAGCGAATAAACCGCCTAGACTCTCTTAGAAGGTGCTATATAGCTAATTTAGTACGGATCTAGTATCGCTTAAGGAACTGATCGTACTATCATTTGCCTAGGTTTATCATATCCTCTAAGGCTAGTAATATCTACTCTGTAAATTAGTTACGAAACGCTTAGACAGAGCTCTTCTGTAGAGCTCTTTGAGCAGAATCCACTCCTTAAAAGTTCCTCTTAAAACGCTGGTAGTCGCTAGTTTATTATGTATGCTTGATTCGGTAGTAGAGTTGGATCTGTCTGTTCGCTCGCCTAGATAGCGTAGAGGGTCACACCTTGTAGAGCCAGGCCGCGTCATATTGCTTCATGCCATTTTTTGGGGCACACAGAGAGATAGAACTGTGATGTATTCCGGTAAGCTAGGCCAGTGCTGGTGGGCTGGAACCAAGTAGTAGTGGCGACTACGCACGGATCGCATCTGACAAATTCTCACGGCAAATTGGGCATCTCTGAGCTTGCGATTCATTTCTGATTGTGATTTCTATCTTCTAGACATTTTGCCAGGCGATTGGCTGAGAAAACGCGTGTTGAAGGTAGGGTGTGACCTGCATCGCGTCTGAAATTATGCCGCTTTTGGAATTGCTAAGGTGGGGGCATGACTACGGAGGGTCAGCATGGTTACTTACACGCAGAAGTGGCTATCATTGCTGGAAAATTGCCCACATCACATTAGCATACACAAGTAGGGCACCGCGGAGCCGCAGCGTTGCATGAGTAAAGAAATTCCATAGCCTCATTTAGCGCCAAGACTAGACCGCATGATGTGTTCAGCCTAGAGGGTCGAGCCAAGGCCCAGAGCCACGTTCCTGGGCCCGTTTATTCTCGATCTCGAGCTTCACATACCAAGACGGAAGTGATCGCCGAGAGTTGTGGTTACTCGCGTGCGCACTGTTTATCAGCTGACGTGATATACATGTATACTCTTCTATGTGGCGCAGGGTTGTGAGTTCAGCATCTCGTAGTGTTTGCGGCCTGCCTCGGAGGCCATGTTGAAACTATCGCACACTCTAGATTGAGTCAATGGCGGTGCATTGTTGAAACACCGACAACAGAAAAGAACACTTCGTCGACGCAGCCAAGAGTGAGCCTGATTGTTCTCTTCAAACATTTGATCCGGATGGACACAGTGAGGGCTAAGGAAGGGTCACTACGAGTCGAGTAATTAGGCGTTGACTTCCTCCTGTTGAGTGCCTGTGCTTTCTTCCTCTCTAGTCGGTTCCGATTCCAATTGGATGTCTAAAGATTTGATACTAGTCACATCAATCGACTACTCCCCGTCTTCGTGGATGATGACTCCATTTTATCTAGGGAGATCCCGCGAAACCCAAATGGATCGCAAGCTAGAACCTGGGGCATTCCATTTGACCCCATTAAATTTCTGCGGAGACTGGAGATCCCCCGGACAACTTGAGATTTTGTGGGCACCGGGCAAGAGCTTGTCAGCTTGTTGTCGGCTTTAGATACGGGCCCACTCTTGTCATTATGACAGGCTTGCACCTGAGGTGACATCGGACCTTCTTCTTCAGTTTTGTCGTTATCGCAGCAACTTTGTCGGTGGCAACCAGGAAATCGCGCTAAGAGTTGCATCACTTGGACCGATGTCAACCAAACTATCGTGAAGGACTGTCACGATAGTAGATTGTCACGGCCTGGGACTTGTGAGCAGAGCCCCAAGGCCTGTGAAGTGACTTGGGAACAAGCGGTGCCAACCGGCTAGGCGTTTCTTAGCTGTGCCACCGAACGCGGCAGCTGTGGCATCCGTCGAGCCGTTGTTAGTGCGTTCGACCGGTGAGAGTGCGATTGGTGGAATCTCAAATGAGTATTTCTCCATATTCCTCCCAACGCAACCCCAGCCAACCCGGGGGATTGTTGCAGCAGAAGGGGGTCCACAGGGGACTGCTCTGGAGAGATGTTTGAGCTCTATTGGCTGTGCCGTCGTCATCGTCTCGGACAAACTCATCGAAAACAGAATTCGCCCTGCAGGCTTTCCCGCAATGGTGGAGTGGACTTTGTGGGCGGATTCGGGCCCCATTTGCCCATACCTGCCTCGCGAAGGAACCCCATGCTAGGACAACCGGGATGAACATGCGCATGTGTGTGCTAATAAGGCCTGGAGCATTTGCCCTTGCTCACAATGCAAGCACCTGTGAGTGGTGACGAAAATCGGGGCCACGAAGCTTATACAGTATATCATTGGGGATTGCAGTCAAGGGCCCTTGCCTAGTTAACCTGCGATCGCCGGACAGGCATCGTTGAAAGTGGGATTCATTTGTGCCACAGACACTGCATTCTGCCAGCGTACATATGAGCTGCTGGCACTTCTTTTCTGGCATCTACTTGTTTTCCTTTCTCTTCTCACTCCCGCCTCTCGACCTCTGGCCTTAATCTTCAGGTCGTCTCATTCGCGTGCTCGTTCGAGCCCTTACCTCGGAAGTTTACCGCCTCGCAGACCGGCTCGCTGTCGGCCGTCACCTTCAAGATGGTGGACAAAACAAGAGTGTACAACTGGTGAGTACGAGTCTGCAGTATTGAGACAGCAAAGGCCATATCTGTTCATGCTTGATTTAGGTACATCTGCTTGGTTGCCGCCATGTGCATGGTGTTGTACGGATATGACGCATCTGTCTTCAACGCCGCACAGGGTTCACCCAACTGGCTGGCCTGGTTCAACCTCGATGCCAAGAAAGATACCTACCTACTGGGCCTTATAAATACAGCCTATACAATCGGTGCCATAGTCTCTGGGTTCTTCTTCGGAGGGCCAACGGTAATTCACGTGCTGTACCGCGTACTTGAATGGTTATACTGACCTGGATTTGCAGGCGGATTACTTCGGACGTCGGGTGGGCATGGGAATCGGATGTTTCATCACCATAATTGCCACCTTCCTGCAAGCCTTCGCTCCCAGGCACAACCTCGGCTGCTTCATCGGTGGCCGTGTCTTGATCGGTCTCGGTCAGGGTATGGCCTTGACTGCCGGGCCTGTCTACATTGGCGAAGTGGCGCCGCCAGAGATCCGAGGTCAGATCATGGCCTTTTGGCAACTATTCTATTCCGTCGGATCTTTCATCGCCTACTGGATTGCATACGCCACCAGTTTGCACAGGTCCCAGCTAGGCGATTGGGACTGGCGAATGGTTGTCATTTTCCAGGTGCTTGTCCCCGTCATCATCATCATACTGTTGCCATTCCAGCCCGAGTCGCCCCGTTGGTGGATCCAGCGCCACAATAACGTCGAGGAGGCCAAGAAAGCTCTGCGAAAGATCCGTGCCACTGAGCAGGAGGTCGAGGACGAGGTTCTCGTCATCCGCGAGGCTATCGAGTTCGAGAAGGAAGCCATCAGTTCATCGTACACGGCCCTCTTCAAGGATCCCTCGATTCGCAAGCGTCTCTATCTCGCCTTTTTCATCAATGTTGGCCAACAGCTCTCGGGCCAAGGCACTCTGAACTCTTACTCAACATCCATCTACAAGAAGGTCTGGTCCTCGACTCAAACCATCAACCTCATCAACGCTCTGAACGCTACTTGCGGTATCCTCTTCACGCTCAACGCTGTCTGGATCGCAGACAAGTGGGGTCGACGATGGCTACTTATGGTCGGTGCCGCCGGAATGGCAGTCTGTATGCTGGTCGTACCCGTCATTGGCCTCGCCACGCCGGATATCGACGGTGCCAAGTCGGAGCCTGTCGGCATCTCTATCGTCTTCATGCTCTTCCTCTTCATCTTCTTCTACAAGCCGTCCTGGGGCGCCACCGTTTGGATCTGGACGTCCGAGATCTTCTCCGTCAACGTCCGCGCCCAAGCCGTCGGCATGTCTTCCCAAATGCAGAACGTCGGGAACACCATCTTCCAGCAATTCTTCCCGATCTTTCTAGAAAATGAGGGGCTCAAGTGTCTCTTTTTCTTCATGGCAGTCAATATCATTCTTGTCTTCTTCGTCTACTTTTTAATTCCAGAGACCAAACAGGTGAGCCTGGAAGAGATTGATGTCCTGTTCGGAGGCGCCAATCACGTTGAGAAGGGTGGGCAGATGTTGGGCGTGCCTGACGCGCACCACGCTACCTTCGGTGTAGACTCCGGCGAGAAACACGAACCCGAGATTCGTCAATCTGAGCGCCGGTATTCTGAGGAGGTCGTATAAACTGAAGGCCTGTACGGAGGAGACACTGGGAACAGTTTGCTCGGAGGGAAAGCTTTAGCATAGTAGAAGTTGCTGTAAATACCAGACACCAGCACTTTGCAATGTAATATAGAGACAGATTCGACATGTCATGGTTTCCTGTTATCTGGAAAGAAACTCGCCTCGTATTTTACCCCTTTTCTAGTTTAATAATTGAGTTGACCACTGGCGCACTCAGCAACCAACCCATTTGAGACCCTAGGTTCGGGCTCGTTATGGAACAAACCTATGAGTCGCCGCAGACCTCAAGTGTTTCCAATTGTGTGAAAGTATGCCATCACTGCAAGGTGTATGCTGAGCTACCCCAATACAAGTTGAAGAAAACTTACCACCAAGTTTAAAGAAATATGAACTTCCTCGGGGTTCTCTTTTGGATAACCCGCAGTTGATAACTATCTGAAGTTCTAGTTCGGTAAATTTTCAAAACTAGTGCACTATCATGGAGTAATAGTGGATTCTCATCGCCATGAGTGTTTCCTGTGCTTCATCCGAATTAGCTTTGAAGTACCTTCATATGCCACTTTGCCACTGCAACACCCCGGCTCTAACAGACAACCTCATCAACGGTGTCGAGAAAGGCTCCTTTATTCGATAAAAACATTCTGCTATAGCGACCGCCGCACAACACATTTCCTCCGATATACATGAGTGGGAGGACACGAGGACATGACCTTGTAGGAGACCATTAGCACAAGCTATTTCAGAACTTGTGCAATCCCCTAGGAAGTCGTCCTCTAGGGATGTCAGAGATAGTGTACCGATTTATAGAAGAATGCCCTCATTGTTAGTAACCAGCGGAAAGCTCATGACTTGCACCGAAATAAAGACAATTTCTTTTACAGGTGGCTTCTACTTAAGATAAAGAGGGATATTCATAATGCTCCACAGCGCAGACAGTCTACAGATTCGTTGAGATGCAGGAAACTATGTACCTAGAAGATGTAAAAACGGAGATGTTTCAACATCCCCATGCGAGAGTATGTAAAAGTGAGAGAGTATATACAAAGAAGTCAAAGATTCCACCAGCCCTTTCCCCCTCCCCCATGTCGCCCTTCCAATGCATTGCATTTGTCAGGTGGTTTGTTTCATTCATGGATACCTCTCAACGCTTCTGACAGCCCACCGCCATCTTGGGAGAGTCAGAGCCAAGTTCCAAAAACACACGCCCTTATGAGGCGGTGAAGGTGGAATTGATAGGTCCGAACTTGATGTTGGAGAACTTGACGGAGTTGCTAGCGGCGTTGGCCTCGACATAAGCCGGGTCACCAGAGTCGGCGGTGCAAGTGCCACGAGCGGCGCCGAGAGCGGTGCTGTTGACAGGGTAGGTCGAGTCAAGCCAGAGCATGTCGGCGTAGTGCTATCATACCAAATTAGTCTACCTCTCCTATCAATAGGGCTTAGGGGTAAAAAAACATGACTTACGTCGTCCCACAAGCTCATAACCAAAACCATAGGCGACGCGAGAGCCTCGCCCATCTGAGCCAGACCTCCCTTTTCAGCGAAGACGTCGGTGTCGCCGAAGACGGACTTCTGCGCGGTGCAGTACTCTTCGGTGATCGAGTTTCCAGTCACGCCGGCGATCTGGCTCTCTGAGTTGGGGATGACGGCGCCGTTCTGGACGTAGAAGCGCTTGATCTCGCTGAGTGCGCCATCGGAGCCGGTCAGGAATTGGGTGACGACCGTCATAGGAGAGGAGGTATCGACAGTGAGGCCCTCGCCATAGAAGGTCGTGTCGCCCTGGCGATAGCTGTTGAAATCGCAGCCATCAGGGTCGCAGTCGCCGGCGTAGCGGTCCGAGGAGTAGGTGCCACCGCAGGCGTCGCCATCGCACGAGTGCTGCGCCGAGTTGGTGCAGGGATGCGGAGTGTAGGCCGTGGAAATCGAGTTGGCTTCCCAGATGTCCATTTCCGCGCAGCATGAGCCCAGGTTACCAACCCCGGCGTTGACATCGTTTGATGACGGCACCCAACCTTCGACGTTGGCCTGGGGAGACTGTAAGTATGCGATGCGCAAAGGGAAGGTATGAGTGAGAGCTTACAACTCCGTCAATGAACTTGATATCACGAGGGCATTGCGAGTCACAGTAGCCCGTTCCGTACTTGGCGCCGGCCGCGTTGCCATCGTACTTGGAGAGACCACCGTCCAAGTCCATAGAAACGAAATAGAGCGCGCCGTTCAGACCGCAGCTGGATCATTCGCGTCAGCATGTGTGAGGATGGTCGGGGGCTGTGTTGTGGGAGGCATACCCGAGGTTGGACACATCCACGTCAAAAGTGAACTCCTTACCCAGGAGCTCGAACCCCTGGTATTCGTCCTCAGAGGCCATGAGGAAGAAACGGCTTCCAATGTTGGTGCTGTATTGGCCTTCGGTAATGAAGTTGAGGCTCAGGGAGCTCTCACTAGCAGTGGCACCGTAGGTTGACTCGTATTCGGCGCCGTCGACGCAGCATGCGGCAGCGCAAGTCTCGCCATCAGGGCACAGAGTGGTATCCCACTGCACGTTCTGGATTAGTACTTTATTCTACCATTTCGGGAAAATGGGGACAAACCTCGTTGCCAGAATAACAGTTCGTCCCCGATTCGAGTGCGTGGGTATACCGCCAATTCGCGTCGATTGTGACGGAGCCGTCAACATTGGTGCAAGCACCAGCGGCAGTGCACTGCTGCCATGTAAGGGAAGGATGAGTCTCTGGGGTAAGCGTGCAGGCTTGCTGAGCACGCACAGCGGCCACCAGGGCCGTGATGGCGGCGATTTTGGAGTACATGGTGAAAAGAGGTGACGAAGGGGATTGTTCTACTGTTCAACAGGAGGGGTAAGGACTGGACCGTGAAGAGCGTGGAGAGGTGGTGAAGAAAAAGACCATTGTGAGGTGTTGGACATAGTCGTTATATAGCCTCTGAGTTGCTGCCCGAAGCTCGTCCCCCAGATGCGGGTCTCCACTGTCGTTTGCGATAGTTCGATCCTAATATGTGAGACTCCACCATCGTCCGCTATGGTTCGACGAGAAGTACACATCATTGCCTCAAACAGCAGCCTTGACCGCGGAAGGAGGGAGAATCTATCACCGGCCGACGGTTCCGCTTTCGATCGAGAAGAGCCAGAGTCCGGGTGACGGGCCGTTTATCTCGTCATTGTCTTCATGTCCAATATCCATCATTCTGTCTCGCCATGCACTCTCGTGGCAGTAATGCATGTATGACTTCCAGATTCTGGGTGATGAACCGGGTTTACTTCGTCGTTACTTCTCATGTGCTGTTGGGGGTTGGGGTTCGTGACCGAATTCAGACAGACTACAGTACCTCAAATTGCCAGTGACGTCGCGCGCAGTAAGTCGTTTAGGTTGAAGACACGGCAATGCAACCCCATGACTCGACTGTGGATGGAAAATTGAGAGGCCAAATGGTCGATGTATATTAACGATACCGGCATGGGACAGGATTTGTGGCGTGCTCATTGGAGGCTTTTTGGCGGCATGCCGGAGTTAGGCACGGAGGGTATTACCGAATGAGAGTTTGGAGACTAGTATAGCACCACCACCACTAGGGCGCTCCCCGTACAATGTGTGGGCTATGCGAGGTCCTGCTTGGCGTTTTGCAGCTTAACCACTTTGAAACAAATCAAATAGAGTGCGCCCGTCGCCTCCTATTCCTTCCCGCTGTGGAGATTTGACACTTGCCAATATCGTCGGCAGAGTCCGTTTGTGCGTTGAAATTCGCCGCCCCTGTAAGCTCTACTAGCCTTTCCACCCTGCTAGCACGTATACAAGCCGGGAATGACGATCTCGTTGGATGCAAGCGTTCCTAATCAGGCTTTGTACCGAGTAACCAGGAACCAAGACACATTTTCGTTGGAGACTGGAGCTGAACGGCACTCCCCAGATTTACGACAGGGTTACTCCACACCTTGGCCTTCTCCCCCGCAGCGCATGTGTTGACGATCCGCAACTCTGAAGAGTTTCCAGATCAAGCAGGTTCGTCTCATCTTTGAGAGCAGACGAATGAATGGGTCCTTGATTAAGAATCTCTGCGTCTAGATGGTCTCCTCTTGTCGCTGTTCGAGCCCCGCGAGCCACTATATCGCAATCACGCCAAACAGGAGGAACTATAATTAACTGTAATGGACTCTGGTGAGGAATTTCGCGAGGTACTTCGTCCACATTTCGCCCGGGTCCCTTAATATAGGAAGCAGGCGATTTATGCGTTTCCGCTCGTTCGGCGTAAGTAGCTTCCTTTAATTGGCCGGCGAGTCAGAACAACGCCACGAACCAGGAACGTGCGTTTTCAGTATATTGTTAATCTGCGCCTGATCTGGAAGGTGGAAAGGTCGCACTGCATCCGCTTTGCAAGGCTGGAAATGGCAACACTCTATCTGGGGAGACGCCGACTACCCCCGGCGTCGCCAACGTTTCCGTCCTGAAGGAGGGCTGCGCATCCGTCTTTTCGAGCTCGGGAGCCGCTGTCGCTAAAGAGCAGAGGTTGGTGCTGACGTGTCTACCGGGTTACAGAGGCGCCGCCGGCTCGCTGGGCCGTGATCAGTGACTTGTCCCGGGTTTTGCCCACTTGGCGTCCTGGTTGAAACTAGTTGAAACACTACCACCCCCCCCACCACGCTCATGGACGCCCCGCCCTCATGGACAGCCAAATCCACATGCACACATAGAAAACACCCCAACTTGTGCGCTTTCTATCTCTTTTGGGCAGTCTAGTTCCTCTTTTCCTTGAGTTTTGTTTTCTCTCGTTTATCGTCCTGCCTTGTATAATCCTACGGCTTCTAAAGGCAGTGAATTAGACGAGCTACTATATTTGAAAAAGAGTAGGGATCTCAGCCCCTAGATTCCCTACTGGGTGTCACACGGGTCGGCCATGCATGAATAGGCTGCTGTGACCCCCCTATCTTGAGGAGGGGCAGCGATTAACTTGTCGTATTTGAGTCCCCTACACTACACTGCTAGTACCAAACTGGTGACGAGCAACCAACTTCTCTCTAGCACTCTCCTGCTTCACTCTGTACTTGAATACCCGTGACACTAGGCTACTAAGGCCTAGGAACTTGGAGAATTCCGACTCGCTTCTACTTTCATAATTAACCAAAGTTTTTTCCCTCGGAAGGTAACTACTGATGGGATAGATATTAGTGCGTTATAGCTATTTCATACTAGCTACGTATCGAAGTAGCGCTTTCCTACTAAGCGTAGTACTGAAGACTATACATAAAGAGAGTAATAGCGCTTCAAGGTTCGCTCTAAAGACATCCCGTTCCTTACTATAGAGTGTATCGCAGAGGATTGAGTAGGTGGCAATTTATTTGAAGGAACCGTAACTATACTTAGAGGTCGGAGCTATTTCCTAGCCTAAACTCGTATTTGATTAGCTTATACTCATCTAAGTCTAAATAAATAACTTCCCACACCCACATCCGGGACATCCCCACATGTGGGACACCCAAAAATGCCTCATCAACACCGCTAGCCTCTAACTTCAACCTCTTTTTTCTTTACCAATATCGATTCAATCGTTACGAAATTTTACGTACGTCTTCTTTACACTAATATGAGTCAATATACCGAAGACGATATTTATCGAGCTCTTCAAGCAATAGCTACCGGTCAAAGCCTCCGAAAAGCAGCATATGAGCATGGTGTCCCAAGGTCTACTCTTTCACGACGGATTCAGGGAGCCCAGTCAAGAGATATAGCCTTCGCTGACTACCAGAGGCTCTCTCCAGCCCAGGAATCTCATCTGGCTGAATGGGTTCGAATCCAGGCTGCCCTAGGCCTCCCACCAACCCATCAACAGTGTGAAGGTCAACCCTCGCAGACTCACTACAGCCAGGTGACTTACAGCTGGAACACCTGCCGTGGCAGTGTCAGATGGGAAGCCAATCATAACCCTTGTAGGAGCCCCGCCAAGCGTGGATGACTTAGTCGCGCTCCCTCAAACCTAAGTTGTCATCTTCTTTCCTTCGCTCCTTAGAGTAGAATCTTGGTCGATAGCACCTAATCGAGGTCTCTACCAATGCGATGCAACCCAGGTCGTGACAAACAGCTCAAAGACTTCGCCGAGCGTATCCTACAGATCCATGGAGACACCGAACCACTTGGAAAGAACTGGGTCCAGGCTTTTATCAAGAGGAACCCTTCATTCAAGGTCCAGAGAAGCAGAGCTATCGATTCCCAGCGTATTAATGGAGCCTTAGCTAATGTGATCAGGCAATGGTTCAAATACCTCGCTATCCCTGAGATCAAAGCTATTAAGGCCTCGAATCGATACAATATGGATGAGACAGGTATTCTAGAAGGTAGAGGATCAAATGGTCTTGTTCTAGGATCATCTGAGACTCGTTCTATACGGAAGAAACAGCCTGGATCTCGAGCTTGGACATCTCTTATAGAGTGTATCTCTGCGACTGGTACTTGCACTACCCCTACTTGTGATATACAAGGGGAAGTCTGTCCAGCAGCAGTGGTTTCCTCTGGACTTGACTCCATACGAAGCCTGGAGGTTTACAGCAACAGAGAATGGGTGGACGTCAGACTCTGCGGCTATTGAGTGGCTACAAAAGAACTTTATTCCTTTGACTCAACCAGAGGACCCTGAAGAGACTAGGTTACTTATCCTAGATGGGCATAGTAGCCACGAAACGACAGAGTTTATGTACCTCTGCTTCATAAACAAGATACACTTGCTTTTCTTGCCGCCACACACATCCCACGTTCTCCAGCCTCTCGATCAGTCAGTCTTTGGACCCCTCAAGGCAGCCTATAAGAAGGAGCTTGGTTATCTTGACCGATGGGATACTACTACTGAAACGGGGTCAGGCGGTCAGTAGGATATACCTACCACCTAACACACTGAACAGACGGCTCCAGTACCAACAGATCCCATCTGTTGGTCTTATCAGACGAAGATCGTGGTACTGGTTATAAGAGCGAAGCTCTTATACGTCTGGTGCGCGAGTTGGTCGGATGTGCCTCTAATACTCGTATCGTGATAATAGGATCTCGAACGTAAAGATAAGCTGAATAACTGAAATAACTAAATAACTGACTGAAAAGCGAAAGTGAAGATATAGATAAGAAGGAGATGATGATATGAAGATGAGGATGATGATGCGTGAATATGGAGGACTCCTGTCCTACTCTGCCTCTGTGCCTCTTAAAGAAGAGAAAATAAACTTTCTCCTAGCCCCGTAACCTATTTCCCTGATGTCCGGCCTTACCCCGTTACACTACTGTCGTAGGGAAGAGAAACTTTCTCCTCTGCTATAGAAAGGCACGTTTACAGCATTGACCGCTAAGAACATTATCAGTGGATGTAAATATACTGGTCTCTGGCCTTCGAGCATAGCTAGACCCCTTATGAGCCCCCTGCTCCTTGAGAATACGTCAGCACCAATCAGACAGCCTAGTCAGACTTGCAAAGGGTACTCTGATAGTAAGGGTAGTCAGGACTGGGCGTTAGAGATATCAGCAGTAGCCAGGTCAACGCCTAAGAGGAGAGATGAGCTCCAAGATCAACTCAGCTTATTTGTCAGAGCCACAAGTGTCATCCGAGGCGGGCCGGCTTCCACCAGGTAGGAAGCCGTTTGTGGCGGCTAGAGAGCCGCTTGTGGCGAATGAGAGCCGTCGAAGCCGTTTGCAGCGGATAGGGAATCGCTTGGTTGCAGATAAGGAGCCGCTATCCAAGATATTGGCCGAAGTCGGAGGAACACAGACATACGGAAGCAAACATCCAGAATCCAAGAGAGAACCTCGGCTGGCTATAAGTAAGGAGTCGAGACGGAGGAAGATAGAGAGGGCAGAGATCAATGAACTACTGTGGACACCCCTACCTGCCATCACCAAGTGACCACCAGTGACCACCAGGTGACCACCAGGGGGACACGCCTATTTCTCCCCTTCACTCTGTACTATCGCCTTCGGTCCAGGCCGTAACCTGACATTATTCAGCAAGCTTGATAGTGATCCAAATACCCAGCGGCTACTCTTTCGGAAAGTTCAAAAGGGCTTTGATGAGAAGGACTACCAATTAGCTGTCGCACAGCGAAAGATTGAGGCAATAGAGGCAGAGCTTGAGGCTAGTAGAGCTAGGAAGCGGAGGAAGGTCAAGATGAGCCCAAATTCGAAGTTTACTAATATCAAGGCTATTCGGAAGGCTCAAATCGAGGCTGGTGAAATTGAAGATAATACAGATGAGTCTAGCGAGTCTGAAAACCCTAGTGACGGTGAAATCTGTATTGTAGTCGCATTAGAATAAGTGTAAAAAAAGGTTGAAGTTAATGGTTATAATATACAGTGTCATTTTTAGGGCGTCCCACATGTGGGGGTGTCCCGGATGTAGGTGTGGGACGTTATAGCGTAAATAGCATTAGAGATAGTTAGACCTATAGAGTTTTTGGTAGAGACATTAAGGGCGTGTCAGGCTATTTGATAATAAAAGGATCCTAGATCTCGAGACTTCTTCGTCTCTTTATTTCCCAAGGCTTCTCTTTCATGTACGTTCTTCCATTTCTCTAGTACCTTGGCTCTAACTCTCTCGTTAGGTGAGGGCAAAGAAGCAGAAATACATGCGCCCTAACCGACCTAAAGGTTTGTTCGTAGGAAGATCCACAGGGAGGAAGAAACACCGTCATCGGATCAGAAAATATAGACCCAGAGGTTACGTGAGAGAAACCACTAGAAAAGGATAATTATTATTATTATTATTAAATACGCCGTAGGCTCGAAGCCCCCGGTACCTCTACTAGTACTTCCGTATGTCAAACCGTGCCCTAATGGCTGGACTAAATACATACGCTGCGTCGTCGGTTCGCCCTATTGGCGACTGCGTTGCGTTCACTACCATACTACGTTGGTTCTCAACCTACCAACAAAGTCCCCCCTGAGAAGATCGATGCTATCTGGGCCTTGAAGCTGTCCGACCCGTCCCTAGCAGCCACCTTACAATAGTCCCACTAACTACTGGTTCTCCTGTTGCCGTTGCGAGGTCTCTGCGAGAGTATAGTGGCCGTGGTGCGATAGCGGCCCGTAATCGTTCCCTCGGTCCTTCCAACAGCCCGCAAAAGAGGATTACGTGCTCTGCCGTCTCAGGGGCGTCGCCACAGCGGCATAGCGGCGATTACACGCCAAAAGCCCCTGTCTTGAATAAGAAGGCTGCTAGTCCTATTTTTTCCGTCCTGATCTGGCACAGCGTAGACGCCTCCAGTCGGTTCAGGCCGAAATACTTGCCCCCTTTCGGTATCTGCATCGAAGGGCCCTACGGTTCCTCAGCGATAGCGCGTCGCTGGCGATCGTGATGCTCTGCTCCGGTGAGCCATCTCTTCCTCCAGTGGCCGAGGAGGGCATCGGGGACCTCCTTTTCCTCACTCATCCACTCGGAGCCCCGGGCTTCCTTCTCCATAGTGTACCCTGCCGGTCGGAGTAGCTGCGACGCCTGCTTCCTCTTCGCCGGCCTATCCTGCCGGAGTATATGTGACGCTTTAGCGCTCGTGCTGCGAAGCAGATTTCTCTTCCCGCTAAGTCGTAGCCGTTCTTCAAACTTAGCAGCCCGGGCACTAAGATAGAGGTCTAGTGGCGGGATTGCTGCTTCTGCTTCCAGGTGGCGAACCGGCGTCGCTTTGTGGGCGCCACAGACTACCCGGAGGCACTCGTTCTGTATCCCCATCAGGCTCTTAGCTGGCCCTGCCGGTTCCTCACTTATAGTATGCCACGCAGTCGCCCCGAAGGCGATCGCGCTACGGATAACCACCGTATATAACAGCCTCGCCCGTATAAGATCGCAGCCCCACGACATATTGACTAGCTTTGTCAGGGCTAGCTTTTGAGTTGCCATTTTTGTTTTAACACGCTCAACATGGGCGTGCCACGTCAGTTTGCGGTCGAACCAGACTCCTAGGAACCTGGCTGAGACTACCGGCGACACTGTGGCGTCCCCAAGGCGAATACTTTGCGGCAAGGGCTCTCGGGTCCTAGTAAAGTGCATTAGCTCACTCTTGTCAGGAGCGAACTCCATCCCGTGCCTCACTGCCCACCGCTGACACGTAGCCCATGCGCTCTCCAACCGGCGGCAGGTCGTGTCTGGATCGGTGCCGACGCTTAGCAGGTTCGTGTCGTCCGCGAACCCGACTACTAAAAGTAGTGGATGCTGCTCCGCTAGCTCCTCGTACAGCGTTGAAATGTATAATATAAACAGTATCGGGGATAGCGGTGACCCCTGGGGGACGCCAGCTCGTAGGGGGATTGGCTCTGACTCCTTGCCATCGAACCGGAGGCGTACCGTCCTATCCTCCACGAAGCTGCGTACCCACTCCTGAACCCACTCCGGGTAGCCTTTCCGGGCTAATATGGAAATCAGCCGTCTGTAATTGACCGTATCGAATGCCCCCTTGATGTCTAGCTGTAGCAGCGAGGCGATGCCCCCGCGTCTCCACGCCGTATAGACCACGTCCTCAACTATACGTATTGCCAGTTCGGTGGACCTCCCAGCGCGGTTACCCATTTGGCCGTTTGGTAGTAGGCCGGCCGCCTCAGCTACTTTGGTGATACGCTGGCTCATCGCCGTCTCTATTACCTTCCCTACCGTGCTAAGCAGGGCAATGGGGCGCCAGCCGCCAGGGGTCTGCTTCTGAGCTGTCGTTTTATTAGGCTTAGGGATAATAACCACCCTCGCTGAGCGGAAGCGCTCCGGGTAGTACCCCAGCCTAAAGCTAGCTGTTGCCAGATCCGCTAGGATCTCCCATAGGGGTTCACCGCAGGCCTTTAGCAGGCCAGTGGGGATCAGGTCGTCGCCGGGAGCCTTCCGAGCAGCCGTTCCTTTGATGATAGACTCGATATCCATTGTGGTCACCTCCCTAGGGACGTTCAGCTCTGGTCTCGTCTGTAATAGGCCGCGATCGAGGTCCGATAGATCTATATACGGGTCTGGGAAGAACCTCTCAGCTAGTAATTTTGCCTTCTCATCATGTGTACGTGCTGTAAGCGTGTCGCCGGCGTCCCTCCGGAGATCTGGCAAGCCGTGGGCCTCAGGGGGGGCCCAGCTCCGTAGCCTAGCCCACCTCTGCAGTGCCCACAGGCTTTTGTGATCCTTCGCCGTCCCCTCGAGCTTCTCGTGCCAGCTACGCGTCTGCGCTTCGCTGATTTCGAGCCGTTGTTTTTGGCCGGCTCTTGTATATTCGTCCCAGTTGGTCTGCGACCTTGCCTGGAGGTAGTCCCGCCGTCGTCTCTTCGTCTCAGCGCAAGCCTTGCTAACCTGCGGGCACCACCACGGGACCCCAGCGCCTCGGCCAACGGTGCGTCTCGGGACCGCCACGTCGGCGATCTCTTGGAGGTTCCGGATAACCCAGTCAACAGCCTGGTCCAACTCCGTTATCGTCTCAACCGGCAAATAATTCATAAATCTCTGGCTTGATTCGGCTACGATGAGCCACTTATCCGCCATCGCCCAGTTCCACCCTTCGACACTGCGGCGGCCCTCCTTGACTGCTTCCCCGTTGGATATTACCCTAATCACTTGCACTCTGTGGTCTGAGTCCTCTAGGCCTGGGTCCCCATCGTAATCAATCCTAGCCCCTTTCGTCACCCAGGCTAGGTCGATAGTTGAGTCTCGTTGTTTGTGCCTTTGCCGTGTGATTTCCCCGAACGGCGTAACGAGCTCTAATCGCCAGCGTCACGCAAACTCCACTACGTTGTCGCTGCCCCGTGACGACCGTCCGTGGACGTCCCACAGCGGGTGATGTGTATTGAAGTCCCCTACAAGGACCTGTGTCCCCTCCGGCGCCCCATTAGGGAGGTCTTGGAGCGGGCTGACCCAGCGGCTCCCGGTCTGGTTTGGTGAATAGATAGACCAGATTGTAAGGGCGTCCGGGCCTGCCCCGAACGTAATACTGCTCCAGTCCATCCCGGTACGGGGTCGCAACGTAGCCACGTCGTATCGTTTATGGACGTATAGCGCAGCTCTGCCGCTGCTGTACACTACTTCGTACCTGGACGACTTCGGGCAATAAATCGCCTTCGTCCGCCGGTTGATCCATGGCTCTTGAACCGCTATTATATCATAGTCACCCCCCTTATCCAGCGCTAGCGTTGCGTTCGCCTTTGAATCTGCGATATTCCAGTAGAGAATAGAGACTACCATTAAGCTGTCGATGGTATATCTTCGTTCGTACGTCCCTTAGTGAGGAAGCTACGCATTGCTGACGCAGACCGTTCGGTTCGCTCCTGCTCCACTCGCGATCCGCCCCGGGGTCGTACAACTGTAAACCCGTCGCTGGTCAATGAGCTAGGTGGTGTGAGCCTGCCCTCACTAGATAACCCGTCCGAGTAGCTGCGGACCTCAAATTGTCGGGGGCGGTGAGCGTACGCCTCGCGTACGCGTAGCCGCTGCTGTTCTGCCGTAGGGCAGTCCCTGTCCCACGCCGTGTGCTTCCCTTTGCAGTTCACACAACGTTTTTTGCCGCTAGGTGCCTTCTCGGGGCAGTCTTTTTCACCCCCTGGGTGTGCCGTTGCAGCGCAGACGCCGCAACGCGCCGTCTTCTTGCAGTGTTTCGCGATATGGCCGTATTCGTAGCACTGGTAGCACTGCCGAACCCGAAGATTGCCGTCGTACGGCTCGCAATCGAATATCTGGGCCTCCCAAATAAGCCCTTCGGAGCATAGTTCCATCGCCGCCTCCACGCTATCCACGTGTAGTATCAGGGCCGCATACGGTGCTTGCGGCGCCCGGGGGAGGTTTCTTTTAGCCTTAGAGAGGTGCTTTGTATTGTCCCGCTTCAGGTCTTTAAGTAGCTGGCTCTCGTCGTGGACCTCTCGCAGCCGTTTCGCAGGCAGCCCCTTCGCGATCACTGCAACTTCTCTGCGGTTGAGAAGTGCCTTATCGCCGAAGGCACTACGCACCCACCTGCTGTCCGTGGTCGCCGCTGAGGCCGACTGCTTAAACGTCACTACGGTATCGCCACTGCGCAGCCTGCGGGCCGCCACTGCAAGGATAATTAACCACGGATCAAGAATTCAATTGAAAGGGAGCTCACTGAAAACTCATTCGATAGAGGGTGTACCGT
The DNA here is from genome assembly GCF_002105095.1 of Pseudomassariella vexata. Classification (NCBI taxonomy): domain Eukaryota; kingdom Fungi; phylum Ascomycota; class Sordariomycetes; order Amphisphaeriales; family Pseudomassariaceae; genus Pseudomassariella; species Pseudomassariella vexata. The sequence continues at coordinate 1,290,810 of NW_024467964.1, forward strand.
CTACGATCTCTGGTCCGATACTGCAGACATTCGCCGTCGTCTCAAGACCATCATCGCAAGGAGGTGCAGTATTACCGCCGCCATCGACAGAAGCCGGGAAGCTCGTACCAACAGCTTTCTCGTTCCTCCCCTGATAATTGATACTTCTAACGATGATTATGACCCGAATGAAGCAAATATAGCCGGCCACTGCCGATGATTCTTGCTAATTCCATATTTGAAGCGTTTAATTGCATTCGAAGTTACGCGGATCTACCCAGAAATTTCTTGCCACATCCACGTTTGGCCATTGGTAGATATATTCAAATTTGAGGTGGCATCGAAGCGCATTGCATGAGGAACTTGACGCTGTTGGCGATGCGATTTCTTGCTATTGGTGGTGATGTCACAATATCATCCTCAAAGTTAAGTTAAGGTAATCTCCAGTACAGGTCACTATAGCGAAGGATTCGAGGTCTTGCTGTTCGATGTCTCAAAGTTAAACGCTGGACCACTCGAGGGACTTGGCGGACGTCGTGAAGGTCAGGAGATGTCTCCGAAGTCCCAAGATGAAACAATAAGCCTTCTACATTGTAAAATGACGCAAACATACCAGCAAGGGAGCGAGAGCTATACCTATGTATTCAACGGGGCTGTGCGCTGTGTCGCATGGCTCATGGCTCTCTTATCGGAGGAACCAACGAGGACCATCTAGCATATGTTGACTCTCTTGGCACGTGACTTCCCTGTTGACACCTAGGCCAAACCACTGGGCTGGGTGGCACAGTGGAACCCGTTGTGATCTGATACGTGTAGAAAATTTGATTTCCTATATATTGGGTAACGAAGATATACGCTTCTTGTTAGGTCATGCAACAATGGAAATGCTGCATTTTTGTGCTGTGCCGCTAGACAAACCAATGTCACGTAGGAACGAGAACTGCCAAGGATCCTTCCTAAGCAGAGGGCAACATTGACTCAATATTATATAATGTAGTATGTCATGCCTTCAGTTCGATGCAGGTGTGCATATATGAGAACAGGAGTCACCAAAATCAACTGCCGACTCACACCATCCCCTATCTACTTGCCTGAGCAACGTGTTCCCAGAACAAAGTTAGTAATTTCCACTTTCCGCTCCCTCCCCCACCCCCAACACGCGAACTCCGACAACATAGATAAAAAAGATCGATGAAACTTGGAAAGGTATAAGTGTTTGAACTGGATAAGACCAACATACTTCGGCTAACACTCGACAGGGTTGGTTGACAACCTTCCAAATGTTCAAGAGAGCAAAGACATGACTGAGATTAAGAGAAACGAGGGTGTCCTTGTTAGACCTTTGCATTTCTGCGCCCAATTACTCAACCGGGATTGGGCCAATACAATGGTTCCAGTAATATATGCCATGAAGTGACCTTTTGAGGAAGTCAACGAGGAAAACCGCAAAGGACCTTGGCAAAGGTTCTGGCGGAAGATGAAAGACGGGAAGGAAAAGAAGACCAAGTTCACCGGCTTTGCATTATGCGTTGTACCCAAATGGCATTGGAACACTGTGCAGAAGCTATCAGATCATGCCTGGAACAGAGAGCGACGTGTCAGTTCTGACCGGTATTTCATCAAAGAGATTGCTGCAGGCCTGTTGTTCCTTGCCTATGCCAAGAAGTAGACATGTTGTAGCCTGAAGAAATGTGATTTTTAAGTAGAGTTTGATCAACACACTATACAACTTTTGGTATAAGAAAGGGTGAAAGAAGCTAGAGAAAGATTGAGGATAGAAGCGCATGAAAAGCAAGAAAACAGGTGCGTATTTTTTTCTTTTTTATTTATCATAGAAACTCTTTCTGGACAATCAAGCGGTACAACCATTATTCATGAAATCCTTGCAAGATGCCTACGAAACATGCCTACGAATCCTTCCTTCGATATCCCGAGTCAAAGAATCCACATCTCGCAAAGAGTCCACCACCATCAAATCCTTTTCCTCTTCCATTGGCTCCAGTATATCCTCTACTTTCTCCCTCATGATCCTCTCAGCCAATTCTGGCTCCTCTGCCGCGAGTGTCCTCCCATATAACGTCTCCTTACTAATCTGCAGAACGACAAACAGGACCCTGACCGAGTTCGCTCGCAAAGCCGCTCGAATGCCGTCTCGACCGCTTTTCCGTAGCGCATAACATGTGACCAGCGCATTGCATATCGAGCCCTCGTTCCGGATTCCAACGACCACTGGCAAAGACTCGGGCCGCTCGGACGTCAGGTTTAGACCCATTCTTTGCATTCTCGTGAGCCAAATCCTGCCAAACACAGTTTCATGGTCCCCACCGCGCTTTTCTTGAGAGCAAGCCGCCGACGTGGCGGCCTTGTGGACTCCTTCCCCCTTAAGCCATGGGCAGTTCAGTGATGTCGATAGGGAGAAGGCAATGGTTTCTTTGCCGGTGACATGGGTTCTCGATAGGACCACAACGTATGAAAAAGATGTTCGCTAAACTGGTGCATCTGACATATTGATCAACATAAAAGGGATGACGGCCACATGAGTGTGGTATGTTGAGATATGACATACGACGTTCAATCCCGAGGACTTTACAATGCCCCGCTTTGTATTCTAGTTTTGGCGATTGGCTAAATGTAGGAGTCGCTTATATTATGCACGCAGGCCCTGTGGCCTACAATTGCGTGGGCTTCTCATTTCATTGATCCGTTTGGCCTACCAACCCATTCAGCCTTACACTTAGGGGTAATCTTGTCCTGAGTGTTTGCTAGTCTGAGTCCCAGACTATGGTCTTCTTCACACTTAGTAGCATTGTCATTTGCCTGGACGACGAACCAGGGTCTGGGGGCAGTAGAGGTAAAGGCTATTCGAGTTGTGCAACCGCGGAATAGCAGCAATTACCGTGCAACGAGATCTTACATTGCATATGGATACCCAGTGTTAGTCATGCTGAACTCTACACTATACACTTGCTCGAATGGCCCAAGCCTCGACCTCAAAATCACCTGACTCACTGGGCGTCCGTGGTCTTGGCATTGCTCAAGCTGTCAATGCTTGCAGCAGGGTCGGCAGTGGAAGCTGCAGCTCTCTTGCTGGAACCCGGCTTCTTCTTGCGTTTGCCAGTTCCCACGCCAGAAACGGCGGGTGCCTCACGCACCCAGCGGGCAACAGCCTCAGCGCGCTCCGTGAGGATGGGATATTCGCGGCCATCATCAACAGCCCAACGCTTCGGGGCGACTGACGAGTCTGCAATATTCCCATTTGGGCCAACCCAATTCCCGTTTCCGTTCGCTTTCCCGTTCGTGTTGGTAAAATCCGCATGCTCGGCCTCAGCCCGACGCTGTCTCGCCAAAATCGCAGCCTTGAAACTTGCTTCATCATTGACACGCTCGTCCTCGAGGGCCTCGATGATGGCCTGATGCCGTAGCCGTTCCTTGCGCTGCTCATCGGATTCGACGGGGATTGTGCCACCAGTGATGGCGAGCGCATTGGCGCTGGCGGCAGCAGCAGATAGACTGCCACTTCCGTTGGCTGAGACTGGAGTTGGAAGGGGCGCAGGGGCGCATAGAGATTCCCATGTTGAGGACAGCTCAATCCAATTCTCAGCACGACGGAGGACTTCAATCCAGTCGGCGCGAGCCGGCGACCTGCTTGCCTGGAACACTGGATAACCGTCCGCCAGTCGAGCAAGCCGAGCGACCATGTGAGCGTGCCTTTGAAGCTCCTTAGCAGACGTCTGAATCAGTGCGTGGCAGAGCAACAGCGAATGAAGAGCATCGGTGAGAAGCGGATGATATGTCACTACCTCGGCTGTTGTCTCCATTGGCTGCTGAGCTGAAGCCGAGACGAGCTCGTTGGAAGGGTAAGCAGGCAGGTTGGAAGGAGGCATGGCTGAAAAAAGTTCCGTAAGCGAGTAGATTTTATGGCTTTGTGAATCACTATCGGGGCTTCCCGGATCCTGACGACCTGGGTTATAGTACTTCCTGCTGCGATTCGCAGCTTGGTTTACTTGCCTGGTGAAATCGTCAGAGATCCAAATGGGCTGGTTTGGCGAGTAGTGCAGAGCCCTGAGGTACTCCATGTAGTCCCGAAGAGCACGTTTTGCATATAGCCGGACCGTCTTGCGATACTCGAGCTGTTTCTTGTTCGGCCCTTTCTCCACAGCTGGAGTTTGGGGCGTTGGCGAACTCTCGTAGCCATTAGAAGCGTTGAGGTCCATTTTCTTCACACCGTCGCTCACATCACAGGGGCCTCCGTTTCGGTGGTTCGAGACACCAGGGAGTGCTCCGTCCACATGGTCACAGGCTAATGTCAAGTAACAACCGGCACGTTGAAACAGAAGTTGGACCTCGGTGCTACTCGGCTGGTCTCGCTCGTCAAGGGATGGCGTTTCGCGACGGCGGCCATTTCTCTTTTCCAGCTGCATGTTTTCAGGCGAAGAATTATGCGGTGGTCGGTGGAGACGAAGCACAGCCAGCGCGTGAGTCAAATCCTGAGCGGCACCTTCGAAGTCCTCTTTGAATATGCGGACAATGGCTCTGGTCCTCAGTGGTTCACAGTCAGACGGCCTCTGACTAATGATGAAGTTCAGCGCATCCAGCTCGGTGCACTCAGAAAGTTGCCTGCTGGGGATCTTCTCGTGGAAGAAATGGACGTAGTTGGCATCTGGATCGTTGGGCGCCCGCTGCAACACCAAGCCAGCTACGTTCTCCAAAGTTGAAGTCGACTGCATGGTTGCGACGCTCGACGCGATCTCATCAATATGATAAGCACGCGACAGCTTTTGTGTAGCTTGTTCCCGTAGCCTAAATCTCCTCTCCGGACTGAGCTTCATACCCCCACCATTCCCAAAACCGAGGCCCAGCGCTTGCATGTGCGACCCAGCCCCTCCCGCAAGCGAATTCGGCATGGTCGAGGACGTAATTCCATTCGCAGCTCGAACTGCAAGATCGGTAGCGCCATCGACGAGTTGGCGAATCTTGACCAAGTCGTAAAAGACGGCGGGGTCAACAGGGCGGGGCAGAGGCATGTAGTAGTTCGCATTTGCGAGCGTCTCGAGGACTTCTAGGGGAAGCTGTAGCCATGGTCCATGAAAGGAAGAGATGTAGCGCCAGTGCCTATAGAGAGCGAGTTGTCAGACTACCAAAATGACTGGGATCTCGGACTTGGGACAGAGGAGCCATTATGCGCCAGCTCCCAGAAGCAGTGATCGTTGCTCCCAGATCCAGCATCCGGCGAAGGACGGCTCACTTGTTTCTGCAGATGACGAGCGCCGATGATGGCGACTGCAGCGCAGGGGCAGGCGAAAACTTGGTGGCCTTCTTCGCAGCGGCGGAGCCAGAAGTCGAGTCGGCCGGGTGGTCCATCCCAATAGGATCCGTACCCTCGCCTGACGCAGGCTTTTTGTTCTTTTTAACCATTGTATGTTGAACACATGGAGAGGAGATGCAATAGATGCGCAAAATAAATGCTGGCAATTATGCGACAACAAAAGAAGATGCGCCGAGTGCGCGACGGGTGGGAATGTAGTCGTACGGGCTTAGTGATTCACTCGGTTGACGTCAATTCATGAAGTCACTGCGGCAGCCGTTTCAAGTCGTGCCGTGCGCTTTGCCAGGTCCATTCGATTTTGCACGTCCAGATTCTCGGCAGTTCGCGCTAGCACTATCAGAGCCCGCACTATCGCCACGTGATTGGCTGGGGACTTACAAGAGTATTTTGTAGCTGGATATAATAGTTTGTAACCCATTATTGCTATGATAAGTTCATGGGTCTGAAAATGACACTTCTTTTTGCATATAACTGTGGCCTGTTGATCTCGTGTCATGCATAAGTTGAACCACCAGTCTTGTTTCGAAACTTGCGTGATTTATGTATTTGTGTTATATATGTACAGATGAATGCCAACATACAGGAGCTGCTGCGAACACTGCATGCCGCCGTCGAATATTCTAAAATAAGGGATCTTATCTCAGGTCGAACACAATTCCCAGCAGCAACGACGCTCTCTACCCCTCTCATCTCGAAAGCAGCCAAATGACTTAGTTTAAGACGACCTGGCGAGCGTGGCGGCGCTTCTTGCACCCACTGACTCCAGTAGGGGTGGCGACAGGAACAGCCGAGCTAGGCTGAACGACCGCGACATTAGCCGACGTGGTGGTAGCGACAGGGGCAGCAGAAGACGTGGTGGTCGCGACAGGGGCAGCAGATGACGTGGTGGTCGCAACCGGGGCTACAGACGACGTGGTGGTCGCAACAGGAACATCAGACGACGTGACAGCAGACGCACTCGACACAGCGGGGGCAGCGGAGCTGCTGCCGGATCCAGAGTCGGAGCTTCCACCGGTCGTGACGGTGTCATCACCAATGAAGACGACAGCGTGCTGCTCAGTGGAAGTAGAAGGCCACAGGGCGGGGCCAGCGGGCGTGTACGAGGTCGGGATGGGGGAGTAGATATTAATAGTCAGACCCTCCTCATCACCAGAGTAAAGGGGCATAGCGATGGCGGGGGAAGGTGTGGCGGTTGAGTCGGAAGTGACAGAGATCTGGGCGCAGGAGATATAGAACTGGGGCGCCCCAGGGCTGTGCAGAGCGATCTGCTCAACACGGACAAGGTATTCTCCAGATGGCACCTCGGTGGGCAGGGTGAAGGTGAAGTTTGTGATTGCGTTGCTGGCCCACTGCAGACCATCGGCGGTAATGGAGCTCGTCGTCAGCTCGTAGATTTTGAACCAGTCGCCAGAGCCGTCGTAGGCGGCAGCGGTGCCAGTCGCCTTGGAGAGGTAGACGGCTACGGGGCCTGCGTGGCTGATGTCGCTCATGACAGTGAAGCCAAGCTGGTCGCCGGCCGCGACGTCGTAAGTCTTGGTCGTAGAGCCCGAGTCGAGACCGCCGACATTGCAGATGAAATCGTTGGAGGTGACGTCCGTCACGGGCGAGTTAGAGTTGGTGTTCTTGCGCACGTAGACGTACTCTTCGGTCACCTCGTCATTGACGATGAGGGCGTTGAAATTGTAGTGGGCGAAGGCCGGGGCAACGCTTGCTGCCAGGGCGAAGGCGGTGGTGAATGTGAACTTCATCTTGGTGATTCGTGGAAGACTTGGGTAAAGGTGCCCGCGAAGCGAAAGTGGTACTTGAGAAATGCTGATGTTTTTGGACAGGAAACCAGCCAGGGTTGAAAGAATGTAAACTCGTTAAAGAGGATATCTTGGCCAAAGAAGGATGACGGTTGCTAGCACCGGAATGAACGAAAGTCTCAACACAAAGGAAGGTTGTGGGTTAAAAAGATAGAAACGTTCGAGGCGAGCTGGGAATTTCTACTTTTTATAACATGGCAACTTTGAGACCCAGAGACAAGCGGCTTAGCTGATTAGTTTGAATGTTGCTTTGGCATGTGGTGGAACTCGTCCCCATTGGGTGCAAGATCCACCAGTTCCCTGTAACAGAATGATTATAGGAGTTTAAGCATGATCCTCTCGTATACTCTGTATCCTGATCCATGTCATCCCGTACGAGATTTCAACATGGGACGAAAATGTCCCCGCATACCCAACGATCTGGGCAGTTCGAAACATTCCCATTTTAAATAAACGATGATGGTTCTCACCATAGTGGAGAACCCGGCTAGATGATCGAGACTACCAAGCAGCTGTATAGTATCTGCCAAGGGCCTCGTATACTCTCTAAGTCAGTGTTTCCCTCTCTGCAAAATTTCAATGTATGCACGCTGAACGAGGTCGGCCCAAGTCGCTGTATGCTTTCCACCAGCGGTAAACAAGGAGTGAAGGAATTCATACACTGCATGAAAGCTTATATTAACCATTCGCTCGGCAGGTACCGAAAACCCGGGCAACGCTGCCATGTGAACGGTGTGGATCCTTTTAAATTACGGGAGTCTCGTTTCCATCTGACGATCGCATTGTCATGTTGTTTCAACCAAAGTATTCCGTACAAATGCGCACCACCGCCGGCTTGGCGTCAAATTTACATAAAGTAGACGCCAAGCCTTCGACAGACAACTTTCTTCCCCTACCGTAGTAAGTGAAAATCTTGGCAATTCTTCACGACTCCTTATCCCATTGTTTCCCACTCCAGAGATCGTAAATGGTCCACAACCAATGGTCATGCCCCTGGATTATCCACGCCATCCAACTATGACCTGCCAGCCCATCGCAGCGCCGACCCCTTTGCTCCTACCGATCGGGACCATTTGAGAATGCGATCCTCATCCACTGAACCCTCTTCCTTGTCGGCGGTCAGAAGCAGTCGCGCTTGGTGTTAGCGCAAAGGATGCGTATCACGTTGACGATGGACGCCGCATCGCCAACAGCCTAGATGCGTGGTCTAGCTTTATGACTCGCAGGGTTGACGGATTAGTATCAACGCGTCCATCTGCCGCCAAGAGCAACTTCTGGACAAACTCCGAGTTGGACATGGTGCCAGCCGCTGAGATGTACAATTCGGCATCCGGCGTGTTCCCTTCCGAAAGCGTCACTGCCGCCTTCGTCGTGACGCATTCTGGGGTTATAGTATCGGTCCACACAATCACACAATCAGATTTGTAAGTATTGACTGAATGCAGGGCTTTTCAATGATCAAATCCAGGCCCGAATTTATACAGTCTCTTGCACCAATAGCAACGCTGGGGAGTATCACGAGCTGCCGATCTCCCTGGTCCACTCCTTCTTGATCTCCGACAACAGCCCATCCGTTGTCAGCACATCCAGCGCAACTCCTGCCAAAGCCTTGCCAACTCTAAGTGCACGCTCAAAAGCAACCTTTGTGCCCGCAGTTTCAGCAAACCCGGGATTGTGAGGACCACTTCCACCGGGCCCCGGCGGCACCGAGAACGACGGACTGAGGCTAGGCATGGCGTAGCTTATGTCGCCCTGATCTGTACTGGCCATAGTCCTGCCCTTGATTTCGTCGACGTCTTGATCCAGGGGAATCAAGCTTGGCGGAGAAAGCGCGTTGAAGTACTTAGTGTATGACACGCCGAGAACGCGGTTAGGGACGTGGTCTGAAAAAGAAAATTAGCGACAATGATTTTTAATATCGTGTTGATTTTACCTTTATATGAACCAGTGGATGTCGTCTTGAAAGTTGCGCCAGTTGCAGATGCGGCAGCCTCGAAACAAGCCATAACCTTGACCAGCAACTCATCCAGCCTTGCTCGAGTGTTCGCTCTTACCACCCAATTGCTAGAGGTGTAAGCGTGGATGATGTTGGGCCGCACTCCCCCGTTGGTGATGCATCCTTGTATAACATCGCCAGGCATGGTCTGCTGGCGTAGAACCGAGAGGGCGTTGTATGCGGTTACCATGGCGTCGAGGGCATTGATGCCCAGCCATGGATTTGCTGCCGCATGGGCCTCGCGGCCGAAGTATTCTACCGTGAAGGATGTGTATGATGATGTGCGGACCAAGGCATTCTCGCCCACGATACCGGGATGCGATATCAAGTTGATGTCCACGTTGTAGTCTTTGTATGCACCGGCTTCAAGAAGCTTGATTTTGCCGCCGCCACCTAACAGAGTCATCAAGTTAGTTTGTTTCATCGCAGAATTGGATTTGCTCCATATGGCAAGAGAGCCATTCCTTGCCTTCTTCTGCCGGAGTTCCAAACACAACAACCTTCCCTCCCAGGTCATATTGGGTGATTATCTCAGCTGTTGCCAAGCTCCCTGTCACGGAGGCCGTCATGATCAAATTGTGCCCACATGCATGACCAATGCCGTCAAGGGCATCTGTTAACGTCCATCAGCGCTCTTCACGTCATCTTCCGCACCAAAGACGAACCCATTTCGACATTGAAAGATATGACAGGACCCTTTTTTCCGCTGTCGTACTCCGCAACCCACGCCGTCTCCATCCCGTACGCCGAGGGCGTCACTTTCCATTCTGGCCGGCGCTTGTAGAACTCCGTCAGAGTCTTATGAGCTATGAATTCTTCAAAGCCCAGTTCAGGATTGTCGTGGATTTTCTTGTTCACTGGCCAGAGCTCTCCTGCGATGCTGTCCACGTAGTCATTGATGTCGCCAAGATATTTCGGCTCCGCATCGCTCTCCGATGCCGAGCTGGACTCGTGCGTCACCAGAATGAAGTCCTCGACCAACATGTACATAATGACGGCACGTCCTCCGGGCAATATTTTCAGGGTTTTGTGAATGAGGTGACGGTTCCTTTGCGAGACGAGTCGCATGAAATGGAGCGTTGCTGCAGACACTGGAGGTCAACGGACCGGTTAGAGTAGTAGAAGCAGCATGCCCCGCCTGGATCCCACTCCGACAGTTCGTTATCTACCAGCCGTCTGCGCAACCCCAGGATCCGTTGCATCTAGTCCCGTCTAGCGCGCGACCCTGGAGTTCATGTATCAATCAGAGCCAATCAGGTACCTAGTGCCTTACAGCTCCGTTGATTATCGGAATGCGCCGGTCTATTATCATCAAAATGGTTCGCTAACATATATTGGGCGTGTAAGCCCAAAAAGTAATTCCCATTTCTTCATTGTAGGATTTTGCGAGCAACAGGAGCCTTTTATCGCCATGAGCACAGAGAAACCCAGCTCCGGGGATGGCGTCCACGTCGCTGCCGAAAATGATGTTCCCGAAATCTCCAAAATGGACATCAAAGACGAAGCTGGTGACCTCGCAGCCAGAGCTCTCATGAGCGGCGCCGTCGACCCTGAATCATCACGCAGAGTCCGGAAAAAAATCGACCTCCACATCCTGCCCTTCCTCTGCATCACCTACGCCCTACAATTCATCGACAAGACTTCTCTGGGGTACAGCTCCGTCTACGGCATCATTGCAGATAACAACCTTCAGGGCCAGGAATACGCCTGGTGCTCGTCCATCTTTTACTTCGGCTATCTCATTGCGGAATACCCCGGCGTCGCCATCCTGCAAAGATTTCCCGTTGCCAAATTCCTAGGCGCGAATATTATACTCTGGGGTGCGGTGCTGATGACCACGGCTGCTTGTTCGTCATTTGCAGGTCTCGCTACAGTGCGCTTCATCCTCGGGATGACGGAGGCGACGATCTCGCCCGGTTTTGTGGCCGTGACGGGCATCTGGTGGATGAGACAGGAACAGGCTGGTCGCTCCGCGCTGTGGATATCGTTCTTGGGAGTGGGGAGCTTTGTCGGTGTGCTGCTGGCTTATGGGATCGGACATATCAACAGCAGCCTTTCCCCGTGGAAGTACATATTCCTGATCTTGGGGGGTGTGACTATGGTCTGGGGTGTGGTGTTTATGCTCCTTGTTCCCGACAGTCCAGCTCGAGTGAAGTGGCTGAGCGAAGATGAGAAAGTCATTGCAGTTCAACGGGTTATTGAAAATAAGACCGGAACGAAGAGTCGTCGATTCGTCAAGAGTCAGGTTATCGAGGCGGTTACGGACCCCAAAGTCGTCATCCTCGGGTTGATATCGTTTGTCAATGCGTTGGCATCTGGTGGCCTTTCGTTCGGGTCATTGATTATTGCTGGATTTGGGTTCACACCGCTCCAGACGACGCTCATGAACCTCCCGTTGTCTATGGTTCAGACTGTAGCTCAGCTTAGCTCAGGGTTCTTGTCCACCAAGATCCGTAGCTCGCGGTTACACATCGCAACGGTGGCCATGATCCCTCCTGTAAGAAAGTCACAACTGGTTTCCCTCAATTTGTGCAAGCTGACCGAAGCCTAGATCATCGGCACTTGCCTCATCAACCAGCTGGCAACCCACAACAAATGGGGAAGGCTCGTCGGTCTCTGGCTCTTAGGATCTTACCCCGTTGGATTTATGGTAATCCTGGGTCTGTTATCGACCAACGTCGCCGGCAGCACCAAGCGGTCTGTTGCTTCGGGGTGGGTGTTCGTATGCTACTGCATCGGCCAGATCTGCGGTCCACAGTTCTTCAAGAGCACGGAGGCGCCAGAGTATCACGGCGGCATTGTTGCTATGCTCTGCGGGTTCGTGCTTAATTTGGTTCTTAACCAAGTTCTTCGGCTCCTCTACATCCTCGAAAACAAAAGGCGAGATCAAGGGCTTGAGGGAAAGTCCGAGAATGAGATTGCGGATATGAAAAGAGAAAGTGACGTGCAGGGATTCGAGGACGTTACTGACAAGTACAACGTAAGTGACTTGAAACTATGGAATTTCTATGTTGCTAACAGGGGACAGATCATGTTTCGATATGCATTGTGAGGATTCTTGAGATGCAGTCATGAGAATTAGCTCAGAGGAAGGCGAGTGGTATTCCTCTGATTGCACTTGCATACTAATATAAGCCATGTGTTACCCGGTTCAATTAAAGCAATATTTAAAGTAGACACGTAAAAATATCATAGGACTCGTCTCTAAATTGTGCACGCTTATTTCTAACTAATACGAAACGAGACTTAGGGTTTCAGAGTTCCTTTAACTTCTTGTTGTGAGCGGTGCATATAAGTTAACTAGCCCATCTGCGTCTACCTACTTAACGGCCTACTCCGCGACGCGACGCAACCCTATGTGACAGGCTTGGCCTGTGCGCAGGAATCTGGCTCTGGGGAGCACAGATCAAACGCCCCACTACCTAAGAGAGCATACAAATCAGCGCTACCCTACCCCACCGCCATTCCTTCCCTTCCTCCTTCCCTCTGCATAGTATGATAGATACATCAGGGTAGTACAACAGGCTCGTTACATTGTACTGCATCCGTTACTGTCGAATATCACGTGTGTCCAATCGAGTAGTCAGAAGTGCATAAGATTGTATTATGAATGAGGTGTGTTATTGTCTGTGTTCTATTCTCGCGAACTCCCGTTGCTCTGCCCTTTATAGATTCTTTCGGAAATGTCGGAGGTGCATTGTTCAGGTGTCTGACCCCGAACTTCGGAGTTACTTTCGGGAAGAGGGGTTCATTTCGCCGTCTGAACTTCAAGTGACACTAGTCTTCTCTAGTGCCATATTATTTCTGAACCTAGGAACCAGGTGTCCTATCTGACACACCCCTTCAGCATTGTCCGCAGGACCATGCTGACATACTGCTTTCCAGATCTCTAGGTCATTCTTCCTGTTCCAAACACTCCTATTATCAGTCGAGATGGAAGTCAACCTCTCCTCCCACAAGATTATCTTCCATTCTGCTGAAGTCCTCAACTTTTAGTTCCCGCATCCGCCGCTGCTGAATTTTCATAGCCACATCGGTGAGGCCTATCTGTCGGACGAAGGTCTTGTATTGATCAGAAGCCAATGCTTTCGTCAGGCCGTCGGCGATCATAAGGTCGGTTGGGACGTAGACAACCTCAATATCTCCTGTAACTGCTGCCTGCCGCAGCCAGTGGTTGTGGATATCAATATGACGGAGCTTGGTCTTTAGTGCCATGAGATCACTATTGATCAGGCGTATAGTCTGCTTGTTATCACACTCCATCCTGACTGCAGTAGTGTCCAAGGACACCCCTAATTCCTTCAGAAGTCGGGACATGAATATCGTCTCTTTAGTGGCCTGCGCAAGCGACAGCAACTCCGCTTCAGTTGTTGAAGTAGTCACTGTGTCTTGCTTATTAGCTCGCCAGCCAATAGTGCCACCAAAGAGCTTCATAATGTATGCTTGAGAACTCTTCCTGTCCAGTGTATTATCTGCGAATGAAGCATCGCTTGCGGTGTAAAATTCGTCAGATCCTCCAAATTGAAGGGCCAGAGTCCTGGTGTTCTTCAGGTACTGAAGGACTCAGTCAGCTGCGGCGTGGTGTTTTGGTCCTGGATTAAGATTGAACCGCGCTAGCCGAGATGCCGCAAATGCGATATCTGGTCGTGTGGCAACTGCGATATACATAATTGATCCGACTTTACGCTGATAGATGTTTATTGTGGCGTAGTCAGACCGCTTTTCGTAGGGTAAGAGCTCTTCGGTTGACATTGGCGTTTCGACGGATCGTTTCTCAGGCTCGGTAGCAAGATTCGAGATTTTGTCCGCATAGTCAGATTGACATAGCCAGATCAGCTTTTGTTCTCGGTCCCGTAGAACTTCGATGCCCAAGAACCACTGTAGGTCATCTCCGCCAGTCAGCTCGTAAAACTGTCGTAACTGTTCCACTGTAGAGAGTGCTACAGATCGATCCTTCTCATGGAATGCGACGACGATATCGTCCACGTAGAAGAAGATTAGTATATTCTTGCCAGTATAGCAGCAGGGCTCATGAGGGACTGGCTTGAAGCCATACTTAGCTAGAGTAGATGTGAACTCTTCCTGCCAAAGTAGAGGTGACTCTCGCAGTCCGTAGAGTGCTTTGAGTAGCAAGAGTATCGTGCTTCTTTTCCTATAGCCAGGTGGCATTCTCATATATACTGGATGAGGCAGTTTAGCATTAACGAATTCATTGACTGCGTCGTACTGAAGTAATTCCAAATCAAACCTGGCTGCAATTGCGATAAGAGATCGAAATGACCTTCCAGCTAGAGTTGACGCATATGTATGTTCGTATACAGACTTAGCCTGCTGGTCACCACGCACCACGAGGCGCGCTTTACACTTGATAAACCAGCCATGCTTGTCAAACTTGTATACGTACACCCACATACAGTCAAGTACTGGCTGTCCCCTAGGGGTATCACTAGCGACTTCGCGCCATGTGCTCATCTCTCGATGGCTCGCGAGGTGCTGTCTTTCAGCTTCTTGGAACTCCCTCTTCATTGGATGTTCCTCGCGCTTCCCAGGCTGGCCAGTTAGGTCCTTGTGCGTTTTAGGCAAAGGAGGCATCTCACGCCTGTGTACCTTAACTCCAGCCTCCAGCTTCGCTCTGATTGCAGGCCTCTTCAGAGGAATAACTGGAGGACCTGAGAGATCACTGTTTTTCGAAGCAAAGGCTCGGTCCAGCATTCTGGTGACCCTTGCCTTACTGACTAGTTGTCCATTCATCTGGCCAGCTGGGCTTGAGAGTATGCCTGCGTTGAACGCGGCAGCCCATGTTGCTGGCCGGACTTCCGTAACATCTGACATCAGTCGAGGTACCGGTATAGGGGATGCTGTAACATCCCTTATCTCGTTGGTTCCTGAGCTTCGAATTGCAGCGGCCAATAAACATGCAGGCGGAGGCGGTGAGAGAGACGGGGACAGATTGGGGGCGAAAACTGCGGTGGTATAGGGGTGATCAGTCCCTCCAGCGTGCTCAGTTATTTCGGACCCTCCCTGAGCAGGCATCCCTGCCCAGGTCGTCACCTCCTGAGCTGGCTCGTGAGTCTGCTCAGCGGCTTCATCAGTTGCTATCCTTGTGTCCTCGTCCTCATCACCCTGCTCGAACGCAAGCATTGAATCTTGGTCTTGAACTTCGTAAATGTTTTGTACTTCGTAAATACACTCGTCTTCAGCATGTCTAGCAGCTGTTGATTCATGTTGTTTGGCATCCCTGAGCTTAACTTGGTTAAGCAGTGCCTCCATTTCCTCTATTGATATACCGAGGAGCTCATCCTTGAGTGTCTCTAGCGAACCACTAAATGTCTCTTCTTCATTGAAGATAACATCTCGTGTGCTGATCACCTTATTCGTATGAGGATTCCAAATTCGGTAGATGTTTGTAGAGCTGTAGCCGACAAGGTATCCAATCCATGCCCTCGGGCTCAGCCTTTTCATGCGGTTTGACTTCCGAAGTGTATCTGTCGTAAGTGCGTAGCACTTACAACCATATACTTTCAGATGCCGTTGGTCAGGCTTCTTTGCTGTGACTGTGGTCCTGTCCCTGTTGGCCACGTAAGTGTAGAAACGCTCATATGGTGACTTCCAATTGTACAAGTACTTAGGAGTCCTGTTGTACAGGTATACACTTGCCTGGTAAATTTCTTTCCAGAGGAAGCTTGGAAGTTTTGAGCTTGCTCTCATAGCTCGCGATTTCTCCTTAACCACACCCCCTAAGCGCTCGGCACCACCGTTCTGGGCTTGTGTATGTGGAGCAGAGGGCTTGACTTTGAGATATCGTGCCTGGAGCCACCCCTTCAGTTTGAAGGATTGTGTGATCTCGTTGTCGCACTCGATTGACTTTGGTTTGATGTCGAATTGTCGCTCGACGATACCGAAAACATCATCCAGTGCTTCAATAATTGACTCTGCTGTCTTGTCTCTCATGTAGTAGTCCCATGAGTATCCGGAGTATCTGTCGGTGAACAGACACAGTCTTGAGAAGCCCTCGTCGTCTTCTTCGAGATCGTGGAAATCCACCGCAATGCAGCTTCCTGGTTCTGTTTCCGGTTCCTTTGGAATCCGGGATACTTGTCGCTTAGTCTTGGCGGTGCCACAGCCATCACACTCAGTAGTCTTTGGGCCAAAGGGACCCTCGACCTTGACTCCTTCTGAATGGCTAACCAAGTGCTTCAGTGCCTCTGGGCCTGGGTGGCCCATACGAAGATGCCAACGTTCTGCTGTGGCCAGTTTTGGCTTACCTTTTGTAGCAGAAATGTGTTGATTGCGACGTGTAAAGAAGGTTTGTGGGGTTATTTCCAGTGGCAAGTATTCTATTACGAATTGATCGAACATCTCTGTGATCTGACACACCAGAGAATTGTCCTTCCGTCGTAATGAGTTGTTCGGATAATTGTTATCCCACCAGTACCCCTTGCGTCGAAGCAGTCGAAGAGATACGAGGTTACAGGCGAACCCTCTACACCAGGCCACATCATGAAGCCTCAGTATATTTGGTCCTTGGTCGCCCTGTACCTCAATATCAACTTCTCCGTATCCTTCAATTTTCATTATGTCCTTGCCTGCGTAGATCACGTCTCTTGTGGCTGGCGTTCGGAAATTCTGGAACCTGCTGATCTCGTTGAAGACATGGAGAGTTGTTCCGGAATCAAGAATTGTCGAGTTCTTCAGGGGATAGGTGCTCCCTTTCCTTATCAGGAAGCTCGCTGGCACCTTGCCCATCTTGAGCTCGAACTGAGCTAGTCAACTGTTGACTGCTGCCTTCTTGATCTTCTCTATTTCCTCCTTCAGACCCTTTTCTGTCCTGATCCTGTGGGCAACAAGTCTTGCAACAGTCTTGTTTTCTTTGCCTTCTTCGTAGTAGGGGTTCTTTTCTTTGAACACGTGCCAACATGATTGTAGTGGGTGCTCGCCTAGACACGCTTGGCACCAACTTGCCGATTTGTCCTCGACTGTTGTCGATTCTGCCCTTTTTCGTTTTGCTCTTCCTCCACTCCTTCTGCCATTGGTAGTCTTGCGATGCACTGTAGGAGTGAGAGGAGTCTCTTCTGCTTCGTCACATGCGTCCTGGTTGAACGTCACAAACGAGCCTCTCACAGCACGTTTTGCTGGTAGCACGCCGTTCTTCATGAGTGCAACTCGTCGCATCTCTGCAGCAATGTCCCCGACGTCGAGTCTGTCTGCTACCATATCTGATTGGCGTGTCATGCTGAAGGTTGTCGTCCATGTAGGCCATATCCCGGACAGGGCCTTCAGAAGGTCTCTTCCCCAGGAGTCAGAGTTGATCGTCTCTCCAATATTCTTCTTCTTTCCAGTGAGGACTACCTTTTCCCAGGTATCAATCCAGTCGTTCATGTCCTTTGGTGGGCTAGTTAACGGTTTGAGGTGACTCAAGTAGGCATCCCGGGCTGCCGGTCTTGCGTCCTCTTCGTATGCTTGTCCTACACGTGCAAGGTTGGTGTACCACTGATCCAGAGATTCGTCCTCACCACAGTGGTGTTTCTTGAGATCTGGATGGATGTGCTCGGTTACCCAGTTTCTGAGCTCGATCCTATGGTCCCGGTGTTCCTTGTACTCTCGGTAGTCTTGTTGATACGCAGAAGTGTCGATGGCATACTCAGCCTTGCCGTCCTTTGATAGCTCAGATGGTTTTGTAGGAACCATCTCAGGTGCGGCTTCGATATCTGGCGAGTTTTCAGAGCGCTCTGCGATTTCAATCTGGCTCTCTCTCCAGGCCACCTGAAAAGCCCTTTCCAGGTTCTTGTCGACTGTGTAGTCTTTCACGACTGGCTTCTTAGGAGGTGTAGGCCAGTAATGTCGATTAGTAGGTCTGATGTACTTCCAGAGATCCATGGCTTTGGCTTTGCCTCTGAACTCTGCTGACCATTCTTCCCAGTACTTGCCAGAGGCTAGGAAGATTGTGTTGGCGTATTTGTTTGACATTGTGATTTTCTCGAAGGGAGGCCGTGACATGCCTAAATGAAGTTCTGTGAAAAAACAATGATGCCAGAGGCAGTGAGACTCTTAATTGTCGAATATCACGTGTGTCCAATCGAGTAGTCAGAAGTGCATAAGATTGTATATGAATGAGGTGTGTTCTTCTCTCTGTCTTCTGTTCTCGCGAACTCCCGTTGCTCTGCCTTTTATAGATGCTTTAGAACATGTCGGTAACTTTGGTGTTACTTTTGAGAAGAGGAGTTTCTTTCGCCTTCTGAACTTTAAGTGACAATAGTCTTCTCTAGTGCCATATTATTTCTGAACCTAGAAACCAGGTGCCCTATCTGACAGCTATCAGGCCTGTTAAGTTTGTTAGGTCGTTAGAACCAACGGTTCGCGACACTAGGTTATTAGTTATCTAAACTTTACCGGATAGACTGACCTTCTAATCGCGTAGTAACGTAGCAATTATAGCGGGCTAAACTACCTAGTCCTTACCGCGAATTCGTATCCTCCGTAACTATTATTTTTCCTTCGCACTATTAGGTTGTAACGAAACCTCTAATAGTCTAGCTGCGTAAACCACTAAAGAGTCTGTAAGGGTTTGTGCTAGTAAGTAAGTCCTGCTGCGGAGTCCTTTAGCAATAATATCGGGGTCTGATGTATGGAGTATCGGGCTCTGGGTAACTGAAGTATTCGAGTAGGGTAACTGGGAATAGAGTCGTCAAGGCAGTTTGCCTCACCAATGGGTTAGATTGATGCTTAGATTGATCACTGAAGTAGAGACTGTCTATCTATGAAATGCCTGGGAGTCCTGTCCCTTATATGCCCATCTCTCCTTCACTGATCCCCACTTGGATATGTTGGTTGTCCAACATATCCACCCCTGTTATTTCTTCTAGATCATTTGGATATGTTGGCTGTCCCACATATCCAACATATCCACCCCTGTAGATCACGTGACCTATCGGTCCTTTCCTTCCTCCGATGTGGGGTCTCGTGATCCTAGCGTCTGTATCCACCTAGCCTGCCGACGGGCCTGTAATGTTGGTTCAGGGCCAACGGTTCGTAACATAGGTTTCTGAAATTAACACGGAAGTTAAATATAATATCGGTGTAAGGCTGTGGATTTTTTTTATTAACACGCCTAACTCTACTAAAATACTTCCCTATACTTTCTCCGTAAGCATAAGTAGTCCCTATAATCGCCGACGGATTCGAACCGACTGTGCTTGTCGCCGACCTAGACATCAGTCTGTGTTACTGTAACTGTCACGCCGCGCCAGGGGTTGCAATCCTTGCCACTACGCCATCGTACCAGGTGTCTTCACCAAAAGAGACCAATACCAAAGTCAGGGAATTTGGTATCTGCAACGACTTATCAATCTGTTCAGACCAGTGTGGGTCAATCACGTGACAACCGTCACAGTAACGAGGATACCACACGTCTCACGATAGTAGTTAGGTAGTGCAAAGAGCGGCTATGATACGTCAGGGTTGTGGGTACGTATATTGCAAGAATGATTCTTAAGGAATCTAAGTTATGTGGCAGCGCCTCGAGATGTTCTCTTTGACTGGGCGGTTTCGGGTTTCTACCGGATCGGGGGCGGAACCCTCCCGACTCACTTGCCAGCTGAGACCGGCCCACCATTGTCACGGTCTATGACCGGTATGTAGCCTCTGCGACGCCTTCGGCCAGAAAGACCCACGGAAATCTCTGAATAAGCTTCACTCCTCGAAGATTCCGAAACGACGAGACGGGAGGACAGAAGGATAAAAGGGAGAAGGGTTCACCACACTGAATGTATCTAATGTTTTTCTCTTCATAGATGGATAGTACTCGTAGAGTAGGCTAGGCTATTATTATTATTAAATACGCCGTAGGCTCGAAGCCCCCGGTACCTCTACAAGTGCTCCCGTATGTCAAACCGTGCCCTAATGGCTGGACTAAATACATACGCTGCTATGTAGGTTTGCTCTATTAGCGACTGCGTTACGTCCACCACAATACTATGTTAGTTCTCACCCTACTAACAAAGTCCCCCTGAGAAGATCGATATTATCCGGGCCTAAGCGCTATCCGGCCAGTCCTGAGTAGCCACCTTGTGATAGTCCCGCTGACTACTGGTTTCCCCGTCGCCGTTACCAGGTCTCTACGTGTATGCAGCGGCCATGGTGCGATAGTGGCCCGTAGGCGCTCTCTCGATTCTTCCAGCAGGCCGCAAAAGAGGATTACGTGCTCTGCCGTCTCGGGGGCCTCTCCACAGCGGCATAACGGCGAGTACACACCGAAGGCTCCTATCTTAAATAAGAAAGCTGATAGTCCTATTTTTCCGGTCCTGATCTGGCATAGGGTAGACGCCTCCGGTCGGTTTAGGTCTGAGTAAGGCTAGGCTAATTGCATCGACATTACCCTTGACCCTTACAACCATGATGGCTCTTTCCTTACAGTTATAGCGGCTTGTACACTAGCTAAGCGGGTGGTTACTATAACTAAAACATGGCTTATTTAATCCTTTAATGTAAACTATATAGTAAGGAAAGAGATACCCTGAGGGTAGACCTACAAGCTCTACTACTCTCTTTATACACTCTATTGAATATTAAACTAGGTAGAGAAGGGCTACTTAACTACCTAGATAATACGAAAATAGCTGCGAGAATTAGTATTTACACTAACAATAACTAGGCTACGAGAGAATGGTTTTTACTATTTAAGGAGGAAGAAACGATACGTAATTTACCCTTCTTTCTAGGTCTTAATTGCTAAAAAGGAGATCTCGAGACGCTCCCACCTGACTTAGATTCCTTACGAATCAGTCTTGCAATATACACACCCGTATTATTAGCACACCATTATTCGCTCTTTGCACTTGTGATTGACCGAGACTGGTCCGAACAGATTGATAAGTAGTTACAGATATCAAAGTCAGGGACTTCGGTATTAGTCTCTTTTGGTGTTACCTTGATTAGCAAAAACACTTTCGGAAGTCCGATATCTCCGCACCAAATACACATCCCAGGTGACTAACTAGATTATGAATAGATCCTATAGCACCGCATTTGTCAGACAGGATTACCAATCATTCGCATATCGACGCTTAAAATTACCCCATTAATTACTAATGATTCCGAGTTCTCCCATTGCGATCTTGGAGTTTCAAGTGGGCATTCCGACTATAGCTCGTACTGCTTCCGTTAACTTTCACGATAATTGATTAAATTGCCTTTCAAACTCAACTTCCTATAACCCCTATACCTTCACATAGAATCGCTCCACAATGGCTTCCACTCAGAAAGCTGTACTTCTCACAGAGGTCGGAAAGCCTCTTGTTCTCGTCAACGACCTACCCATCCCGCGACCTGGCCCGCAACAGGTTCAACTCAAAGTATCCGTTGCTGGTCTCAACCCACACGACCAAAAGACTCGAGACATGGGCCTTTTTGTCAACGATGATCTTCCCAAAATCCTCGCCAGCGATATCGTGGGAATAGTAACCAAACTTGGAGAGGGCGTGAGTAGCATCGCTGTGGGTGAACGGATCGTCAGCCAGGGCTCCCAATTTCCCGGCCCGCCTCAGAATGGTCTCCAGGAGTTCGCCGTGGCAGATGTTGGAGCATCGTCAAGGATCCCGGACTCCATCACTGACGACGAGGCGGCCACTCTACCCACCAACATCATTGCGCCTTTGGTAGCGCTCTTCGATACACTGCAGATTCCTGCACCGTGGTCAGGGAAATCCAAGAATTTTGATTATGCAAACACAACACTTTTGGTGGTCGGGGGAGGATCCAATTGTGGCAAATTCGGCGTGCAGCTGGCTAAGCTCGCAGATATAGGCAAGATTGTTGTCGTGGGCGGGAATGAAGCAGAGTTGAAGGGATTCGGCGCTACCCACGTTCTTGACCGCCACGGAGGCTACGACGTCGTCCTTGACCGTATTATAGCCGTAGTAGGAGACAACCTGGTCTACGCCTTCGATGCAATCCAGCCGCCCGAAGGCCAGATCCTTACGCTCAATGCTCTCTCCAATCACAAGAAAGGCGTGCTAGCTCGGTTGCTCCCCTTAGGGCCCGTTGACGAGTCTAGAGTCCAAGGGAAGAAAGCCGGCTTTGAGGTTCGGGATGTGTTCGGCAGCTCTCATGCCAAGCCCGACGTTTCCAAACGATTCTGGGAGTTGGTTCCTGGGTACCTGGAGGCTGGCAAGATCAAACCAATTGGATATGTGGCGAAGCAAGGTCTTACTGCTGAGAATGTAAATGAAATCCTCGATGCTTATCGGGATGGCAAAGCTGTCACGAAGACTCATATACACCTCTAGACGAACAGGATCTTGATTTGGGTGTTTGGCAAGCAACGAAATCGATGAAGATGCGTGTTATTGGTTAATGAATCAATATCATCTGGCCACAGACCGCGGGTCAAAACCTCTAGTTAGGGGGTTCTCAGGAAGGCGAAAGTGGTTAGACAACAAGCAGAGCACGAAATTGCTAAGGTGCAACATATGAGTCATTAGAGCCCAGTATTTCCCCATTGCAAGCCAAAAATGAGTTTGCAGCCCGTTGCGTGTTGTATGAACTAGTTAAAGTGGCAAACATTACAGATCGCTGCTATTTACTTCAACCAATAGTTATAAAAAGCTCCTGCTTATCTTGCAACTAACAGAAACATCTAACTGCAAATTTTGTTGCAGGTAGAAATGATTTTGTTCTTATACACATCTGGTAGTTTCAAGTTTGGCCACTCTGTAGCCTGCTTCATCGTTATGACAGACTACAACGCCTTGAAACAAGATCATCGGCTAAGGGTGAACATTATTACGCATTACTTATTTGTGATGCATAATCCAATCTATCTAAACTCCAAAAACCACCAGTCCCACATATCCCTCATACATGCTATAATTTATATATAGGAGTCTTGCTAAAGCTAGGCTCCTACGCCGCCTGCCCGCATACGAAGGATCTTCTTTAAACTAGCTTCAGTAATTGCATCAAACCACAAATTCACCATCTTCTTATAAGTTAACCCACCCATCTGCGTCACCCCACTCCACGGCCCACCCCAAATTCGCTTACTTCACGATACTTCAACATAATATTACTCTAGTTACTAACCACACAATTGACTGATTTCTACTAAATTAAGTACAGCGCACCACTATACATTCCTCTGCTTCACTGAACTCGTTAGAGTCCAATTCCATCAATTCCGAGTCCTCAGAATCCGAGTGTTCCTATGGGGATGCATCGCCGGCGGCTTATATACGTGCCTTCTCTGCTCGAATCCCTAGTGTGTCCACAAAGTCCTTTTCAGGCCCGGCAGTACTCTACGGCGGCTTTTAGGCCTCGCTTCCTCCAACTTAGCAGCTAGGACTTATTCGAGTGCTCTACGACGGAGAGATCAGCGATAATATTATCAAGTGCTCTGCCGATCTTCTGGAACAACAGCCGCCCCCGTAGCCTTACCGAAGGCTACGTCAACAGAAGCTATAGCCAAGTCCCTGGAGCTCTTAGTAGTTCTGACGGCTACAGCGCTCATTTCGGCTATGAAATCTGGCCTAGCTGGTGTAGTAGGACCTTCCGTAGGTGTCCCCTAGCCACTTCGCCGTACAAATCGTGAATTTAACGGCTTTAAGCGGTCTCTAGGTCAAACTCCGCTAGCTTTCCAGCCCGTAGTAATATTAGCAGTCGGCTGGTGTAGTTGGTCACTTCGCTGGTAGATAAGTCCCGATTTGAGCCTCGCCCACTTGGGTCGGTGACGAGTCGCGGGTTCGAATCCCGCAGCTGACACACAAGGGGGTTTAGTCAACCCTTACGGCGCGCTGCCCACCTTGTTGACTTCGCCTACCTAGCGATAATAGGGAGATTGGTGCAGTTTAGGATTACGAGCATCCTAGCCAGTCGACCGTCAAGCACTACGTCGGCGGAATATAACTCGACAGCCGGTCCAGAATTCGAATCGTTAATCCGACCCCTTATCGGACCTCGCCTATCCGATAACGCTCGTCGGCGAACCCGTCCCCTCACGATAGAAGGCGCGCAGCACGCCCTCTCGCCGCGATTCTTGCGAGCGTCTAGACCACGTTACGGTCTATCCACTTGAGCGTATGGTTGAGATGTATACGCTCGACGAGAACCCCAATTAGCAGATACTACGACTTGTCGCGACAAAAAATAGTCGAGCATCTTCTGCACATCAGCAGCATCCCACCCCTGAGGACGAATTTAAGTGCCACATTACCACACTTATCGGTAGTTCAGGCAGGGGTTGTAGCACAGACTTAGGGAGGGACAGGAGGTTTAGTAGTCGTTTGGCTACAAGTTTACCTGTATAACCGCCCGACGCGGCTTAAGGGCCCGCTATATCATCTATAGCCCCTTAAGGGAGTACTTGTAGAGGTACCGAGGGTTAACACCTACGGCGTATTTAATATTATTATTAATATTAGCACCATTCAGCCTCTCTTTCCTAGCTATAGTGTAGGCCTCAAGGAATTTACGCTTACCAGGATTCCTGTTAGAATAGTTAAAGCAGGCCTAGCTAAGCTTAATACAGTAGAACCGATTCAAGGCCGAGAAAATAGCTAAATACAGTAATTCCAGCACATAGGACGAGTACACTAGGATAAAGAGAAGCTAGGTGATACGTGACCCCATGGGGGGTTACCCTATAGCTATAGATAAGATAGATAAGAGCTATAAAAGAGCTCTGCCAGGCCAGAATAGCTGACCTGGCGATCCTTTCCCAATACAACAATTCACACCCGATATGCACGCGCATCACTAGGCGTTATTAAAAGAGCACTCTACATAAATTCCTCCGTTGTATAACTGCTATAGCTACCTAGAATAAGCAGCCGCTACTAGGGGTCAACCGGCTTAGTCTCTAGCTAAGATGCTCCGAAGCTACTTTGAGGCCACAGTATTGCTAGTCTAGCTATCAGGGGACACTTCTAATTACTACCCGTCGAATTAGCCCTCGTTAGAGTTAGTAAATCAGTATTATTATACGTACTTGCCGGCATACACTATAAAGGGCGATATCTATTAGCCTATATCACTTATATACTCGATGATAGTGATCCAAGTGCGATTCTAACCAGAATCTATTTACTTATTAGCCTCCTATCTGGTAGGATCAACGGCGATGCGGTGGTGTAGGGTGCTGCGCGGCACTTAGTTCATTCTGTATAACCGTAATTATGACCTGCTATTAAGTATATCGATTATAGCTCACGTATGCGTGTTTTAGCTAAGATTTCTATAGTGGTAGGTAGGGCTGAACCAGAAGAATATGTGGCTAAGTTTTCTCATTAATTAGACGCGTGGTCATGCCGTTATATAGGACATAGTAGTAGGGATGCATAGGTTCGCGTGGCGTCGCGGAATGGGCTATTAGGTCAGGTGGCTACAGATGGGTACGTTGACTTATAGGAAGGACCTAGGTACCAAGAAATGCACTATTTACAAGTCTACATCAGTCTTGCGCTGACAAAGTGAAGGACTGGCAAAATTCCGATGGCCGCCGTTATAATTAGAAATTCGGTGCTTTTCTTCCTGAGCCTCAAATCATTCCTGTTGGCAAGTCTTTCGGTGTTGTCGAAATGAACGGACCGAACTACTGGTTTCGCGACACTGCTTCAGACGATATAATCAGCAAGGTCAAAGTCCGTATGATGTATCCATGCTTTAGTTTCTTTAGCTACGTGTCCAAACACATCTGATAGCACTGTCAAAATTGCCCTTTGTGGTAGGCATGCTGTTCGCTATGACTACACATCTATAACTCAAGCAATCCCTTCTGATACAAGCCACCTATCGCTGTCCTACCCCTATGTATTACATATTATTTTTTGGAGATAAAAACAACGCCGCTTTTTCCTCGTCAAGCCCTCGCCTTCCCACCATAAAGATAGCAGACAATAACTCCAAGCTGATCAATGGAATATGAGATTTGTGTCTGATGCAGGATGCCTTCTTCGGACCGTGAGTATTGGGCTGAGAGCCTTGACGTAAAGCCCCGAGTCGGCAATCTCAATACTGTCCTTACCCCCGTTACCTCCCTATCTGACATGCAGCTGGCTGGATCTGAGAAAATGACTGCCAAAAAGGAGCGCGGCGGGGAGATCTTCGTAAACCAAAACGTCGAGAGTGAAATCCCAGCCTTTGCCATGGTAATCAACAATCTTGACTCGAATTCTCGCACGCCACTTCGCCGAAAGTGACGGTGCGTGGAACGGGAGCGATTCGATGATTTCTTCGTTACATTGAACTAGGTACGCCGATGGAAAGTGATCACGTAGTACCTCGAGAGTGGCACAGGAAGTACTCGAACCAGTGTCGACGAGCGCATCCAGCGTCCCAGTTTCAGTGAGAACAGATAATTTGCGATCTTTCTCGCCGGCGCTTAAGTTGTTGAACATGAAGGCATTGGGATGTGGCCTGCTTCTGATCCCCCCATTAAAGATTCCAGCATTGTCCATCGGCATATTCCACAATGGCCAGGCTCCAATAGTATGTAAAGCACCATCGCATGGTGCTGTGTCCATACGGGCTGTCATCGCCCTCCGATCCCGCATATATTGAAGATTCCTCTGAAACTCTGGGCTGAGACGAAATTCGAGTGCTTTTTTATCCCAAATCTTTGATTTTTCCTCCTTGCGTCGACGAGCCTCATCATCCAGGTTTTCGTTTTTGAAGAGAAGCCGCAGAGAAGCGGCAAGTACCATCCTAGTGTGTGCCATTTCATCCTGATTGCCTCTGCCACAGATCTCCCCGGTCTTTACTTGTGGGTCTGTTGGAACCCAGGTACCGAAATAGTTCACATCGGGACACCTAGTATCGGGGTATGGTTGAGTGTAGTGGCAGTCGTAGTGGTAGCCATGGTGGACTTGGTCAAGTGTCGGTATTTCCAAGGCCGACATCGTGGCAAGGCTCCAAGGGCTTTCGGTGCTCGGTCTTTCGAGGTGTTGTAGTCTTGATCCCCTGGTTTGGGTATGAAGCAGCGAGTGAATGATAACAAAGCTGAAAAATGCATAGTAGCCATGTGCAGAACGATGAATTCAATAAGGTCGCACGTCGAACTTTTATAGAGCCAGGCAAGATGAGTGTTGTCTGCTGGGCCAACATGGGACCACCACTGGGCGTCTAAATTCCAAAGCGGATTACTCCTCCAGAAGCACCACTGGAGTAACGAACGAGAATTACCTGAGAAACTCTGACTGTCTGAATTATGATGGGGCACTACACATTTCATCTGGCGCCTTCCTCGCGGTGTCTCGTTGTAGGTGGCACTCAAGTTTGACGTGCATGGTGACCAGTACCAGTTTGAAAGTGTGATCTCAGGGGCTTTCTACAGCAAACAGCCGGAATTTGGAAATCGGATTACGTCAGGATGGCAATTTCTAGTAAAGGTAGACGTTAGTATTTCGTGAAGCGAATTCGTGAATGGT
This sequence comes from Pseudomassariella vexata, assembly GCF_002105095.1. NCBI lineage: Eukaryota > Fungi > Ascomycota > Sordariomycetes > Amphisphaeriales > Pseudomassariaceae > Pseudomassariella > Pseudomassariella vexata. Next base: position 1,318,332 of record NW_024467964.1, read on the forward strand.
CCTGGAGTACAGCGTAGTGTGTTGACCCGTCAACATCCACATAGAGCCTCCAGCTGGTAGCGACGACTACTTACCAGGTCCCATCCAAAGCTTCTAAATTCATATTATTACGCATCCATCAGATAGCCCCTTTGCCACCGTCCCATACTTTTCGCGTTGGCTTGCTATTTCGGAAAGTCATGTTTCCGGTCCTCTTGCTAAGTCAGGTTGCGCCTTCCGTTCCTCGTTCACCGTGTATCGCCCTCTCTTCAACCAGGTCCACCGCCACATTCAACCACTCGCCGGCAAAGCACGATTACCACTCTGCGCCATCTTGGCAATCCTCAAATTTTTCATCTTCTTGCGTTGCATTGATACGGCATCCTTGCCTTTGTATTGATTTCATCGCAATCACCATCGCTTCCACTGCAACCACCATTAGTACCTGCCACAGGACCATCGCTCTCGCTAACAGTCGCGACCAAATTCCCACCACCGACACTTGCGTGCAACGACTCTCAGTACCCATTGCATGTACTTCTTCAACCAAGACCATCGCATGCACCGCCAGAAGCCATGGCTGAGGGTGATACACCACAAGGCCAATCGAGCATCCGCCCCATGGCTGCAGTCAACCGATTGCCTGGGAAATATGTTAAGGCCACTGTACCGGACACCCCTGAGGTGCCCAAGACTGCTCATGCCTCGCCTATTCCTAACAAGACAGGCAGTCCGTCGAATCCGGCAAATGGAAGTGACGAGAACACTAGGCGACGCGAGGCACCTAGTGATAGGCAGCAGAGAACGTTGACCCGTTCAGCCAGTTCGCAGCAGTGCGCCCCAATCGATGCGCAACGAACCATAACCACCATTGATGGATTGCACCATGCGCCAACCGGTCCGCAATTGCCTGCGCTAAGCACGGCGCAGGCAAGACAAGGGGGTGAGTATTGGCGGCACAGGGATGAATATGAAAGGGACATAGGTGATACACAAAGCAACTGGGAAGAGTTCAAAGCCAAGTTCGACTTCGGCCTGGTATTTGAGCAACTTCAAGGCCACGAGAAACAACGCTACGCGAAATTGCTACTCCAGGCAGACGAAAAGAAGAGACTGGTGGCGCTTGAGGAAGATACTGTTGAGGCACTGCTGTCCACAGCTGCGAAAACCTTGGACAATCACAATGGCAACCCCTTCTCGAACAGCAAACATACACCTTGCAGTCCCACCCGCAAGGCTCCTGGCTTCGCCGATCTTGATACGTCACCTTCTCAATCCATGACACCACGCGCTAGAGGACGACCAAGAAAACATCCACCTAAGTTGATGGGCGACGAGAAGACTGTCACAATGGGTGTCAACGAATTCAAGCGGTATCGTGAATACTACCGACCTGAATATAAGAAGAAGGAGGACGTCCAAACAGCCTTCGTTTACAAGGCCAGGGTATTCGGAACGGAAACCAAGGTCTTCTCCACGTTGCTCGACGATCCAATGTACATGGGTTACCTTCCTGGAGAATACATCCTGCGATATATTGGTCGCGATGATATAGGCGATGATGAGAATAATGTGCAGCAGCTGCATCGCCGTGGCGTGGCGATCACACGGTCAGGCCAGCTGGTAGCCTACGTACTTGGCGAAGGTACCGTCCCATTCACCAAGGAACAGTGCTACGGTCGGTTTGAGGAAGTGTTTCCAGCTATCGTCAATCTAATTGTAGCCTTTCTCGGCTTCAACCCTGAGGACCCCGAACAGATGGAGCCCACACTGAAGAGCTTCTGGGCAAAACCTAAGACCGAGTTGGCAAAGGTCGATATTTCCTATCTCGAGGAAATGTGGCGGGACAGGTTTAAGAATACAGGTCGACCGAACTTCATGGCGACACAATATCTCGAGTCCAGATCCAAACTTTGGGAAGCAGCTTGGCTTTTGTGTGAACTGCAACGACAGAAGGTAGAGCTGAAACCGGGCTGGAGCGATTTGGAGGGGTTTCTCAAATTCATGTCAGGTGGGGTTGACATGGCAAAACTGGCCACTTATTACACGGGTGTATGGCTTCGAGACGAAGCTATTCGTTGTATCCAGGAAGGCTATCCCGACGAGGTGCTTATCTACGATCCTCGTAAGCAAGCTGGAAAAATTAAGGTATGTGTCTCACTTTCTCTTCAACTCGCATCTTGCCAAAAGTCGTTCTGGCGGTTGTCGGTCACATCTATATCAACGAAATCTGAGTTCGCGAGGAACTAAAATTGACATGTGAGGAACGCCTAACGGAAGTTACCCGAGGGCTGCGGAAGTAACCAGCTGTCCGGTTTCGTCGGTGCTTAGTTAATCCGCTTTTTCTTGGCTTCGCCGACTTTACTCGATCTTTCATTGAAGCTCCAGCTAACCCATACGTTTTGAATAGAATTCACACGAGTTTTATAGAGGGGTATTGGTTTTCCCCCAACCAGCACCCTTCGACACCACACGACTTAAAGAGCTGCGCGAAGCAGCCATTCGTGTAGTCACACATCAGCCCATCCTCGACGACTTAATCTTACAAAACCGTGCCGAACGTGCAGAGCGCGAAGAAGCTGCCAGGGAGGCCGCGCTGTGGAACAACTACCCGTGGAGCAACTTGCCTGTTCCTGCAGACCGAGCGTCGGGGGATCAGGTCCCATATACGAATCAACAGTTGGCATCGGCTCGGCAGCAATTGACTCAACAGCAACCACAGCAACCGGCCCAGCAGCAATCCGTTGAGCAACAATTATTTCAGAAGGAATTGGGTCAGCTGGCTCGGCAACATCTGGCCCGGGACAAATTGGCTCGGCAGCAATTGGCTGAGCGATCACGGCAAAGGAACACGTCCAGTGACCACCACCAGCAGGTTGGTCCAGCTCAGAGATCACAAGGGGCATCGTCCAATGTCCGGAAGCCAGCCATCTCCACCTCGTCAAATCAGCAAGTCGTTGCGACTCCGACAGAGCAAAAGGTCACTTCTGCTGGAGCTCAGAAGCAAACCAGTCTGATTATACCAGAGGAGCAGCCCTCAAAGCGAAAAAGAGGACGGCCGCCAAAGGACCCTTCGCAGCCAACACGGAAGAGGGCTAAGCCAGCAAAGGCTGCCGACGCGACAAAGACAATCGAGGACAGCATCGAGGTTGCTTCTGATTCTGTGTCTGCCGCCCTGTCTTCACCACTTCCTACAAAAACGGATAATTAATCAAACACGCCGTTTACTTTAAAGACTATGGCGAGCTCCATTTACTGCCTCTTTAAGAGGCTTTCGATTTCGCCCTGTCCTGCCACCAACGCCGTATCATGCGGCAGAGCCGCTACAGCTACCACGGCACGACTGGGCCTTGGTGTGGCACAATCTCGACTCTTTTCTGTCTCGTCAACCTCTCAAGCGAAAGAAAAGTCCAAAGGCAAGAAGAAGAAGAAGAACAAAGGCGATGAGCCTGACCCCAGAATCAGAAACATCAAGCTCTCCATTTCTCGCCGAGTCCCAGCACCACTGCGCTTCGCCCGCAACCGTGCACTACGACATTGGACCATACATCGCGCGTGGTTGCTGTTCCAGCGTAAGGAGCGAGAGCGGGAACAGCGGGAACTGATGCGGTAAGTTGCTTTCGTAACCGGACGCTGAATATCTTGTGTCACTAGAATCATGATGGTTTAAAATGAAAACTAATGTTGGAATAGGACGTACCAGTCTATGAGCAATGCTTGCGAGGAATTGCGCACCACGTCCGGACCTGGCACACGTGACGAGGGATATCTCTATCGAGTAGCGATGGAGAAGAAGGGCGTTTATGGCCACAACAGTATCCCTATTGAGTACGCGCGACCCCAAACCGAAACTCCGGCACGCGAGGCGTGGAACCATGGATGGACGCGCGAGTGAGGGCCTCGATGATGTTGGTTCGTTGTTATTCAGCATTCCATTGCGTGTATCGATATAATACTCTCCCTCCCACCATCATAGCCCCTTGAGCTATACCAGCACCAAAGCAGGATGACTCGTGGTTATGGGGACATTGCACGCACCTCACGAGACGGCAGGATCGTGGACCTGAACGCGTGCAAACAGACGTTAGCTCACTGTAATATGTTCATATTCCATGCGGCTGATCGCCAGGGAGACAGTACAGAGTAGTGTATGAGTAATACGGCATTAGACAGACCCAAACAGACATTTTCTCGGCATAATTGGTTGCATTTTGTCCCTAACTAAACAGCTGGCTCTCCGCCTCCGTCGGCTGATTTCCCAGAATACAACTGATTAGACGCATTGAGAGCCCAAGCCCCGAACCACTAGCGTCGCTTCTATATAGCTATTAATACACCCTTGCCTCCCAGGCATGTGTAGAAGAACACTCGTTGAGCCCATCGTGATCAAATCAGTCAGTCTGGTCGTGAATATTGTCCCTGGCTGTATTCACTGCCGAATCGTGCTGGCTGTGGTTTCGCGCCGTGCTAAGTACGTCTCCATCTCGCCTGTTGGTCGTTTCAGGGGCACTCAACTGGATTCAGTCCCGGAATCCCAACATCTTTGCCCCATTGGTTGCATCTCATACAAATTCCTCGCGTTCTCCGTTTGTCCTCCCGCGTCCCATCACAATCTGACTCCTCCCATAGGAGCACCCGCTCATAAAATAACACAACATCCGCCTCCCTCGCCTTTTTCGAATGTTAGCAGGGCAGCTCGTGTGGCTGCCTCGAATACGTCGTCGACGCCCTCGCCGCTCAGACTTGAGCACTCGAGGTACTTGCGGGCGCCGACCTCGTGTGCGACGGCTTCGCCCTCGCGCTCCGTCACAAACTTCTGCGATTTCTTGCGCATCTCTTCTATTGCCACCGGATCATCCCGCAGATCCTTTTTGAGTCCTACTAAGATGATGGGCACTCCAGGGCAGCGCTCTTGTGCCTCTTCTATCCACTGCACAGGTTTGTCAGCCTAAACTCCCTCGGATTGAATTCGAAATTAGAAAGACGGTTGCAGCGACTGGAGGCGCACCTTGTGCTTCACGTTATCCAGGGAATCCGGCGTATCAATCGAGAATCCTATCAGAATCACATGTGCCTTAGAGTATGCGAGGGGCCGCAATCGCTCGTAGTCTTCCTGCCCTGCTGTATCCCATAATGCTAGTTGCACCGACTTGCCGTCGACTCTGCAATCGGTTACGTAGTTCTCGAAGACTGTGGGTATCTGCGAAATTGAATTGGCTCGTTAATCGGAGGGTTCTCAACTACTGACTAAAAGGGGCTATTGAGTGCGGGTTGGTCGGCTTACGTAGTGCTGCAAGATGTTAGCAATGTCGTGAGAGAACAGGCCGGAAATGATGCATGGCTTACTGTTGGGAAGTATCCAAGGGTGAAGACGCTCAGCAAGGAGGTCTTGCCGCAGGCTCCATCGCCGATGATGACCAATTTCCTGTGATGCAACTCCCGTCAGCTTCCTCCCATCCGTCTCTTCACATCATCAACGAAAAGACGTGGCATCGCCAGTTTCAATGATCTACAGGGTCCAGCACATATGAACCGCATTCAGCAGAGGAGCCGCAACCGTACGGTAGTCGGGGATTAATCAAGAGATCCAGATTAATGACGTCGGGCGGCTTGGGTTGTCTTGAGACATTTGGAGTTCGCAGCAGGGATCTCGTGTAGAAAGGAGGAAGCAATAGGGATGAGATCGTCAGATTGCCCAAATGTTACGTACCTGCGGATGACATTGCCTGCATTTGCGCTCGCCATTGTCGACGTCGCGTGTACCGTGCAGTCGACAACACAAGTCGAGATAGTTGAGAAGATGGTCAGGGTTCCGCAGTTTTCGTTATACACTTCAATGCGTCGCCGTCCTCAGTTCCGGGGTTTACAGAGCTCGCTAGCTTGGAACGACAGTTCGTCTGGTGGACAGGCCTCGGCGCGCCTCTGTTCGGGCGTCTGGGTTTTGGGGAAAGCGCGCTGGTGGTTCTGGAACCCAAGGATTGGCGTGTATCGTGTTTCTAACTTCTGGTTTTCTTGTTAGGAATTAGACGAAGAAATTGGGGCGTGTTGGTTCGAAAGATGCGCTCAGGAGTTCGGAAATGGCGTTTGGGCTTCGAAAAATTGCTGCTCGAGGTCCTGGTTGTCGTAGCTGAATACGAGCAGGGTCTAGCACAAGGCGCGGGCGCTCGGCTGTCGATCAAAAACTGGGCAGGACTGTCTGTAGAATTTAAAGACACGCCCAGTTGGGTTGCTCCAAGTCAAGCGGGAAAAGTCGCGAATCCTAGTCATTTGCAGCAAGACGTGCCGCGCTATGAGGGGAATTCCAGTGTTGCACAGTTGCACCTTGATGGCGGTGGGAGAGATGCCTGCTACGTAAACAATGGAGTAAGGGTAGGTAATTCCAATAGTGAGTCTCTTACTTTGGGAACTTTTGGATTGAGAATAAACAGATGGTGGGCAAGGTATTTGAAATATTGCTATGCTTCTAATGTTTTGCCACGTTCAGCTGAGTCAGGCCAGGCGCGATTCTTGTGGTTTGGTGGCCAGAGAGTTCGCTCTAATCATTATGTGCTGATGTGTAATTGATGCGAGAAACCGCTGAAGCTCTAGACGGCCCTGGAACGTTACAGGCATTAGCTTGTTCCAAGAGGAAGAGCTGAGGCGCTGCAATTGCAGCTTGTTGGGGCTGTGAATGTGAATCCCAAGTAATGCAAGCCGAAGAAAGGGACTGGACGACTTATTGCCGCTTAAGATCGAGAGCCTCGCAATGTCAACTGGCTGTTCATAATTTGATTTCTCCGGAGGTCCAGACTCAGAAGCAGAGAGAAAACAGTTACCAACTGCTATTAACCAGTGTACTGGCAAGCCTCGATCTCATTATTGCCAATTGACTTTGGGAGCGAACTCTGAACATCAACATCCATCCCAGAAGCGGTAAACAGCCACCATCCGATCTATCACTTGATATGACCACGATTTATCGGACCGCCCCCGATCTTGACGCGTCTAGTGTTGGTATCGATGGAGATCACCAAACGGCTGCATGTCTCAACACAAGAAGGGTGTGATGCAAGTCTAGCTTCCACGCCACTCATTCGCCCAACAACGCAGCAGCTGTGATCTTGTCATACTGCCCCATGCTGGATTTGTGTATGAGATGTCGAAATGCTGCCAGTAGCCTAATGTAGGTCAAAATGATTGGGCTGGCACTGCTGCACTGGACCTCCGAGATAGTTCAGACTGTTGGGGGCACGGAGACTGCTTTCTAGATCGCACCGCTCTAGCAATAATGATACAGGCTGATGGTACTCTCTTCTCGTCTAGACTATGAGAATTTGGTTCACTGGAAGCATGTTGCTGAATCATCTTGAGGGTCGGCTTGGAGTATTACCTGGCAGACTTGGCTATACCGTCGAATGGTACCAATGGGATTCTCATACGAGAGCACCGGACTTATGGACCAAGAGGCGCAATGGAAGGAGGTGACGTTTCCTTCGCAAGAGGTACTTATGATATTACGAAACTACACTGTGAACTTCGCTAGAGACTACCGCACGCCTACACCATGTCTGGAAGATCGGCCTGTCAGCTTGACAGTTTTAACAGTTTTCCGTTAGCGCGACCTCTAATAATATGATAGCTTTCTATGCTAGTACGGCAGCTTCGCCGCTTTCATATTTTAGAAGTAATACCGTAATATCACTATATTTAGTGTCCTTGCCTGGGCTTTAGCGTATACTACGTACTTGTGATTAATTCTCTTAAGTATAAGATAGCTTATAACCAAGTCGTGCACTGTTCCTTAAAACACGCTGCCTCAACTTTTATACCCTATCTCTCTACGACCAATTATATAATTTAACATAAAAGACGCTAAGTTAAACTTAGCTATCTAGGCTATCGAAAACGACCTAAAACTAAGTCGTCGTAAGGCTATAGCTATCTATCATATACTAGACTTAGTATTACATAATAGAATAAGCGGCTAACCTATAAGATGCGATAGCTGAGCTAATTTAATAAATGTTAATCAAACTAGAAGAAGAGGCTATTCTGTAGTATATTTTAGATGTAGATTCGAAAGGGTTGCCGCCTACGGTAAAGGATATAGAAAATATAGCTAACTTCCTACTTGCGGAGTGTAGCACGAGACACGTTAGTAAGTACTAGGCTTTTAAATTCATATAACGGCAATTAGAGCTTTAGATACGCTTAAATCACCTATCCGACTACTAGAGAGCCTTATACGAAGATACTAAGAATATTTGGGAATAGTTTGACCTTATACGAAATATAAGAGCTAAGTACGGTATCTAAGATAACGTGAATGTACACCGAGCTGGCCATGACACCGAGCTGGCCACTTTCATGCGCCAACGCGACCGGCCAACTTCATCTTTGATTTTCTCAACAACCAATTATGGCAAAGTCATACAACGAAGCAGACTTAATGCTAGCCCTTCAAGCTCTCAAAAATGACCAAAAACTTAGTCTCCGACAAGCGGCAAAAACGTACCAAGTCCCCCGAAGCACCCTCCAAACGCGTAAAAACGGCGTACCTTTCCGACGCGATATTTTGCCCAATTCACGAACTATGACAGAATTAGAAGAGGAGGTCATTATCAAGCATATACTGGACTTAGATGCACGAGCGTTTCCGCCCCGGATTGCTGATATGGAAGCAATGGCAAACCCGACCGTGGGTATCAAAGATGCCACAGAACCCGATAGAGGCTCATGCACAGTCTACTTATTTGAAAAAGCGCATCTCCGAGCATCAGAATAGCTCTCCGACGAATATTTTCTCAGCTGTCGACCAGTTTGCGAAGGGAGCAAAAATGATAATGCACGAGCTCGACCTCGTACGGGCCGAGTGCGCTGAGCTTGGAGAGGCAAATAAGATGCTAAGCCGGCGCCGGAGGACTAAAAAAATGCAATTACGGGAAGGAGAATCACTTATTTTCCAAGAAGGACAGGACATACGGGACTCTAGGGAGTTGGCGACGCAGATACAGCAAGAAGAGCGCCGAAATGGTGGTCGCGCAAAGCGTGTTGAAACGCGCCCGAGGCGCTGTGGTATTTGCAACGGGACTGGGCATAATGCGCGAACTTGTAAGATCGCATTGCCATCTTCTGGAGAGGAAGATTCAGAGTAGTTTCAATTGATTTACGGCGTTGTGGTTTTACTATCGTAAAATTTCTATGCGAGGTTATGTAAGGGTGGCCAGCTAGGTGTACATTCACGTTAAGGGTTTCTATAATTCTGATAAACAGGTTTCATAACAACGGGGTTTACAAGCGAGTCGCGTACCTAAGCGAGTACGTACTTCTCAATATACGATATCTTTAAAGTCTAATTACGCAACTATAACGCTATAAATCAATTTAAATTAATCTACATCTAATAAATTAGTTGATTATATATCTTTATTATAGGTTCGCGTATTATAACCGGTATTTCCGTAGTTACTATAGCGGCGTATACGCAATTCGGTCCTATTAGCGCGACTACCCTAATACTACGTTTCTTAACCTAGCTATATGCACGGAAGACAGAAAATAGTCAATATTAAAGAGATAGTTATTACTAAGTAAGAACTCGATCTAGATTCGCGAGAGATACCTGTTAGACTCGATAGTATTAAAGATATAGCTAATCTTCTACTTAAGTCTCACGGTAGTAAGCCTATTAGTTGTGAAGGTCAACCCTCGCAGACTCACTACAGCCAGGTGACTTACAGCTGGAACACCTGCCATGGCAGTGTCAGATGGGAAGCCAATCATAACCCTTGTAGGAGTCCCGCCAAGCGTGGACGACTTAGTCGCGCTCCCTCAAACCTAAGTTGTGATCTTCTTTCCTTCGCTCCTTAGAGTAGAATCTTCGTCGATAGCACCTAATCGAGGTCTCTACCAATGCGATGCAACCCAGGTCGTGACATTAGTAAGTACTAACCGAGGTGATTTATAGACTAAACCCGCAGCTAAAAACTTATCTTACTCGTACATATAAATATTAAAGGGCTAAGAATAAAGATTTAAGAGTTATTTCGGCGCAGTTCGCGTTAGTACGTAATATAACTGAATTGTTACGAATCTACGATTCTAACCAACGCAACAGGCCCGATGGCAGGCCCAGTGGATACAGGACAAAGAAGGAGGGGAAAGTCACACAGGAGTGGCTAGCTGCAGGAGGAGTCAGCTGGTGCAAGGATCACAAGTCACGTGACTTACAAGGGTGGATCATTTGGATATGAAATGATCCAACATATCCAGTTAGGACCAATAGTATCCATGAAGGATCTAATGGCCCCAGTTATCAGTGAAGGAGGGAATGCATATATAAGGGACAGGACTCCCAGGCATTTCATAGATAGACAGTCCCTACTTCAGTGATCAATCTAAGCATCAATCTAACCCATTGGTGAGGCAAACTGCCTTGACGACTCTATTCCCAGTTACCCTACTTGAATACTTCAGTTACCCCAAAGCACTATACCCCGATATTATTGCTTGAGGACTCCGCAGCAGGACTTACTTACTGCACAAACCCTTACAGACTCTTTAGTGGTTTACGCAGCTAGACTATTAGAGGTTTCGTTCCATTAAGGAATAGACGGATAACGAAAAATTTTATACTAGGTTAAGTATTTCGATAAATATATTAAGTCGCGTAATTAGACTTTAAAAATATAGTATATCGAAAAGTACGCGACTCGCTTACAAATCACATTATATATAGTATGTATTATACGCTAGTGCCTTACGTTTTAGCTATGTAGTACTAAGGTAAGTATTTTTCTATATTAATAGAAGCGGCTTACTCCCGAGCTCGTACTATTAACCGTTGCGTCGTTAGAAATTAGAAGGATTTGTTAGTTTGTTTCATAACTCCGCGATGCCGTCGCACCCCATCTTTGGTGAGGCCGAGAGAATGGAGATTGGAGTGGGTACCTCCATGGTTGTGGGTCGTTAGTAAGCTGGAAATAGTCCCTCCTTAAGTACCTTTTCAACAAGGCTTTTTGGGGCTGTCGTACTGTAATGTAGTACTCAGTATAATAGTCATCTAACCATGCTGTGGTCTTTTGAATGATTAGGAGGCGGCGACGGCTGGCTTACGAGTCACCCATAATCTGTAGTCGAAGCTTGAGCATAGACATGTTTTAGATATTGCAAGTCATTAAAATCAGTCAACTGATCAATAACAGTCTGTTGATCATCACGTAGATGTCACCCCGCGAGCTGCAAGATCCGCAGGCGTCAATATTGACAGACTCCGCAAGCTTCCCTCTAGTCACACTGTCTGATATAACAAAGACTGCAGGGATTTCATTCGAAGTTAGGTTACCGCACGCACCAGGTGCAACTCGGCTCTTGCCGCCTCCGACCTTAAGAAAGTCACGTGAATATGCACGGGCCATATTGGCTGGGCCACCGGTCCTGCAAGTGCAGGCCTGGCGCCTGCCACAGCGAAGGAACCAAGCAACCAGCCTGACACAATTCAGCGCTGTAACAGTGAGGCTTTGGGGCATACAGTATTGCATTACGCCATATTACAGGGTGCCTGGGCTATTCTACCACTTTACCAAGGAACCACATCCGCCAAACGCCAATCTCCCAAAGGGCTCCCGCGACAAACGGAAGCCAACCAGCGTACGACACCACGATACAGTCAGAGCATCATTTTGCTGGGCTTTCCACAGCAGACCCCTTCGTCGCCCCCTTCCAGGCCCCAGTCGAGATTCATTCCTGCAACGCGACCGTTTCTAAGGTTCTGGTTCGGGACCGGTGAACCAGCCAACAACCGAAGCCAATTCCCACTACACTGCACCCACTACACTGTACAGCTGCAGCGCTTGAGCTGAGGGGCAAGCGCGACAACATCGAACCTTGCCGACGGCAACTGCTTTCTTCCACCAAACAAGGCCTCCCCGTCGCGAAGCAGCTGCATATTCAACCTATGATCTGTGATCTGTGATCTAGCTCATCGACTCTCTTTCAGTGCTAAACTGCATCCTTTCAGAGGGCAAGCAACTTTCGCACATGACTCCGACCGGCTTTGCATCGTAATCTTCGCCCGGAATGCCCGCCAACAACCGCCAGCCGGCATTGCAGACGCCGGCATCGCCTGCACTGAAGGCACCTACCGCCAAGTACACAAACAAAGATGGGACTAAAACGATCACCGTACCCAAGTCCTCGGCTTCTACCCCGCCAGCTCAGCCCTCGCCCACGACGACTTCATCCACAAATACTCCAGCTCCGTCTGCCAATGGCCCCCTAGTGCCAATGGTCAACCGGAAGAAGCAGAAGCGTCGCGCAAAGGCCGCAGCGAAAGCAGCTGCGGAAGCAGAAGCAGAAGCAGAAGGCGCAAACGCTGCCAACGGCCTGCCTAGTCCTGCCTCAACGAGCAGTGCGCCTCTCCCTCACGCCCAACCCACATCTGCTCCGCGGAAGAGCTCTCATGCACCCCTGCATGATTCACCAAACGATCGGCGACCCTCCAATGACGGCCTAAACCCGGAGGACTATGACGAAGAAACTGAGAGTGACGAGGACGACCATGCTTACCACCAACATCTTGGACCTGTGCGCACCAATGGATCTGATCTCAAGTCCAGAAAGGCTAAGAAAAAGAAGAAGCAGAAACCTACGGCCGTCAGCACCCTCGCCAGTGAGCTTGAGCAGCACGCCTCCGGAATTTCTAGAGAGAAGATATGGAATACCTCCTCCCAGGAAGAACGCGAGCGAATCAAGCAGTTTTGGTTAGGTCTGGGCGAGGATGAGCGCAAGTCGTTAGTCAAGGTGGAAAAGGATGCTGTGCTCAAGAAAATGAAGGAACAACAAAAACACACCTGCAGCTGTACCGTATGCGGGCGCAAGCGAACAGCTATCGAGGAAGAGCTGGAAGGCCTGTACGATGCTTACTACGAGGAGCTCGAGTCTTTCGCCAACCAGCCTCACAACCATCCGGACGGCCCTCCAATGCTCGGAAACCCCAGGCGCCTTGGCCAAATGCCTGGACTACATCCTCCTCGCGCGCTCCCCTCCAAGTACTCGAACCACCAACCATCGCGCGGCCGCATAGTCGAACATGTAGACAACGATGACGACGACGAGGAGGTGGACGAATACAGTGACGAGGACGACCTGGATGAAGACGAAGATGAGGACGAACCCGAGGAAATCCCCCGTGACTATGCCAACGACTTTTTCAACTTCGGCAATAGTCTCACGGTTCAGGGTATGAAGTCTCAACTTTGTTCTTACGCCTACATCAAGACATTAAGAGTAACATATCTAGGTGGCATTCTCACCGTAGCCGACGACCTCCTAAAAAACGACGGCAAGAAGTTTATCGAGATGATGGAACAGCTTGCTGAACGAAGGATGGCTAGAGAAGAGGATGCCAAGGATCACTATGCAGGGTCTTACGGCCACTCTACTAATGGTGGTTCCTTGTCTACTTCCCACAATCATTCTCAACCTGACGACGAAGAGTACGACGAAGAGGAAGAGGATGATGAGGAGTACGACTCTCAGGAAGAGGAGTACGACGAGGAAGAGGTAAATGCTAACTACCGCAGCCGTGCTCTTGAAACTTGCTAAGATGTGCCGCAGGACACCATGACTGAAGAGCAGCGGATGGAAGAGGGTCGTCGAATGTTCCAAATTTTTGCCGCCCGTATGTTTGAGCAAAGGGTGCTGACTGCGTATAAAGAGAAAGTCGCTAAGGAACGACAAGAGAAGCTTCTGGAGGAACTCGCAGACGAGGATCGACTGGAGGCTCAACGCAGAGCTAAGAAAGCAAAGGAGGCACAAAAGCGCAAAGACAAGGCGGCCCAGAAAAAACAGGCCCAAGCCGAGGAGAAGGCTCGCAAGGATGCTGAGAAGGCTGCAGAGGAGGCCCAACGCCTAGCTGATGAGCAAAGACGTGCGGATGAGGCCAAGGCCAGGGCTGAGGAGAAGCGCCGAAAGAAGGAGATGCAAAAGAAGGCTGAGGAGGACGAACGTCTGAGGAAAGAGGCCGGGCGGCAGCGAAGACTTCACGAGCAAAAGGAGAAGCAGGCGGAGCAGGAGCGTAAAGCTCGCGAATCCAAAGAACGTGAGAAGAAGCTCAAGGAGGAACGTGCAGCCAAGGAAAAGGAGGCACGTGAGCTCAAGGAGAAGGAGACGCGCGAGAGGCGGGAGAAGCATGAGAAAGACAAGCGGGATAAGGAACAGCGAGCCGCTCAAGCCAAAGCTGAACGCGATGCCAAGGAGAAACAGAAACAAGAGGAAAAGGCAGCTCAAAAGGCAGCCGCCCTAGCTGCACCGATTCCCACGGCGCCCAAGAAGCAGCCGCACCTTGTAACCGCGATACCTGCCTTGCCCCATCAACCTCCGACGAACCATGCATCGCCTCAAATCGCCGTTGCGACTCCTGCTCTGCCGAAGGCACCGACCCCGATGAAGCCACGCTCAGTATCTCAGGAAGTCACTCGATCTGTGTCCCAGGCATCTCACCCGGGATCTGCCAGCCAGAACGCTTCGCCGCATCCCCTGACGCCACTCCGCACAAGTCCTGGCCCCATTGGACCCCCGGGCAAGGTCTCCTCTGCCGGGCCAACCCATATACGAACTCCGACAATACCTTCGTCACCACTGAACTCCGGAATGAGAAGTTCTCCTGGCCTGGGCCAAGGACCTTTCCCGATGGATATGCCTCCTATGGGGATGCCGTATCCCCCTGGAATACCAATGGTACCTGCATTCAATCAGATGCACAATCCGATGTTTCCTATGGGTGGTAATTTTCGACCTTCTGGCGGTATGCCCCTGCCGCCTCCAGGACTCGGACCTGTAGGACGAGGCTTTCCGATGCAGCACCCGCCGCCCGGTTTCCAAGGTCTGAGCGAATCAATGCCTGGCATGAATCAAGGGTTCTCATTGCCAAGTGACATTGCTCCCGGTCAGCTCTCACCCCACTCACGACAGGCCTCGGCAAGCTTTGACAGCCCTTTGGACCCGAAGAGTTCTGTAGCTTCGGCTCAACCAATTGCTCGCCCTACTCCCATAGGCAGACCAGCGAGCGTCGTACATGGTCGCCGCCAGAGCGACAACCGATCCAAGCCTGACGTGGATGATATCAGCAACCACCTAGGTAGCAGCGCCCTGCTTGACGATTCTGATGAACCTCTTGGTGCTATCAACATTCCACGACGAGGTACTGCCGTGCCTGGTTCTCGGCCTGCATTTGCGGCTCCACCCTTCATGGATCCTGTCTTCGGCTCACCTCTTGGTAATGGTTGGGGACCACAACCGAACGTCTTCGCGCCGCCTGGCTTTGGGAACGGATGGCCGATCAATCCTACCTTTGGAGGTCCCCCACCTGGCATTCGACATCAGCAGCCGCGCTCTGTAGCTGTGCGCTTGATGCTTTGCCGTGCATGCAAAGAGTTGGAAAATCATGCGGCAGACGAGAACGGATACATCGACCTTTCAGCCGTCCAGGGTCACGTGGACTCAATCAACTCATCTGAACCTGTTTCCGATCAGGAGCTGCTAGACATGTGCGAGACTGAAGGCAATCCGCACAATGGCGGCGGAAGCTTCGAAGTTAAGCGTGACGAGACCAGAGGCAAAGTGGCAATCCGCTACGATGCCGTAGGTGAATCTCAGCCGCTGATATCACGGGTCGGGGCGCCAGGCGAGATTGGCAGTCCCGTTGTAGGCATGCCTATTCCAGGATCCATCGGCACCCGATCCTAGTGGCAAGTCCGCGGGCCGAATGTATCTGCAGCAGGACAGCAAGCCGAATTCTTGCTCGACGCTGATATTTCCGTCAATCTTTTTGGGCCTACCAAGGGATGGTCCATCGCAGGAGCTGCCAGAAGGTTCACAAGCCCTGACCGCCGACAAACATGATAAGAGAGTCATTCTACCAACTTCCTACCTCTTCACCACTCAATGCACGGGACACAGAACTACACTGGGTGAAGCAGCTGCGGTCTCTGTGGCCCGTTGTATTCGAGTACTTATTCCCTTTACATTGCATTTACACCATCGTCCCTGCTTTTGGCATTGGCGTGGACTCAAATGAGACGCAACGGTGCGTCACTGGATGGAAACAACGGTGCTTCCGCGTTATTGGACGCTACCTCGAAACCTGGGAGCAAGGTTCGAGTACAGTGTTAACGTTCTAGTACGAATATGAGAAGAGGGTTGTTGCGTATGCATGCGTCTGGCAAAGTCCTTTACGGGTTTCCCGATTTGACTCCTAGTGATATCGTAGTGGTTTAACGCCACGATACTATAACTACTTCCATAATGACCTCCAACATGTTCGCGTATAGAAGAACTGGTTTGTGCTGAACCACATACTAGCTCTTGTACGTTACCTGCACATCACCACGATACTCGGCTTCGAATGACGTACGCCGGACGGCGTACACTGCTGGTGAGGCGGTACGGATAGTGATGCCAACCGCCCAGGAGAGCCAAGGTCTTTCGACTAATAAGGATTTGTAGGTGATCTACGGTATATAAGGCTGCTGCTGTTAGTCTTTTTACGAAAACATTTGGTTATTCCATCTTTGCCAAACTCCTTCGCAGCATTCTTAACTCTCATAAATTTGGGATTATGAGCTTATAGATGAAGTCCTCACACTGCTGACGTCACCTCCCTTTGCAAGGGCAGAACAAGATCCAACTTGTTTTCCCCCGGCTGAACAGGTCAAGTCATGTTGTAGCATAGCTGCCAATACGTTCCCGGTGAATTGCAGGGCCAAAGTATGAAATACATGTCATTATCCAATATTCAGCCTGTGAACACCATTCCCCAGAGATATCTTTTGATTCTCTTCTTTTGCACAACGAAATCGTTTACAGGGCTAGTCAGACATGCACTCATGCGCATCCATTCCATTTCATGCTAAAAGCAAAATGCAATTATAGTTTGCGCCTCCATTTTCATCAAAAGTACCTAGTTCTCTCACATATATTTTTCTTCCACTTCTTCACACTTTACGGCGCAGCCGGCGACCCACGATCAGCCTGCAAAGGGGTTCGCTCCGGTGGCACCGCTCGCGGACTGGCGGACTGGCTCTTCTCTAGGGACGCCACCAGCCTTAGCGATGGCGGCAGCCTCGGACTTGGCGTGGAGGCGCTTCTGCTCGCGGCGGTCGCGGCAGCAGAGGAAAAGGATGGCGGTGATGGCAACGGTGAGGACAACGGCGAGGAAGACGGTGACGATGGCACCCGAAGTGGTCAGGTTGTCCTCGCGGAGCATGCAGCCCGTGCCGTCGGTAGAGCAGATGTTAGCGGCGGCACACACCGACGTCGTCATGGTGACGCTTGAGCAGCTATTCGTGCTGGTGGAGTCGCATGCTGTCGTCTCGTACTCAGATGCCGTGGAGCATTGCAGGCTCGAGGTGGCAGTGCCTGTCGTCGTGCCGGTTGTGCTTGTCCCCGTCGTCGTTCCCGTGGATGTTGCTGTGGATGTCGCGGTGGATGTTGCTGAGGATGTTGCTGTGGATGCTGCAGTAGTCGTCACATCGGTAGTCGCCGTGGTATCGGTTGTTGCTCGAGCGAGGACCGGTTCTAATCGTGCCGTCAGTATACAGTGGTCTCTCCAAGTAGACCGTTTCGCTTCATGAGTTCTGCCTACCAGGTCCTGCCCGTCTTTTCAGCTCATCGGGGTTACTGTCACAGTACTTGAGCATCCAACGGGCTTCAGAGACAGACTCGTCGTTTGTGCAGCCAGCACTGACAAAGCACTTCTCAAGAGTGCTGGTCGAAATTGGTTCACCAGCATTGGCGAAGCAGTTTCGCAGGGCCGCCTTATTGCCACAGGCTGCGCCATCAGCTAAGTCGTCAGCCTTGAGATGCAGACATGTTGCTCGTGACACTGTAGCCGTTGCGATAGAGGGCAAGAGGAGCGAGACAAGTGTTGTTGATAGCGAGACACGCATTGCGGCGGTGTCGTACACTTCCAAGTAGTTCTCTTGTTGATATTGATTCGGGTTTAACGCAAGATCCTAAGAAGTAAATCTGAGGCGAACAGGTCCAAAGCTGCTTGCTGAATCCTCGCTTAGCCGAGTTGAGAAATGCGAACTCGGTCCGACAGCGGCACGATGTTGTGGCACGGGCAATTGAACAAGATTGAAAATTGTGAAAAGGATAACAATGAACCAAGACGCCGAAGGAGATGTTACCGACAGATCTGAATGAAGGCGAAAAGGGTCAAGAAGAGGACACACCCAGCCACAGCTCAGATGGGAACGGCTGATGGATATTAGGAGATCCGCCCACCACAAACAACGTCAAACTTTTGCAGCCACGGCTTCGTTGGTCTTGCTAGGGTCTATATTCTTAATCCACACATACGAACAATATACGACTGTATTGGTGAATGAGGGTTCCGGGCACGGGAGAAATATGGGGTCGGCTGGACTTTTGCAGGCGGTGTCACTGCATCGTTGGGCACGACGGCCGTGCATCAGGTGGGAGAAAGAGGGAAAGCCAACTCGGATAGGAGCAAAGCTGAGTTCCCGGCTTGTGCATACTACCGGTAGCTAATTTTAGTGTGGGCATGGAGCTGCGAAGTAGTGCGATCAAGCACCATCCTAGTTGGTTGCTCATCTGTGCCTTCCCAGGCAGCATCCTTGATTGGCCAAATTGATATCTTCAGGCTGACTGTTGGGGCAGACAGAGTATCCTCGTTTGGCGGCTTCCTGTTGAACAGTATACTTCGTGAGACTTCGCAGACAAAGGGTATACTGGGCGTCGCCGTGAAAACGCTGTTTGCGGCCGCGTCACCCTTGCGATCTCACAAAAAGGAGTCTTCCGACATGCGAATGAACGGAAATAGGGGTCTGACAGATGCGATCCATCAAATTTCTCAAATTCTCCTGCGTTCGCGACTCAGGACTCGCGGGGACCCTGAGGCAGCTTGGCCTGGGATGCTTGCGCTAAACTCCTTGAGTGCTCCAAAGTAATATTGGGGCTGTGGTAATCCCTGCATGCGCTTGGTCTGATAGGTAGTCGTGGCTGAGGCTGCCAGCAAATGGCTCGGTGAATAGGTACGATGGATACAGGGTGTCCAACTTCGTCATCTCGATAGTTGCATTATATATGGGCTAGATTCTGCGAGCCAGCTACAGCAACGTCAGTGCTTATCATGCCTTGTCCAACTCATGTCTGAATTGAGCCAATTTGAGCTTTCACAACCAACTAGCATTGAATATGGGTTGCCAGCAATATACATTAGATAAATCTCTGTTCAGTATGGTCGGTGCTACTCTCATTACACCAGCTATCAAGCCGTTGTTGGGGTCGTTGGAGACCACATGGCGGTTTCGCAGACCATGAAAATGCGGACCAAGCATGCTAGCTTGACCCCTTTTGCGAAGTTGAAACAGAGCCACCTACCCGCATATTCTGCTGCAACCACGTCTTGTCGTGGATGGTTGAATGGATGCGGCTGTCTCTTCAGGAAGATCGATGCCTGCTGTCACGCAAATAGTACAACGGTTTCACGGTTGGGCAGTTGGCGGGACGCATCATTACTGCAGTGCACGAACCAACAACAGGGCGCCAGCCCCACTACACTCTGTAGTTTAGAAAGCCAGGGATGGTTTATGGACAATGATCAACGGGTGATTTCGTTTTACACAAACCTCGTCATTTCTGAGAGCGAAAATGCCGAGCCAAGTGCTGGATACAAAGTTTATCGCGAGATAGCCGCCGTTGATAAGCGCTCAATTGTCCACGTGATTGACTGCCTTCTGCTCGAAACCTGCCCATCTCGGGAAGGAGTACGTCATCAGTGACTGTAGGCCACCAAGGCCCATATGGGTGAGTCCTCTCCAGATTCCAGAAAATTCAGCCAACATTTAAATATGTAAGACCTTGTTGATATCCTTTTTGTATCTCAACATTGAACTTCCTTATCTTCGCCGACTTGTCGTAACGCAGCCTTACAAAAATAAATAAACCCTACATCTACCTTCCCACTAAAACACAACTCAGATCTATCAAGATGCCTCTTGTCGTTCCAGGAATCACCAGCACTGGCTCTGGAGACAAGACCGAGGAGTGGTCCAACAAGCTCGTCGGCAAGAAGCTCTCAGACGAGTTCAATGACGAGACGGTTAGTCCAATCATTTGTCCCAACTAATCTCCAAGCCTACTGACGGCCGCCGTTTTCAGAATTTCTGCAAGAAGGATCTCCCGCAACAGTGCCGTGTCATTGAACCGGGAATGATGGTCACCAAGGACTTCCAGCCCGAAAGATTGAATGTCCATCTCAAGGATGATGGCACCGTCAGCCACGTTCAGCACGGTTAAACTGTACGCAAAAATTTGCTTGCCGCGATAGTAGGATGGTTGGGGAGGCGACACTTGGATATTGCCCGGTTTGCAGCTTTCGCGGGCATCTCAGACTTTCTTTACTAGTTCCCACACCACAACATGAGCAATGAAAAATGGCATCCTAAACTATCTAACCTCCTTGAACTATCCTCGCATATGGTCTTGTTGGTTCTAAAATGGTCGCGGACTGCATCATGACTTGCATGTTAACAAGTGACATGATACTTGGCTCTCCTACGAGACACGGAATCTGCCCCGCCATCCCACTTGCCCCTCGCTCGCCCAACTGCGGAACTGCGGGGCACTCTTCTAATTGACGACTGCCCCTCCAAACTTTCCCAAGCTCTCAACACCACTCTGAGCATCACCATCTACACGGGAATCAATCTCTTCCCTCGCGCCCCAGGCACAAATCCGTCAAGATGTTCAAGAAAGAGTAAGCACACTCTATTAGCACCTTTGAACTGCTTACCACCTAATAAACCACGCTAACCGTCTATCGATCACCAGATTGCCCACAGTCCCCAAATCCAAGCTGAAATCCTCAGTCCAGCGATCACTGCGGCAATCCCTTCTTACAACCTACCCGCTTCTTAACCGCTACATTGATGAAATCCTACCGAAAAAAGGCTCTCTAGAGGCCATGAAATTACCCGACCGCTACACGCTCTACGTCCTCGACAGCCAACCTTTGTTCTTCCAAATCGACACTGACACTCTGCTCCCCCACCTCAAGCTCGTCCACCGCTTTCCCGCCGGGTTCCCCAGTATACGCATCGACCGCGGCGCGATTCGCTTTGTCCTATCGGGCGCGACGCTCATGGCGCCGGGATTGACGAGCGCGGGCGGGCGGCTACCGAGTGGGGCGGGAGGAGACGAGGGGATGGATGAAGAGGAAAGGTGGACGCGCGAGCTGGAGAAGGGTGAACCCGTTGTTGTAAGGGCGGAGGGAAAGATGGAGGCTTGTGCTGTTGGGCTTTTGGTTGAGGGCACGAAGGAGGTCAAGGAGAAGGGGAAGGGACCCGTCATTGAAGAGGCGCATTACCTTGGTGATGGGCTTTGGAAGTTGAGCACGGATTAGATGTGTGATGGCAAGAGATTGGAGTTCATGGGACTGTTTGGGAGCATGCGGAACTTTATCCAAGCAAACGCCTTCCTGCTCGACAGACTGAAAGCCAATGTCTTCCTCGAGGGGCCACGAAACGCTGGCTTGGACCATGATTGGACGCTCCGGCAGTTCATTCGAGTGGGCTCTTGGATTGCACTTAGATGCCCAATACATGAGGGGTATAAAATACGACCTCATGCATTTCGCACCGGGGGGCTTTATGAGATACTGCCTCTGACTCGGGTGCACCAGGGCAGTATGCGCGGGCTTTAAGGAATAGACAGGGACGTGCGAAGTTCTCTATGCTGCGACTTATGATAACTGTTGGCCCAACTAATACCTCTTGTAATCATGATTCTTAACTTGGAAACTCGACGACTGTACGCAGCGCCTAGGTGCATAGCAAAAGACATGATTTATTCCGTGGCCAGAAGCATTATATAGCCATTCGCTTAAGATATCTGGCGAGTTCCGGGATTGAGTTCGAAGCCACATATGGTGTAGTACTTCGAGAATTAAGGTTTCAAGTCAAGCTCAATATTACTACACTCTACACTCCTTTACTACAAGGGACAGTCCAGAGCTACTATCATGTGCATCATGACAATGAAGAAAACTTATCGTTATATTTTTGTACTATTATAGCTAGCTCTCTTTATGACTAACTAGTATCTACTACTGTCTACTTTATTAATGTCTTCCAACGGCTATAAGTTCTAGACGGTGTTATTCTTTTCTCTAGGCTCAGATGATATGAAAACATATTCGAGCAAGCCTATACACGGCCAAGCAATAGCTCATATGGTTCTGTACAATCAAAGAATTACAGCACACTCGACCAGATGTTTAATTATTTGTTCTCCTTGTATGTCAACATATTGGTCGGTGTAGGAGTACGAGGCCTTCTGCGTCTTTGCCTTGTGTCATTGAGGTTGGCCCAGTGCTATTCTAAAGTCGACCATTCTAAGCATAATTGCTCTTCATAATAATATCTTTATTACCCGCCGAATCGGTTGCATTGATAGCTTCGAGCATGTAATTCCAAACTTCCCGTAGTCATACATAATCAAGGAACCTACTCTCCACATACCTTATTGTTGGGTCGTAACGGGTGACTACCCATGTCAATGTTGCGCAGTATTTCTGACGGGCGCGGATGTTGTATTCGATGAACTGCTTCGTTTTCCTGCTGCTGATATCATTTCTAATGCCCATTGGACATTCCACAACAGTGGCGCATATCCTCCAACTCATCAACTCAGCTTGCAGTACTTAGCGGTGCCTTCTTCCACTTCAGCGTTCATCAGCCAAAAGGGCACCATCAACTGAGGGCGGATCAAGTAGCGATCCATCACGAGGAAGTAAAGTCCGCTGCAGCCCCGATGTATCTCGACCCGGAAAAGATTCTACCTCAGATTTCGTAGCAAGCTTGTCAAACACACCTGTGTTCTCCGAGTTGTTCAGTATGGATGAACTTTGAACTTTTACGGTCAAGTAACAGTTCAAGAACACGTTCTGTAGCACGTGAGTCAATATCTTCTTGTCTTTTGTCCCTGCCGGCAGAGTCCTTCAAGTTGCCTTGAGAGACCTGTTTTGACTTTTGCTGTCAGCCCCATCGCTAAGATTCCTCTTGGCTTCATGGGATAAATAGCTCTTGGGTAGGTAAGCCTACGAATTGATACTAGTACCAGGTGAGAATCTGTTCTGCCCCTACTCAGTACAGGTCGAGTCTCACTCTTCAGCTATGCAGCAGCTTAATACAACTCAACTCATTCGTCATCCTACTCCAGCATCAAGAGATCGCTGTGTTACAAACTTCACCTGCCGGTGGTCTCCTCGCAAACTTACTCCTCATCCTCGATTTCAGCACCTTCTGGGGTTGCTATGGCCGCTTATGCCCGCACTTCAATCTCGAGTTTGCGCATACCTCAGCAACTTGCTCTCCCTTGCCACTACCAGCCTCTTGATCGCAACAGTTTCGCAGCTCCTCTCACAGGCAACCCCTAAAAAGATTTTGAAGCAGTCTCCGTGAGCATCCTTTATTCTCATAGCAGCATACGCTTGCTTCCTCGTCTAAACTCATTGCAGCATTTTCAAACTCAAGTCTATCCGAGTACCCAGGGTAGAGAAAATGCCCGATAGGATTGCGCTCGAGCTTCTCGCCGCGCAGATAGAAGGAAACGGAGCAGATGTAAAAGGCTGCAATGCTCTGATTCAGCGAAATAAAAAACTCTCCAAGACGCTCATTGGTCTTATCTTGCATTCGATTCCCAACTGCGATCTCCAGCCGATTGGATACACTATTGATGACGGAATGGACAACTTCATGAACTTCACCATTGGCAAACGCCTACAGACGGTTTTATTTGTACGTCCCTGGTCATGCGTATCTGATGAGTCATGGGCGTCGTCAATGTAACACTTGTTTTTGACGGCTTCGAAGTTGTTTATCTCTTTGCAGCTATTCTGCTTCTCAACTTGCTTCTCATAGAGGGGAAGGTCAACTGTTGAGTTTCATACCACCGCAGATGACGAATTGATATGCTTGATTTAACGCTGCCAATGCTAGGGCTCAAAGCGTTCTGCTTCTTCAGGACTAGGGGCTGGTAGCAGTCGCAGGCTTCGTTAATTGATGATGTTTTGAAAGGATGATCTCCGAGCTGGAATAATGAAGCATGTGCACTGAAGCTGTTTTCACTTGAGCCAGGTTGGGTGAGCCTTCTCGCGTCCTCCTGAAGATGTCCAAACAGTGTACATCGCTGTGGTCAGATATAGCTTGTCCAACTTCGTTACCCGATCCCTGCTCTAAAACACAAAAATATAGCGAACTCCCATAAGACCCTGGCAAAACCCAGCGGTGCATTTGGCGGATACTTCGTGGTGAGGATAGAATATGTATAACAAAATAAAACACACAACCAAGGGTGTAATCGCATGAATTAGCTCGGTATTTCAGCATATCAAACTGACGTAATGTAGTTGTTGTACCTGGGTGCGCCATTGATTTTGCCTTCCGCTATGTGGGAATACCTCTGAGGGTATTAACGGCATGCCAATAGTGGCAAGTACAGTGTAACCCAATATGTGAGTATAGTAAACAAGCATAAACATCATCTCAAGCAGTCAATTTCCCTATAGAGTTGAACTTTGGTTAGTTTATTTCCTGTTTTTTTTACGTCCCTTCAAACCTGAAGCACGAGAGTATAACAGCATATACAACGCAATTGAACCCCAATATAGTATGATTAATGTTGAATACTTGCTTAGTTGGTATAGGATTGGATACCAGGGATCAGTTATATCTACGAATCACGTGCCTATAAAATAGTCCCGGCTTTGCATCGTATCGCCGTCCCAAATCGTGCTCACAGTGCTATTCCCGTTGCTTTTGCTACCAAGTTCGAACACATACACACATATTTCGTGAATTCATACCTGTGCACATGGATGTTATGGCTGATGCCATCTAGGCTGTGACACCTGTGACACCATCAGATGAACGTACTTCCACGCCCTCCTCGTCTCTTGCCGTCTCTTGCTTTGCCCTTTTCTGATCCCGTTTGTACATGAAGGCCACAGCTGCTGTAATAACCGCTTGGGCTACAAAAGCAGCGACCGAGAAGATGAAGCCCTTTTTAAAGGTGGGCGAGTCCACTTGCGGATAGGTAAGCAATGGCAACCAGGCGTTGAATGCATATCCCAGTGAGTTCATGATTCCGATAACAATGGCGCGTTCTTCCGCATCAGCGCCACAGATCTCGTTAGCCCAACTGATAGAAAGTGGGCCATATGGAACGGCCGCACGCTGAAGAAGAAATGCAAACCACTTGAGCCCATCTGGAATATTCCAGATTGCTAGGACAAGGGCTGCGAATCCACCAAGGAAGGTCGAGAGAGACATGATGCGCGCACGGTGACGGATGGCGTCGGACACCATGGCGAAAGACACGGTGAGGACTAGCTGAATAGCTGAAGCGGCCGTAGGTATGATATTCTTATCGAGCGTTCCTGTCAGTAAAGGCTTGGCCTTGAGATTAACAACCTCTGATAACCCACAATTTGCTGGACAGATAAACCCTTGGCTTTGAGCCAGATAGACATGGGGTTGATACTGCTCGACGGTCCTGTATTGATGAAAATGATGTACAGGATCGAGAGGAGGTAAACGTGCCAACGGCCTAAAACCCACATCAGTATCTGACACAGAGTATGTACCCGTACAGTCTTACCAAAGATACGCTTGAATGCTGAGCGTCCCAATCTTGTACGTGGTGCCCTGCCGATACTTTCCATGCGTCTCTTGGCCAGGACACGATCCTATACATCGGTTAGAAGGAAGGAGGACGGCTTATCGAGAGAGCAGCACACGTACATTTTCATTGAGATAAAAGGCCTTCGTGTCTTCGGGGAGATCCGGCAGCAAAAAAAAGCCAGCAATACAGATTGGGGTGCTGATAATTCCGTCCATAATCTGTGCCCGTGGTTAGATTAAGATTCTTGCAAATCGACTGTCGCTGAGACTCACAAACAGCCATTTCCACCCAGGGAGTCCGCCAACCCCGTTGAGCCCCGTGTACACCCCAGCCTGAAGATATCCTGAGAACATGCTAGCCACGGCTGACGAAGCGTGGAATATACAGGCCCGTTTCCCTAGTTCCGATGGTTTATACCAAGATCCAAGAATGGTATGCGCTGCCGGGTAGAATATTGACTCGGCGACTCCGACAAAGAATCGGATTATGATGACATGATTCGACGTTTTTGCAGCGGCAAGACAGAAGGTTAAGAGAGTCCACAAAAGCTCGCACGACGGAACCCAGATGGAGGGCCGAACCTTGGTCAAAATGACTTGTGACGGGATCTGGCCAATGACGTAACCAACCGTCCAAGCCGTGTCAATAAGATTAATCTCGTTGCCATTCATAGACAGGTCTTCTTTCATTCCACTAACGAAAGCATTGCTTATGTTTGCTACAGACTCTCGATGTTATTAAATGCCACTTGTATATAAGGCAGTCTCAGAGAAGGGAAGAATGAGGGTTACCCACTTTGATCCAAATTCTTGATGAAGTAACCAAACGACAACATGGTGATCAAGAACATGTCAAGCTTCTGGATGAAGACGCGTTCCTCGTGAGATCTTTCCGGCTCATAATCCCATATATACGACCACCACGGTGCCTTTGGCTCGACTGCTTCGAACTCGTCCGAAGGCCCGCGGCTATTCTGGGACGGGCTGTTGACCACCACCTCCTTTGGCGGCTCATCTTTGCATTTGACGACCATGAAGGGCAATAGTGGAACGACTTCGGATGGATCACAGATTGAAAGTGATCGGCGAAGTTTGGACCTGGTAGTGTTAGTCCAAAATTCCGAACAGATGCAAGCTCAGTAGGAAATCGACGTCGGCTCACGCCTACATCTTGAATACATCTCTGTAGTGACCCATGTATATTCGGACACCGGGATAGGGAGATGTAGCGGAGATTCTGAGCTCAAAACCAGTAACCTCGCCGTTGCGAACCCACACTACCTGCAGCGGATTGCATCTGAATCAGTACTAGACAATAAATACAGGGGAGGCAAGGCCTTTAGATACGTCTCAGGACTCAAATCCAACCATGCTAATTGGACCTTTGGCTGTCGCAATGGCGGGGTTGGCTGTCGTGATATATTTTGCGATGAGGTGCTTCAGGGGGGGGATATTGTCATTGGCTAGTTGCCACCTGATTGGTCTATGTGATCTCTTCAGTCGTAAGCGCACTTGGTACTAGCCACGAACAGTAGAGAAGCAAACTTTGGTCCGCTATGGCGAGCTCGTTCGTGACATGTTCTCATTCCATAAGCCCGTTTTCAAGATTATAAATAAGTTCTGCCTGTGTTGTCTTGGAGACATCTCTGGTCTTTAGAGTCGCAGCAGACACAATGGCTTAGTACAACAATGCCAAAGAGTTACCGACTTCATGTGAGAAATGAGCATTGCCCACTTTATCTGAAAGGACATGATTCATTATTTGGATTACCTCCTTCAAGGGCAGTATAGGTCAATTTCCTTCTATCGAAAGGTCGTGACCATGTCTGAGTTCCTATTTTATATGCGAGGCATATATCCAAGAGACGACGGAGCCAAGGGATCATCGCACGGCGACATGTGCGTTGAAATCCACACTGCGCGGGTCCATCCGCACAAATTGACGCAGTGATGCCTCGGGCTTGATCATGCACGAACTCGTGTTGGCCGATCCGCACGTCGTGGTACATTGACGACGTACTATCACAGAAATTTACCTTCCCAAGTCTACCAAAGTGCCTATGTATACTCCATTGGGGCGATGTTTGCCGAGAGCTTTCAGCACGCGGTGACAGAATCTTACCGAATAATGAGGCGGCTGTTTACGTGACTGTTCACTAAAATCAAAACCACCATGGCCAACGATCTGTGTGATACCGTTGAGCGGGCTGATATCTTCACAAAGGTCTCAGCCACTTGTGTGTCTTTCAGGTCATAATATCAGGTATTGCTAACAGCAATTCAGGACGTATTTACGGTCTTTCTCCTAATTGGTGAAATTTACTAGCTGCTACTCTCAATGAAGTATAAACGTGTATGTGTTTATATATATATATATCGCTACCTCAATTATTTATAGTATATGCGATCTTTGGGAAGGATCGTTTCCTTTTTGCTTCTGTAACATGTGCGGCTATAATGGCCATTCATGCTTAACAGTTCATTGGGCCCCTACCTCCATGCTTAATATGCAATTCAACTTCCATGAGCACCATATCTCCTGGAGGATTTATGCTCTTGCAGCTTCCACTGCCATGCTTTGCCCTGAGGCTATCACCAAACACTGATCCCCGATCTCTTGTTGACTTCTTTTGATGGAGCAGTGTGTATTATATCAAGCTTGAAGCTATCTCTTTCGTATACTTTGTCTCAAGTTTAAGTGTAGCCATACAACATTTCCCACATTGATATTGACTTTAGAGAGATATGTCAAACTCAGAATGTAAAGTGAAAGTAAAGTCGTTCTAAAGCTAAAATTCATGAGTAAAACGTTGTATGATACGTAATTAGAAAACCGTACAATGCAGGCCCGCCTCAGCCCCGGAACTCATACCAGGGCTGGAGTGACATGCAACCATCGCTCAGGCCCAATTCAAGATGAATTAGTGATTAAAGTTGTGATCGAAGGCTAGGAAGTATGGAGCGACCATTCCAGGGCCGTTTGAGCCTTTTTGGAGAGTTGAGGTGACCACTACCCAGATATCTGATTTATATTTAGCTGGGGGCGTCACTAGCATGCCGTGATGTGGCCTAAGATACTTCATGAGAAGTTGCCCCAAGATTCTGGCGCGCCACAGATACGCAAGCCATATGACAGGCTTCAAATTCAGAGGAATAGAGCTGGCACGTCAGGTTGTAAGGCTGCTTTGGACGTCTTCGGCTTTCATGAATTGTCTACATGGACCGTCCAATGAACACGTGAAGAGCAGCTGTACTCAGTGTATACTGTACAACATCTTCATTAAGACTTATATACGATATTCTGATAGAGTACCTGGAGAATCAATGTTCTGAGTTACGAGGATTCCTATTCGCTATGTCATAGAAATATGACTTGCTGTGCTTATGCCATCCTTGTGCCAAGCCTGAAACTCCTGGGATACAACGGAAATGGGGTATTATCCTGACCAATGCAAACAGAAAAGTAAGCGCGAGGCTGAGAAAACCCGGTGTGCGCTGGAAGGATTGGGCAATTGGTGGTGACCGGACTGACACAACGTCGGTCATCAGACCATATAGAAATGATCGTACACATGTTCGGACCAAGGAAGTTGTGAAATACAAGGGTCCCATATAAGGTACTCGATACCAGCATTCATAAGGGATCAACGCTGTTTTCACTGTTGATGTTCGGCTGAGATGCGCGGTTGAGCGATGCCATCGGAGTCAAAACACCTATCGGGAATTGACGTCGTTCTGGTCTTCTCCTCGATTTCGTGCTCAGCAGAACTGTCAGACTATGTTGGCTCAGCGCCTCAACCAAAGAATGCTAAGCGTTGAAGACAAGTGCGTTAATGATATGCCCTTGCTGCCAGCCCTGGGCTTGGAGGGACGAGCTCTCCTTAAGGATCTTGCCCATGTAGGCGACTCGTATACGCTTGGTGGCAGGAAGCTACGCATATGTTAGTGGTGACGAAAAGTGTGGGCAGGATGGCGGATGACGTACCTTAGCCTCTTCCTCAATCTTACGGGACAGTACCCTGACGCTTTCCTCCGAACCAATATTGATGATAACATCTCTAGCGTTCTCGCTCAAACGGGCACGGACGTTAACGAGGTCTTGGACATTCTCAACTGCTTTGCCCTTTTCTTCGCGGCGTCGCAGGGTCTCGTCAACTTCGAGTGCGTCGGTGGTATCCCCAACCTCGACGTCCGGGCCAAGACCATCCTCTCCTTTGCGGTCTGCATCAACGCCAGCAGTCTCCGCGTCTCTGTCATTGGCTATATTGATGGGATCGCTGACAATCCACTCTGGTAGAGCATAATGGTTTCCCAGCGAGTCGTAGGCTCCATTCGCAAGATCGCCGGTGGGGAGCGTGATGTCGGCAGCTTTCAGAATGCCCTGGGCAGTAGCCATGGCAGTTGCACCCTCATCATACGCGTTGGGCTCCCAGAGGACCTCGAGAGCAACCTTCAGCGTCTGCCAGACCTCGGGTCGGCCTGTCACCCGGGTGTCAAAGAAGTCGGCACGCTCTTGGGCTAGCTGGGTGGGTGTCCATGTTCGGTTTTCGGCGGCCCATCGGTGGCGGCGCAGGGGCTTGTCGATATGCTGGGACAAAGGCTGCTGTTGATGGCTATGTCTTCGGGATCGGTGGGTGTTGGAGTTGGGGTGCGAGGGGGAGTGCGACTGCGAGATTTGGCCGCTCTCCTCAGGTGCCGAAGCTTGAAGTTGGGGTGAGTTGATTGCTCGAGCAGAGCCGCTTGGCGCGCCGCTGGGATAGGGAGCATTGGGGCCCACAGGACGGGAGAAACAGCAGCCCTGCCATATTGATGGTTAGCATGTTGACCATAAGGACTCTGAATGGCAGTTGTGGAAAGGGTTGGACTGGGTTGCAGCTTTTCGGATGGACAGAGCTGCCCTACGGGAGGCTGCTGACTTACCATGGCACCGACTTGAGATGGTCTCCTGTTACAAACAAGGCTTGGAGGACATTGTGTGCACAAAAGTCGCAAGACTATCACTACTTAAGTCTGAGCGCGGCTGTGTGAGCAAAAGCGTGAAGAGCAAATCTGCGGAATCAAAGTGGAATGACTTCGGAGCTAGCGCGACGAGGTCGATAATGCCAAGCCTTCTTAAAGCTATCACTGACAAGGGTTATTGACCCCCAGTTGCCCCGCAATGAGGCTTTCAAGTCCAATGGAGGACCCAGGGCAGGTAGGGCCCCATGATGTTTTGGCACCAGTGAAAAGTGCCATGCTCCAGTACGTACCTCGCCAAGATTATTAGACAGCTCTCACGAACAGCTACTACAAAAGAATGCGTGGAAGTAGAGAGGCAAGTTGTGATTGTGGATTCGACCTCTCACTAAGAATACAAGCGCTTTGCAAGCACTGTTGACAAAATGCATACGGAGCTTCACGGAGATGCGAAACGCCAACATTATGCGATTGGCAGATCCAGACCTATTCGCATGTTCAATAAACTCCTTTATCGATCATTATCTTCGTAACCCGAATCTTCTGCAATGACATCATCTTCAACCACCACTCCTTGAATGTGCAGCCTATCCGGGTGCTCCTCAATCAGCTTGAAGGCACTCTCAACCTCGACCTTTCCCACATCGGCCTCATTCTCAGGTATACACCAAATCTGGATGCAGCCGAGAATAGCAATCGCCGCGCAACTATACCACGCGGCCAAACTACCCCCAACACTGTATATAATACCCACGAGAGGCGGGCTGACGGTTCTTGCAGCACAACAAGCACTCATGGCCAATCCATTCACTTTGCCCAACACCAGACTCGACGGGCAAGCGTTCTTCAGCAAGATCAGGGCACATGGCACACAGATGATGCCAAAGAAATTCTGGAGGAACATGGTCACGTAGATGCCAAAAGGCAGAAGCCATGCCGGCTCGGTGCCGAGAAGCAGGGAAAGGAAAGGCATAGGTATGTAGGACAGTGGGTACAGGAGAACGGTGACGAGGAACGAGCGCCATACACCGACATTTTCGACGAAGACGGGAAAGATGAGCCCTTGGATAAAGAGGGCGATGATGCCGTTGACGGCCATGTATGTGCCCACGTCATGAATGGTGAAACCTAAACCACCATATATGTCAAGGTGTGGTCCCAACTCAACCGCAGGGTCCCGTTTATCGAGGAGATAGATGGGCAAGACAGACCCGAAGGCCATTTGGTGGTAGGATATCAGGACCAGGGAAAAAGTAAGCATGATGATGGTGAAGTTGTACCATTTCTGCTTTGGAGGCTCTGGCTCTTCGTACTGCTCGTACTCATGGACATGGTGTTGGTGGTGGGAGGCTCCCAGGACAGCGTGGTCGTGGGGGAGGCGAACTGAATGGATGGTGCCGAAGGAGGACCGCCGGAGATCGAAAGTCTGGCCAGTGGCGGTCGGGAGGCCTTCCTCAAGGAACAAGGGTTTGGGCCCGCCTTCACGGATGCTGCCGACAATGGACCGGGAAATGCTGGTGACGCGGAGAAGTGGAGACGTCTCATTGACATCTTGGTTGGCAACTTTTCCGTGTCCATGGCTACCGTCTTCCTGACTTATGAACATAGGGTTTGTCTCTTCGAGAAGAAAAATGCCCTGGATGACAGCTATGATAATAGTAGCCACTGCCACCAGATTGGGCAGGAGGTAGGGAAATCTCCCGAAAACCCCGTCCACGGGAAAGACAGAAGGATAAAACCGAGCGGGCTGAGCCAGAAAACCGCCCATAGCCGATCCGATGATGGATCCCAGTGCCCATACGAAAGGCTGCACTGCGTACGCCTTCGGCTCGTGGTCCGGATTCTTTACCATCTCAGCTACCATGGTCTGCATTACGGCCACATTTCCGTTCAACGCGCCGCCGACGAAGCGTGCCAACAAAGCAACCCAGTACTGTTTGGCGAGCCCGAAAATCAAACTCGAGATGGCCACGCCCACGAGCCCAAATAAGACAACGGGCTTCCGGCCATATCTATCAGAGACGACACCCCAGAGCATGGCAGTGAGAGCCTCGGCAACGGCGTAGGCCGAGACGAGCAGTCCCGCGTAAAACTCGGCATTGGTTGCATCACCGCCGTGCAGGTCCTGGACCATTACGTACGTGTACGCCAAAATGGAATTGAACGCAATCGGTTCCGAGAAGCGACATATTGCTGTTGGCGTATCTCATATCAGTCTCCAAGAGCGTAGTAAGGTGGGTAATGGCGTGAAATTCACCGAGAATTGTAAGCTGCTTGGTGGGGAAGACATCGTCCTCATCCCTTGCCACCTTGTTCAATTGTCCATCCGCCTGCGGCTGCTGCGCGTGTTCCATGGCTCTGGCGTCGTCTCCTCTTCTCTTCCAAGGGAAACAGGAAGAGAATTTCGAATTGAAGAAGACGAGCCTGCAGCCCAGTTATTAAACGTTGAGCTGCTGCGTTCAACGATATTGAGAAAGCATGGGGAATGACCGGCGTACATGTAAAGATGATCGCATCGGGCGGGTGCAGAGGGTCTTTGG
Organism: Pseudomassariella vexata; assembly: GCF_002105095.1. Lineage (NCBI taxonomy): Eukaryota > Fungi > Ascomycota > Sordariomycetes > Amphisphaeriales > Pseudomassariaceae > Pseudomassariella > Pseudomassariella vexata. The sequence goes on from NW_024467964.1 coordinate 1,351,495, forward strand.
ATCCATGCAGTTGCATCTTGGTCAACAGTAGCGCGGTACTTATCAGATGCTGGAGGGACCGTAAATATACGAATTTGGGCCCACACAGGCCTTGGATTGGCTGCCGAAGAAGCGGTCGCAGATAACGCAGCGCTCAAGCCCCGTTTCTGTCACGCCCGGACCGACACTCCGGGCCTAATCGAGTTAAACGCCTGGCTGCCTTGCAGAACGCGACGACGTCCAGGAGCCTAGTAGAACCAGCACTGGAGCATCTACGATGCTCGTAGATTGCTCTTTGCCGCTGTGTCGGTATTCCCGTTTGGGCTATGTCGTGCTTTCGTCATCGTCGCTCAAGTGCTGTTGTTTTCCGACAAGCAACGGTTGTTGTACAATGACAGTGGATCCAGGGAGACATATGTACGCAGCATAGATAATATCGGACAGATACCGCGGTCAATGTCGTGGTGCCAAACCCCGCAATCATGCGGGGCTTGATTGGACAACTGGCAGCCGAGTATGTCGTGTTTCTGTTGTGTTATTATCAACGAGCGCAATTTCTATGAACTTGTTGCGCATTGCGTCATATGGCATACCGAGTATATGTCGAACAAATAGGTTGGATTCAAGTACAAACCTACCGTACATATGGCGGACTCTATGAGGGTGGAAGGGACGAGTTGAAAGTCAATATCAAGGTCATAGTTAGACATTTTATGATCATTACATGCTGCTTAAGTATACCCAGCTGTAGATCAAGTTCTCGACAGATGGAATAGCATAGGAAGTCAAGGCTTGTATACCGGCTACTCACTGCCCCAATCACAAATTAGCTATAGCAGGGATATCATTTTAAATATTAACATGCGTGATATCTCTATGACATCCATTTATAATAGTCGTAGCTATAGACCACCTTGTCCCCTTTCTAACATCACCTTCCTGCTTAAGTGAGTAGCGACAAGCAGAACAAGATTGTCATCCTAACGTGGCATTACATGTCGCGAAATCATATTTTCTCTCAGGTAGTTTCTACGTCCCAGTTGCTGTTTTGATTCTCAATAAGCACCTGGGCTATTTATTTCTCACTGCAATTGTCTGGAGCTCCTTTATCGTCTTAGGCTACCTAAATTTATATACAGATGTTCTAAAAGTCTGGGGATTACCCCGCTAAAACATCAAACTGCTACAGGGTACTTCTATACTAGGATTTAGCTATTTCTCTATGCTTATAGGCGATTTTAGAAATAAAGTAGAATTAAAATAAAACTTAGCGTATAGAGGTCAGTATTTTATATATTTACAAATATTCTGAAAGGTTTTTGAACTTTCGTTAATAACTTCTTCGAACATCGTTGAATTATCGAATCGAGTAGGGCAATCGATTCCTAGGGAGTGTTTACTGTAACGAAACCTTTAATAGTTTAGCTGCGTAAACCACTAAAGAGTCTGTAAGGGTTTGTGCTAGTAAGTAAGTCCTGCTGCGGAGTCCTCAAGCAATAATATCGGGGTCTGACGTATGGAGTAGAGTGCTTTGGGTAACTGAAGTATTCAAGTAGGGTAATTAGGAATAGAGTCATTTATAACGAAACCTCTAATAGTCTAGCTGCGTAAACCACTAAAGAGTCTGTAAGGGTTTGTGCTAGTAAGTAAGTCCTGCTGCGGAGTCCTCAAGCAATAATATCGGGGTTTGACGTATGGAGTATAGGGCTCTGGGTAACTGAAGTATTCAAATAGGGTAACTGGGAATAGAGTCGTCAAGGCAGTTTGCCTCATCAATGGGTTAGATTGATGCTTAGATTGATCACTGAAGTAGAGACTGTCTATCTATGAAATGCCTGGGAGTCCTGTCCCTTATATGCCCATCTCTCCTTCTGTCAGAGAACAGAATGCCATAGGCACCAGTGGGTGTCAGAACACTGAACGCAGGACACCGGCGGGCCGCCGGAGGGGTGTTTCGGACAAAAGACTCCCGAATCATGATTACAATCTATGTGAAGCTTTAGGATGACGAGAGTCAAGATCCTTGGCATCGCCGACCCTGCTGTTATGCCGGGTCCAAGCGGCGGCCTAGCTATCTATATAAGGATCATCTCGAAGTAGGATAGGGAAGGAGTTGTCAGAGCCACAAGTGTCATCCGAGGCGGGCCGGCTTCCACCAGGTAGGAAGCCGTTTGTGGCGGCTAGAGAGCCGCTTGGGGCGAATGAGAGCCGTTGAAGCCGTTTGCAGCGGATAGGGAATCGCTTGGTTGCAGATAAGGAGCCGCTGTCCAAGATATTGGCCGAAGTCGGAGGAACACAGACATACGGAAGCAAACATCCAGAATCCAAGAGAGAACCTCGGCTGGCTATAAGTAAGGAGTCGAGACGGAGGAAGATAGAGAGGGCAGAGATCAATGCATCACCGTGGGCACCCCTACCTGAGACCGCCAGTGACCACCCGGTGCTACGTAGGAGGGACGCCCGTTACTCCCCATCACTCTGTACTATTGCCTTCGGCCTAGCCGTACCCTGACACAATATAACCCATTGGTGAGGCAAACTGCCTTGACGACTCTATTCCCAGTTACCCTACTTGAATACTTCAGTTACCCAGAGCCCTATACTCCATACGTCAGACCCCGATATTATTGCTTGAGGACTCCGCAGCAGGACTTACTTACTAGCACAAACCCTTACAGACTCTTTAGTGGTTTACGCAGCTAGACTATTAGAGGTTTCGTTACAATAAATTACCAACCTATTCCTAGTTACTAGGCTAGACCTTCTTAACTTTACTACGTCGATTAGCGTATATAACGACTATTAATGACATAATTATACCTATTATAAAGCCCGTCTCGTCGAAATTATAGAAATCCTTATCTTAGATACTTATAGCGAAACCTCTAATAGTCTTGCTATATAAAATACTAAAGTATTATATAGGAGTGTATAATACCAAGTTCTACTAACGTAGTCCATAAGCGAACGGGTCACCCAACCGAACGGGTCACGCCCATAGCAAAAAATAGAACTAAACTTCCTAACTTTACCACGCAACTAATTCTCGATGGATTCTGCTCAAAAAGAATCTCAATTACTCCTTGCAACTCAGGCCATCAGAAATGACTCAACACTTACCCGTGCCACGCCCCACCTTTTTTGATTTCGCCGAAGCTCACCAACTAAAGTTGGTGCTGGACACCAAGTTCGCCAGGACACCAAGTACGCCAGATTTCGCAAACATCCATCATTACACTACCATTTAACCACCAAAACGACGAAATTTTCGAGCTCGCGATGGCTTCACGTCTGTACGATGCCGTTCAATACGCCCTAGAACATCCGGAAGCCCCAAAAACGAGGGTGGCAGCTGCTTTCAAAGTCAAACGCGAAACCCTCCGCGATCGCGTCAATCGCCCTACAGACACCAAACAGCACGGCGGCAACAACAAGACCTTTACCAAAGCCGAAGAAAAGGCTCTTTGCAACTACATTGATCGGCTTGATCGAATCAATCTGGCTGTTCGCCCGGAGTTTGTTACAGAAGCTGCCAATCTGATCCTTTTGAAGCGGCTTCGGGCAACGGATAGCGAAGGCCGGCCGATTGAAATCCCTACAGTCGGTACGAAATGGACCACGCGCTTTCTAAAGCGTCATGGATACTTCCATCGAACGCAAAAACAGCTTCAAGCTGAACGTCAATCTGCTGAGGACGTCGAGTCTATAACGCTCTATTACGAACGGCTTCGGACGGTTATTCTAGAAAACGGGATTGGCCCTAATGATATCTGGAATATGGATGAAACTGGGTTCCGGATCGGAGTAGGCAAGAATCAGCTAATCGTAACCAAGCGGAAACGCGCTCACTACTTCGGCTTGCCAGAAAATAGGGAATCTGCTACTATTATCGAAACTATCTCTGCTGGCGGCGCTTCTATCCCGGCATTTATCATCCTTCAAGCAACTGTTCATATGGCTCAATGGTACCAACAAAGCCTCCACCCCGAAACGAAGATATGCCCAGTCGATACTGGGTATCCAAATGATGAGGTCTGCTTAGAGTGGTTAAAGCATTTCGAATACCAATCCAGAAAGTCGCAAAAGGGCCGTCGCCGTTTATTAATTATAGATGGCCACGGTTCACATCATACGAAGCAATTCATCCAGTTCTGCGAAGATCACGATATTATCCCCTTTGGATTGCCACCTCACCTTACCCATCTTTTGCAACCGCTAGACGTAGTGGTTTTTCAACCGTACAAACACTACCACGCAAAAGCGCTAGATCTGCTGGTTCGTGATGGCGTTCAGAACATCTCCAAACTGGAGTTTTTGTCAATTATCGAAAACGTACGCAAGTCTACTTTCAAGAGAAGTACTATCGAATCGGCCTTCCGAAAAACTGGCATCTATCCATTCAATCCTACCCTAGTTTTGCAGGAGGTCTATGAACGGCAAGCCAAAACACCTACACCATCACCACCACCTCATTCTTCCTCTATCGATAATACTCCGACTACTCTACGACAAATTCACAAAGTAGCTGTACATATTGAGAACTCCCTTTCGGACCTGAGCTTGGTCTTAGCCCCGAATTCGCCACCAAGCTAAATCGGTTTATCAAAGGGTCCCTGATCAACGCTACGGAGCTGGTCCAAGTTAAACGGGATCTTGGCCGCACCAAATACGCCGAACGAGTTGCAAAACAGCGCCGATCAATGAAGAACTATCAAATTCAATCCGGAGGAGTTTTATCTGTTTCAGAAGGCCGGGAAATGGTCAAAAAAAAGGTTGAAAGTGAAGTCGTCAAGGCACAACGGATTTTGGATAGCCATAACGAACGTATAAAAAAGACCGCCAAGAAGGCCTTTTCAGAAGCAGCCAAAAAGTCCAGGCAATGGCGAAAAGATGGCAATTTGAAGCCAGCAGAGATTGTAACTACAGGTGGTGTGGTTAAGCAGCTACGTCGGTTTTAGTTAATAGCAGCTATTTTTGCGAAATCTGGCGTACTTGGTGTCCTGGCGAACTTGGTGTCCAGCATCAACTTTAGTTGGTGAGCTTCGGCGAAATCAAAAAAGGTGGGGCGTGGCACGGGTAGTATCCGACGTGCTGCAACAATCTACAAAGTCTCGAATACTACTCTCCAGGCGCGTCTTCAAAAACGTCAATCACGTCGCAATATCGAAGCCAACGGTCGGAATTTAACAAAACTAGAAGAAAATCCGATTATCCAAAGGATAATTGAGCTAGATTAGTAAGCATTTCCTCCCCGGCTAAGTGCTGTTGAAGATATGGTAAACCGACTGCTACGCGACCGCGACGCGTTACGCGTCGGCAAGAACTGGGCCTCCAACTTCGTTAAGCGACAACCACAGCTCAAGACGGTATTCAGCCGTAAATACGACTATTCTCGGGCCTTATGCGAAGATCCAGAGCTTATTTAAGGCTGGTTTGACCTTGTGCGCAATACGATTGCGAAATATGGGATCGCCGATGCCGACATCTACAATTTCGACGAGACCGGCTTTATGATAGGTCAGATTACCGCATCGATGGTTGTTACGAGCTCTGAAAGGAAAGGCAAGCCTAAGCTAGCCCAGCCTGGCAATCTGGAATGGGCTACGGTGATCCAGGGCGTCAATTCCCAAGGCTGGACGGTCCCGCCATACATCATTGTCAAGGGCCAATACCACCTCTCTTCCTGGTACAAAAATGACGCATTGCCGAAGGACTGGAGGATCGCCGTGAGCCCAAATGGTTGGACTACGAACGAATTGACCGCAGATTGGCTAAAACACTTTGACAAATACACCAAAGGCCGGAAATCGGGTGTATATCGCCTTCTTATCCTGGACGGCCACGAAAGCCACCATTCCGACGCCTTTGAGCAATATTGCAAAGAGAACAAGATTATTACACTTTGTATGCCTGCCCACTCTTCTCATATCCTCCAGCCACTAGATGTGGCATGTTTTGCGCCGTTAAAAAAGGCCTACGGCTCGCAAATTGAGAAGCTCGTCCGAGCCCGGATTTCGCATATCACAAAGGAGGACTTTCTTCCGGCATTTTGCGACGCGTTCAAGAAGAGCCTGACCGAAAGCAATATTCGTGCAGGCTTTCAAGGGGCTGGGCTTGTGCCTTTAAGCCCAGATATTGTTATTGAGAAGCTGGATGTGAAATTACAGACTCCAACGTCCTTCCGGCCCCCTACGCGGGAAACCCTTCCTTGGGCTTCTCGGACGCCAAACAACCCAACCGAGGCTACTTCGCAATCCGAATTTATTAAATCTCGAATTTCCAGGCATCAAAATAGCTCCCCGACGTCAATTTACGATGCTATCGACCTTATGATCGCCGACGGCCTGACGAAAGCATTGGCTTCTGATCAACACAAGACCTTCGTCCGACAGATAGGCCTCACCGATGTGGCTATGAAAATTCAGCAGCGGCGGATGCGGGAACTAACAGTTGAGGACTTCAGCAGAATGGAATATAACCTTGTGGGAGGAGAGATTGACTTCCATCTTGACTGATAATAGGATTGTTTGGAACAGGAAGAATGACCTAGAGATCTGGAAGGCAGTATGTCAGCATGGTCCTGCGGACAATGCTGAAGTGGTGTGTCAGATAGGGCACCTGGTTCCTAGGTTCAGAAATAATATGGCACTAGAGAAGACTAGTGTCACTTAAAGTTCAGAAGGCGAAAGGAACCCCTTTCCCAAAAGTAACACCAAAGTTACTGTCCACTTAGGGGTCAGACACCTGAACAATATACCTCCGATATGTTCTAAAGAATCAATAAAAGACAGAGCAACGGGAGTTCGAGAGGACAGAGAACAATATACCTCATTCATATACAATCTTACGCACTTCTGACTACTCGATTGGACACACGTGATATTCGACAATTAAGACTCTCGAAGGAGCAGCTGCACTCCATGCTAAACGGTCGGATTGGGATCGATTCAAGGAATGGACAGCACGGTGGTTAGACCGATCCAGAAACGCAGAAGCCAATATTGCGGAGACGCTTGAAGAAGCAAAACAACGACCGGATCAACATCCCCAAGACTTCGACATCTATCTCTCCTCGTGGGAGAGTAAAAGACCTCCGCGACCCTAACCCGATCGTGCCCTTTATTTCTACGGGAAATTACAGGAAGATCTTAGGTTGAAAATCAGGGAAGCGGCCAAGGGGACATTACCTCAAAACCGGCAGGAAATGGTGCACCTTGCGACCCTCTACTGGGACCAGAGATAGATGTCGAAGTCTTGGGGATGTTGATCCGGTCGTTGTTTTGCTTCTTCAAGCGTCTCCGCAATATTGGCTTCTGCGTTTCCGGATCGGTCTAACCACTGTGCTGTCCATTCCTTGAATCGATCCCAATCCGACCGTTTAGCATGGAGTGCAGCTGCTCCTTCGAGAGCTGCAGCTTGGCATTCCCCTTCCCAATTCTCTTGACAAACTAGCTCTATCTTGGATAAGGCAGTGCGAATCATCTGTGCCGGGTTGTCATCGTATAGTCCCGGGGCAGATAAGAAGCATCGATCTAGCTTAAGGAGCTAGGCGTTTCGCTCACGAATCGTGAATCTTTGTTCGAAGATTGGTATATCGTTTGATGGGTCGATATCCTTTGTCTTCCTTTTACCCTCATGAGACCTAGATCTCGACGACCGACGGCGCCGTCCGATACGTTGTCCTCCGATTAGTTCCGCCGCTATCTTATCTTCTCGGTCCGCTAATTCCTTCCATTCTTCAAATCGTTAGACACGCGTACGTTTCGCCGCTAAGTCGGCGTCGGTAACTTCAAGGTTTGGCGACATTTCTGGGGGTGGGGTAGTAGGTTCCGAGGAGGATGTTCCTGCGTCCTCTCTATGAGCTGTCTTCCCGGCCCTAGGATTCGACATAATTGTGGGTAGCCTATGTGGAAGTTTCCTAATTGTAATAAGTGAGGTGTAAGTAGAGGCCAGGCACAATCGTCAATTCCTAACGCCAGTATCAATTAGGTACAAAGAAGGAAACTTGCCCCTCCAAGAGTCCTTGGTGCTTCGAGCACTATTTGAGTGTCCTAGAAGGTTTTGTTGAAACGCCATCGGATCGTCATGATCTTGCCCGCTTCTCCAGGCGGGCCCGATCGCGACCTTCTAGCCCATTCGAATTCTAGCTTGTGACATAGAGAGATAGGTTATAAAAGTTAAGGGAGCGTATTTTAGGCAAAAGTGCGGGACTCGCTTGTGAACTACGTTAGTGATTATACAGTGTTGCACGAATTTTCGTGTTAGCGTAAAGTAGTCCCCATACTTATAGAGCCTGACTGATGCGTGCACCTAGGGGGGAGGATGCTATAATGCAGCAGTGCGCAACGTTATAGTATCTAATTGAATGGGATTCGCCTAACCAGTGGGTCCTCCTACCTTTTCGTATCACTGACTATAGATAATCTAGCACTACATTGTGATCATTCTTCTAACGCAAGGTAGAGTACCTACTTAATAACTTTTATAAGCTTTCATCGCTAGTTTTTCAGCTGTTGTATACATATTATACTAATAGCGTAGCTGTAAGGAAAGAGCTATCATAGCGGGCCGGTTATAGCTGATAAGCTAAGTCGGGGGGGTTTCGCCCCCGATCCGTTAGAACCCTGGACCTGTGACGACTGACACATGGACGATAAGCAGGGACATCCTGACATGGCCTGCCCTGATCTGGACGAGCGCGTTCCCCTTACAATAGGAGAACGGCCAGACATACTTGTAACCCTTTCCTTCTCTTTCTTCCCTAGTTTAGTATTCAACAATAGAGATGCACTGATATGCAACCTTGATTCGTACCTATGTGCCTCTGCCTCGTTACAGGACCCACCTAGTTAAAAAGGATATCTCGAGGCTCTCCTACCTAACTTAGGTTCCTTACGAATCGGTCTTACAATATATGTACCTATAACCCTAACGTATTATAGCCGCTCTTTACACTACCTAACTACTATCGTAAGACGTGTGGTATCCCCGTTACACTAGCTAATAGGCCCCGATATAAGACGTTAAACTCCCAGTAGAACTATAGAAGTCGCTCTATAATACATTGCAGTTTGTAGAGGTAGAGAAGGAAAAATGTGATTATAATGTCTGATACTCAAACTGAGCGAGTCTTTTTTGTTTTACAAAGTATCGGATCTCTCGTCGTCTAGACCGAGGACGCAAGATGAGTTGCCTCATATATAATTGCGGAACTGTACAATAATACCTACATCACAACATCCTCCATTTCTCTCTTTATTTGCTCTCCTTCGGCTCAAGAGTCTCTGGCTTTCCTTCAAGGTCCACGGACCTGCCTTTGACCACTCCAATTGGCTCTGCCGACATGGTATTCAAGATGGGAGGACCAGTGAAGGCCTTCCGACCCCAAACGAAGTACCACACGATACTGATCATCGCAAAACCGGCAAAGACAACGCTGGCATAGTTCATGCTGGATGCATCAAGACCAGTCAGGGTCGTTGGTAGACAGAATAAGAAAATTGCCAAAATGATCCACATTAGTGTAATAATGTTGATGACGAAGCCAAAGCGGCCCAGCGAGAAAGAGGCATGCTCGACCTTCTTGCGGCCGGTAACGACAGAGACCAGAATGGGCAGGCCGTACGAGGTTGAGAGGCAGATAGTGGCCACACCGGTGAAAGAACTAAAAGCTGCCGTCGATCCAAAGTAGATGAGCCCGAGCAGGCAGTTGACGACAGCGGACAGAGTGAGAGCCCAAAACGGTATGTCGAAGCGTTTGTCGACCTTGCTCCAGAGTTTGGAGAAGGGAATTGCACCATCGCGCGAGAAGGCATAGGTTGTCCGGCTTGATGCTGTTAGAGCACCTACACCCGCGAACAACCAAATGCCCAGAATCAAGAACAACAATCCGAAACCTCCGCCAGCACTTCCAGTCGCCGTTTTGAAAATGAGGCCGATTGGTTGACCGTTTGCGACCTCAAGCAGTGTTTGGACGTCGGGGAGCACAAACAAGATGGGGATGAGGTAGACCAAGCCCGTAAGACCGGCTGCCACTACGGACAGCACAATGGCCTTGGGAACCTCGCGCTCGGGTGACTGCACCTCCTCGCACATGGCAGCAACCATTCCGTAGCCCGTGAGAACATATGCAGGTTGCAACAGGCCAACAAAGAATGCCCAGCCGGTCGGCCAGCCCGAGCCAGAAGCGTCATAGTGGGCAAAGACAAATTCGCCACTTCTTTTTGTTGGCGACATTGCCAGTAGGACAACGAGGAATATGATCATCGAGGCGCCGGTCCAGTATATGCATACCGTGTTGATCCAATCCAGGTACTTGTGTCCAAAGACGTTGATGAGGAAACATAAGAGGGTGACAGCCCAAAACATCAAAACAGTTTGCCAAGCCGTGGCAACGTAGTCCTCATCCCAGAGCGAGATCGCACTTAGTATAAGCTGGGCGCCGCCGAACTGCACAATATGAGTGGTTAGTATTTAGCACTTAGGAGTCTCAACCCATATCTCAAAAATTAAAACTCCTCAAACTCCCCGATTGGGCCAACTTTTGCTTTTGCATGAGAACAGACTGGGGAAGAAATAACTCGATAAGTACGTACATTGATAGACAGCGTAACACACCAGTTCCCAACCAAGTTCAGCCAGCCCGTGACCCAGCTTGCAATCGGTGCCCACCGTGGCGTTGCCAGAAGAGCAGACCAGTAATAAACACCGCCAGACGTTGGGTACACGCTGCATATCTCAGCCAGGGAGCCTGCTATGGCTACCGATAAGAGCGAGAGCAGAACCCAACCCCAGATGACCGTGACTGACTGCCCGTTGGCCAGAGATATGTAGAACGTCGTCGAGAGTCCATATGGAACCGCCATTATCGCGAAGCTTAAGCCCAGGACCGACAGCATACTAAGTGTTCTGGGGAGTTCTGCACTATAACCCATCTTGGCCAGGGCAGTATCAGCGGCCGCATCATCGACGGACCTACGCGCGCCCGCGCTGGCGATTGAGGAACTTCTTTTGCCCATTTTCGTCGTAGGAGATGTGAAAACAGTTCAGCAAAGCTGAAGAAGTCAGAGATTGTGAAAGTGACAAGACGGAAAGGGGAGAGGCCGATGTGGTGCACGCTTTTGATAGCTGTGTTTGGAAAGCAAACAATCCGGCGACGCGGCGATAGACAAGCATCAAATGACCGAAAAGATAAGGCCTGAACAAGTCCAATGTGTCAGATCTCTCTGCATATCAATCAGCACTTTGCGGGCGGGTTCCGCTGTGGTTTGCGGTAGGGGTATCCTATCAAAGGTGGCTCCCCTTTCCCCATTTATGCTGTCACGAGTCATGCCAATTCGGCGATACGATAGCATGGCATTACATAGCGACGTTTTAGATGAGGCATTTCAAGCATTCGCCCTAACCTATTTTGACCAGATGTGGTTATGTGGTCAAAATGAATCCAGTTCGTCAGATTGCATTGCTTGAAGGTGGCGGTGCCACCCCGTATTCCCCACAGTTCTGTGGCGCAGTAGCTATAGAATCTCAAGGCCACCAAGACAACTTCGACTTCGATAGACAATGATATTCGACTTGTAAGATGCTCCTCGTTCATACTCTAGGGTTCAGAACGAATCTTGATAATATAAATAGCGCAGCAAGTTAGGATACCCAGTTTATGCCCATCTCATCTACTATACTGTAATATCGACTTATACCAAACCATTCCACCCTTGGTGTGGGTTGTCGGGTTATCTTATTGTTTTATCTGCTTGATGAGTTAACAAAGGAATCCCAACATGGGATTTTGACTTGGCCTCGATGGCTAGTAAACACCCATTCAGTCATAAATGATTGCGTAACTTGATTGAGGCTCTCTGAGCAGTTTGAGCTGGCGAGGAGGAATATCAGACTTGGGATCTTGGGGCTACGATGACAACAATAATAATTCTTCCGAGAAGCCCTCTCTTACACTTACGCCGAGGCATGCAACACAACTTTGCACAACTACCTCGAACAAGCCGACAATAAGAAACCAAAATTTGTTACTTCCACCTCGATTACTTGCTAGAGCACACTCGAGGGCGCACAAAACCGCATTTCTCTCCTTCGAACATCTTGTTAGGTCTCACACCCACCTTGCTGTTATACACAGGCCCGAATCTATCCCACTTGACTTTTGGAACGGTCAGGACATCATTACTTTCCTTCTAATGCTATGGTTACCAGTGGCAGCAGAAATTCTGGTTGCGACTTGAGCCGCCCTCACGGCAAACTGTTCAACTCCAAATTGTCCGCGGAATACCCAGGCTCATCAACCTGGTCGAGTATCTCGTAGCCATGTTGTGCGTTGCGAACGCCATGCATAACTCATACGAACTAGGCAATAAAATATTATAGCCTGGAAATGGAACGAAAGATTCTTCCAGCTGTTCGGGATCTGGCGCCCAGCTATTATTTTCGTATGCGCCTGTCTGCCGGCATACTTTTCGCCCATGACAGGACGGCTCCGGAAATACAATATCGCAGCAGAAGGCTCTATGCACATCACATACAACAGCTACCCGAATATATTCTAGCACTACGCGTTCAGCCCCTCTAGCCCCCAACGAAGCTATTCTCTCGCAAGCCCTCCAATATCCGATCAGCGGTCCACTGTTCTGCTGAACGTCAAATGGCCTCGTTGCCTTTCCTATACGATTATTGGTGTCTTTCTGTTCTCTTCTGTCTTGTTCGTATCTACGTCGAAAGCTTTCCCGCTGTCGTCAGTACGCCATGGGATCTATTCTTTGCTGAGGGTTACTCGCATTCGAGATTTTGATTATGACACAAGAGGAACCGGCACCGCCACAATCAAATACTATGTCGAGAAATTGAAATCCCTAAAGTGTACTGCAGCAGGAAGTATAATCACGTGGGGTATATCGCACATCTGGCAATTATTGAATGGCCAGTGTTGACTGTTGAGCACAGCTCTGGATATTGGTAAATCTGAGGATACATTTTACATCATCTGCTAAGGAGGTTAATTATGTGTTCTATTTGTTGATATATGATCAGCAAAAGTCGAGATTACCGCACTCAACAATAATGGAATGGTGTGCTCGGAGGAAGCCTACTAAGGCCAGCCGCCGATGCCGCCGCCGCAGATTGTGATGTACATTGTTTCTGTGCTCAGGGAGTTTATATGAAAGGCTTTGTTTGACGGGCCAGTTGGGTTCCAAACGTCCAATATTTGTCGAGTCTATAGTTGACTGCCGGCTCCAAATCACTTGGGGTTCCCGACTATGACAAACAGCGGCTCAAGAACACCTGCAATATAGATTGTATTTAATGACGCCAAACTTTGTATTTCAAGGTACAGTAGGTAAAGCTGAGTACAATAGAGTGTCTTGAGAATGCCGTGTTGTACTGCGAGACGTGCGATCTGAGATTACTGAAACTCCCTGAGGTTCTCTTTGAGATTGTTCCTGTTGGGCAAGATCGTGTTGGTCGGTTCACTAGGTCTTCTTACATGGAACATTCTAATCATGCCAGCATTTAGGGCATTTATCACAGTGGAACAACCACTAGATCCTTTATTGCTCGTCATCATTAGCTTGCACCAAATGGTTGAACTACAACAACCCCCTGAAGGAACACCATGCATCTACATACTTTCAACGACAACGAAGACAAAACTAGAAAAAGAAACCGAATTGATGACGTGAAGTGTTAGATCAGCCTTTTCATTATAGCTCAATCCGTCCTGTGATGTGGTGTTGTAAAGATCTGTTCTATTTGCAACGCCACTCCCCCTGGTAATGCACATCATTCAATCGTCAAATCCAAACTTAGCCTGGTTAAGTATCATAGGCTGGGTTTCTTCAAGATTGAAGCTCGCTTAGTCCCCCAAAGTATGTGGTCCTCTTTACCAGAGATATCCGCGGCAGTTGGCCTTGCCACACAAACACTTCGTCATGTCCCGGTTCTTACCCGGATTCAACGCGTCGTTCTCCGAGTCAGAAACGCCGTCGACATAATCGAAAGTGAGCTCTTGTCCCTTGGGTACATCCTCGATGGCAAAGAATGCCAGATCGTGAAGGTGCTTATCGGCGTGGTCACCCACCCGAGCGAATATGCGCAAGTTCGGGTCACACGAGTGGTTAATGAAGCGAGACGGACCCGACATGAACTCGCCATCCACTTCGAGTGGCGGACCTCTCAGTCTTTCATCTATCGAGTCAGGGTTGGAGAACTTGTCGAGCGCGAATAAGTACACGTCCTTTCGCTGGGCAATGTCGGACTGGGCTCTCCGTCGGTCTGCCTCCTTCGGCGTGATGATCTCACCCATGTACTTGTCAACGAACTGCCCCCTCTTGATGTCGACTGTGCTGCGTACACCCCATCCTCTGTTCTTGGTGCGGAAAATGACCAGCGGTACCTTACGGCCACGTTCGACTACTCGGTTTGCGCAATGAGGTCCGCAGGAGCAACCCTCGTGACATTCATAGATAGGCTCTCTCGACTCAAGCACCTTGGACTTCAAAAAACCTGCCTTTGCGCCGTGCGAGTGGTATGCATATATCTTCTTGCGGGGCGCAGGGGCAGCACCATAGATTGGGTCGTCAGCGGGTTCCGAGTCGTCATCGTCCATCTCTTGCAGACAGTGACAGTTATTGTACTGGCAGTCTTCGTCGTCGTCGCATTCGCAGCCACTGCGAAACTCAGCTCTAGCAGGTTCCACACCTTTGCTGTAAACTGACTTGTCCATGAAGCGAAAGTTGGGTGAGAGAACTGCGTCATCTTCGCCGTTGACGATGGTGACCGGGTAATCGGGGTGCGTGCTGAACGAGCGGATCTGGCAAAAGTGGCAGCTGACTTTCTCCTCATCATATCCCTGCGGATCGGAGTCAGCTTGGCAAAACGGCGTTGATAAGGTACAAGTAACGCGAGAGGCTTACATCCTTGCTGTGGAAGAAGAAATGCCGTCTTGTAGCTTCCTCCATTGTGAAATGGTCACCCGCGGTGGTAATACTAAAGTCAGCAGGGGACAATACTAGCCATCTCTAGGCCCGCCGAGCCTACTGAAACACTACTACAAGTTCTGTGTGTCTAGAGGTGGATTGTGACGGAAATACTTTCAGTGATGGAGGGATGATGTCAGATTTCAAAAAGTTTTGGGACGCGCCAGAACGCGTAATTTGATTTCTGGATGACGGTTCCTTCCCCAGGTGGGGCTTCATGGGCCCGCTTTATCTGACAGGGCCGGCCCTTGAGCGCCCCTCAGTTGCACATTAGAAACTCCACAGCACCCTTCCACAAAGCTGGTTTTGCTTCGCTCCTCTCCAGATATAGAATATGCTTCGTTTTTTTTTGTGTTTTTTTTGTTTTTTTTTGAATCTTGTTTATTATACTGACCTATGGAAGCCCGCGGTTTATGAAGATAGTAGGTCCGAAGACCCGCGGTATAGCGGGCTAAAGTACTTAGTCCTATATGTCAATATAAACCTGTACTACGAATTTATATCCTCCGCAACTATTATTTTATCCCGTCGGCTGGTGTAGTTGGTCACTTCGCTGGTAGATAAGTCCCGATTTGAGCCTCGCCCACTTGGGTCGGTGACGAGTCGCGGGTTCGAATCCCGCAGCTGACACACAAGGGGGTTTAGTCAACCCTTACGGCGCGCGCCCACCTTGTTGACTTCGCCTACCTAGCGATAATAGGGAGATTGGTGCAGTTTAGGATTACGAGCATCCTAGCCAGTCGACCGTCAAGCACTACGTCGGCGGAATATAACTCGACAGCCGGTCCAGAATTCGAATCGTTAACCCGACCCCTTATCGGACCTCGCCTATCCGATAACGCTCGTCGGCGAACCCGTCCCCTCACGATAGAAGGCGCGCAGCACGCCCTCTCGCCGCGATTCTTGCGAGCGTCTAGACCACGTTACGGTCTATCCACTTGAGCGTATGGTTGAGATGTATACGCTCGACGAGAACCCCAATTAGCAGATACTACGACTTGTCGCGACAAAAAATAGTCGAGCATCTTCTGCACATCGGCAGCATCCCACCCCTGAGGACGAATTTAAGTGCCACATTACCACACTTATCGGTAGTTCAGGCAGGGGTTGTAGCACAGACTTAGGGAGGGACAGGAGGTTTAGTAGTCGTTTGGCTACAAGTTTACCTGTATAACCGCCCGCCGCGGCTTAAGGGCCCGCTATATCATCTATAGCCCCTTAAGGGAGTACTTGTAGAGGTACCGAGGGTTAACACCTACGGCGTATTTAATATTATTTATTTTATCCCTCGTAGTATCAGCTTTCTGAATTTACCATGGAGGTAATGCTTAATGTTAACTTAGGGACAGGGTTTCTAGGTCTTGCTTTTCGGTTTTCAGATGAATTATGTAAGCGTGATCTTGAAGGTATCTAAGGACCTGTCTAGGTAGTCATTTTCTTGACAACCAAGTAAGCAGCCAAGTAAGTAGTAATTGATTTCATTCCCTTCGCCTGTTGAGGCACCAGTTGTTCTAATGACCTGCTGAGGTCTTATTCTGTTCCTCGTGCCTGTTGAGGTATTTTTGTTATTCTAGACGATCTGTTCCAGCCTGTTGAGGCTTCATTCTATTGTTCACCTGCTGAGGTGATTCATGTCAGATAGGACACCTGGTTCCTAGGTTCAGAAATAATATGGCACTAGAGAAGACTAGTGTCACTTGAAGTTCATACGGCGAAATGAACCCCTCTTCCCGAAAGTAACTCCAAAGTTACGGTCCACTTAGGGGTCAGACACCTGAACAATGCACCTCCGACATTTGCTAAAGAATCTATAAAAGGAGAGCAACGGGAGTTCGCGAGAACAGAACACAGAGAATACACCTCATTCATATACAATCTTACGCACTGCTGACTACTCAATTGGACACACGTGATATTCGACAATTCAACTCGAGGACATGTTGAGGCACAGCCGATCGTTAGTACCTGTTGAGTTACTTTTGTTAATCCGATCGGGGCAAGAAGGCTCTCGATTTTGTTATCTTTTCCACCTCCCGGATAGTAAGGTCTTTTTGAGGATCTCGTTATCCGTTATTATTATCTACACCTTGAACCTCCGAGCATTTATTTCCCGTCGTTAATATCGGTGTAGGACTATAGATTCTTTTACTAGGACGCCTATGAAGCCGGTCGCGATGCTTAGCACCTGGACGATAAGTAGGGACACCCTAGGTCCCTGTAACGAAACCTCTAATAGTCTAGCTGCGTAAACCACTAAAGAGTCTGTAAGGGTTTGTGCTAGTAAGGAAGTCCTGCTGCGGAGTCCTTTAGCAATAATATCGGGATCTGACGTATGGAGTATAGTTGATGCGTGCACCTAGGGGGGAGGATGCTATAATGCAGCAGTGCGCAACGTTATAGTATCTAATTGAATGGGATTCACCTAACCAGTGGGTCCCCCTACCTTTTCGTATCAATAGTGCTTTGGGGTAACTGAAGTATTCAATTAGGGTAACTGGGAATAGAGTCGTCAAGGCAGTTTGCCTCACCAATGGGTTAGATTGATGCTTAGATTGATCACTGAAGTAGAGACTGTCTATCTATGAAATGCCTGGGAGTCCTGTCCCTTATATACTGAAACGGGGTCAGGCGGTCAGTAGGATATACCTACCACCTAACACACTGAACAGACGGCTCCAGTACCAACAGATCCCATCTGTTGGTCTTATCAGACGAAGATCGTGGTACTGGTTATAAGAGTGAAGCTCTTACACGTCTGGTGCGCGAGTTGGTCGGATGTGCCTCTGAGACTCGTATCGTGATAATAGGATCTCGAACGTAAAGATAAGCTGAATAACTAAAATAACTAAATAACTGACTGAAAAGCGAAGGTGAAGATATAGATAAGAAGGAGATGATGATATGAAGATGAGGATGATGATGCGTGAAGATGAGGGACTCGTGTCCTACTCTGCCTCTGTGCCTCTTAAAGAAGAGAAAATAAACTTTCCCCTAGCCCCGTAACCTATTTCCCTGATGTCCGGCCTTACCCCGTTACAATACCCATCTCTCCTTCACTGATCCCCACTTGGATATGTTGGTTGTCCAACATATCCACCCCTGTAGGTCACATAACCTATCGGTCCTTTCCTTCCTCCGATGCGGGGTCCCGTGATCCTAGCGTCTGTATCCACCTGGCCTGCCGACGGGCCTGTAATGTTGGTTCAGGGCCAACGGTTCGTAACACGACGCCCCTGAGACGGCAGAGCACGTAATCCTCTTTTGCGGGCTGTTGGAAGGACCGAGGGAACGATTACGGGCCGCTATCGCACCACGGCCACTATACTCTCGCAGAGACCTCGCAACGGCAACAGGAGAACCAGTAGTTAGTGGGACTATTGTAAGGTGGCTGCTAGGGACGGGTCGGACAGCTTCAAGGCCCAGATAGCATCGATCTTCTCAGGGGGGACTTTGTTGGTAGGTTGAGAACCAACGTAGTATGGTAGTGAACGCAACGCAGTCGCCAATAGGGCGAACCGACGACGCAGCCGTATGTATTTAGTCCAGCCATTAGGCACGGTTTGACATACGGGAGTACTAGTAGAGGTACCGGGGGCTTCGAGCCTACGGCGTATTTAATAATAATAATATTTTCTATTGTAGGTTTAATTCTTAGAAATACTTTTTGAGGACGACGGTGTTTCCATTGATATGCTCCAGTGAGAGGTCACTGATGGTGATAAGAACCCCTATTTCCATATATAAGATGATCTGATAATACTTTGGAAATGTAGAGACATCTACACTTGTCTACCATTACACACCAAAGTCGTTACACATATAGTGTCATCTCGCCGGGGAATTGAGATGAGAAGTAAGATGACCACCGGCGTCTGTGCGAGAACACTACGTTCTGGATTTCATTGTCGAACAGGAACTGAATAAGAGAACGAGGGGCGTGATTGCTAGTAGAGGCTGATCAGGACGCAGCAAGTGCCTTCTGGAACAGGAAGCTACCTGTAATGAAAGCGACGGAAGCTCTGTCATTGCAATTATCGACACCGTATTGACTATCAGAATAGGTCACAAAATCGGGTTTTAAGTACCTCCCAGCACTTGTATGTTCCTTCCACAGGTCGAGTTCATCTTTGAGAAACTGGAGTGCCACCTGGATAGAATCATCGCTGGCAAACGGACACCTCATAATGAGTTCCCAATTAAAATTGGCCGCCAGTACACTGTTAAAACATGAGGTGGAACGAATGAGGGAGAAAATAGCCCAACTCCATCAGCTGCCTGGTGAACATAGGTTTCTGCACGTGTCTACAGTGCCACTACATTAACCTCTGTGCGATGTCTTGGTGGGAGGCTGGTCGTTCACAACCACCACATTTGAGTCTCGTAGCCGTCCGCAAGGTCTGTCGTTTCTGGACTTTATGTCAGTGTAGTGACATTTTTGTGCTGGAGGCGCTGGATGATCAAGAGCTTCGTCCAGGTCTGTGGTGTCAATTATCCATTAAACTGAAGGTTCTGGAAGATGGAGAGACTAATCTAGCCCTATAGCACGAGTAGGCCATTGAGTTGGACCGGGACGTTGGCCGAATGGAAGGAGAATGTGAAAAGTCTGACGGTGTTGGAGGCGTGAGCAGGTGTCTCTGTGTAGTATATTCATCATCCTCATTGGAGTGTTCTGACGGCATCAAATCAACTGTCTCAGTTGAAGATACGGCATCCAAGTTCGCGATACTATAGAAGCGAGGATCGTCTCCATGGTCAGGTCTAAACTCGCCTTGGACATCGAACTCGACCAGATCAACACATAGCCGTTGCGAAACCAATTAAACCTCGTGTCCAGACATTATATATGGCGTGGATGGCGTCGTTAATGAATGCCCCTTTGACGCGGCCAGCGAAGCATGGCGTGAAGAGTGAGTGACTGTAAGCGCTCATGGAAGCAATCACCGCAGCTTCATGCCGGAAGGCTTGAGAACCATCCGAAACATTCAACACAATAACGTGACAGCGCACAATACAAGCATGAGACTTAGGACCGCAGAATTGGTGCCACCTTTCTGTCGAGCCACAAAGATCGACATATGCGGCTGAAAACAGATACAATGAACGACACAAGACAGCACGTAGCAGGGCGGGTTGACAGGCAGTTGTCTGCGAAACGGTCCTGTGTGAGATAAATTATAAGCGCCACACTTTTCATAGTTCATAGCTTCTAATTGGGGAGTGGGACCTTGCTGCCCCCAGTGCTGCAGGTCAGCAGAAGGACATGCAGAGGAGCGGGATATGCCCAAACCCAGTTGCGGGCTCGGCTCAAAGAGCAGAAAACTCCGACACAGAACCAACACGGTTGACTGTGCGTTGACTGCAGTCACAACAAACATCTCGATTCCTCGCACTTTCTGGCAGTGAAAGGAAAGGGGGCAGTCCCTTGTTCCGCTACGACTTGATGGCCACCACAATCTTTCCTTTGGCCCTCTTGGTAGCCTGCTTTTCATACGCCTCGACAGCTTCTTCTAACCTAAACTCTGAGTCCACAGGCACCTCTTTGACAAGACCGTCGTTAATCCACTGGGCCACCTCGCGGGCATACGTCCCAGCCGGGGCCAAGCCAAGAATGCTGTAGCTGCGAGGTGTCCTCCCGAGAAATACAGGCAGAAACTTGTTCTTCAAAAAGGGGTAGATGCCTTGGGTTCGACCTCCAACGATGCTGATGAACTTCCCATCAGGCTTCAGGTAGGGCGGTGACTTGGTAAACAGGGCATCGTCGCCCATGCAGTCGATGATCAAGTCCAACTGGGATTCTTTGAATGTTTTGGCTATGAAATCATAAAGATCTTGGTGGACTTTGTAGTCAATTACCTGTGACAAACTGTCAGAACCAAGATGTAAAAGCAAAGCCTGAAGCTTGCAACAAGAATAGAACCTACCTCGTCGGCGCCTAATCTACGAACATGGGCGTCGCTAGCATTTGAGCAAATGGCAACGACGGTAGCTCCCTTAGCCTTAGCAATCTGAATCAAGATAGAGCCGACCCCACCGCTAGCCCCGTTAATGAGAACGCGCGCGCCTTTCTGTACTTTGGCCTGGCGCATGATGAGTGCGGCTGTTTGACCAGCAGTACCCAAGCCAACGGCGGCCGCTAGTGGCAGAGTGGCCGGCTTGACCGCCACCAGGTCGGACGGCACGAGGACGTACTCGGCTAGCGAGCCGGCGCCGAAGGCAACCTGTCTGACACCGAGAGAGCCGCAGACCTCAGTACCCACCGTCATCTCGGGCGGCGCCAACGGACCGGTCTGCACGATCTCACCGACGAAGTCGAGTCCAGGAATCGCATTTCGACGGAAAGGGAGCCACGACGGGAGATGGGCCATGAAATGAATGTCTGCTGGGTTCAGGCCGGCGTGCGACACCTTGACCAAGAGGTTGGAGCCCATAACAGGCAATGCTGGAGTCGGCCAATCGGCTTTCAGCTCGAGCGCGTCTTTGGGCTCGCCATTCTGCACCACCATCCAGGCGCGCATAATCTTGGGAATGTCTGCCATTGTTTGAGAAAGATGAGTAAAGTGTATGAAGTGCCAAGAAACCGAGCTGTGAGATCTAGGCCGGAAACCGATTTGACTTCCACGTTCCAGGGGATCGGCGTGCCCTGCCAAACTACCGACCTGAAACAAGGCCTAACCACAGAACTTCGTTGCCTTACCGAGCATCCAGAAATAATTTCACTTGTCTTCTAGTAGTGGCTCGCCGAGTCCAGATGAACCTTTAGTTGATTGCCTGCTCGATGCAGGGAACATATACGAATATGGATGGAGTCGACGGTGGTTTGGTTTACACCGTGTCTCAGGATGAGCACAACGAGTATCTTGATGTTTCAAGAATTCATGTGGCGGTGTCGGTGGCTATCTTGATCCAAGCCTCGATCACTCAACACCTATCCAATTGCACTCTCAAGACAACATGCATTAGCATGGGCATAAGGTGCCAACAAAGGTCACTGCAGCGATTTTTTCCATAGGTCCACACCATAATTAGTATGATTACCGTGCTTTACTACTCGCCGCTTGCACCAATCCAAAGGAGTCCAAAACCATAGCACTCGGTCAGTGTGAACTAAATTCAAATCTTCAGGCTCTTATTTCACAGTTGTAGGAATGAGCTGTAAGGACGAACTTCTACTTTTGATTACATGGTGTTGGGCCACGGCTGGCTCTAGTACCAATCCCTTTTCAGTGCCCTTTCACTCTCTGGTCCGCTTTGACTCCTTAGCCGCTGTCGAGGTTTGAGCCCAAGGATATCATCTTCAGAAGCCCCACAAATAATAGAGTCGGCATGACGATTGTGGCGACGAATTATTTATGGTTTTCACGAATGTTGGCGCCGTTCGCGTCGTTGGTAACTTGGCAGTATTGCCTTTATGGCTTGGTGTTTCCCATATTTGCGTTGTTGCCATTCTGAGCTGGCACCATTCCGAGGAGGGGGAGCCGGGCAACCAAATCGGTGAGGTCATCACTTCTTTTTTAGTCCTACCCAAGTTAGCCATGGACGAGCCTTAAATACGTATTTTCAACTGATGTCGAGGACATCTTAAGGGGCGGTAACTGCAGCAGCTGTAAAGACGGTGACGATAGCGAGTAACTTCATCTTGTTGGTAGTGAAATTTCGTGAAGAGGTGGCAGAGGCGGTGCTGTTAGTTATACTAAAGATGATAGGCAATAGGAAGCACCAAATACCTTGAAGGCAAGCATCAAAGATGAATTGCAGTCTAAAGAATCAAAAAAATGTTAGATGGTACTAGATACTGATGATGCGTATAAAAATCCTTCAACCGGCACCGTTGAACGTCCCCTTCTTTTCCATGGACGAGTTGGACTGGGATCTCTGCGGCCTCTACCTTTTATTTGCCGCAGCAGACCAATAATGCCTAGCCGCGCAACTATAGTGATGCTGTTCCGGTGGTTGCCATTGCGAAGGGCCTCGGTTTCAAGTTTCGAGAGGACGCAATCGCGCCCACTCTCCAACATGTTCAAACACGCCGGGATCGCCTCAAGGTATAGACCCATCAAAATTATATCCCGATGTCATTAAGCTTTCCTAAACTGTAAGCTTGAACGACTAGAGTCAATGCCACATTGCGCAGTTACCCCCCAAAACGGACGAACTTGCGCCATCGGGCCGTGACAGATCTCTACCCAGCTGCCAGCCATGTGTGTGGGCCTCAATTAAATTCAATCCGCTGAATCGACCAACGCAGCCGATTGTTTTCGCGGAGATATAAGCTAGACGAAGCTTGTGTCAGATTCATCCTAGAAAATATTCTCTGTTAACACACACCAAATATCCACACGTGGACACCCACCAGAGGCTAGTGATGGTGATGGGTGTGGTTGGGTTGGTTCGACCCTTTTTTGAGGGTTAATTGGAAGGCACCGCCTACACCCACTTTGCTCGCCGATATGACATCAACAGTGGCGTACGAACTATTCATGTAGTGTGACCCACCATGGTGGTATTTGTGGTCATGAGGGTTAATCTCCATGATAACAAGCTACACCGAAGAATACCACTAACGTACCCCACAAGCAAGTTGGCCACTTTTTCTTGGCACCGTATGAATAACTTCAATAACTTAACTAAACTAAAAAATAATATTATTATTATTATTAAATACGCCGTAGGCTCGAAGCCCCCGGTACCTCTACAAGTGCTCCCGTATGTCAAACCGTGCCCTAATGGCTGGACTAAATACATACGCTGCTACGTAGGTTCGCTCTATTAGCGACTGCGTTACGTCCACCACAATACTATGTTAGTTCTCACCCTACTAACAAAGTCCCCCTGAGAAGATCGATATTATCCGGGCCTAAACGCTATCCGGCCAGTCCTGAGTAGCCACCTTGTGATAGTCCCGCTGACTACTGGTTTCCCCGTCGCCGTTGCCAGGTCTCTACGTGTATGCAGCGGCCATGGTGCGATAGTGGCCCGTAGGCGCTCTCTCGATTCTTCCAGCAGGCCGCAAAAGAGGATTACGTGCTCTGCCGTCTCGGGGGCCTCTCCACAGCGGCATAACGGCGAGTACACACCGAAGGCTCCTATCTTAAATAAGAAAGCTGATAGTCCTATTTTTCCGGTCCTGATCTGGCATAGGGTAGACGCCTCGGATAATTAAGCCCATCGCGAACCCTGTCTCGTCAAAGTTATAGATATCCGCCTCTTGGATACCATATTTCGCAATTGTATTTCGTACGAGCGTAAACCACGCGCGATACGTGTCAGGATCTTCGCAATAGGCTCGTTGGTAGTCGATTCTTCGATTAAAACGCGTCCGAAGGTCTGGTTGTCGTCGTACGAAGTTCGAGGCCCAGTTGACGCCGACGCGTCCAGCGCCACGGTCACGGAGCAGTCGGTTAGCCATAGCTTCAACACCATGGAGCCGGGGAGGAAATGATCGCGAATCTAGGTCAAGTATATATTGTATGACCGCTAACTCTTCTGATTCCGTAAGCTTATGACTAGATTGTCGAGTATCGCGTCGAGATAGTAGTCCGCGTTTTCGGTTAGCTAGAGTTGTACGAGGGACATTGTAGAGTTGGGCAGCGCGTCGGATGCTTAATTCGGGTTTCGATTGAAGCGCCTGACACGCTAGAATCATGTTGCTTTCTTTCCAATTCGATCCCGTCTTGGTATGTGTAAAGATGTTAATTAAAAGGTTGTTCGGACGGTGCCAAGAAAAAGTGGCCAACTTGCTTGTGTGGCCAACTTGCTTGTGGGGTACGTTAGACACCTGACTTCATATGTCAATTAAATTAATCCTCCAAACCGGTCACGTGATTCACTAGCGAGTCGCGCACCTAAGCGAGCCGCGCACTTTTCCCTAAAGTAGGCTCCTTTATCTAATTTAAAAGACGTTAAGTTAAACTTAACGTAATCTATAAGTTATTTTCGTATATAAGTTACTTTCGTACTGTCAGCTGGTGTAGTTGGTCACTTCGCTGGTAGATAAGTCCCGATTTGAGCCTCGCCCACTTGGGTCGGTGACGAGTCGCGGGTTCGAATCCCGCAGCTGACACACAAGGGGGTTTAGTCAACCCTTACGGCGCGCGCCCACCTTGTTGACTTCGCCTACCTAGCGATAATAGGGAGATTGGTGCAGTTTAGGATTACGAGCATCCTAGCCAGTCGACCGTCAAGCACTACGTCGGCGGAATATAACTCGATAGCCGGTCCAGAATTCGAATCGTTAATCCGACCCCTTATCGGACCTCGCCTATCCGATAACGCTCGTCGGCGAACCCGTCCCCTCACGATAGAAGGCGCGCAGCACGCCCTCTCGCCGCGATTCTTGCGAGCGTCTAGACCACGTTACGGTCTATCCACTTGAGCATATGGTTGAGATGTATACGCTCGACGAGAACCCCAATTAGCAGATACTACGACTTGTCGCGACAAAAAATAGTCGAGCATCTTCTGCACATCGGCAGCATCCCACCCCTGAGGACGAATTTAAGTGCCACATTACCACACTTATCGGTAGTTCAGGCAGGGGTTGTAGCACAGACTTAGGGAGGGACAGGAGGTTTAGTAGTCGTTTGGCTACAAGTTTACCTGTATAACCGCCCGCCGCGGCTTAAGGGCCCGCTATATCATCTATAGCCCCTTAAGGGAGTACTTGTAGAGGTACCGAGGGTTAACACCTACGGCGTATTTAATATTATTTATTGTCGGCTGGTATAGTTGGTCACTTCGCTGGTAGATAAGTCCCGATTTGAGCCTCGCCCACTTGGGTCGGTGACGAGTCGCGGGTTCGAATCCCGCAGCTGACACACAAGGGGGTTTAGTCAACCCTTACGGCGCGCTGCCCACCTTGTTGACTTCGCCTACCTAGCGATAATAGGGAGATTGGTGCAGTTTAGGATTACGAGCATCCTAGCCAGTCGACCGTCAAGCACTACGTCGGCGGAATATAACTCGACAGCCGGTCCAGAATTCGAATCGTTAATCCGACCCCTTATCGGACCTCGCCTTTCCGATAACGCTCGTCGGCGAACCCGTCCCCTCACGATAGAAGGCGCGCAGCACGCCCTCTCGCCGCGATTCTTGCGAGCGTCTGACCACGTTACGGTCTATCCACTTGAGCGTATGGTTGAGATGTATACGCTCGACGAGAACCCCAATTAGCAGATACTACGACTTGTCGCGACAAAAAAATAGTCGAGCATCTTCTGCACATCAGCAGCATCCCACCCCTGAGGACGAATTTAAGTGCCACATTACCACACTTATCGGTAGTTCAGGCAGGGGTTGTAGCACAGACTTAGGGAGGGACAGGAGGTTTAGTAGTCATTTGGCTACAAGTTTACCTGTATAACCGCCCGACGCGGCTTAAGGGCCCGCTATATCATCTATAGCCCCTTAAGGGAGTACTTGTAGAGGTACCGAGGGTTAACACCTACGGCGTATTTAATATTTTTTTATTATTTATTTATTTACTTTCGTACTTTTTCTAAAATTTTAACTTTTTAACTTAGCTTAATATAATCTATGAGTTATTTTCGTATATAAATTACTTTTATACTTTTTTTTAAATATTTGAACTTTTTAACGTAAGTTAACGTGATCCACAAGTCATTTTCGCACACAAGTCACTTTCGCACTTTTTCAAATATTTCAACCTTTTAACTTAGCTTGCACTTTTCTTCCCTCCCACAACATGCCTCGTAAATCCAAAGAAGCCGATCTTCAACTAATACAGCCCCAATATAAACAATTAAATAAGATAAACCTTGTTGTTAAGTTGAGCCAATTCGACAGAGCCGAAATGGGTGGCCCGCTAAGGGGTGTGGCCCGCTTATGGGTGGGTTACGTTAGTCCCATCATCGTCATCAATACAACCCTCTTGCCTGTATTTCCAACACCTACTCTGGCAGATCCACAGCGACGCAACTGAAATTGTTGGGTGATGCCGTCAGCTGAAACTCCCAGCACCTTCGACCGCCTTGTTGTTCGACTACGCTCACACAAAGGATCCATCGACTTCGCAGTCATAGACAGATTGTATTATGCTAGGTTGGGAAACACAGCATCATTACCCTTGATACTGCCAATAGAAATGGATCTCGCACGTTCATAATGACTCATGTACAACCACTGGTTGTGATTCGGACCCGCGAGGGTGGCGGTGACTTCGGAATAGGTCTTGAACACGCAAATGCGTACGATGAATGCAGAAAGCAGATACTACACATACAACCCGCCATCTCAAACTCTTGGATAACATCATTGGTTGAGATCCTCGAGAGTAAGCCTATGTGAACCCACGCATGTAATGCAAACAGGCGACGCCACTGGGACGTCAGACGGCTTGCTGTAACATACCAAGTGAAGTCGCCTACGCTTAAATTTCTGACATCTTGAACATATGCCCTTGTGCGTCTTATGAAAAGTTGCTGCCCGTATTCCAATCGATCTTCCGTCAATATTCCAGTTTGGCGAATTGCCTCCTTTCATCCACTTCGTGAATTAATTATATCCAGCGGATGAACAACAACCATGAGCAACGGAAGCAAAAACGATTTGTTTCTTTCCAAAGGCACTTGCTTCTTTGCCAAGGGTCAAGTGGCGGACCCCCGCTTCATTCCCTGCGGTAATGCCGATATTTCTGGTCCACAACCTTGTTGTTATGAAGGAGACTTCTGTCTCTCAAGCGCCGTCTGCTGGGACAATGAAAGTCAGTCTACACCCCTGTGTGCTATCCTTCCAGTCCACCCAAATCTCAACTACAATAGCGGTGGTGACATACGTCGCAGGATGCACTGATGCAACCTTCACCTCGTCGAAATGCGTCACGAGGTTCGAGTATCCCGACCAGCAATGGGTTGCCATGGCACGTTGCGATGGTGCCGACGTATCCATTTGGTCAGGATGTGCCAAGCATCCAGACTTGATCGAGATAAAGAAGGAGAACTGTCAGTGTACAGCTTCGAAGGCGTTGATCAACAACCCCAACGGCAAATCCAGCTTCGACTTGGTTGGCAGCCTACCTCCTACAGCCGGTGGTACAATCTCGTTTGACCCCACAGCCATTCCGACCTCGATATCCGCGTGGTCTTCCGGATCAACTCCAGCTCCCACAGGTACTGTGATATCACCTATGACGCCACCATCAAGTGCATCTTCTTCGCATCAACTATCCACAGGAGCGAAAGCCGGTGCGGGCCTAGGTGCAACCTCAGGCGCTCTCCTCACTGGTGTACTTGCTTACTTGGCTATAAAGCTGCGACGCAAGAAAACCACCGCTCCTGAACTGGATCCGCACCAGCAAGCACAGCCCAGTACTCCAGCCCAACTTTCAGCAAGTAACGAGCCACCTAATCCGCGTGAGGATCGCAAAACCACCGACTACGATACAGTCTTCTACAGGGATAAGCCTGAACTCCATGCTGACACTGCACATAAGTCTGAGCTGCCAGGCGATGAATTACATTCTGGCAAAGAGATTTCGGAGTTGTCAAACAAAGAGGCGGATGGTAACACCAAAGCAATTTCGTCACTATCAGGGATGTCGCCTCAAAGTACTGGTGGATTAGACAATAGTACGTCGGACACACAACACATGAAACCTATATCTGAACTTCAGGGGTAGACTCCGTGGGCCTGGGAGGGGCTTATGTTAATAAGAATTAGGAAGGCACTGACTTGTTTCTCGCTATATGACCAATATATCTACTGAGTGTTTATATGGATATAATCTCCAATGCTGAGATGAAAGGTTCGACGCACCTTCATTCTCACTATAATATTTTTCTACGCCTTCAACCGACATGTAATTTGGACTTATTTACAAATTTTCACAAACACTTGGACCGGTAACTTTAACACGCCTTACCGTCTGTGAGAAAGCCATGGTGACGAAAATTCATCGGGGGAGGGTTCGGTAAGCAGAGTTCGATTGCGGAGGCCTCTGTCCGTGGCTTTGACCGGAGAGGTAGCTCACCAAGGTTTCGGTACTAATAGTGATATCTTTCGTATCCTGATATGAAAATTCTGTAGTATGGCGTTCGATTCGCAATCGCTGAACATACTATGTTGCTAAGCAGTTGATTCGCTACACAGAATCCGATGACTCGTCGCTCTTCGCGCCCCGGTCTGTGATGGGCTTTTCCCTGATGCTGAAATCGCTGAAGCTGGATGTGCGGCCACCGGAACTGGGAATTAATACTCGTATGTTCCGGACGGAGTCATGCCTTCCACTGCTGCTTACTACTTTCTTCCCTCCATCACTGCCGCCAACATATGCTATGTTGGCCTTAGTAACTTACAAGGTCGAAGTAGTACTCGAACTTCAGAAAGTCCTCTTGAGTGGATAGATTACATGATTCCGAGTCGCCAGAGGGCGTGAAGGTGAAATGAAAAACTTAGAATCGTCACTGCGTAGTGCTAAACGACAGTTTTTGGTCTGACTAACCTAGACATTCAAACAAGCAAAAATTGATTGAAAAGCAGTATTATTAGAAGTCATAGCGACTACGATGCTGGTACTGATACAGGTGGCAGCACCAGAACGTTGCAGACTTGGTAGGCTACACCCGAACTTTTTATGGCGAGCGTCTCAACAAGAAGCTCAATAACTATCTAGTCTGGATTCTTAAGCACACCAGAAAAGCCGACGGCGAAGTTCTCGACCATATTTATTGTGCGGCCCTATTACTAGCTTTGTAAGTCTACTAGCATTATGGTAGAGGCACCTATCGGACTTATTGTAAGCTATAACCAAGCATGGAATTTGACGTGTCTCTGTCTACTCTCCTTAAAAGGAGCGAAAGTATCCATAAGGAACAGACATGTGCCTCTTAGCTGCAAAGTTTGAGACTGATGATCACGTCTAAAGCATAACAGTGGCTGTTGTAGCCAGAAGTGGAAAAACAACCGTTAGGAGCCAAAAGCTGGTGCGGTCCGACAACACCTAGGAGGTATTATCATCTTAGTTCTTATGAGTTAATTTATATCACCTCACGATAATAATAGCATTACTCAGATCAGTGGGCACGGGCTAAGAAGAGTCATAATCGCGATACTGTTATAGATTTCTGAGGTTGTATCATGTACCTTAGAACAAGATAGATAGATATACTATACTAGGTGACTACAGCGTGAGAGGATAACTTTAATTCTCTAGTTTCATCTTATACTATTCAGCATTGAGATGAACAAATTTACGGAATAAACCGCTAATAATGTTTGCATTTGAGACTTGTATACCTAGGTAGGTGCCCGTGTAGTTAACATGTGACTTCGCTGTCGATTGTCTTAACGGTAGCCCCATGCTACTTCAATCCGCAAGTCTCGCAATGGTTTTATACAATATTGCCTACAACTGCCTGCTAAGATACAGATGGTAAAACCAAAGCACCCAAACTCGCTAAATTTCACTGCATGTGCACATTTGATGCTACTAGCATTTATTACACCAGCCTGCTCTCTTCAGAGCGTAGGTTTCAACATGGACGCAATCATGCGCTTACTCCTGTTCCTCACACTAAGTAATCATCAAACACCTGTTGAGGGACACACAATAGAAATGAAGTGTATTATGGTGAGGAAAGAAAGCTAGGCTAGTGTTGTCGGTCTGGAACTAAGTAGTGGTGGTGGCTGCGCAGGTACCACCTCTGACAACCCCTGAATCGATGATGGCCGTACACCTTCCACGTCTAGAGACATTCCACCAGTCGTTTGTGGCCCCTCGTACCCCTTTTCTGCCCCAACCACCCACCATAGTACAGCCAAGGCCGTAAGCCCACCCCAGATCAAGCATGCGTAGTTCATGCTCGAAGCATCCGTGGGTAATGCGTATGGGAAGCTGTAGATGATGAACCACACGAGCATATAGGCACATGCGATACCGTTCAAAGTAAATCCAATCCAGCCGCGAAGGTGAAACGGTCCGTACTTGACATTTCTCCGCCCTGTGAGCAAATTCGGGAGAATGGCGGCCAGAAATGAACTGCTGGATAGCAGGATGAAGCTTCCCACGAAAGCATTGAAAGCCGTGGTGCTTCCCACGTAGATGCAACCCAAGACAGTAACGAGTGCTGCTGTACTGATGGTAGACCACACCGGCACATCTAACTTTGCATGGACTTTTCCGAGTATGCCAGGGAAGGGGGTAGCGCCATCGCGGGCGAGAGCCCACAGGGTGCGGCCGCAAGTGATATACAGCCCAACCACCGTCAAGCCGATACAGATCATGACGAGAGCGAGCAGACCAGTGCCACCGGCCACAGAGCCAGTTGCTTGACGGTATATCTCGGCGATGGGATAAGGTGATTCGAAAAGAGCGTCATAATCGTTGATGGCGTACATTATGGCGATCAAGTAGCAGAACCCCATTAGAAAGCCGATGCTGACTTGCATAGCAATGGCAATGGGGACGTTACGGTGCGGAAGGGCAATCTCCTCGGCCAGATCTGCAACACGAGAGTTAGTATTTACCACTTGTGAATATCCAAGGGCTGACTCGGGAGTGCTCAGTCATGTCTCAAGTAAGAACACCTTAGACAGTTCTATGAGGCAGCTTTTGTTTCAGGGATAGACCAGAAAGGGGAAGGAATGACTCTCAAAGATACGTACGGGTCGTGGCATCCACCGGACCGATGCTGAATGCGCCGTTCAACATACCGGTGACGAAGACGAAGCCGTCCGGGTATCCAATGTCGGCCGTCCACTCAGTCCAGACGAAAGAACTGCTTGCATGTGCAGGTCGACCACCACGGCCAGGCATGACGGTCACGACAATAATGGTGATGAGAAAACCGCCCAGGATGGCAAAGAGACCCAAGTTGTTGAGACGGGGCATAGCCTGATTGGCCAAACACACAGTTGCACATGATAACCACGTTACGAGGATGTAAGCGATGAATACGTGCCACGGATTTGCCTCGAATCCAGCGTGATTCAATGCGTACATCTGGACGACAGTATTGCCGAAGATGGAGGCCATGCTTGCCGCACCAAGGACCCAAGCCAAGTAATTCCACCAGCCGGCAAAGAAGCCAACGATTCGTCCCCATTTCTGCCCAGGCGTCACCGAAGCCCAGTGATAAACCCCGGCCGATGAGGGGATAGCGCTGGCGAGCTCGGCGATACTAGCAGCGACGGTGAAGTAGAAGACGGAAACGGTGAGAAACTCATAGAGCACACCAGGCGGGCCACCATTGAATATGGCAACGAGGATTGAGCCTCCAATTGCTGGCCATGTGTTTCCGACTACGAGCCCTACACCGGCGAGCGAGGAGAGACTGAATTGTCGGGATAGCTCTTGCACATGACCCGAGGCGTTGATAAGATCATTTCTATTCTCAGGACCTCCGACAGTTGGTGTTTTCCTGTCATGTTGGGATTGGGTTGCGTACAGCTTCGACTCGGCGGCGTCCTCCATATTGGTATGCGCTGTATAATAAAGCAGCTGAGAACAGAGTTTATTAATTCCCAGGAGAGCAACTAATTGTATATGTTCCCTATCTTGGAGAGGGGAAGAGTGCCGTGCGGGGAATAGTGCGTTGTTGGGCGGGGTGTGATAGCGTCTTTAGTAAACTCACTGACTAACTGCACCCGGAACGACTAGCTGATGTCAAGACAAGCAGATAAGTCATTGAAAGCCCTGTTAGCTTCCTTGTTCGTTTTGCTGCGGATGATAATGAGAAGAAATCGCAACTGCGTTACTAGTAACGAACACTCTGAGCCTAATCTTTCTGTTCGTTGCCTAGTATTATTCAGCTACACTCCACGCCCAACCCAAAAGGGTCTGAGCATTGAGTTTAAACGTAATAACAGTGTATTTGAAAACCAACCTCGTCTCGTTAAGGTCCACACAGTTATGTGATAGGAACGATAACTCCCATAAGTGTGTCTGCGTACGATGAGCGCACTTTCAGGCTCCTGTGGATTTAACCACTGCAAGTCGACTCGGAATCTGGGTTGAAGCTGCGCCTCTTGGTTGGAACTAACCAAGGCAGCAAACTCGACACACATCTATATGATGTCGCAAATATCTGTAGGCAGAGAAGCATGAGCCTCAAGTCATATTTACACCGGTAATTGTCCCATGATGCACGATTCTAGACTTGTACATTAAAGTGATATTGTTGCGCTGAGCCACCATCCATTTCTCTGCGTCGATGTCCGCAAGAATGCGGTCGCGTTCTGTGATATACTAGGGTGAGATTTCTCTAATGCATTGAAATGTATTTAGGATGATTCCAGAACCAAAATCGAGTTGGTCAAACTTCGGCGGACTAGGGATCTAGGTTATTCTGAGCCATGCCGAGCCCATGAAGTAAATTTCCGCACAATCTGGTTGTTGTCAGGATTCACGTGTTCACTATGAAAATCCCACTACATGTTTGAACAGAATCAGGTATATTCCGTATGTCTATTGCTGTTGTGAATTTCTTGTTTTTGGCACGTATGTAAGTAACTACACGTCTCTGAGGCCTGTATCATCATCCTTGGTGCGATTTCATAATCAATAGACCACCATAAACCTCGAATGAACCGCAGGTCTAACTTTTTAACAGTAAGAGGAGTCCACAGTGGGGAGAATAGATTTGAAAATTGTTGTGCATCTCCCGACGAAGTATCTGAGTGACAAAAGACTGAGCTGCTTCTATTCTTCAATACTGGAGATGTAACCAAGATACCCGGTATCAAATAGGGGGGCGGCAGTGTTTAGAAATAGTTGGACTTTAACCTAGCAACTACCCCTGATAAGAGTGCAGCTTATTGAAGATAGCAAGTAGACGCAGAATTCGTAGAGGATTCAAGGCATACTTACTAATGTATCTGCACTTCAGCGTAAACTACGTACGGAATTAGAGGTGGCTCCTACCACTGTTCATGAACGACAAGATATTAGAAAATAAAAAAATGTGCAGGCTGCATGATATTGCATGTACACGTTGGGCAAGACAAGTCCGTTGAAACGGGCTTGGCTTTTCAGCACAAGAATTCGGCAATGTCTCTCATCACAACTAGCCTATGCCACATTAAAACGAGCCGAAACACGACCATATGATTAGACATCGTACCCAACCCCGGCGAAAAAGCTGAAGTTTCGCGCATAGAATTAATTATATGACGAACCGACGACGCAGCGTATGTATTTAGTCCAGCCATTAGGGCACGGTTTGACATACGGGAGTACTAGTAGAGGTACCGGGGGCTTCGAGCCTACGGCGTATTTAATAATAATAATAATAATAATTATATGATTAAAAGTTTCTCCCTGGCGAAAGTTTTTAATCGTACACAAGTCGTCCGTTCACACATAGCATATTTTTGCCGCCCGGAGGCCGGCGATGCTACTAAGAGGATGATATCACGGGCACGACTCGCAAAATCCTCATTGCGATCCACACTCGCAGCAAATGTCAAGTTCCAGTGCCGACTTAATATTTGGCGCCGGTCCAGAATTCGAATCGTTAATCCGACCCCTTATCGGACCTCGCCTATCCGATAACGCTCGTCGGCGAACCCGTCCCCTCACGATAGAAGGCGCGCAGCACGCCCTCTCGCCGCGATTCTTGCGAGCGTCTAGACCACGTTACGGTCTATCCACTTGAGCGTATGGTTGAGATGTATACGCTCGACGAGAACCCCAATTAGCAGATACTACGACTTGTCGCGACAAAAAAAATAGTCGAGCATCTTCTGCACATCAGCAGCATCCCACCCCTGAGGACGAATTTAAGTGCCACATTACCACACTTATCGGTAGTTCAGGCAGGGGTTGTAGCACAGACTTAGGGAGGGACAGGAGGTTTAGTAGTCGTTTGGCTACAAGTTTACCTGTATAACCGCCCGACGCGGCTTAAGGGCCCGCTATATCATCTATAGCCCCTTAAGGGAGTACTTGTAGAGGTACCGAGGGTTAACACCTACGGCGTATTTAATATATATATAATATTTGGCTGTGGTGTCGAAACGATTGGGAAAGCCTTCTGCTGGCTGTGGAATTTGACGCCAAAGCGATCTGGTCTCGTGTTACTCTGTACGTCGTGAGTATGTTAGATCACCCTAGCAGTCGGCTGCTGTAGTTGGACCGACAATGAGGATCAGAGCACCGAGTGGTGAGATACCATTCCATCTTTGACGATAGGATTGATATCCACTATATACATATACTGGCATTAATAACTTTATTGGCAGGTGG
The DNA here is from genome assembly GCF_002105095.1 of Pseudomassariella vexata. NCBI lineage: Eukaryota > Fungi > Ascomycota > Sordariomycetes > Amphisphaeriales > Pseudomassariaceae > Pseudomassariella > Pseudomassariella vexata. The sequence continues at coordinate 1,386,658 of NW_024467964.1, forward strand.
GTTGATTGTAGTTAAGAGGCAAACAGTTGCAGTCCATTGCTGCCAACCTACGAAGTAATTATTTTCCTTTGATTCGAAGTTGCTGTTGTCCCTCAATTGCCCCGCTATCTAATGACGTGACTGTGTTTCCAACGACGTGCATTCGGATCAATTGTAGCCGACCTTTTGGTGGTCCAGTTGCATGAACGCCCAGAACTAAGTTGAGCGCCGTTGGACGGCAAGCTCGGAGGTTTTTTTGTTTATGGCAAACGCTGTTAAGCAGTTCTGTCCCTGACGCAACCTTATGCCGAAGATAGGATTGACACCAGCCATTTAAGCTAGTACCTTGCCAGGACTTGTCGCATAGGACAGATAATGTTGCCGTCGTTCAGTTTCAACTACTGACGAAGTATTCCATATTTTCTGTTGCATGTTCCAAGGCTGCACTGCGCTTCGTGCATATTGCATCGTTCTTCGAATTGACCTTGAAGCGTTCTAATTGCTTTGCCTCTGACCGCCAAAATCCGCGTCAAGAACTTTTACACTATGAACAGCAACTCCCTATCCACCGTTCGCGCCATTTGACCGGCCCCCAAAACCAACATCCTTGCCGCGTTTTCTCCCATACTCGCTTTTCCGCTTTCGCAATTAACAACCCACCCACGATCCTTGCGCCATCGCCTCAACTCCTGGTAGCAAAAGTCTTTGTTGCCGAGATGCAGATATGTTAATCAGCGCCAGTCTCGTGGCCGCCGCTGTGAAACCAACCCCTTCGCCTCTACAGCTCCCACAATTTACATTTATCCTCATCCAAAAACAGCTGTAGCAAATCTGGCATCATGCCGGAAAAGCCGCTTACAATAGCGACCTATGCGGCGGGCGCCTCTCTCGCGGCCATAACACTGGTCTATGTGTTTGCGCCGACGTACTTCATCGACAGCGACCCCAACCCAATTCGCAAGCGCGGCGTCGTCGGCTTGACAAATCCGGCCAATGATTGCTTCATAAACTCGGTGCTGCAAGCCCTCGCCGGCCTGACCGATCTCCGCGTCTACCTCATCCGCGAGACCCATCGACGAAGAATGGACGATCAATCCGTCTACGAAGAGATCGTGCCTCATCCCATCCGAAAAAACACGCCCGATTGGAAGATAAAGGGCTTGCAGGACGGTATTGTCACCCAGGGGTTGAAGGATATGCTGGATGCTCTCAACGAACGGCCCATCTACAAGAAGACCATATCGGCAACAACATTCGTCAAGGTGCTCGAGGTTGCGTTTAGGCAGCGCATCAGCCGCCAACAGCAAGACGCTCAGGAGTTCCTCCAGGTCGTCGCAGAGAGGCTGTGCGACGAATACCATGCCGGCCAGAGAGCAAGACAAAACGCAAGGAGGAAGGGCATCTTTAAGGCAACCCCCAGCAGCTTGGCCGAAATAGATAGTACTGCTGTGGAGCAAAGACTGGCCGGACTAGCTGTCGGTCAAGATCAGAGCGAGGAATCACAGGATACAGTTGCCAGCATCCCCCAGACCACAGCCCAGATCCCAGCCGAAACGGTCGATGCGTCCAAATTTGGACTGGACGAAGAGGAGTATGGCTTCCCGCTGGAGGGCAAGTTCGAGAGCCAGATCGAGTGTCAGACATGTGGCTTCAAGCCGAGACCAACGGAGAACAAGTTCTGTACCTTGACATTAAACGTTCCACAGGCGAGCTCGACGACACTCAACGCCTGCATCGACGGCATGTTCAAGACCGAGTACGTCGACGACTTCAAGTGTGAGAAGTGCCGTCTCCTCCACGCAAGACAAGTACTCGAGGCCGAGCTGGCCCGCTCTAACTCAGAAAGCTTCAAAGCCACAACTCAAGAAGCCATTGCGAAGCTGCAGCACGTAATTGACACAGACCCCGAGCGCATTCCTGACGACGTCGTGCTACCAGACATGCGGTACGCCCCGAAGCGCAGGATCGCGAGACATACTCGCCTGACCAGCTTCCCCAAGATCATGGCCATCCACCTGTCTCGGTCCATCTACGACTCCAGCCACATGTCCACCAAGAACTCAGCCAAGGTGGCTTTCCCGGAACGTTTAGCCCTAGGCGGGTTGCTCCAGCAAAAGAAGTATAAGTTGCTTGGCACCGTGACGCATAAAGGCAGCCACCACAGCGGTCATTACGAATCGTTTCGTCGACAAAACATCACGTGTCCTTTCTCGACGCACAACGCCTTCCAACAATCAGGCGCCTTTGTTAAGTCGGCTCAGCCAAGTCCAAACGGAACGCCACAGATAGCTACCCCCCCGGTTCATCCCATGCGCAAAGCGGACGATGCGAGCCCTGCCGTGTCGACGCCCGACCTGTTCTCCATTACTTCTGTGGCCAGCTCTTTGAACCAGTCCGCCGAAAATCTGCCTACACATCTCACAGACGGGTTCCATCGCTCTTCGACTCTCAATGGCCTTTCCTCTTCACGCGCCATCCCCACGTCGGCCCCGCGAGAACGCGAACGTGACCCGGATGCTATTAGCCTGCGGTCTGTCGCCGCCTCGGCGAAGTCGACTATCTCGAAAATTTCTCATTCGGCCAGACACAGTCGGCCGGGCAGTCCTGCCTCTAAGCAAACAAACGGGATTACGAATGGTATTCCTGTAGCCCCGGTACTCAAACCAATCAGCTCCAAGTCGAAAAGAAAAAAGTCCAGCGGCGAACGCTGGTGGCGAATCAGCGACGAGAAAATCAAGGAGGCCAAGACGAACGAGGTGCTCAACATGCAGCGTGAGGTGTACCTGTTGTTCTATGAGCTGGAGCGTGACCAGAGCCCGGCATCTACGACGACGGAATCCTAGGAAGGTTCCAATCTATACCAGGTCCTGGGTGCCGTCGTCAGCAGCCTGCAACGGAAAGATCAGAGCGATGACAACTGTTTGAAGCAAGGTGATTGGAATGAGACTTGGTACGAGGAGTCTGCATTTGCACAGCACATCAAAGAAACGGGACGCAACTGGTGGTGGTCCATTACAGAATTGTGGATGAGGGGTTGGCGGTGGATTAAGCGCGTGCTGAATGACGTGTGGGTTGAGTACATGGGAGACGTCCACCCTGGCTATTTAGCAAGGGATCTCGAGACTGGGAGTCAGTCATCATATCAGACGAGCTTCCTATCTCCAAAGCCGCCAGAAGGTAGGGAGGCAAGACTCCAACCGTCATCTAGCTCGAGTGGCGGCCTATTCGAACCAAACTTCCAATTCTGAGAAATTCATGGTCAACTTTATAGCACAGAGCCGGCGTTACGGACATTGTTTTTCACATTTCATGTTGGTCTAGACAGGCATTATTGAAAAGCACCATCAGCTAGGACACGGTCTTTGTTAGGAGACAAGAGTTAGAGAAGCTTCAGTGCTTGCACACCTAAATTATGTAGTAGGTATTGTACTCATAGGCATTTGAGAAAGTGGTAGACAATGTAGGATGTGGGATAGTTGAGAAATGAAGCATGTTGCGATCTGCAATGCTTGCATAAAGCAGCAGTACGTATTTACAACTGGAGAGGCAGGTTTTTTGAATTGGTATATTTATCTTCATTCATGACTGCCTTGTTGTTAAACTATAAACAACCAATTGCCTATCTGAGGCTGGGGCGTAGTCATCTGGTTTGGCGGACGATGAGTGGGGAAAGTGTTATACTTCGACTTTACAAGGTACCAGCAGTGTTGAAGTCGGCCAGGGCCTCCTTAACACGAGTAGTCATGGTCTTCTCTCCCTCACGAACCCAGACACGGGGATCGAAGTACTTCTTGTTGGGCTTATCCTCCCCATCGGGGTTGCCAACGGCCGTGCTGACGTACTCCTTCTTGGTGACCATGTAGTCTCGGATACCGCTGCAATAGGCAAACTGCATGTCGGTGTCCATATTGACCTTAACGACACCATGGTTGATGGCGTCCAGGTACTCTTGCTTGGCGGAACCAGAGCCTCCATGGAAGACGAAATAGACGGGCTTGTCTCCAACGTTCTTTTGACCGGCAGCGGTGAGCTGCTCCTTGACGTATGCCTGGTGCTTGCCGAGAAGTTCGGGGTGGAGCTTCACGTTGCCAGGCTTGTACACGCCGTGGACGTTGCCAAAGCCGGCGGCGATGGAAAAGTAGGGGGAGATGGGCGAGAGGGTTTTGTAGATGTTCATAATGTCTTCCGGTTGAGTGTAGCTAGAAAGGAGGGGGTTAAGGTTGTTAGTATACGACAAACGGTATTTTGCTTGGGGCGAGGAAGTAACAGTTGGCTTACAGGGAGTTATTGTCAACGTCCTCATTGTTGACACCGTCCTCCTCGCCACCGGTGATGCCAATCTCCATCTCGAGCCATTGCTTCATGGGGGCGGCACGCTTCAGGTACCTGGCGGTGGTCTCGACGTTCCAGTCAACGGGCTCTTCGGACAGATCGATCATGTGGGAGCTGAAGAGAGGCTCGTTGTGCTCCTTGAAGTACTTCTCATCGGCGTCGAGCATGCCATCGAGCCACGGAAGCAGCTTTTTGGCGCAGTGGTCAGTGTGAAGAACAACGGGAACGCCGTATGCGGGGGCAATGGCGCGGACATAGTGGGCACCGGCGACGGCACCCTGGATTGAGGCAAATTGATCCTTGTTGTCAACACCTTTTCCGGCGAAGAAGGCGGCACCACCTTGGGAAAACTGCAAGACAATAGGAGACTTGGAATCCCGCGCAGCCTCGAGGGATGCTACGACGGTCGACGAGGAAGTGCAGTTGATAGCGGGGATCGCAAACTTATGCTCGCGAGCATAAGTGAACAAGGCGAGGACATCATCACCGACGATGACACCCGTCTTGCGGCTGAGAACGTCTTGGGCACCCATGTTTGTGATTGTGGTAGTGGGGAGGAGAGGTGACGAAAGCGAGTTGGTTGTGTACTAGCAGGTGATGGCGGAGAAATAAAACCGTGTATGAAGTTGAGAATGGGTGTTTGTAAAGATGCTCAGGTTCAAAAGATGTCTAGAGTTCGACCTATATCTACTTAGTAAGTGGTGGGGTTTTAAAATCAGCTTTGAGACGAGGGGTTTTCGCTGGATCCCGAAGCATCATATCGATAGCTAGCAGCACACAAGAGCGGGCGCACATGCTATCACTAGTGGGGTCCTCTGAGTAAGGCCGACTCAAGGTCGCTCAACAGCAGTTGCCTTTCCACAATTTGTGAAAGCTCACCCCATCGACTTGGAAAACCTTGAAGACGTCGTGCGATTGCCTTGGTTCTGGGACAGCAGCTGCCACTTACAGTTCCACCCATCGAATGCTACCTTACTTGGATCCAACAAGCAGCTTTTCGCAGTCGAAAACCAACTGTTTCGGACTGCAAGCTGTCTGCTTACTCCAGTAGATCATTCAGCGGAAGGAACTGCATATAGAAACGACCAGCTTCCACATCACATAGATGTGTCCACCAAACAGGGTTCACCGCAGTAGCAGTAGGAGCAGAACGCAGAAAGCACGAGGCTTCTAGAGTTCTCGCCCCTCGGCGAGAGCGAATCATCGCTGACCTATTCTCATTGGAAAGTGCCACCGTGGTCTGCAGCTGCACTGTTGGGCATTTCGAGTCCAGCTTCGGACTTGGCCTATGGCGGGGTAAAAACAGCAGAAGGAACAATTGCCCACTTACAGAATTGGCCCGATTACGGCGTCAGAGTTTTAAGGTCGCACTCGAATCGGTGAGGTGTATAAGAGTAGATATGTGTAGCTGTTCAGCTATCCAGACAAGATAAGGAATTGGGTGCGCCGCTTCTTCCAACGGTTTTTCCTGAGTGTTGAGTGGTGAGTGAAATGGGACAAAGACGTCGAGTCTCTATCCATGGCGGGGTTGCGGGCATGAAGTAAGTATTTAAATTACTGAAAATCGACATGGCTTCTGCCCCAAAAATTTACCCCTCCATTGTCGCCCTGCCGTGGCGGCCGCCAACCTCTGTCTAGATAGCCTGCAGGTACGGAAACATACGGAAGGAACAAGCCATGCATGAGCCCATGTTATGGTATGCGCCGGACCATAACAGGTGATGCTGAATGTCTATCGCGAACCGAGGATTCTGCTGTTCTTGAACTGATCCTGCTCCATTCCTAAGAGCATGACATCACCACCATCAAGACACTTTCCGCGCCGCTTGGCAACACTGATAAAGACTACCTCCGAAAAGAACCATGCAAGTTTCCTCGGGATAATAGAAGCGTGCTATCGAAGTGGCAGAACGTCAAACTCGAAATTTCCCGCCGACACATTTCCGAACAACCTCGGACTTCACGCCGGGTAGAGAACTGACAAACCCTCCGCGAGACATGCCTGTCAAGAATTCGTGGCAAAGTGTCCCAAATCTTGATCAATTTAATCCAATCCTGGTATCGGCAAGAACCCTTACCCAGCAGCACTAGCCAGATTGCCAGATCTAAGCGCTTAGGCCGTCGCGGGTTTTGATACCAGAAGTTAACTCCAGGCCGAATCCTGCGAACTTCTACCCATCTAAACCTTGAGCTCCTAGCTACGTGAACAATGCGGAAGGTAGAATTCGGCCTAGGTACTCTGTGTGTCCTTTGTCTAGAAGCTAAATACAACTCACAGCTTAGAGAGAATAACCGCTAATTCGTATGCACACTCCCAAGTCCATTGGTTGATATGAAGTGCCGATTCCCCTCCTAACTCAAACCACGGATTAACCTACCGACATCAGCGAAGGCCAGTTACTATCACGAGAATGGACCAAAGCGAGCTATTCGTGCGAGGATATAAATTTAATGGTAATGGTGTCCGAAATTCCAGAATATTGACTTTAATTGTGTAGGTACAAGTCGAACCCGTCGTTTTTGATACAATTAAATCATACAGTTAACGTAAGCAGCTACACTAATCACGAAAAAGTTTCCGGACACCCTACACCCCAATTTAGCAATCAAAATAACAACAATATCAGCTATTGATTTCAACTAGCTATTATAATCCTAATTTATAATAGATTTTCGAGCTTTTGCTATAGAAATAAGCTGTAATCGCGGCGCGAATTGCGAACTCAGCCTAGAAGCTAGAGCCGCTATTGTAGCCGCTAGGGCAAGTAGTATAAGTCGGAAGGAGGTAGTAGACGCGTTCGGCACGTTAAGGCCCTAAACTATTACTAATATCGCCGGACGCGCTAAAATAACGAAAACTATAGCTACGATAAAGCGGACCGGTACCCCTAGAAAGTTAAGCGCTAGAGATAAGAGACATATAGTCGTTTTATACCGCCGGGATCTTAGAATAACGTATACGGAGCTTAAACGTAAGATAGGTATATCGGTATACCTAGATATTATTAAGTTAGTTCTATATCGGTACTACCTAAAGAAATAGCGTTGTGACGGTTATCACGTGATTGACCTACACTGGTCTGAACAGATTGATAAGTGGTTGCAGATATCAAAGTCAGGGACTTTGGTATTGGTCTCTTTTGGTGAAGACATCTGGTACGGTGGCGTAGTGGCAAGGATTGCAACCCCTAGCACGGCGTGACAAGCGTACGGTAAAGCGAATTATTTTAATAGCCGAAGATACGAAGAAGCGCCTTCAATTCTGCCGCTAGCACCGTACATCGGCCTAGATCTTGTCGAATATTGTCGAATATCACGTGTGTCCAATCGAGTAGTCAGCAGTGCGTAAGATTGTATATGAATGAGGTGTATTCTTCTCTGTGTTCTATTCTCGCGAACTCCCGTTGCTCTGCCTTTTATGGATTCTTTCGGAAAATATCGGAGGTGCATTGTTCAGGTGTCTGACCCCTAAGTGGACCGTAACTTTGGAGTTACTTTCGGGAAGAGGGGTTCATTTCGCCGTCTGAACTTCAAGTGACACTAGTCTTCTCCAGTGCCATATTATTTCTGAACCTAGGAACCAGGTGTCCTATCTGACAAATATCACGTGTGTCCAATCGAGTAGTCAGAAGTGCGTAAGATTGTATATGAATGAGGTGTATTGTTCTCTGTTCTCTCGAACTCCCGTTGCTCTGTCTTTTATAGATTCTTTAGAACATATCGGAGGTACATTGTTCAGGTATCTGACCCCTAAGTGGACAGTAACTTTGGTGTTACTTTTGAGAAAAGGGGGTCCCTTCGCCTTCTGAACTTCAAGTGACAATAGTCTTCTCCAGTGCCATATCATTTCTGAACCTAGGAACCAGGTGCCCTATCTGACAGATCTAGTAGCTTATACGGATACTCTTCTCGGACGAGTATACGGTCTAGAATTCGCCGGACTCTCTAAGCTAATAGGTCTTCCGCTATACGAACGAGAGATATAGAGAGGATCTCGTGAACCTATAAAGCTATAGGCGGCTATATATTTCGATTATAGTATAGGGAATAATCTAGTTAAGGGACGATGAAGGGGGGGTATCGAAGTTAGTCTTCTACGACGGCCATCCGGACTCTCCGCGCTATAGAGTGTCCTTATAGTCTTACTACGATGTCCTAGAGTAAGGGCTACTTCTATTCTACGAGCTAGGGGATCCCTTTATATAGGATAACGCGAAAATATATATATTAAGCGCGCCTCCGCTCGGCAAAGGTAGTCGTTATCCCTATGCCGAACAAAACGACAGCCCAAAAGCAGACCCCTAGCGGCTGGCGACCGATAGCGCTGCTTAGTACGATAGGGAAGGTGATAGAGGCGGTGATATGCCAGCGTATCACTACCGTCGCGGAGACGGCCGGTCTGCTACCAAACGGCCAAATGGGTAACCGAAAGGGCCGGTCCGCCGAATTAGCGATACGTATAGTCTGTGAAGGTCAACCCTCGCAGACTCACTACAACCAGGTGACTTACAGCTGGAACACCTGCCGTGGCAGTGTCAGATGGGAAGCCAATCATAACCCTTGTAGGAGCCCCGCCAAGCGTGGATGACTTAGTCGCGCTCCCTCAAACCTAAGTTGTCATCTTCTTTCCTTCGCTCCTTAGAGTAGAATCTTCGTCGATAGCACCTAATCGAGGTCTATACCAATGCGATGCAACCCAGGTCGTGACATAGTCGAGGACGTAACCTATACAGCTTGGAGGCGCGGAGGGATCGCCACACTACTACAACTTGATATTAAGGAGGCGTTCGACACAGTTAACCACAGGCGTTTGATTTCTATACTAGCCCGGAAGGGCTACCCGGAGTGGGTTCAGGAATGGGTACACAGCTTCGTAGAGGATAGGACAGTACGCCTCCGGTTCGACGGTAAGGAGTCAGAGCTGATCCCTCTACGAGCTGGCGTCCCCCAGGGGTCGCCACTCTCCCCGATACTATTTATCCTATATATCTCGACGCTATATGAGGAACTAGCGGAGAAACACCCCCTACTCTTAGTCGTAGGGTTCGCGGACGATACGAACCTACTTAGCGTGAGCACAGACACGGGCACGACCTGCCGCTGACTAGAGGACGCTTGGGCTATGTGACGGGCTCACTGCGAAACTATACAGCTCAACATGGCCAAATACTGTTAATTATCTAACTGAGGAGAAAAGTAAAATATGCGAGTTGTCCCGGGAACACGGACTATGTTTTGTATGCCCTCGATGGTTCCTTTGGTGGATCCGGACGCACGGTCCTTGCAGCTCCGGATCCCATATCAGGCACAGCCTGTCACAGGCTACGTGCCAACGGTGGGCCGCCAGGTGTCAGATAGGGCACCTGGTTCCTAGGTTCAGAAATAATATGGCACTAGAGAAGACTATTGTCACTTAAAGTTCAGAAGGCGAAAGGACACCCCTACCTGCCATCACCAAGTGACCACCAGTGAACACCAGGTGACCACCAGGGGGACACGCCTCTTTCTCCCCTTCACTCTGTACTATCGCCTTCGGTCCAGGCCGTACCCTGACAAGAAGACAGACAGACAAGAACACACCTCATTTATATACAATCTTACGCACTGCTGACTACTCGATTGGACACACGTGATATTCGACAATTAAGAGTCTCACTGCCTCTGGCATCATTGTTTTTTCACAGAACTTCATTTAGGCATGTCACGGCCTCCCTTCGAGAAAATCACAATGTCAAACAAATACGCCAACACAAACTTCCTAGCCTCTGGCAAGTACTGGGAAGAATGGTCAGCAGAGTTCAGAGGCAAAGCCAAAGCCATGGATCTCTGGAAGTACATCAGACCTACTAATCGACATTACTGGCCTACACCTCCTAAGAAGCCAGTCGTGAAAGACTACACAGTCGACAAGAACCTGGAAAGGGCTTTTCAGGTGGCCTGGAGAGAGAGCCAGATTGAAATCGCAGAGCGCTCTGAAAACTCGCCAGATATCGAAGCCGCACCTGAGATGGTTCCTACAAAACCATCTGAGCTATCAAAGGACGGCAAGGCTGAGTATGCCATCGACACTTCTGCGTATCAACAAGACTACCGAGAGTACAAGGAACACCGGGACCATAGGATCGAGCTCAGAAACTGGGTAACCGAGCACATCCATCCAGATCTCAAGAAACACCACTGTGGTGAGGACGAATCTCTGGATCAGTGGTACACCAATCTTGCACTTGTAGGACAAGCATACGAAGAGGACGCAAGACCGGCAGCCCGGGACGCCTACTTGAGTCACCTCAAACCGTTAACTAGTCCACCAAAGGACATGAACGACTGGATTGATACCTGGGAAAAGGTAGTCCTCACTGGAAAGAAGAAGAAGATTGGAGAGACGATCAACTCTGACTCCTGGGGAAGAGACCTTCTGAAGGCCCTGTCCGGGATATGGCCTACATGGACGACAACCTTCAGCATGACACGCCAATCAGATATGGTAGCAGACAGACTCGACGTCGGGGACATTGCTGCAGAGATGCGACGAGTTGCACTCATGAAGAACGGCGTGCTACCAGCAAAACGTGCTGTGAGAGGCTCGTTTGTGACGTTCAATCAGGACGCATGTGACGAAGCAGGAGAGACTCCTCTCACTCCTACAGTGCCTCGCAAGACTACCAATGGCAGAGGGAGTGGAGGAAGTGCAAAACGAAAAAGGGGAGAATCGACAACAGTCGAGGAAAAATCGGCAAGTTGGTGCCAAGCGTGTCTAGGCGAGCACCCACTACAATCATGTTGGCACGTGTTCAAAGAAAAGAACCCCTACTACGAAGAAGGCAAAGAAAACAAGACTGTTGCAAGACTTGTTGCCCACAGGATCAGGACAGAAAAGGGTCTGAAGGAGGAAATAGAGAAGATCAAGAAGGCAGCAGTCAACAGTTGACTAGCTCAGTTCGAGCTCAAGGTGGGCAAGGTGCCAGCGAGCTTCCTGATGAGGAAAGGGAGCACCTATCCCCTGAAGAACTCGACAATTCTTGATTCCGGAACAACTCTCCATGTCTTCAACGAGATCAGCAGGTTCCAGAATTTCCGAACGCCAGCCACAAGAGACGTGATCTACGCAGGCAAGGAAATAGTAAAAATTGAAGGATACGGAGACGTTGATATTGAGGTACAGGGCGACCAAGGACCAACTATACTGAGGCTTCATGATGTGGCCTGGTGTAGAGGGTTCGCCTGTAACCTCGTATCTCTCCGACTGCTTCGACGCAAGGGGTACTGGTGGGATAACAAGTATCCGAACAACTCATTACGACGGAAGGACAATTCTCTGGTGTGTCAGATCACAGAGATGTTCGACCAATTCGTAATAGAATACTTGCCCCTGGAAATAACCCCACAAACCTTCTTTACACGTCGCAATCAACACATTTCTGCTACAAAAGGTAAGCCAAAACTGGCCACAGCAGAACGCTGGCATCTTCGTATGGGACACCCAGGCCCAGAGGCACTGAAGCACTTGGTTAGCCATTCAGAAGGAGTCAAGGTCAAGGGTCCCTTTGGCCCAAAGACTACTGAGTGTGATGGCTGTGGCACCGCCAAGACTAAGCGACAAGTATCCCGGATTCCAAAGGAACCGGAAACAGAACCAGGAAGCTGCATTGCGGTGGATTTCCACGATCTCGAAGAAGACGAAGAGGGCTTCTCAAGACTGTGTATGTTCACCGACAGATACTCCGGATACTCATGGGACTACTACATGAGAGACAAGACAGCAGAGTCAATTATTGAAGCACTGGATGATGTTTTCGGTATCCTCGAGCGACAATTCGACATCAAACCAAAGTCAGTCGAGTGCGACAACGAGATCACACAATCCTTCAAACTGAAGGGGTGGCTCCAGGCACGATATCTCAAAGTCAAGCCCTCCGCTCCACATACACAAGCCCAGAACGGCGGTGCCGAGCGCTTAGGGGGTGTGGTCAAGGAGAAATCGCGAGCTATGAGAGCAAGCTCAAAACTTCCAAGCTTCCTCTGGAAAGAAATTTACCAGGCAAGTGTATAGCTGTACAACAGGACTCCTAAGTACTTGTACAATTGGAAGTCACCATATGAGCGTTTCTACACTTACGTGGCCAACAGGGACAGGACCACAGTCACAGCAAAGAAGCCTGACCAACGGCATCTGAAAGTATATGGTTGTAAGTGTTACGCACTTACGACAGATACACTTCGGAAGTCAAACCGCATGAAAAAGCTGAGCCCGAGGGCATGGATTGGATACCTTGTCGGCTACAGCTCTACCAACATCTACCGAATTTGGAATCCTCATACGAATAAGGTGATCAGCACACGAGATGTTATCTTCAATGAGGAAGAGACATTTAGTGGTTCGCTAGAGACACTCAAGGATGAGCTCCTCGGTATATCCACAGAGGAAATGGAGGCACTGCTTAACCAAGTTAAGCTCAGGGATGCCAAACAACATGAATCAACAGCTGCCAGACATGCTGAAGACGAGTGTATCTACGAAGTACAAAACATCTACGAAGTTCAAGACCAAGATTCAATGCTTGCGTTCGAGCAGGGTGATGAGGACGAGGACACAAGGATAGCAACCGATGAAGCCGCTGAGCAGACTCACGAGCCATCTCAGGAGGTGACGACCTGGGCAGGGATGCCTGCGCAGGGGGGGTCCGAAATAACTGAGCACGCTGGAGGGACTGATCACCCCTATACCACCGCAGTTTTCGCCCCCTATCTGTCCCCGTCTCTCTCACCGCCTCCGCCTGCATGTTTATTGGCCGCTGCAATTCGAAGCTCAGGAACCAACGAGATAAGGGATGTTACAGCATCCCCTATACCGGTACCTCGACTGATGTCAGATGTTACGGAAGTCCGGCCAGCAACATGGGCTGCCGCGTTCAACGCAGGCATACTCTCAAGCCCAGCCGGCCAGATGAATGGACAACTAGTCAGTAAGGCAAGGGTTACCAGAATGCTGGACCGAGCCTTTGCTTCGAAAAACAGTGATCCCTCAGGTCCTCCAGTTATTCCTCTGAAGAGGCCTGCAATCAGAGCGAAGCTGGAGGCTGGAGTTAAGGTACACAGGCGTGAGATGCCTCCTTTGCCTAAAACGCACAAGGACCTAACTGGCCAGCCTGGGAAGCGCGAGGAACATCCAATGAAGAGGGAGTTCCAAGAAGCTGAAAGACAGCACCTCGCGAGCCATCGAGAGATGAGCACATGGCGCGAAGTCGCTAGTGATACCCCTAGGGGACAGCCAGTACTTGACTGTATGTGGGTGTACGTATACAAGTTTGACAAGCATGGCTGGTTTATCAAGTGTAAAGCGCGCCTCGTGGTGCGTGGTGACCAGCAGGCTAAGTCTGTATACGAACATACATATGCGTCAACTCTAGCTGGAAGGTCATTTCGATCTCTTATCGCAATTGCAGCCAGGTTTGATTTGGAATTACTTCAGTACGACGCAGTCAATGCATTCGTTAATGCTAAACTGCCTCATCCAGTATATATGAGAATGCCACCTGGCTATAGAAAAAGAAGCACGATACTCTTGCTACTCAAAGCACTCTACGGACTGCGAGAGTCACCTCTACTTTGGCAGGAAGAGTTCACATCTACTCTAGCTAAGTATGGCTTCAAGCCAGTCCCTCATGAGCCCTGCTGCTATACTGGCAAGAATATACTAATCTTCTTCTACGTGGACGATATCGTCGTCGCATTCCATGAGAAGGATCGATCTGTAGCACTCTCTACAGTGGAACGGTTACGACAGTCTTACGAGCTGACTGGCGGAGATGACCTGCAGTGGTTCTTGGGCATCGAAGTTCTACGGGACCGAGAACAAAAGCTGATCTGGCTATGTCAATCTGACTATGCGGACAAAATCTCGAATCTTGCTACCGAACCTGAGAAACGATCCGTCGAAACGCCCATGTCAACCGAAGAGCTCTTACCCTACGAAGAGCGGTCTGACTACGCCACAATAAACCTCTATCAGCGTAAAGTCGGATCAATTATGTATATCGCAGTTGCCACACGACCAGATATCGCATTTGCGGCGTCTCGGCTAGCGCGGTTCAATCTTAATCCAGGACCAAAACACCACGCCGCAGCTGACCGAGTTCTTCAGTACCTGAAGAATACCAGGACTCTGGCCCTTCAATTTGGAGGATCTGACGAATTTTACACCGCGAGCGATGCTTCATTCGCAGACAATACACTGGACAGGAAGAGTTCTCAAGCATACATTATGAAGCTCTTTGGTGGCACTATTGGCTGGCGAGCCAATAAGCAAGACACAGTGACTACTTCAACAACTGAAGCGGAGTTGCTGTCGCTTGCGCAGGCCACTAAAGAAACGATATTCATGTCCCGACTTCTGAAGGAATTAGGGGTGTCCTTGGACACTACTGCAGTCAGGATGGAGTGTGATAACAAGCAGACTATACGCCTGATCAATAGTGATCTCATGGCACTAAAGACCAAGCTCCGTCATGTTGATATCCACAACCACTGGCTGCGGCAGGCAGCAGTTACAGGAGATATTGAGGTTGTCTACGTCCCCACCGACCTTATGATCGCCGACGGCCTGACGAAAGCATTGGCTTCTGATAAACACAAGACCTTCGTCCGGCAGATAGGCCTCACCGATGTGGCTATGAAAATTCAGCAGCGGCGGATGCGGGAACTAACAGTTGAGGACTTCAGCAGAATGGAAGATAACCTTGTGGGAGGAGAGGTTGACTTCCATCTTGACTGATAATAGGATTGTTTGGAACAGGAAGAATGACCTAGAGATCTGGAAGGCAGTATGTCAGCATGGTCCTGCGGACAATGCTGAAGGGGTGTGTCAGATAGGGCACCTGGTTCCTAGGTTCAGAAATAATATGGCACTAGAGAAGACTATTGTCACTTAAAGTTCAGAAGGCGAAAGGACACCCCTACCTGCCATCACCAAGTGACCACCAGTGAACACCAGGTGACCACCAGGGGGACACGCCTATTTCTCCCCTTCACTCTGTACTATCGCCTTCGGTCCAGGCCGTACCCTGACAAGAAGACAGACAGACAAGAACACACCTCATTTATATACAATCTTACGCACTGCTGACTACTCGATTGGACACACGTGATATTCGACACCAGGCACGGGATGGAGTTCGCTCCGGACAAGAGTGAGCTGATGCACTTCACTAGAACCCGAGACCCCTCCCCGCAGAGTATCCATCTTGGAAACGCTACAGTAACGCCGAAGGTCTCGGCAAGGTTCCTAGGGGTCTGGTTTGACCGTAAATTAACGTGGCACGCCCATACCGAACGGGTTAAATAAAAAATGGCGACTCAGAAGCTAGACCTAACAAAGCTAGTGAACATGGCGTGGGGCTGCGATCTCATACGGGCGAGACTACTGTACACGTCGGTTATTCGCAGCGCGATCGCCTTCGGGGCGGCTGCGTGGCACACTATAAGCGAGGAACCAGCGGGACCAGCTAAGAGCCTAGTCGGGATACAGAATGAGTGCCTCCGAATAGTCTGTGGCGCCTATAAAGCGACACCGGTCCGACACCTAGAAATAGAGGCAGCTGTCAGAGAACAGAATGCCATAGGCACCGGTGGGACACCGGTGGGGCTCTGGTGTAGGAATGTGCGAGTCATGACGATATGGAAGTCTTGGTTTGCGGAACAATCGGGGAAACTAGTGCTCCGCGGCTCCGACGTCGGGTTCTAGCTATCTATGTAAGGGGCGGAGGCCCGGGAAGAAGATAGAGGGAGAGTAGAGATCAATGCATCACCGTGGGCACCCCTACCTGAGACCGCCAGTGACCACCCGGTATTACGTAGGAGGGACGCCCGTTACTCCCCATCACTCTGTACTATTGCCTTCGGCCTAGCCGTACCCTGACAGCAGCTATCCCGCCACTAGACCTATATCTCAGTGCCCGGGCGGCGAAATTTGAAGAACAGCTACGGAATAACGGCAAAAGGAGCCTGCTTCGGAGCGCGAGCGCGAGAGCGTCACACATACTCCGACAGGACACGCCGGCGAGACGGAAGCGGGCGTCACAATCGCTCAGACCAGCGGGGTACACGATAGAGAAGGAGGCTAGGGGCTCCGAGTGGATAGGCAAGGCGAAGGAAGTCCCGGCCGCCCTCCTAGACCACTGGGAGAAGAGATGGCTCTCCGGGGCAGCACAACACGACCGCCAGCGACGCGCTATCGCCGAGGAGCAGGATGGCCCCTCGATGCGAATGCCGAAACAGGGCAAGTACTCAGACCTAAACCGACCGGAGGCGTCTACCCTATGCCAGATCAGGACCGGAAAAATAGGACTATCAGCTTTCTTATTTAAGATATCGCCGCTATGCCGCTGTGGCGACGCCCCTGAGACGGCAGAGCACGTAATCCTCTTTTGCGGGCTGTTGGAAGGACCGAGGGAACGATTACGGGCCGCCATCGCACCACGGCCACTATACTCTCGCAGAGACCTCGCAACGGCAACAGGAGAACCAGTAGTTAGTGGGACTATTGTAAGGTGGCTGCTAGGGACGGGTCGGACAGCTTCAAGGCCCAGATAGCATCGATCTTCTCAGGGGGGACTTTGTTGGTAGGTTGAGAACCAACGTAGTATGGTAGTGGACGCAACGCAGTCGCCAATAGGGCGAACCGACGACGCAGCGTATGTATTTAGTCCAGCCATTAGGGCACGGTTTGACATACGGGAGTACTAGCAGAGGTACCGGGGGCTTCGAGCCTACGGCGTATTTAATAATAATAATAATAATATTTAAGATAGGAGCCTTCGGTGTGTACTCGCCGTTATGCCGCTGTGGAGAGGCCCCCGAGACGGCAGAGCACGTAATCCTCTTTTGCGGCCTGCTGGAAGAATCGAGAGAGCGCCTACGGGCCACTATCGCACCATGGCCGCTGCATACACGTAGAGACCTGGCAACGGCGACGGGGAAACCAGTAGTCAGCGGGACTATCACAAGGTGGCTACTCAGGACTGGCCGGATAGCGTTTAGGCCCGGATAATATCGATCTTCTCAGGGGGACTTTGTTAGTAGGGTGAGAACTAACATAGTATTGTGGTGGACGTAACGCAGTCGCTAATAGAGCGAACCTACGTAGCAGCGTATGTATTTAGTCCAGCCATTAGGGCACGGTTTGACATACGAGAGCACTTGTAGAGGTACCGGGGGCTTCGAGCCTACGGCGTATTTAATAATAATAAAATAATTTGAAAGACACTAAGTCAAATTTAGCTATCTAAGCTATATAAAAAGACGTAAACCTAAGTTAGCGTAAGGCTATAATTATCTATAATATACCGGAAATTAATAGTAACGTGAATGTACACCGAGCTGGCCATGACACCGAGCTGGCCACCCTTACATAACCTCGCATAGAAATTTTACGATAGTAAAACCACAACGCCGTAAATCAATTGAAACTACTCTGAATCTTCCTCTCCAGAAGATGGCAATGCGATCTTACAAGTTCGCGCATTATGCCCAGTCCCGTTGCAAATACCGCAGCGCCTCGTGTTAGATATTCACGTATCTTGCAGTATGACCGTGATATGACGGTTATATGAAAAGAATAATTTGGTGGTTATGGTTAGGTCACCGTTTTTCCATGCTCGATTCCCTCTATCTGTTCTGTTGGCTGTGTGCATTGCCTTTAAGTAATCTGAAGGGTCCAGCCTTACTAGGCTACCTCTATCCCGCCTTTATCCTGAAGCACAAAGCGCATTTATTCTACGCATAAAGCGCCTTTCAACCTTAGGAATCACTGTGGTGCTCAATCCCACATTAATATCAAACAACAGTCTAGACAAAGCTAGAACTAACGATATGGTGCTTCTATGCTCCAATACCATGTGACCCGTCGTTTTTGACACCTCGGGCGCGTTTCAACACGCTTTGCGCGACCACCATTTCGGCGCTCTTCTTGCTGTATCTGCGTCGCCAACTCCCTAGAGTCCCGTAGGTCCTGTCCTTGGAAAATAAGTGATTCTCTGTTACGAACCGTTGGCCCTAGACCAACATTACAGGCCCGTTAGCAGGCCAGGTGGATACAGACGCTAGGATCATGGGACCCCGCATCGGAGAAAGGAAAAGACCGACAGGTCACGTGACCTACAGGGGTGGATATGTTGGTCAACTACATATCCAACCAACAGGATATGTTGGCAGAGGCCAAAGCGGCCTGTGAGCAACTACCCAAGACACAACACCCGGCCTCATTCGCACATATAAAGAGAATCGCGAGATCCTACACTTGGAAGAGTTTCAACGATCGATGGGCCACTACCTGCCCTCAACAGTATCGAGATCTAGGGATCGCTATCCACCCGCGACCCCCCGAACTTGGCCTGCCCCGGCAACACCTAGGCAGATTACTCGCAGCGAGGTCGCACCACGGGGATTTCGTGACCTACCACGAGAGACTCCAGCATCGCGACGCACTGCTCAACTGCGGGTGTGGAAAGACAAAGACACCAGTCCACTTCTACTTTTGCAAGCGCGGCCGCAAGGCCACGCCCGGTCATCTAAAAGCGCATATGGCCAAGAATAGTATAGATTCCCTCCTAGGCACGGCCAAGGGAGCTCGTTTGTTTTGTCAATGGGCGGAGGAGACCAATTTCTTTACTGAGATCTGCCCATCGCACTGAACAGGAATGTTAGATGAAGACAGTCCCCTGTAACATAGATTCGACTAGCATAGACCATGCCGGCACTGCGCCCGGCACGTCTCACGTGATGAGACGTTAAATTTCAATTAATCAATCAATCGATATGTTGGCAGAATATCCAACAAAAGAAAAACGTACTGCATGGAAGGAATCATAAACTTCAACCTCAATAACAATGAGCTCGAGGATTCAGTGGCCTCGCGGCTATCGAGGCGACCCCGGAGACACACCGCTAAAGCTCGCGAAAATTTGGAAGACGTGGCTCGAGATATCGCAAAGGACGTGATCCACGAAGCCACCAAAAAGTTCGCTCGACTTGCAAAAGAGCTACAACAGAAGGACGCCGACAGACAAAAGACTCTCGAGGCATACAAGGCCAAAATAGAATCCCTCGAACAGGAGCTGAAAAGGATGCGCGAGGACCGTGGGCAACCAGACTGCCGCACCTCACAACTCGCACAATCTCGACATGCCACTCGAACAACCCAAGACACAACTGCTAGAAAGCCTCTCGGAACCCCAATAGAGGTCGACCCGACAGTACAATCAACACCAGCCCGCACATACGCAGCGGTTGCAAGGCAACTGAGTAGCACGCCGGCCCACAGCCTAAATGTCACCGCGACGCCACCAAAGAAACTGCCCACGAAAGACCTACGGATTTTCGCCCGGATGCATGAAGATAATCATTTCCGCAGGGAGAGAGCCTACGATATATGCGCTTTTCTCCGGGAAAAGCTGCCAGGAAATGCCTGCACTGCACTAAAGGGAGTCGACCACGTCCGAACAGGACTAGCCCTCTGCCCATCCTCAGTAGAAGGCGCTAAGATCCTGCTAAATAACAGAGAACAGATAGCCACCCTACTGCAAGCGCATAGCGTCGAGCAGAGAGATACCTGGGTTCGAGCATATATCCCCAATGTCCCGTACACTCGTCACTGCCTGATTACCGACGCGGAATTGGAAATCACAAACGGGGAGCTAGAGGAGGAAATCCGACTTGCCACGAAACGGCGCCCGGAAAAGGCCTACTTTTCCAAAAAGGACGAGATAGAAAGACTAGGCACGGTAACGGCCTGGTTCAAGGTAGACGCGGCAAAGCAGATACCGCTCCGCACTAGGCTTCTAGGAGCCAACGTATATATCAATCTACGTCTCCCCAAGGAGAAGAAATCAATTGAATGCCACCGCTGCGGTGGCTTCCACAATGCACGCACATGCACCCGGAAGAGAAGGTGCATGAAGTGCAGCTCCGCAACTCACACAACCGACGAGCACCGGGCCCCTTGCGGAGGCACGGAAGGCCTCAACGGATGTGACTGCCCCCTCAAATGCCCAACTTGCAACGGCCCGCACGCGGCTCACGACCCTGCCTGCCCCGCCAGACCCAAAGTGATCCATGGTACGCTCCAGAGAAGGGATCAAGCGCAGCTCCGCCCTATTCGAGCGGAAGGAGAAAGAGCCTGGAAAGCGGCATCCAGCCTCTCGCATCTCCAAGCCAACAGCGAAAATAACGACTGCATCATAGTAAATGCCTAACAGAACCACGCAGCAGAAACCCAAAAAGTTACAGATCATGCAAGCCAACGTAGGCAGGAAGGCGAGTGCACACGAGACGGCACTTAACCTGGCCTACGAAGGCCATATCGACATTATACTGATACAGGAGCCTTTCGTCCGATCACAGGAAAGAAGACTCACCCGAACTCACCCAGCCTACGAGACCTTTGCACCAATAGACGACTGGATTGAAAGCAGACCGAGGGTGATAACCTACATACGCAAAGGGACTGGACTTAGAAGGGAGCAATGCCGACCACTATCTGCCCCATCTACAGACCTACTATTCCTTCAGGTCCTATGTGACCGCCTCTACCTACTAACAATCATTAACATATACAACGCACCCCAAGAAGCTTCCCAAGGCGGCAAGGCCATTCAAGATATCCTAGGCCAGTACCACCTTGCCCCGCCAAACCGATATATACTAGCAGGGGACTTCATCCGAACTGGCAACCAACGACGACGTACACCTCCCCAAAGGCCCAGGACTTGGTCGACTGGGCAGAATCTTTCGATCTCGTACTTACATCGCCAATCGGTGAACCGACACATAGGGCAGGTAACGTCCTAGACCTTTCCTGGGCTTCAGCCTCGTTGCCAGGAGTCTCTACAAGCATCGAAACCTCCCTTAACACAACCTCGGACCACGAAACCTTGCTTACCTGGGTTCCACTCCCAGCGCTGGATAAGTCCAAGCCGACCTTAGGCAAATTTCGGCTGGATACGATGGACGAAGAGCTTTTTCTCAGCACCCTACAACGGAACATACAACCAATAAGAGGGACAGCGAGAACGGAAGACGACGCCGAGTCACTGGACCGCGTAGCGCAATAACTGACAAACGCCCTCATCGAAAGCCTTACAGCCTCCACAAAACGATCCAAAGGACTCCGACAAGGACGTGCATACTGGAACAAAGAATGCAAGCGAAAACATCAAGAATTTACTAACAAAAAGAGGGACACAAGAAGGCTTCAAGCTCTAGGGATAACCCGCTCAGAACACCTGGAGGAAATTGAAGCGCTACGGCAGGACTTCATCCGGAAACTCCACAAGGCGAAGGACAAATATTGGAAAGATAGAATCGCTGCAGCCTCGACCAGTAAAGAAATTTTTGAAATGGCGGGCTGGCATAAAAGTACGGGAAATTTTTATACCCCGCCATTACGCGACCCCGAAAACTCGGACCGATTCATCTCCAAGCCAGACGAAAAGCGAGAATTATTCGCCCGCGTACTCCTCCGAAACACGGACAAGGCCGGCGATATACCCAGCGAGCTGCGAGCACCGGGACCCGATCCGAAGCTCCCTTTCCCCCGTGTCACCGCAAAGGAAGTCCAAAGGGCTATCCTCCAGGCCGGCAACACCAGCCCCGGAACCGATGGCATTACAACTGCAGCCCTAACAACTGCTTGGCCAGTTATCAAAGAAGTAGTCATTGCGCTCTTCCGAGCCTGCGTCGAAGTTGGATGGCATCCTACATGTTTCAAAGAGGCAACGCTCGTTATTCTGGCCAAGCCAGGCAAAAAGGATAAAACGGCAGTACGCTCATATCGACCTCTTGCCCTCCTATCCGTACTTGGGAAAGGCCTTGAAAGACTTATTGCAAAACGCCTCTCCTGGGTCGCAGTAAAGCACCGAGTCCTGCATAGCCAACAATTCGGAGCGCTCCCACAACGATCGTGTAGCGATCTGATTTCAGCTGTAATCCATGATATAGAAACCGCTTGGCAACAAGGAAAATTTACCTCTATGCTGACGATGGACATCAGAGGTGCATTCGACTCCGTCCTACCAGGCAGACTGGCACAGCGCCTCCACCGACAAGGCTGGCCGGAAAACCTGGTACGCTGGGTTTATAGCTTTGCCACGCAGCGAAAGGGGAGAATACGGCTAGACGGGGAAACCGGAGACACCTTTGACCTCGAATGTGGACTTCCGCAAGGATCGCCCGTCTCGCCGATCCTCCTCCTTCTATATCTCGAGCCCCTATTTAAGCTGGGCACCTGCCGACCTGGACGCAAGCGCTCGCGATTCGGCTACGTGGACGACATAGCTATACTGTCAAGCTCTAGTTCCCTAGAAGAAAATTGCACTATACTGGCCGAAGAGTGGAAGGCAGCACTCGACTGGAGCATGTCTGAGGGTATCACGTTCGACCCCGACAAGACTGAGCTAATACACTTCACAAGAAGAGGGAGAGATGCAAACCCACCCATTACCACTACGCAACAGAATGGAACGATCCACACTGTTCAACCCATCAAAATCGGTGCTGCACTCAGGTGGTTAGGCGTCTACTTCGATAGAAAGCTTAGCTTCAAGGCCCATGTCAAATTCGTCTCAGCTAAAGCTCTACAAGTTGCTAACGGACTCCGGTCGTTAGGAAACACAATCAGAGGGACCCCAACACGACCACTCCGTCAAGCTGTAATCGCGTGCGTGCTCCCCGTGCAATTCTACGCCTCGGAAGCATGGTGGCCGTCTGCCAGACAGAACAAGAATGGACGCATTATCTCAAACCGGGTCCAATCCCTAGCTGACCAAATGGATCGAACGCAGAATACCGCAATGAGAGCCATGCTTCCTGTATATAGGACCACGCCAATACCGATCCTGCAACGGGAAGCGGCACTACCGCCAGCAGAAATCGCACTCGACGCAAAACTCTATGCGGCTTCTGTTAGATTACACAAACTGGATAGCCGCCATCCCTTACGCAGGAGGCTCAGACATCCTACGGGCCCCGATTCGAGGTTAAGGCGTATGGCGAGCCTAACCCCAGATACTGCAGAATATATGGATCCTCTGCAAATACCGCCCTGGGAGCAGGCTGGCGAATGGTCCATCACCCTCGCCAAAATCGGTTATATCCCAGGACAGTCAAAGGAGGAGGCTGCCCGCTCGTTTCTACAAAGGATAAACGAGTTTTCAAAGCGCGATATAATAATCTATACAGACGGCTCGCTGGCTACCCATAGCTACAGGACTTTAGCTGGAGCAGGCTGGGCTGGTTATCAGGCCGGTAAAAGACTACTCTGCGGGTCCGAACTACTGGGCTCTCAGATAGAGGTATACGATGCGGAAGCCCACGCAGCACTACGGGGGCTTCAGGAGGCTGTAAAGCTTCCGTCCAACAGCATGGCAGATAACGTCCACATCTGCCTCGATAATCTCGCGGTTGCGGGTAGGCTCATCTGTCCAAGTCCCGGAAGCAGTCAAGCAAAGTTCACCGCCTTCCAAGAGCTATCCAAAACCTGGTCACAGAGAGAGCGAAAACCCTGGACATCCCCGGGACAAGTGTATATCTGGTGGTGCCCAGGACACGTAGGCATCCCCGGAAACGAAGAAGCAGATGTCCAGGCCAAAGCGGCCTATGAGCAACCACCCAAGACACAACACCCGGCCTCATTCGCACATATTTCTTTACTGAGATCTGCCCATCGCACTGAACAGGAATGTTAGATGAAGACAGTCCCCTGTAACATAGATTCGACTAGCATTGACCATGCCGGCACTGCGCCCGGCACGTCTCACGTGATGAGACGTTAAATTTCAATCAATCAATCAATCAATCGATATGTTGGCAGAGAACATATCCAAGTGGGGATCAGTGAAGGAGAGACGGATATATAAGGGACAGGACTCCCAGGCATTTCATAGATAGACAGTCTCTACTTCAGTGATCAATCTAAGCATCAATCTAACCCATTGGTGAGGCAAACTGCCTTGACGACTCTATTCCCAGTTACCCTACTCGAATACTTCAGTTACCCAGAGCCCTATACTCCATACGTCAGACCCCGATATTATTGCTAAAGGACTCTGCAGCAGGACTTACTTACTAGCACAAACCCTTACAGACTCTTTAGTGGTTTACGCAGCTAGACTATTAGAGGTTTCGTTACATACCATCTCGGATGAGATTAAGCCCATCGTGAACCCTGTCTCGTCGAAGTTACAGATATCCGCCTCTTGGATACCATATTTCGCAATTGTATTTCGTACGAGCGTAAGCCACGCGCGATACGCTCAGGATCTTCGCAATAGGCTCGTTGGTAGTCGATTCTTCGATTAAAACGCGTCCGAAGGTCTGGTTGTCGTCGTACGAAGTTCGAGGCCCAGTTGATGCCGACGCGTCCAGCGCCACGGTCACGGAGCAGTCGGTTAGCCATAGCTTCAACACCATGGAGCCGGGGAGGAAATGATCGCGAATCTAGGTCAAGTATGTATTGTACGACCGCTAACTCTTCTGATTCCGTAAGCTTATGACTAGATTGTCGAGTATCGCGTCGAGATAGTAGTCCGCGTTTTCGGTTAGCTAGAGTTGTATGAGGGACATTGTAGAGTTGGGCAGTGTCAGATAGGGCACCTGGTTCCTAGGTTCAGAAATGATATGGCACTGGAGAAGACTATTGTCACTTAAAGTTCAGAAGGCGAAAGGAACCCCTTTTCCCAAAAGTAACACCAAAGTTACTGTCCACTTAGTGGTCAGACACCTGAACAATGTACCTCCGATATGTTCTAAAGAATCTATAAAAGGCAGAGCAACGGGAGTTCGCGAGAACAGAGAAGAAAGAGAACAATACACCTCATTCATATACAATCTTACGCACTTCTGACTACTCGATTGGACACACGTGATATTCGACAGGCAGCGCGTCGGATGCTTAATTCGGGTTTCGATTGAAGCGCCTGATACGCTAGGATCATGTCGCTTTATTTCCAATTCGATCCCATCTTGGTACGTGCAAAGATGTTAATTAAAAGGTTGTTCGTACGGTGCCAAGAAAAAGTGGCCAACTTGCTTGTGGGGTACGTTAGTCAGTAATTATAACGTGATCCACAAGTCATTTTCGCACACAAGTCACTTTCGCACTTTTCTTGGCACCTTCAAGTAATTCAGTAATATCCTATGCATAACCCGCATTTTATCCTTTAAATTACTCAAAATCTTCTTCATTATCAGTTTCTACTTCTATTGAACAAGTCCTTGCATTATGTCCAGTCCCTCCGCAAATTGTCGAATATCACGTGTGTCCAATCGAGTAGTCAGAAGTGCATAAGATTGTATTATGAATGAGGTGTGTTCTTCTCTGTGTTCTATTCTCGCGAACTCCCGTTGCTCTGCCCTTTATAGATTCTTTCGGAAATGTCGGAGGTGCATTGTTCAGGTGTCTGACCCCGAACTTCGGAGTTAGTTTCGGGAAGAGGGGTTCCTTTCGCCTTCTGAACTTTAAGTGACAATAGTCTTCTCTAGTGCCATATTATTTCTGAACCTAGGAACCAGGTGCCCTATCTGACAGGAAATGCTCGCGCATCTAGCTCAATTATACGTCGGGCAATCGTATACTCTTCGGTTTGAGTTAGATTTCGTTTTAACATATTAGCTTCGTGTCGCGTTTGGTCGCCGTCGAATCGATTCTTTAGTGTACGGTCGTAAACGTTGTAGATACGGCCAAGCTTACGCCATGAAATTTCAGGGTTGCGCTTTTTAGCTTGGATAGCTAGCTGAAGATCGGCTTCTTTGGATTTACGAGGCATGTTGTGGGAGGGAAGAAAAGTGCAAGCCAAGTTAAAAGGTTGAAATATTTGAAAAAGTGCGAAAGTGACTTGTGTGCGAAAATGACTTGTGGATCACGTTAGAGTAATATTATATTAAAGTACGTTGAAGCTGGCAATTTGTGTGTATCCTGGTCGATCTACCGCACTGGACTCATGTCACGAATGTCAAGTTCATTGAATTCGTGCCAAGTCAGCTGTGTGGTCAGATCTGTTGATTCGTGGATCGATTGATGATAAGTCTAGGTTTCTATGTAACGCGGTAACAGCGTTGGCTTTATTTCCACATTTGTGGGGCTTAGGGCAAGCCACACTCGGATCCACATTTGTGGCCTTGGAATGGGGTAGCCGCAGATACGTAGGTTAACTTAGTTGCTCCCCTAGCGTTGATTACTATAGAGCTATTCAAGTTATAAAAATGCTTATAGACCCGCCTTGGCATCCGGTTGACTAGTTTAACCCTTCCAAGTCCAGTTACTTCACACGCATATCGTGTAGCTCGATTAATAATTCAATGCTATTATGATCTACCCAAGTTTTGGCCATGTTTCACTGTAGACCAGCAGTAGGCAGGGCGAATATGTTGGCATTTGGCGTCTGATGCAGCCCAGTGGGAATTGTATCATGATTTCCTCGCGAGACGAATGTCATAGACCAGCTCAAGAGAAGCCTTCGAGTTGGCCTTGGTGGGCTTGAAGTCTACAAGTAGGTCATCCTTAACGGCAAACACCGAGTCGTCGATGAGGTATTTGCTCTTCTTGTCGAATATCTGAGTCGTCAGAGGCGTGTATTCGTTGTTCCCAGCCTTTGAGGGGATAGGTGTTAGTTCCGTTATTTCATGTTAAACGTGGCTCAGAGGAGCGAAGGACTCACTATAATATGAATATGCGCAGGACGGAATGGATGGCGATCTAAGAGCTGGAGGAGCTTGCCAGCGGGACCTGGGTAGTTGATCAGATTTGGTCACTTGCACATGAAGTAGGGTGTGTGCTTGAAGCTCGCTTACCGTCATCCGGGACCGGATAGGGTACGGGTCTAAGGCAGTATAGGCCGTAGTAGCCGTTCTTATCAGTGGTGAACTTGCCGCGAAGATTGAACTCGGTCTGAGCAGGGTCTTGCTGCTCATAGAGGCCGTTGGTGCTACATTGCCATATATCCACGATGACATTTTCGATAGGCTTGCCCGTGACCGCATCTCGGATAATGCCATGCATGTACGCAATTTCACCATCGGAAGGCATGTTCTTGATGATGCTGGCGTCGTTATGTGTGGAAGGCGTGTCGTGGCGGAAGAAAGGCCCCTGTGTGGACTTTAGTCTCGCTCTTGATGCTAGGGGAACTGCCTATGTGCTGTCACAAACCAGGATGGCCGACTTAGTTAATTCATAGTCGGCGCCGGCACCGACAAGGAGCTTGTTAGTTATTTCGTCAACGAGTCTATGTTGATATTTCATGAGCTTCACATTGTCATACCGGCCAGATTCCCGAAATTGGTCACTCACGATTCGAGACCGATGACATCGCAAAGCAGTTGACTTTCATTCCTACGCTCGTTGCTCATCTGGCCGGCCCAGTTGATCATCTGCACAGCCTGCATCCACTCGTCTATGGTGATATCGTTCTCGCGAGCAAAGTCGTGGACATGGCGTATCAGACTGGCCATGACACTGCGCATACGGGGGCTCGCATTGGGCCCCGTAGCACTGATAACACTGTCCGTGAACTCGGGGTCGTACTGCGGCTTTTGCTTGGTCGAGCCATTGCTATTGCCATTGGCAGAAGGAGTCGTGTCGTTGACCATTGTGACGATGTATAATACTATACGGATGTGTGTTAGAGGCAAAGCGACACTAGATGTGAGGGGAGAGGGTGCGCTGTAATGAATGAAGCAAGATGGAATCCAAGGGCAACTTGGTCCCCTTTCTCCACTTGCCGTGACAGTAGCGATCAAATGCCGTCTGGCGAGATTCCCACTCCTAATACAACGACCATCATTTGCTGATTTGTCGAGCAGAGCTCCATCTGACGGCATGAGCTGGCGGATGTGACATATCCCGCCGGTCCCGCAACTCTCTCCACTGTGTGGTTGGCACTGACTAGTGGGATCCCCAGCTTCTTGGCTGATTATTTCAATTGCTCTGCAGTGGTGCGGGGCTGTATGCTAGAAATATGGACTATGGAGCATCCGCGTCTCGGTCTTGTGCTCATATACCATGATCCGAGTTGGCGAGTTGGCGAGTTGACGAATATGTTATGGTGGTGGAGATGGTGGTGGAGATAGCTCCGCCAAGGTGGAGTTCAGGGCAGGCGGAGTGGATCCCCGGATGGCTATACCGACAAACCGAGTCCCGAAGAGGCGAGTGAGGATGTAATTGCGTAGGAATGCGGAGGAACAATAGTTCGAGGGTGTCATCTGCAGTGGGTCGTACCCGCACCCTCTCGACAGAAGACAAGTTGGAATCGGCATCGGCGCAGCAGATAAGCAGAGGGCTAACAGGGTTCGATGCCGCCGCAGCTCATTCAGGGCAAGGAAAGACAGGCGCAAACAAAGTAACCATTGAGTCGATGCCATCAGACGACGCCAAGAAAATGCCAGCTGCTTATTCCTCCTGCGAGGAAGCCAACACGATCCTCCAACTCCTTACCGGACTATATTCCCACGACACAGACTCCCTACCAGCAGAAATCGTAGGAGCAAGACAACATGTCTGTTTCCAGTCACAGAGGGACTTCCCCTACTTCCCAATCCCCTTCAAGGAGACTGAGACAGCATCGGCGCTTAAGGCGGTTGAGGGACTTGCCGCTGCTGTGCTAGCTGATCTGAGGGATGTTGAGAGCCGGGATAAAGGTCGACGAGTGACCATCGACCTGGAGAAGACGACGGCCTTCTTGTTTCAGGCATATATCGCAACCGTCAATGGGCTGGGGAAGCTCGATCCCGAGGTGAAAAAACTGTTGAAGGGTATGTCTAGATAGCTTGAGACAGGGCAGGGCCAACTGCTGATTTGAAGTTTCTCTGTAGATACCGACCTACTCCAAGCACAGTCAGACAGTTACCGACGAATGTCGGCCAACTTGTACGAGACCAAGCGATCAGGAGAGTACTACCACATCCACGGTTCGCTCGAGGCGTCGACTACGCTGCGCATGATCGGGCTTGAGCCCTTCAGGCCCGATCTCAAGACGCACGAGGCCATTGTGACCACGATAGAGACGGCCGTCAAGGGTTTCACGGTAGTGGAGCTCGAGGCCATGAACGCCTCCAACCGACAAGCCGGCGTCCCCGCATTGAAGCACGAGGATTTCCTCAAGACATCCCATGTGCGTCTCCCTGTTTTTCACTGTATTCTTCTTCTTCTTCTTTTAGTTCTCCTTTTCGTCTCTTTCTAAGCCCAATCACGCCAATAGGGACAAGTCAGCTCAAAGTGCACCCCATGGACGGTGCAACAGCTTGAATTTAGTACACCCCCGTCGCCTCTTCCTCGCACGACTCAACCCCAAACGGAGGATGCGTGCCGGCCTCTGGCGGGCATCAAAGTGCTGGAGCTATGCCGTATCATCGCCGGTCCCGTCATCGGCCGAATCCTGGCTGAGTATGGAGCCGACGTGCTCAAGATTACGGCGCCCAACCTGAGTGATGTGCCCTTCTTCCAAGTGGACGGCAACATGGGCAAGCACGCGGCCGAGCTGGACCTTAAGACAGCCAAGGGAAAGGCCCGCTTTGAGGACCTGCTGGCCGATGTCGACATTGTCGTCGATGGCTACCGGCCCGGCGCTTTTGACAAGCTGGGATACGGTCCCCACGCCTTGAGCAAAATGGCGGCGAAGAGGGGCAAGGGCATCGTCTATGTTAACGAGAGCTGCTTCGGGTTCGAGGGCGAGTGGGCCGCAAGGCCGGGCTGGCAACAAATCGCCGACTGCGTGTCTGGCGTTGCCTGGGCTCAGGGAAATTTTATGGGCCTGTCAGAGCCCATTGTGCCCCCTTTCCCCATCTCCGACTATGGCACCGGCTGCATGGGCGCCATCGCCGCTCTCGTCGGTCTTCTTCACCGCACAAAGCGAGGTGGCTCGTGGCACGGCAAAACCTCCCTGCTCCAGTACGACCTGCTTCTCTTCCGCGCTGGTCTCTACTCCCAACCCGTCCAGCATGAGTTGCGTCAACTAGTAGGCGAAGAGTTTGCCAACCTGAGACATAGCAACAGCGTCGATCAGATCAGCGGCACTGCTCTTCGAAGCATGCGCAAAAAGTTCCCAGACTTTTTCACTCGCAAAGACCTGTGCGACACCTGGTACTCGGCTGCGTACGGCGGAGACATCACCGCCGTAAACCCCGTGGTCAGCATCGACGGCGTTCAAACTGGCTTCCAGAGAGGTAGCAGGCCAAATGGGTCAGACGCCCCGACATGGGATTTTGGCCAAGATGATGACGTCCGTAAGACGAAGGAGTAAGACGATATGTTGGGGGATAACCATATAAGTGTAGGCAGAATAAAGCAGGAGATATCTTGAAGCAGCATGAACTGTGCAAATGACATACTCGGATAGTACTCGGGAAACTGAGAGCCTACTTGCTTGAGTAAGATGAAAGGCCAGATTGCAGGTTGACTATGCCGCTAGCTGTGACACTTGAGTTGCAAACCCCGCGATAGCTTCGCCCATGACGCCAGGCGATTCAATACAATGCCAATGCCCCACTCCATCAACGATTTGGAGCCTCTTCTTTCCGCGAACGGTCCCACACCTAGAACGAGCAAAGTCAGCACGAAGCACATGGTCTAATTTGGCGTTGTGGCTTACTGTTCGAGTATGATGCGGCAGCCATCCAAGGGCGCCGACTTGGTATAAAGTTAATGACTATAATCGTTGTAACGTTCAGGGATGTAAAACCAAGCACTATACCTTGTCTTCTCCTCCAGCCAGTATCAGGACCGGGCATTTCACCCTGTCGTAGTCAGGAGGGCTTGCCTTGGCAATCACCTCACAAAGCGACGCGTAACCCAGTACGTCCTGGGAAAGGAGCAGAGAACGAATCATCGCATGCTGAGCTGCCGTTGATTGAGAGCCCGTGGCAGCTCTTGGTATCGTGTCCGCCATGGCTTCCATGCCCTCTGTAACGACGGCCAATTAGCAGTTCCTCCTGCATAATGACTGATTCTCGTGTGGACAGCTTACCCTGCTTCACCACCTCTATGCGTTTCGAGAATATACCGGCTACACCTGGGTTGGGATGCACAGGTCCCAAGAGGACCAGACCGGCCATGCTCTTTCTCGATGCCAGCTCGCAAGCTACCATACCCCCCATAGAATGGCCTACGAGTACGGTCCGCTCGGGCACGAGGTGCAATTGTTCCATTAGACTCAAAGCATCCTGAGTCATGGATTTTACATCTTGTCCCTTGCCCGAAAAGCTCGACAGACCACTACCTACACCATGTAAAACGTAGTTAGCAACACGATGACCATTCTGGGGGCTTGCCTATAACCCGAAACCAACCGTGCGTATCGTAGGCGACGTATGCGAATCCAGCATCGACGAGGGTCGGCAGGATTGGGCCATAGAAAGCGTGTGTGGAGCCAAGGCCATGGATCATGAGTATAGTGAGCTGTCCGTCTTTGGCATGGTCCGCCTGGCGATGCGTGTAAAAGAAGCGCTTTCCCTCTGCTGCTTGAAAGAACGGCATGCTGATCATGGACAAGGAAGGGCTATAGTGGTAATGCAGCGGGATAATTACGAAGTTCGGCATGGGTACTTAGAGAGGAAAACAGCTACTAACGACCTGCTCCACGGCCGATACCCGCATGCAAGCAAGCCCAATCCGTGCGGTGGCGTGCCTTGGGTAGCACCGAGTTTATAGACGTAACACCGAAGTTTCTCACTTTCAAGTACCCTCTCTTACTTAGGTATATCCACATTGTCAGTGGAGTCTGCAGCCCACCTGGGCTCGGTTTTCCAGCAAACTGCTCAAGCTAGTTGACAATAGCTACGTCATCGTACAGTATACTGTGTGGGCATGAACGCTGAATCCATCTTTCGCGTAACTAGCAAACACGGCTATTCAGCGAGGTACCACAATACTCGGTGAGTCAGAAACCTCGGCAGCTTCTATAGAAAGCATAGAGTGTAGAATTATGCGTGTACTCTGAGCAGTATAACAACAGCACTCTTAGGACAAAAACGGACACCCATAACCCTCCACAAATTGTCGCCGCCCCAGGACCGAAGCTTGTCCTAAATAGCAATTTATGATACTACCCCTCGCACTACTGACCTCAATCCTGGGCCCTTTTTTCCGGCTTCTCCCGCTCATTTTTGAATTGCTCAACTACCATGTTTCTCACAAGCTGCTGGTAATGAATGACGCCTGTCTCCTTGACCGGGTTCAGTATTCCCTGGCAGTACACGCCACTCTCCAGATTAGCCTGCGCCTTTTCACACAACTCATAATCCTCCAGAGCGACTTTCCGAACAAAATTGAAATATTGTTCAAATGCTTCTCCGTCCTTCTCGTGGTAATAATCAAATTCCATCCTCGTCACGGAAGGTGACGTGGACGAGGGACAGACGCGAAAGGAAGACATGCCGCCACCGTACACGTTGAGAGTACAGTTGGGGAAAAAGTAAAGAAAGAGACCATCGTCAGGCTTGGCCGGGTCCGCAATATGTTGAGAATAGTTACCGTAGTTGTGGACAGCGTAGAACCCCGGCGGATAGAGAGCGGAGAACGAGCGATGCGTGTATTGGCAGTGCAGGCATTCTTGATAACCATCCACCCTTGTTAGTCCGTTAGTCCGAGTTCATCATGGATGCGCGACACCAGAGTGGAAATTGAGAAACAGTCTGGCTTACATGGTCTTCCAATTAAAACGTCCCTCGTATGACAGGGTTCGCTTGAAAGGCAGCTTTGTGAAATCGACCCTGTCTAAGAGTTTCTGCAACCCGGGAAAGAATTCTTCGAAGCTAGGAGCATCTGGCAAAAGCGCCGCAAAGACGAGGCCATTCGGCGTCAGCCTGTGAGGAAGAGATTGGCCCTGCCATGGTGTCAACTTGGTGTCTCGGCAAAGCTTGGTGAGACAGATACATTAGACCGGTTGGTGACGCTAAAATCCAGCCCGTCTCGCTCAATCTGGATTTCGATGCCGCAAAACTCGTAGTTGACAGCTTCATCTTGAGCAAATCTTGTTACCGGCCCTAGGAGATACCAGGACTATGAGGAGCTCATAATATCAGCGACCATGCGCACCAGGGACATACATGTACTCCGAAAAGATGTCTTGCCTTCAGGAACACAGCTCGTCGTTCGAGTTCGTACAACGGCTTGGAACTGTACCAGGACGCTGGCAGTGTCTTGGTCATATCAACCATCTCGGAGTGTTGCGCTTCAACGTGTAGCTAACTCTAACAACGCCGGGGAGTCAAACACATACTCATTCATGTTGTATATTGGACCACCCTCGTGCATCTGCAAGGATCATGTCACGCCAGGTAGAGCATGATGCCTATTTCGGTAAACAGATCCTCTCTTATCAGTTGAACGGACGTATGACTTTTAGCCGAAGATTACTAACGGGCGGGACAAGAGCTTATTGGTCAGTTGCTCATCGTCATAAGCCAGCCCTGGTTGGAATTTCCCATTTGGGTTGACTTAAGCTTCTACTTGACATGTCATACCGCATAATTAGTCCTGGGATAGACTACTTTAGAGTTCTCCCACCTTTAATAGACCAATGAGCTAAGTGCAGGTCAATAAGTATTTGGGTAAGTGACATATTAGTGATTACCAGCAAGTTTCGAGTCCAGCTTATGACCGCCTTTAATACTTCTTCAAGATCACGAGGAATCGGGTAAAGTCTAGCGTTGCTGGCACCGCACTTCTTGAAATCTCATAGGAAATATGGCCGAACTCATTATACCACCGCTTCTACTGCATCAACATGTCCACATTCTAGCCGTGGCCGCATGTGTGGGAGCCATCGGATTTGTGATTATCAGATACTTTCTCGCATCAAAAAGAGATGGATGGCATACATGGGCCGCGCGTAGCTTGGGTGCGGGGATAGGGCTGGATGCGGCGGAGAAGGGTGACACGGACAGATCATGGCGATCACTCGCAGAAGAGGTTCCATATGACCTCGAAAAGAGAGCTATTATGCACAAGGTAACAGTCGTAATACGTTTCCTCGGCCCGATCAAACTAACAGTGTCTCATAGAGATGGCTCATGGTCGCCCACGACTCTGAATTCTCGAAGCCAGGCGACTATCGCACGTACACAATCGCCGACATCCCGTTCCTCATTATTCGAGGCAAGGACGATAATAAGCTCCGGGCCTTTCACAATGTCTGCCGGCATAGAGCATACATGGTGGCGCGTAAGACTAGTGGCAACTCTGGTTTGCTCTCATGCAAGTACCATGGGTGGCAGTACGAGTCAACCGGCCGACTGTTTAAGGCACCAGAATTCATGGACAAACCAGGATTTGACATGTCGACCAACGGACTTTTCGAGATCCACCTGAGGATAGATTCGGGCCGCTTTGTCTTTGTCAACTTTGCGACAGAGCTGGCGGATGCGTTCCCCTGGAGCGACATTTCGTCGCCATCGTTGCAGTCACTAAAACTTGTAGATACGATAGCCTGGGAGGTGGTGTTTAATGTGAGCTGGAGGATTGCGAGTAAGAAGCACACTATAACTGTTGTATTGCGTTCTTGCTAACAGCTCGAGGTCTATTGCCGTGGTTCTTGAACCCCTTGCGGCTGACGACGTCTTCTTGGCAGCACACACTTGTCAAATATCTTGCAGAAGGCCCATCCTCATCCCCAAGGCTCCAATATGTGGACGACACATCCTTCATCTGCTGTCTTGGTAGCGGGTGTTTCCTACTCGTATCAGCTTTGCCATTAGACGCCACCAACACAGTTGTCAAAATCACATATATAGCGGCGCCTGGCATGTCTCCACCTAGCAATATGCAAAATCTGGTGAACATCGAAATCACATCAGCCCTAAGTATGCTGAAGAAACACCAACCGCCAAATACAAACCTCGATTTCCGGCAGAGCGCCATCCGAGAGAGACTTGACAAGTTCGCTCGCCACATCGACCAGCATAGGCGTTTGGAGAAAGCAGCTAGGCGGTTGATCAATCCTGCTGTGAGGGTAACTGGACATGCTAGTGAGGATAGGGAGGCTGAATTCGTTTGCAACGCTCTTGAAAATGCTCAAGGCCCACTTGGAGCAGCGTGTCCTGTCGCCCGAATCCCGGACTTGGAATGGTGAAGTTGCATGATATAACTTTTGAATAACTACCTAGCTATCTAAGAAGATATAACAGGTACTAGGGTATAGGCCCCTAGTTATCAAAACCTTTGTCGGCTGGTGTAGTTGGTCACTTCGCTGGTAGATAAGTCCCGATTTGAGCCTCGCCCACTTGGGTCGGTGACGAGTCGCGGGTTCGAATCCCGCAGCTGACACACAAGGGGGTTTAGTCAACCCTTACGGCGCGCTGCCCACCTTGTTGACTTCGCCTACCTAGCGATAATAGGGAGATTGGTGCAGTTTAGGATTACGAGCATCCTAGCCAGTCGACCGTCAAGCACTACGTCGGCGGAATATAACTCGACAGCCGGTCCAGAATTCGAATCGTTAATCCGACCCCTTATCGGACCTCGCCTTTCCGATAACGCTCGTCGGCGAACCCGTCCCCTCACGATAGAAGGCGCGCAGCACGCCCTCTCGCCGCGATTCTTGCGAGCGTCTGACCACGTTATATCAGATAGGGCACCTGGTTCCTAGGTTCAGAAACAATATGGCACTAGAGAAGACTATTGTCACTTGAAGTTCAGAAGGCGAAAGGAACCCCTCTTCTCAAAAGTAACACCAAAGTTACCGACATGTTCTAAAGAATCTATAAAAGGCAGAGCAACGGGAGTTCGCGAGAACAGAAGACAGAGAACAAGACACCTCATTCATATACAATCTTATGCACTTCTGACTACTCGATTGGACACACGTGATATTCGACACATAGTGCTGTATATAGCAGTTAGTGGGACCGATTGCCAAATACTGGTAATTATCTAACTCAGGAGGAAAGTAAAATAAGCGAGTTTTCCGAGAACACAAACTATGTTTTTATATGCCCTCGATGGTTCCTTTGTTGGATCCGGATGCAAGGTTCTTGCAGCTCTGGATCCCATTTCAGGCACAGCCTGTCACATTAATCAGGACTATAAGCGGGCTAATCGATAGTCTATATGCTGTGGGCTTCTAGCTACTCTTGCAAAGTCTTAGAGGTATATATTCTAGTATTATCCTACTAGAAAAAGATACTAGGAGTATATACTAGTAGTAAGGCTTCCTCTAGAGCCTATATATATGACCGGGAAGAAAAGCCGTGTCGCGCTACGGTGGAATCCCGCTCTATAATAACGATATTAGACCGCCTAACCTGAATGTACACCGAGCTGGCCATGTCACCGAGCTGGCCACTTTCATGCGGCAACGCGACCGACCAACTTCATCTTTGATTTTCTCAACAACCAATTATGGCAGTCATACAACGAAGCAGACTTAATGCTAGCCCTTCAAGCTCTCAAAAATGACCAAAAACTTAGTCTCCGACAAGCGGCAAAAACGTACCAAGTCCCCCGAAGCACCCTCCAAACGCGTAAAAACGGCGTACCTTTCCGACGCGATATTTTGCCCAGTTCACGAACTATGACAGAATTAGAAGAGGAGGTCATTATCAAGCATATACTGGACTTAGATGCACGAGCGTTTCCGCCCCAGATTGCTGATGTGGAAGCAGTGGCAAACCCGACCGTGGGTATCAAAGACGCCACAGAACCCGATAGAGGCTCATGAACAGTCTACTTTTTTGAAAAAGCGCATCTCCGAGCATCAGAATAGCTCTCCGACGAATATTTTCTCAGCTGTCGACCAGTTTGCGAAGGGAGCAAAAATGATAATGCACGAGCTCGACCTCGTACGGGCCGAGTGCGCTGAGCTTGGAGAGGCAAATAAGATGCTAAGCCGGCGCCGGAGGACTAAAAAAATGCAATTACGGGAAGGAGAATCACTTATTTTCCAAGAAGGACAGGACATACGGGACTCTAGGGAGTTGGCGACGCAGATACAGCAAGAAGAGCGCCGAAATGGTGGTCGCGCAAAGCGTGTTGAAACGCGCCCGAGGCGCTGTGGTATTTGCAACGGGACTGGGCATAATGCGCGAACTTGTAAGATCGCATTGCCATCTTCTGGAGAGGAAGATTCAGAGTAGTTTCAATTGATTTACGGCGTTGTGGTTTTACTATCGTAAAATTTATATGCGAGGTTATGTAAGGGTGGCCAGCTAGGTGTACATTCACGTTAAGGGTTTCTATAATTCTGATAAGATAGGTTTGATAACAACGGGGTTTACAAGCGAGTCGCGTACCTAAGCAAGTACGTACTTCTCAATATACGATATCTTTAAAGTCTAATTACGCAACTATAAGGCTATAAATCAATTTAAATTAATCTACATCTAATAAATTAGTTGATTATATATCTTTAACAGCTTCAAGGCCCAGATAGCATCGATCTTCTCAGGGGGGACTTTGTTGGTAGGTTGAGAACCAACGTAGTATGGTAGTGAACGCAACGCAGTCGCCAATAGGGCGAACCGACGACGCAGCGTATGTATTTAGTCCAGCCATTAGGGCACGGTTTGACATACGGGAGTACTAGTAGAGGTACCGGGGGCTTCGAGCCTACGGCGTATTTAATAATAATAATAATAATAATAATAATAATATTAACGTGATCCACAAGTCATTTTCGCACACAAGTCACTTTCGCACTTTTTCAAATATTTCAACCTTTTAACTTGGCTTGCACTTTTCTTCCCTCCCACAACATGCCTCGTAAATCTAAAGAAGCCGATCTTCAGCTAGCTATCCAAGCTAAAAAGCGCAACCCTGAAATTTCATGGCGTAAGCTTGGCCATATCTACAACGTTTGCGACCGTACACTAAAGAATCGATTCGACGGCGACCAAACGCGACACGAAGCTAATATGTTAAAACGAAATCTAACTCAAACCGAAGAGGATACGATTGCCCGACGTATAATTGAGCTAGATACGCGAGCATTTCCTCCTCGGCTTCGATACGTTGAAGAAATGGCGAATATCCTACGACGCGTACGCGACGCGCTCCCCGTCGGCAAGAACTGGACCACGAACTTCGTTAACCGCCGACAAGACCTCCGAACGCGTTTAAACCGTCGAATTGATTACCAGAGGGTATTTAGCGAAGATCCTATCGCGTATTACGCGTGGTTTGAGCTTGTTAGGGACACAATCGCTAAATACGGTATCCTACCGGAGGATATCTACAACTTTGACGAGACGGGCTTCCTAATGGGCATAATCACAACCGGTATGGTTGTAACGAGTGCAGAAAGACACGGACGGCCTAGACAGGCTACACAAGGAGGTCGGGAATGGGTTACGGTGATCCAGGCTATTAATTCGCAAGGTTGGCCGGTACCGCCGTACATCATCTTCGCGGGCAAGGTTCATCT
The DNA here is from genome assembly GCF_002105095.1 of Pseudomassariella vexata. NCBI lineage: Eukaryota > Fungi > Ascomycota > Sordariomycetes > Amphisphaeriales > Pseudomassariaceae > Pseudomassariella > Pseudomassariella vexata. Next base: position 1,425,366 of record NW_024467964.1, read on the forward strand.
TGCTTCGTGGTATCGCGGTAACGACCTACCGGCCAACTGGAAGGTCGACCTTTCCCATAACGGTTGGACTACTAATAATATTGGTGTGTAATGGGCAAAACACTTTGTTCAACATATTATTAGCCGTCGGAAGGGTGCGAAAAGTCTCTTAATATTGGATGGTCACGAGAGCCACCACTCGATGGATTTTGAGACTTACCTCGCGGCGCACGGCGTAATTACATTGTGTATGCCTTCCCATTCATCCTCACAAGCTCCAGCCTTTGGATTTGGTATCTTTTAGTGTGTTGAAACGGCTGTACGGTGCGTTCGTGGAGGGTTTAAGGCGAAGGCATCAAACCCATATTGAGAAGCAGGATTTCTTAGCTGGGTTTTTAGAAGCTTTCATTGGTGCTTTTCACGAAAAAAACATCAGATCAGGATTCGAAGCAGCTGGACTTGTTCCTTTTAACCCGGATAGGGTCATATCTACGTTGGATATCGCAAAAGTAGTACGAACACCGACACCCGACCCCCAATTGCCTCCCTCCGTCTGGGTTTCTAAGACGCCTACCAACACCCTCGAAGCCGAATCGCAGTCAACTTTGATTAAAAGTAGCGTCCAGAGGCATCAAGACAGCTCGCCGACGCATATTTTGAACTCAATTAACTCGACTACGAAGGCTACGCATGCAATGATGCATGAGAATGCATTATTACGTCGGGAGAACGAAGAGCTTCGTGAGACGAACCATATACTAAGTAAGCGTCGGAGGACGAAAAATAAGCAAATCCAATATGGAGGAGCACTTAGTATAGGTGATGCACAAGTTTTACGGGCCTTGAGGGGTGATATCAAGGTTATGGAGGAGGAAGAAGGGGAAAGCAGTCGTCCTGTAAAGCGCCGGCAGACCGGTATAAGGCGCTGTGGTATTTGCGGAGGGACTGGACATAATGCAAGGACTTGTTCAATAGAAGTAGAAACTGATAATGAAGAAGATTTTGAGTAATTTAAAGGATAAAATCAGCGCCCAACCGGTAGACTGGACCGCTTGGATTACGGTAACCCATTCCCGGTTACCTTGCTGTATTGATTTCGGCCTGGCACATCGTTCGGAGCTCGTAACTACTATATTGGTTGAGATCTTGCCCATCATAAACCCTGTCTCGTCGAGGTTGTAAATGTTCGACTCTTGGATACCGTATTTCGCGATAACATTCGCAACAAGCCGAAACCAATCTGCAATAAGCTTTGGATCTTCGCATTGGGCCCTTTGGTAATCGTAAGGACGGTTCCAACAAGTTTTCAACTCTTTGCGACGTGCACGAACCTCGAGGCCCAGCGCGTTCCAATGGGCCCTGCGTTACGTGTAGCGCGGATAGAATTTGCCATTGCTTCCACATCAGCAATCCGGGGCGGAAACGCTCGTGCATCTAAGTCCAGTATATGCTTGATAATGATCTCCTCTTCTAATTCTGTCATAGTTCGTGAATTGGGCAAAATATCGCGTCGGAAAGGTACGCCGTTTTTACGCGTTTGGAGGGTGCTTCGGGGGACTTGGTACGTTTTTGCCGCTTGTCGGAGACTAAGTTTTGGTCATTTTTGAGAGCTTGAAGAGCTAGCATTAAGTCTGCTTCGTTGTATGACGTTGCCATAATTAGTTGTTGAGAAACTCAAAGATGAAGTTGGCCGGTCGCGTTGGCGCATGAAAGTGGCCAGCTCGGTGTATATTCACGTTAGAAGAAATAAAATACTTTATTTAATATATTAGTAGCCGTCGGAAGCGTACGAAAAGTGTCTTCATCTTAGATAATTATAAAAGCTGCTACTTAATAGATTTTAAGACTTACCTCGCGGCGTATAGCGTAATTATATTATATGCGGTCCACCGAATTAGCGATACGTATAGTTAGGGACGTAACCCATACAGCGTGGAGGCGAGGAGGGATAGCCACACTACTACGACTTGATATTAAGGGGGCGTTTGACACAGTTAACCACAGGCGTTTGATTTCTATACTAGCCCGGAAGGGCTACCCGGAGTGGGTTCAGGAATGGGTACACAGCTTCGTAGAGGATAGGACAGTACGCCTCCGGTTCGACGGTAAGGAGTCAGAGCTGATCCCTCTACGAGCTGGCGTCCCCCAGGGGTCGCCACTCTCCCCGATACTATTTATCCTATATATCTCGACGCTATATGAGGAACTAGCGGAGAAACACACCCTACTCTTAGTCGTGGGGTTCGCGGACGATACGAACCTACTTAGCGTTAGCACAGACACGGGCACAACCTGCCGCCGACTAGAGGACGCTTGGGCTACGTGCCAACGGTGGGCCGCCAGGCACGAGATGGAGTTCGCTCCGGACAAGAGTGAGCTGATGCACTTCACTAGAACCCGAGACCCCTCCCCGCAGAGTATCCATCTTGGAAACGCTACAGTAACGCCGACAGTCTCGGCAAGGTTCCTAGGGGTCTGGTTTGACCGCAAATTAACGTGGCACGCCCATACCGAACGGGTTAAATCAAAAATGGCGACTCAGAAGCTAGCCCTAACAAAGCTAGTGAACATGGCGTGGGGCTGCGATCTTATACGGGCGAGACTACTATTCACGTCGGTTATTCGCAGCGCGATCGCCTTCGGGCGGCTGCGTGGCACACTATAAGTGAGGAACCAGCGGGACCAGCTAAGAGCCTAGTCGGGATACAGAATGAGTGCCTCCGAATAGTCTGTGGCGCCTACAAAGTGACACCGGTCCGACACCTAGAAATAGAGGCAGCTATCCCGCCACTAGACCTATATCTCAGTGCCCGGGCGGCGAAATTTGAAGAACGGCTACGGAATAACGGCCAAAGGAGCCTGCTTCGGAGCGCGAGCGCGAGAGCGTCACACATACTCCGACAGGACACGCCGGCGAGACGGAAGCGGGCGTCACAATCGCTCAGACCAGCGGGGTACACGATAGAGAAGGAGGCTAGGGGCTCCGAGTGGATAGGCAAGGCGAAGGAAGTCCCGGCCGCCCTCCTAGACCACTGGGAGAAGAGATGGCTCTCCGGGGCAGCACAACACGACCGCCAGCGACGCGCTATCGCCGAGGAGCCGGAGGGCCCCTCGATGCGAATGCCGAAACAGGGCAAGTACTCAGACCTAAACCAACCGGAGGCGTCTACCCTATGCCAGATCAGGACCGGAAAAATAGGACGATCAGCTTTCTTATTTAAGATAGGAGCCTTCGGTGTGTACTCGCCGCTATGCCGCTGTGGAGAGGCCCCCGAGACGGCAGAGCATGTAATCCTATTTTGCGGCCTGCTGGAAGAATCGAGAGAGCGCCTGCGGGCCACTATCGCACCATAGCCGCTGCATACACGTAGAGACCTGGCAACGGCGACGGGGAAACCAGTAGTCAGCGGGACTATCACAAGGTGGCTATTAAAACGGGGTCAGGCGGTCAGTAGGATATACCTACCACCTAACACACTGAACAGACGGCTCCAGTACCAACAGATCCCATCTGGTGGTCTTATCAGACGAAGATCGTGGTACTGGTTATAAGAGTGAAGCTCTTATACGTCTGGTGCGCGAGTTGGTCGGATGTGCCTCTGATACTCGTATCGTGATAATAGGATCTCGAACGTAAAGATAAGCTGAATAACTAAAATAACTAAATAACTGACTGAAAAGCGAAGGTGAAGATATAGATAAGAAGGAGATGATGATATGAAGATGAGGATGATGATGCGTGAAGATGGGGGACTCGTGTCCTACTCTGCCCCTGTGCCTCTTAAAGAAGAGAAAATAAACTTTCTCCTAGCCCCGTAACCTATTTCCCTGATGTCCGGCCTTACCCCGTTACACTACTCAGGACTGGCCGGATAGTGCTTAGGCCCGGATAATATCGATCTTCTCAGGGGGACTTTGTTAGTAGGGTGAGAACTAACATAGTATTGTGGTGGACGTAACGCAGTCGCTAATAGAGCGAACCTACGTAGCAGCGTATGTATTTAGTCCAGCCATTAGGGCACGGTTTGACATACTGGAGCACTTGTAGAGGTACCGGGGGCTTCGAGCCTACGGCGTATTTAATAATAATATAACTTTAACGAGACGGGCTTTCTAATAAATATGATTATAACTAATATAACTAACGTGATCCACAAGTCATTTTCGCACACAAGTCACTTTCGCACTTTTCTTGGCACCTTCAAGTAATTCAGTAATATCCTATGCATAACCCGCATTTTATCCTTTAAATTACTCAAAATCTTCTTCATTATCAGTTTCTACTTCTATTGAACAAGTCCTTGCATTATGTCCAGTCCCTCCGCAAATACCACAGCGCCTTATACCGGTCTGCCGGCGCTTTACAGGACGACTGCTTTCCCCTTCTTCCTCCTCCATAACCTTGATATCACCCCTCAAGGCCCGTAAAACTTGTGCATCACCTATACTAAGTGCTCCTCCATATTGGATTTGCTTATTTTTCGTCCTCCGACGCTTACTTAGTATATGGTTCGTCTCACGAAGCTCTTCGTTCTCCCGACGTAATAATGCATTCTCATGCATCATTGCATGCGTAGCCTTCGTAGTCGAGTTAATTGAGTTCAAAATATGCGTCGGCGAGCTGTCTTGATGCCTCTGGACGCTACTTTTAATCAAAGTTGACTGCGATTCGGCTTCGAGGGTGTTGGTAGGCGTCTTAGAAACCCAGACGGAGGGAGGCAATTGGGGGTCGGGTGTCGGTGTTCGTACTACTTTTGCGATATCCAACGTAGATATGACCCTATCCGGGTTAAAAGGAACAAGTCCAGCTGCTTCGAATCCTGATCTGATGTTTTTTTCGTGAAAAGTACCAATGAAAGCTTCTAAAAACCCAGCTAAGAAATCCTGCTTCTCAATATGGGTTTGATGCCTTCGCCTTAAACCCTCCACGAACGCACCGTACAGCCGTTTCAACACACTAAAAGATACCAAATCCAAAGGCTGGAGCTTGTGAGGATGAATGGGAAGGCATACACAATGTAATTACGCCGTGCGCCGCGAGGTAAGTCTCAAAATCCATCGAGTGGTGGCTCTCGTGACCATCCAATATTAAGAGACTTTTCGCACCCTTCCGACGGCTAATAATATGTTGAACAAAGTGTTTTGCCCATTACACACCAATATTATTAGTAGTCCAACCGTTATGGGAAAGGTCGACCTTCCAGTTGGCCGGTAGGTCGTTACCGCGATACCACGAAGCAAGATGAACCTTGCCCGCGAAGATGATGTACGGCGGTACCGGCCAACCTTGCGAATTAATAGCCTGGATCACCGTAACCCATTCCCGACCTCCTTGTGTAGCCTGTCTAGGCCGTCCGTGTCTTTCTGCACTCGTTACAACCATACCGGTTGTGATTATGCCCATTAGGAAGCCCGTCTCGTCAAAGTTGTAGATATCCTCCGGTAGGATACCGTATTTAGCGATTGTGTCCCTAACAAGCTCAAACCACGCGTAATACGCGATAGGATCTTCGCTAAATACCCTCTGGTAATCAATTCGACGGTTTAAACGCGTTCGGAGGTCTTGTCGGCGGTTAACGAAGTTCGTGGTCCAGTTCTTGCCGACGGGGAGCGCGTCGCGTACGCGTCGTAGGATATTCGCCATTTATTCAACGTATCGAAGCCGAGGAGGAAATGCTCGCGTATCTAGCTCAATTATACGTCGGGCAATCGTATCCTCTTCGGTTTGAGTTAGATTTCGTTTTAACATATTAGCTTCGTGTCGCGTTTGGTCGCCGTCGAATCGATTCTTTAGTGTACGGTCGCAAACGTTGTAGATACGGCCAAGCTTACGCCATGGAATTTCAGGGTTGCGCTTTTTAGCTTGGATAGCTAGCTGAAGATCGGCTTCTTTGGATTTACGAGGCATGTTGTGGGAGGGAAGAAAAGTGCAAGCCAAGTTAAAAGGTTGAAATATTTGAAAAAGTGCGAAAGTGACTTGTGTGCGAAAATGACTTGTGGATCACGTTAGAGTAATATTATATTAAAGTACGTTGAAGCTGGCAATTGTGGATCACGTTACTTCTACTTCGACCCTAATTTATTTAGAAACCTCCGGCGTAGCAGATATTTTAGAGTTTTCTTACCCCGATTAGCGGAATATAACGTAGAGGAAGTTTCAAAAGACTGTTACCCCAATTAGGCCAAATCTGTCCTAAGGGAAGAGAATTTAATACTCTTTATTTTGATTCAAGGAAAAGTTAGAAAGGCCGCTTACTACTCCTTATTTACTCAATTCTAGAAAATGTAGCGCTAGAAATAAGTAAAAGCAGATAGAATAGTTTATTTTGGTTTACTCTAATTAGATCTATATACGCTAATTACTCTACCTATTACTTTACTCTCCGTAATTGTTATCGCCGAATCTTCGACTATTAGTATAAAGCTTCTATTAAGCTTTTAAATTACTCTTTAGACTACTTGGTGGCTCAAGCGTTTCTAGCGAGCCACCTCTTAACAGAGGTGGGGGAAAAAATCTGGGACAGAGGGGTCCGTGCGGCTTGATTTCTCTACAGTAAATCAACGACTAGATGAGCCGTCAACCTCAGGGCGTTTGCTACAACTATACTGTATACCCGCAATCAAGTATGGACTTTGGACAAAACTGGTCGAAATCGCTAAGGTTTACAAATTGCTGTATTTGATGAGACCGCTATAGCTAAAAATACAACGTATTCACCTCCTTGCTAACTACCTCGGCTCGCTGTCGCACCACCATACCCCCTTGGCAGTGGGTTCCAAGGCGTCAAGGCCGCCTGGCCGCCATATTGGCTAATAAATCTTACAGCACTCGGCAACGGAGGGCTGCTTGGTACCTCCTCAGTGTCGTCACTGCCGTTTGATACCTTGTTATCCTCCTCTTTAGGGTCAGAGTCGAACTCATCCCCTATATCGCTAACCGGCCGCTTCCGCTTGCCCCTCTTCTGTAGTGGACTGGCCGGTGTACGACCGCATACAATGTCCAACGATTCTGTACTGGAATTGTCATCAACCTCGCTGTCGCTGCCGCCTAGGGGCCTGTAATCTCGAAGCGGCCGCTTTAGCCAAGGGCTTATGTTCTGCCGTGATGTGTCAACTGTGAAGGTAGCCGTAGGGGGCTGTTTGGGCTCGGTCCATAGTGGGTGACTGCTGCTGAAGGGGATCAAGTCATCCGCGCGGCCGATGTACTGTAGCCAGTCCTTCCATTTCATTGTGCCCTTTACTTCTACGCGCCATTTGGCCTTCAACTGCGCTTCCTCTTCACGTATGATCTTCCGCATTTGTGCCTTCTCTTTGTGTACAACCTTGTTGGCTTCCGTACGTGTGAGTTCGTCAGCATATTCTTGTAGTTCGGCGTGGGTTACACTAGTATAGACGAGACCGGCCGGCTTGACGAATACGCGCTTGCCACGGTTATTGTATTGCTCTTTCTGATCGAGTTGACGCTTCTGTTGTTGATCGTTAGCCCTTTTCAATACCATGGCTTCATCAGTCATATCGGCAACCAGCCTTATGGCTTCACGTGAGGGCGAGCTTAGTAGTAGGTTAGGGACCTTGATGTGGCGGTTCATCAAGTACTGAGAAGCTTCCTTGGCCCTGCTGTAGCGGTTGGCTGGCGGAAGTAGCGACGGATGAAGCAATTGGCCGCGTTTGGTGGCGCGTCTCTTGAGTTCATCTAGTACAATATGTGGATTGTGAGGGTAGCACCCGCTCTTTTCGAAGCCCTTCATCATGTTGTGGCGCGTAAAGGCGCCATAGTAGATCTTATGAAGGTTGTAGACGAAGTCTGTACGGTTGAACCGTAGACCGCCTTGCCGGATGTGTTGTTGTGGAATTTCTTGGTGCTTCCACTTCATAACGCTGAATACGGCCACATCGCAGGGCTGTAGGAAGTGAGTCGAGTGAGATGGCATGAAGAGTAGAATGATGTCGAATTGTAGGCAATATGCACCGGCCTCGAGTGAGATATGGCCCGTAAAGCCGTCGAGTGAGAGTAGCCAATACTTCCGTAAGTTGTTTCCCATAGTCCTCATGCCCCCTTCGCGTTCGGGATCACTAAATCTGCCATCGGGGGTCTCGCCGCACTCGTTACAGCCAAACCACTTCTGTAGAGTGAATCCGGTGGCTTGGAAGGTCGGGGAGCTGCGAAACGAGTGCTGATTGAAGTGCCGTAGGTAGTCAAGCTGTATTTCTTTGCTAGAAAAGCCGTTTTCTGACCTTGTGAACCGAGTGTGGCCATCGCCAGGTGCTGCGGCCCAGTCCATAAGTGGCCAAGTCTTGAAGATGCAGTAGGGTGGAATAATCTCGCCCATGGCCGATCCGCCGCCAATAACAGTACCAGATTCGCGGTTGGCGAAGTCAGCGATAACCAGCCTCTCTTGAACAACGTACTTGACTTCAACTACTTCCGTATTGCCGGCAACGCAGCCGATTCGGATACCGGTCTCGTCAGCATTCCAGTCATCTGATGGAGATATCTTATGCTCTAACATAGTACGCTGCCGGAGATGGAAGAACTCTTCAATGTATTCATACTGCTCTTCGGCATTTAGCCGCTTGAGGTCCTTCGCCTCGGTTTTGTTAAGTGAGCTCTGGGTGATCCCTCCACCACGCGACCATCGTTTTCGGTGATAGCGGCGGCATCGGCGGCGTTCGATGCGATCGGAGTTCATCGGCAGCGGCCTTAACCATAGACTTGATAGCAGGGAAGGCGCCACGCTGAAGAATTAAGCAGTAATCGACGAGGGCGCGATCTTCTTCATCCGTAAGGGCGCGGGGCCGGCCGTGCGCCCGTTGTAAGCCATAGTAAGGAAGGCCATGGCGAAGGGCCTGAAGTTGGCGATGGATAGATGACTTGCTGGCGCCATCCTTTGCCCTGGCGGCGAGGGCGCGTACGGAATAGCTAATTGGTGTAGGAGTAGTATTACTGGAAGTTGTGGTGGCAGTAGTAGTGGTGGTAGTAGTAGTGGTGGTAGTAGTAGTGGTGGTAGTAGTAGTGGTGGTAGTAGTAGTGGTGGTAGTAGTAGTGGTGGTAGTAGTAGTGGTGGTAGTAGTAGTGGTGGTAGTAGTAGTGGTGGTAGTAGTAGTGGTGGTAGTAGTAGTGGTGGTAGTAGTAGTGGTGGTAGTAGTGGTAGTAGTAGTAGTGGTGGTAGTAGTAGTGGTGGTAGTAGTGGTAGTACTACTATTACGTAGTGCACCGACTCGCTGCTCGCGAATCAAGTGCATTCTGGCGCTATTAAGGAGGAGCCAGCTAGTGCAAGGATCACAAGTCACGTGACTTACAAGGGTGGATCATTTGGATATGAAATGATCCAACATATCCAGTTAGGACCAATAGTATCCATGAAGGATCTAATGGCCCCAGTTATCAGTGAAGGAGGGAATGGATATATAAGGGACAGGACTCCCAGGCATTTCATAGATAGACAGTCTCTACTTCAGTGATCAATCTAAGCATCAATCCAACCCATTGGTGAGGCAAACTGCCTTGACGACTCTATTCCCAGTTACCCTACTTCAGTTACCCCAAAGTACTATACTCCATACGTGAGACCCCGGTATTATTTCTTGAGGACTCCGCAGCAGGACTTACTTACTAGCACAGACCCTTACAGACTCTTTAGTGGTTTACGCAGCTAGACTATTAGAGGTTTCGTTACATATACGAAGAAGCCTTATAAGCGAAGAGGACGAGAGACTGTAAGTAATAAGTACTTACCGAGAGGGCCGCTATTCTAAGCCCTAGTAAAGACTAAGTCGACGACGTCCTTAACAAGCACCTCCATATTGGTATCCTAAAACTTTGAGAGATCTCTATAAGCCCGTAGCTTCAAAAAGAAGTCCCAGGTATACTTCTCGCCGTTAAAGGACTACTCTAGATAAAGTCTATAAGCTAAGTATAACGTAGAGGAATTTGAGGACTTCCTAATCATTAAACACGAAGAGCTCTAGTTCTATAGAGTCGACAAGCTTACGTTTACCGCGAATAACCTTAACGTACTACTTAAGAACGAGATTAAGAAAGAATCGATAATAGTTATCTACCGGGATAACTACTATTATATTCGGTTCTATTCTAAGTAATTCAGTTTAAATAGTTTAGATTAAGAAGAAGAATAGTCGGGAAGAGAGATCTTACCTTGACTAAGATAGGATAAATATAAGTAAAATCGGAAAATAAAGTATAAAGTAGAGAAGTAATCCCGTTATACTTACCTTCCTATGAAAAAAGAAGACTATACTTTTAGATAAGTACCTAGAAATTCTTTTTAAAAAACTTCTTATATAGTCGATCGCGGCCTATTACAGACGAGACCAGAGCTGAACGTCCCTAGGGAGGTGACCACAATGGATATCGAGTCTATCATCAAAGGAACGGCTGCTTGGAAGGCTCCCGGCGACGACCTGATCCCCACTGGCCTGCTAAAGGCCTGCGGTGAACCCCTATGGGAGATCCTAGCGGATCTGGCAACAGCTAGCTTTAGGCTGGGGTACTACCCGGAGCGCTTCCGCTCAGCGAGGGTGGTTGTTATCCCTAAGCCTAATAAAACGACAGCTCAGAAGCAGACCCCTGGCGGCTGGCGCCCCATTGCCCTGCTTAGCACGGTAGGGAAGGTAATAGAGACGGCGATGAGCCAGCGTACCACCAAAGTAGCTGAGGCGGGCGGCCTACTACCAAACGGCCAAATGGGTAACCGCGCTGGGAGGTCCACCGAACTGGCAATACGTATAGTTGAGGACGTGGTCTATAGGGCGTGGAGACGCGGGGGCATCGCCTCGCTGCTCCAGCTAGACATCAAGGGGGCATTCGATACGGTCAATTACAGACGGCTGATTTCCATATTAGCCCGGAAAGGCTACCCGGAGTGGGTTCAGGAGTGGGTACGCAGCTTCGTGGAGGATAGGACGGTACGCCTCCGGTTCGATGGCAAGGAGTCAGAGCCAATCCCCCTACGAGCTGGCGTCCCCCAGGGGTCACCGCTATCCCCGATACTGTTTATATTATACATTTCAACGCTGTACGAGGAGCTAGCGGAGCAGCACCCACTACTTTTAGCAGTCGGGTTCGCGGACGACACGAACCTGCTAAGCGTCGGCACCGATCCAGACACGACCTGCCGCCGGTTGGAGGGCGCATGGGCTACGTGTCAGCGGTGGGCAGTGACGCACGGAATGGAGTTCGCTCCTGACAAGAGTGAGCTCATGCACTTTACTAGGGCCCGAGAGCCCTTGCCGCAAAGTATTCGCCTTGGGGACGCCACAGTGTCGCCGGTAGTCTCAGCGAGGTTCCTAGGAGTCTGGTTCGACCGCAAACTGACGTGGCACGCCCATGTTGAGCATGTTAAAACAAAAATGGCAACTCAAAAGCTAGCCCTGACAAAGCTAGTCAATATGTCGTGGGGCTGCGATCTTATACGGGCGAGGCTGTTATATACGGTGGTTATCCGTAGCGCGATCGCCTTCGGGGCGACTGCGTGGCATACTATAAGTGAGGAACCGGCAGGGCCAGCTAAGAGCCTGATGGGGATACAGAACGAGTGCCTCCGGGTACCCTACGGCGTATTTAATAATATTATTATTAAATACGCCGTAGGCTCGAAGCCCCCTGTACCTCTACAAGTGCTCCCGTATGTCAAACCGTGCCCTAATGGCTGGACTAAATACATACGCTGCTACGTAGGTTCGCTCTATTAGCGACTGCGTTACGTCCACCACAATACTATGTTAGTTCTCACCCTACTAACAAAGTCCCCCTGAGAAGATCGATATTATCCGGGCCTGAGCGCTATCCGGCCAGTCCTGAGTAGCCACCTTGTGATAGTCCCGCTGACTACTGGTTTCCCCGTCACCGTTGCCAGGTCTCTACGTGTATGCAGCGGCCATGGTGCGATAGTGGCCCGTAGGCGCTCTCTCGATTCTTCCAGCAGGCCGCAAAAGAGGATTACATGCTCTGCCGTCTCGGGGGCCTCTCCACAGCGGCATAACGGCGAGTACACACCGAAGGCTCCTATCTTAAATAAGAAAGCTGATAGTCCTATTTTTCCGGTCCTGATCTGGCATAGGGTAGACGCCTCCGGTCGGTTTAGGTCTGAGTACTTGCCCTGTTTCGGCATTCGCATCGAGGGGCCCTCCTGCTCCTCGGCGATAGCGCGTCGCTGGCGGTCGTGTTGTGCTGCCCCGGAGAGCCATCTCTTCTCCCAGTGGTCTAGGAGGGCGGCCGGGACTTCCTTCGCCTTGCCTATCCACTCGGAGCCCCTAGCCTCCTTCTCTATCGTGTACCCCGCTGGTCTGAGCGATTGTGACGTCCGCTTCCGTCTCGCCGGCGTGTCCTGTCGGAGTATGTGTGACGCTCTCGCGCTCGCGCTCCGAAGCAGGCTCCTTTTGCCGTTATTCCGTAGCCGTTCTTCAAATTTCGCCGCCCGGGCACTGAGATATAGGTCTAGTGGCGGGATAGCTGCCTCTATTTCTAGGTGTCGGACCGGTGTCGCTTTATAGGCGCCACAGACTATTCGGAGGCACTCATTCTGTATCCCGACTAGGCTCTTAGCTGGTCCCGCTGGTTCCTCGCTTATAGTGTGCCACGCAGCCGCCCCGAAGGTGATCGCGCTGCGAATAACCGACGTGTACAGTAGTCTCGCCCGTATGAGATCGCAGCCCCACGCCATGTTCACTAGCTTTGTTAGGTCTAGCTTCTGAGTCGCCATTTTTGATTTAACCCGTTCGGTATGGGCGTGCCACGTTAATTTGCGGTCAAACCAGACCCCTAGGAACCACCTTGCCGAGACCTTCGGCGTTACTGTAGCGTTTCCAAGACGGATACTCTGCGGGGAGGGGTCTCGGGTTCTAGTGAAGTGCATCAGCTCACTCTTGTCCGGAGCGAACTCCATCCCGTGCCTGGCGGCCCACCGTTGGCACGTAGCCCAAGCGTCCTCTAGTCGGCGGCAGGTCGTGCCCGTGTCTGTGCTCACGCTGAGTAGGTTCGTATCGTCCGCGAACCCTACGACTAAGAGTAGGGGGTGTTTCTCCGCTAGTTCCTCATATAGCGTCGAGATATATAGGATAAATAGTATCGGGGAGAGTGGCGACCCCTGGGGGACGCCAGCTCGTAGAGGGATCAGCTCTGACTCCTTACCGTCGAACCGGAGGCGTACTGTCCTATCCTCTACGAAGCTGTGTACCCATTCCTGAACCCACTCCGGGTAGCCCTTCCGGGCTAGTATAGAAATCAAACGCCTGTGGTTAACTGTGTCGAACGCCCCCTTAATATCAAGTTGTAGTAGTGTGGCGATCCCTCCGCGCCTCCAAGCTGTATAGGTTACGTCCTCGACTATACGTATCGCTAATTCGGTGGACCGCCCCTTTCGGTTACCCATTTGGCCGTTTGGTAGCAGACCGGCCGTCTCCGCGACGGTAGTGATACGCTGGCATATCACCGCCTCTATCGCCTTCCCTATCGTACTAAGCAGCGCTATCGGTCGCCAGCCGCTAGGGGTCTGCTTTTGGGCTGTCGTTTTGTTCGGCTTAGGGATAACGACTACCTTTGCCGAGCGGAGGCGCTCCGGGTAGTATCCTAGCCTAAAGCTTACGGTCGCTATATCCGCTAGGATCTCCCATAGGGGTTTACCACAGATTTTCAGTAGGCCCGTAGGGATCTGGTCATCGCCGGGGGCCTTCCAAGCCGCTGTCTTCTTGATAACAGCCTCGATGTCCTTCGCGTTTACCTCCTTAGGGACGTCCAGGTCTGGTCTCGTCCGTGGCGGGTTGTGATCGAGATCCGACAGGTCTATATCCGGGTCTGGGAAGAACCTCTCAGCTAGTAGCTTTGACTTCTCGTCGTGGGTGCGCGCTGTGGGTGCATCGCTTGCGTTCCGTCGAAGATCCGGCATCCCATGGGTGTCAGGGGGTGTCCAGCTCCGCAGCCTAGCCCATCTCTGTAGTGCCCAAAGGCTTTTATGATCCTTCGCCGTCCTCTCGAGTTTCTCATGCCAGCTCCGCGCCTGTGCCTCGCTGATTTCGAGCCGTTGTTTTTGGTTAGCTCTTAAGTATTCATCCCAGTTAGTCTGCGACCTCGCGTGGAGGTAATCTCGTCGTCGCCTCTTCGTCTCAGCGCAAGCCTTGCTGACCTGGGGGCACCACCACGGGGTCCCGGCGCCTCTACCAACAGTACGCCTAGGGGCCGCTACGTCGGCGATCTCTTGGAGGTTTTGGATGACCCAATCGACCGCCTGGTCTAGCTCCGTTCTCGTCTCAACCGGCAAATAGTTCATGAATCTCTGGCCCGACTCGGCTACGATTAGCCACTTATCTGCCATCGTCCAATTCCACCCCTCGGTGTTACGGCGGCCTTCATTCGCTGCCTCCTCGTTAGATATTACCCTGATTACTTGCGCCCTATGGTCCGATCCCTCTAGGCCCGGGTCCCCTTCGTAGTCTATTACGGTCCCCTTCGTCGCCCATGCAAGGTCGATAGTTGAGTCCCTTTGTCTGTGTCTTTGCCGTGTAATTTCCCCGAAAGGTGTGGCGAGTTCTAATTGCCACCGTCGCGCAAACTCTACCACATTCTCGCTACCCCGTGACGATCGTCCGTGTATGTCCCACAACGGGTGATGTGTATTGAAGTCCCCTACGAGGACCTGCTTCCCTTCCGGGGCTCACTAGGGAGGTCCCGGAGCGGGCTAATCCAGCGGCTTCCGGACTGGTTTGGTGAATAGATAGACCAGATGGTAAGGGCATCCGGGCCTGTTCCGAATGTGATACTGCTCCAGTCGGTACCCGTTTGGGGTCGTAGCGAGGCTACATCGTAGCGTTTATGGACGTATAGCGCGGCTCGGCCGCTACTATAGACTGCCTCGTATCTAGACGACCTTGGGCAGTAGATTGACTTCGTCTGTCGATTAATCCATGGCTCTTGTACCGCTATTATATCGTGACCGCCTGCCTTATCGCCGAAGGCGTTGCGTACCCACCGGCTATCCGTGGTCGCCGCCGAGGCCGCCGAGGCCGATTGTTTGAACGTTACCACGGTGTCGCCACTGCGTAGCCTGCGGGCCGCTACGGCGTCGGTGCTACCGCGTGCCTTATTCACTGCTTTGACGACTTCAGCCGCCGTCCTGTTCTTCATACTGGGGTCTTCCGTCCCTCGGATCACTATTTCTCTTTCCCTTCGCTGGGGTACAACGACCCGTTGCTGCCACACCGGAGCTCCGACGGGTTCCCTCCCTTGGGCCGTTCCCGAGGCGACTGAGGCCCAGGACCTGGTCGTAGGCATAGCTGCGCTTTTCACGGTGTCTTGTATCGTCTTTTGTACTGTAGTCGTAATCCCCTCGGCAAGTGCTCGGATTGCTGCTAGTACGTCGGCTGGTGTAGCGGATCGGTCTTCGCCCTGTTCCAGCGCCTTGCCGGCTAGCTTTAGCTCATGCCAGCGTTCCATTAAGCCTCCCATAACCTCGATCTTCTCGGAAGGTACTAAGTCGGTAATCTTTCGTTCGACGCTCGCTCGTTCGCTGTCGATTTGCTTCTTCGTTGCGTTTTCGTCGGCACTACGCTCCACGCTCGGCGCGTGGGCGCTTTCGTTCGCTTGGGGGTGGTGAACACTCTGTTGGAGTCCCGCCCGCCCCCCGTCAATTACCATCGGCATCTCCATGGCTTTGCGCCCTTGATTCGCAAGCGATACGAGGTCACTATCCGATGTAAGCGCCTATGAAGAATCGATTGCCGTAATATGTTTGATGATTTAACGCTGTTCGATGAAGTTATCGATAAATCTCAAAAACCGCTCAAAATATAATAGAATCTCTAGCATATATATTATACTAGCAGCATGTAATAATAATAATAATGATGATATATCTTTATTATAAGTTCGCGTATTATAACCGGTATTTACGTAGTTACTATAGCGGCGTATATGCAATTCGGTCCTATTAGCGCGACTACCCTAATACTACGTTTCTTAACCTAGCTATATGCACGGAAGACAGAAAATAGTTAATATTAAAGAGATAGCTATTACCAAGTAAGAACTCGATCTAGATTCGCAGAGATACCTGTTAGACTCGATAGTATTAAAGATATAGCTAATCTTCTACTTAAGTCTCACGGTAGTAAGCCTATTAGTAAGTACTAACCGAGGTGATTTATAGACTAAACCCGCAGCTAGAAACTTATCTTACTCGTACATATAGATATTAAAGGGCTAAGAATAAAGATTTAAGAGTTATTTTGGCGGAGTTCGCGTTAGTACGTAATATAACAACTGAATTGTTACGAATCTACGATTCTAACCAACGCAACAGGCCTGATGGCAGGCCCAGTGGATACAGGACAAAGAAGGAGGAGAAAGTCACACAGGAGTGGCTAGCTGCAGGAGGAGCCAGCTAGTGCAAGGATCACAAGTCACGTGACTTACAAGGGTGGATCATTTGGATATGGAATGATCCAACATATCCAGCTAGGACCAATAGTATCCATGAAGGATCTAATGGCCCCCAGTTATCAGTGAAGGAGGGAATGGATATATAAGGGACAGGACTCCCAGGCATTTCATAGATAGACAGTCTCTACTTCAGTGATCAATCTAAGCATCAATCTAACCCATTGGTGAGGCAAACTGCCTTGACGACTCTATTCCCAGTTACCCTACTTCAGTTACCCCAAAGTACTATACTCCATACGTGAGACCCCGGTATTATTTCTTGAGGACTCCGCAGCAGGACTTACTTACTAGCACAAACCCTTACAGACTCTTTAGTGGTTTACGCAGCTAGACTATTATAGGTTTCGTGACATTTAAGTCAAATTTTATTTTAATATATTAGCTATGGCCGCTACACACACGTAGAAACCTGGCGACGGCGACGGGGAACCCAGCAGTCAGCGGGACTATCACAAGGTGGCTACTCAGGACTGGCCGGATAGCGCTCACGCCCGGATAATATCGATCTTCTCAGGGGTACTTTGTTGATAGGGTGAGAACTAACATAGTATTGCGGCGGACGTAACGCAGTCGCTAATAGAGCCAAACTACGTAGCAGCGTATGTATTTAGTCCAGCCATTAGGGCACGGTTTGACATTTTGTGATTTCACAGCTGGATATTAAGCTACATACGCCTACACCTCCTGGGAGCTCGTCTGGCGCCCCCTTAATCTGGGAATCAAAGACTCCAAATAAGCCAACCGAGGCGCAATCCCAGTCTGAATACGTTAAAACAGAATCGTACAGCATCAGTATAGCTCCCCGACGACAATACTTACCGCTATTGACCAATGTTCACGTGGTGCGACGGCTGTTATGCATCGGTTAGTTTTACTTGAGGATGAGGTTACTACACTTCGGAAGGCCAATCAAGAGCTAAGCCGTGGTCAAAGGACTAAAAATCGACAGCCAGAAGATGGAGGATCTCTTAGTTTACGAGACGCTCAGGATTTACAGTCTCAACGGGATATTGCACAGCAGCTACAGGATGATATACGTGTAAGTCGTCGTCGTACGAGACCGGCCGAACCACGCCGACGGCGCTGTAGGATCTGCGGAGAGCCCGGACATAATGCTCGTACTTGTGAGAATGATAAAGATACGTACGAGGAAGAGTATTCCGATTAGTTTGAATTATTATTCTTTAGTTTAGTTAAATTATTGAAGTTATTCATACGGTGCCAAGAAAAAGTGGCCAACTTGCTTGTGGGGTACTTTATGTATTCTTTTCCTAACATAATTCTTCTCCGATCGTTAATTTTATTAATATAGCTAATTAAAGTAATACTCGCTACTCTAAAAGATTAGTAGAAAAGACTCCGAGTAAGAAGGGTTTGAGAAGTGACCTCTAAAGCGTACTTAGACTAGTTAAGGTGTTAAAAAGTAGCCTTAGAAGTATGATAGTTCCCCTCTCCCCTCTTTATCGAGATAATAGTGAGAGTTAGGCCTATCATTTATTTCGACTAGATGAAGCTTAGGCGACTTAGTTAGCCCTAATATTATTATTATTATTAAATACGCCGTAGGCTCGAAGCCCCCGGTACCTCTACTAGTACTCCCGTATGTCAAACCGTGCCCTAATGGCTGGACTAAATACATACGCTGCGTCGTCGGTTCGCCCTATTGGCGACTGCGTTGCGTTCACTACCATACTACGTTGGTTCTCAACCTACCAACAAAGTCCCCCCTGAGAAGATCGATGCTCCCTGGGCCTTGAAGCTGTCCGACCCGTCCCTAGCAGCCACCTTACAATAGTTCCACTAACTACTGGTTCTCCTGTTGCAGTTGCGAGGTCTCTGCGAGAGTATAGTGGCCGTGGTGCGATAGCGGCCCGTAATCGTTCCCTCGGTCCTTCCAACAGCCCGCAAAAGAGGATTACGTGCTCTGCCGTCTCAGGGGCGTCGCCACAGCGGCATAGCGGCGAGTACACGCCAAAAGCCCCTGTCTTGAATAAGAAGGCTGCTAGTTCTATTTTCCCGTCCTGATCTGGCACAGCGTAGACGCTTCCAGTCGGTTCAGGCCGAAATACTTGCCCCCTTTCGGTATCTGCATCGAAGGGCCCTCCAGTTCCTCAGCGATAGCGCGTCGCTGGCGATCGTGATGCTCTGCTCTGGTGAGCCATCTCTTCCTCCAGTGGCCGAGGAGGGCAGCCGGGACCTCCTTTTCCTCACTCATCCACTCGGAGCCCCGGGCCTCCTTCTCCATAGTGTACCCTGCCGGTCGGAGTAGCTGCGACGCCGGCTTCCTCTTCGCCGGCCTATCCTGCCGGAGTATATGTGACGCTTTAGCGCTCGCGCTGCGAAGCAGATTTCTCTTCCCGCTAAGCCGTAGCCGTTCTTCAAACTTAGCAGCCCGGGCACTAAGATAGAGGTCTAGTGGCGGGATTGCTGCTTCTGCTTCCAGGTGGCGAACCGGCGTCGCTTTGTGGGCGCCACAGACTACCCGGAGGCACTCGTTCTGTATCCCCATCAGGCTCTTAGCTGGCCCTGCCGGTTCCTCACTTATAGTATGCCACGCAGTCGCCCCGAAGGCGATCGCGCTACGGATAACCACCGTATATAACAGCCTCGCCCGTATAAGATCGCAGCCCCACGACATATTGACTAGCTTTGTCAGGGCTAGCTTTTGAGTTGCCATTTTTGTTTTAACATGCTCAACATGGGCGTGCCACGTCAGTTTGCGGTCGAACCAGACTCCTAGGAACCTCGCTGAGACTACCGGCGACACTGTGGCGTCCCCAAGGCGAATACTTTGCGGCAAGGGCTCTCGGGCCCTAGTAAAGTGCATGAGCTCACTCTTGTCAGGAGCGAACTCCATTCCGTGCGTCACTGCCCACCGCTGACACGTAGCCCATGCGCCCTCCAACCGGCGGCAGGTCGTGTCTGGATCGGTGCCGACGCTTAGCAGGTTCGTGTCGTCCGCGAACCCGACTGCTAAAAGTAGTGGGTGCTGCTCCGCTAGCTCCTCGTACAGCGTTGAAATGTATAATATAAACAGTATCGGGGATAGCGGTGACCCCTGGGGGACGCCAGCTCGTAGGGGGATTGGCTCTGACTCCTTGCCATCGAACCGGAGGCGTACCGTCCTATCCTCCACGAAGCTGCGTACCCACTCCTGAACCCACTCCGGGTAGTCTTTCCGGGCTAATATGGAAATCAGCCGTCTGTAATTGACCGTATCGAATGCCCCCTTGATGTCTAGCTGGAGCAGCGAGGCGATGCCCCCGCGTCTCCACGCCGTATAGACCACGTCCTCAACTATACGTATTGCCAGTTCGGTGGACCTCCCAGCGCGGTTACCCATTTGGCCGTTTGGTAGTAGGCCGGCCGCCTCAGCTACTTTGGTGATACGCTGGCTCATCGCCGTCTCTATTACCTTCCCTACCGTGCTAAGCAGGGCAATGGGGCGCCAGCCACCAGGGGTCTGCTTCTGATCTGTCGTTTTATTAGGCTTAGGGATAACAACCACCCTCGCTGAGCGGAAGCGCTCCGGGTAGTACCCCAGCCTAAAGCTAGCTGTTGCCAGATCCGCTAGGATCTCCCATAGGGGTTCACCGCAGGCCTTTAGCAGGCCAGTGGGGATCAGGTCGTCGCCGGGAGCCTTCCAAGCAGCCGTTCCTTTGATGATAGACTCGATATCCATTGTGATCACCTCCCTAGGGACGTTCAGCTCTGGTCTCGTCTGTAATAGGCCGCGATCGAGGTCTGATAGATCTATACGCGGGTCTGGGAAGAACCTCTCAGCTAGTAATTTTGCCTTTTCATCATGTGTACGTGCTGTAAGCGTGTCGCCGGCGTCCCTCCGGAGATCTGGCAAGCCGTGGGCCTCAGGGGGGGCCCAGCTCCGTAGCCTAGCCCACCTCTGCAGTGCCCACAGGCTTTTGTGATCCTTCGCCGTCCCTTCGAGCTTCTCGTGCCAGTTACGCGTCTGCGCTTCGCTGATTTCGAGCCGTTGTTTTTGGCCGGCTCTTGTATATTCGTCCCAGTTGGTCTGCGACCTTGCCTGGAGGTAGTCCCGCCGTCGTCTCTTCGTCTCAGCGCAAGCCTTGCTAACCTGCGGGCACCACCACGGGACCCCAGCGCCTCGGCCAACGGTGCGTCTCGGGACCGCCACGTCGGCGATCTCTTGGAGGTTCCGGATAACCCAGTCAACAGCCTGGTCCAACTCCGTTATCGTCTCAACCGGCAAATAATTCATAAATCTCTGGCTTGATTCGGCTACGATGAGCCACTTATCCACCATAGCCCTAATATATTCGTTACTAAATAGAGAGTATGGTCTAGAGACTCCCTTAGTCTTCTTACTCGCTATAATAATATCGCGCGTGGTTTGACCTGGTACGGAATACAATTGCGAAATACGCGATCCAGGAGGAGGATATCTACAACTTCGACGAGACCGGTTCTGTGATGGGCCAAATCTCGTCCGAAATGGTCGTGACGACTTCTGATCGGCGCGGAAGGCCTAGAGCAGCCCAGCAAGGAAATCGGGAATGGGTTACAGTTATTCAAGGCGTTGGGTCGTCCGGTTATGCCCTCCCTCCGTACATCATTTTCGCCGGCAAAACCCACCTCTCGTCATGGTACGAAAACAGCCCATTACCGCCTGATTGGGTTATCGCAGTTACTAAAAATGGCTGGACTACGAACGAGAGAGGCGAAGATTGGATAAAACACATCGATCATCACACCAAGTCTCGTACGAAAGGTACTCATCGCCTATTGATCCTCGACGGTCACGAAAGCCATCACTCGACCGATTTCGAGGTATATTGCAAAGCTAACAATATCGTCACGCTTTTTATGCCTCCTCATTCGTCGCATAAGCTCCAGCCTCTTGATGTTGGTTGTTTTTGCTGGTTAAAAAGAGCGTACGGAAAAGAAATCAAAGATCTCATGCGAGCACATATAAGTCATATCTCGAAAGAAGACTTTTTACCGGCGTTTTTAAACGCGTACAACGCAACTTTCACGGTTTCAAATATCCAAGGAGGTTTCCGAGTGGTAGGGATAGTTCCGTACGATGCAGATTATGTCATATCACAGCCCGATGTGAAATTACATACGCCAACACCTCCGGGTAGCTCGGCTGGTCTCCCCGTCCCTTGGGAATCAAAGACTCCGAACAACCCAACCGAAGCCCAATCACAAACCGATAGAGGGTCACTTCGTATACAAGCTGGACAGGACCTACAGTCTCAACGAGAGTTTGATGGGCAGTTACATGACGAATTTCGTCAAATTGGTGGTCGTACGAGGCGGCGAATTGCGCGTGTACGGCGCTGTAGAATCTGCGGCGAGCCCGGGCATAATGCGCGCACTTGTGGAAATGATGTAGAGACGTCTGAAGATAACGATTCTGAGTAGTTTCAATTGATGATAGGCGTTGTGGTTGAATTAACTTATACAATAATAATATTAAATACGCCGTAGGTGTTAACCCTCGGTACCTCTACAAATACTCCCTTAAGGGGCTATAGATGATATAGCGGGCCCTTAAACCGCGTCGGGCGGTTATACAGGTAAACTTGTAGCCAAACGACTACTAAACCTCCTGTCCCTCCCTAAGTCTGTGCTACAACCCCTGCCTGAACTACCGATAAGTGTGGTAAACGTCCTCAGGGGTGGGATGCTGCTGATGTGCAGAAGATGCTCGACTATCTTTTGTCGCGACAAGTCGTAGTATCTGCTAATTGGGGTTCTCGTCGAGCGTATACATCTCAACCATACGCTCAAGTGGATAGACCGTAACATGGTCTAGACACTCGCAAGAATCGCGGCGAGAGGGCGTGCTGCGCGCCTTCTATCGTGAGGGGACGGGTTCGCCGACGAGCGTTATCGGATAGGCGAGGTCCGATAAGGGGTCGGATTAACGATTCGAATTCTGGACCGGCTGTCGAGTTATATTCCGCCGACGTAGTGCTTGACGGTCGACTGGCTAGGATGCTCGTAATCCTAAACTGCACCAATCTCCCTATTATCGCTAGGTAGGCGAAGTCAACAAGGTGGGCGCACGCCGTAAGGGTTGACTAAACCCCCTTGTGTGTCAGCTGCGGGATTCGAACCCGCGACTCGTCACCGACCCAAGTGGGCGAGGCTCAAATCGGGACTTATCTACCAGCGAAGTGACCAACTACACCCGCCGACTAAGAGTATATTATGACGTCGGGTAAACGAAGAGCTTCGTAAGACGAACTACATACTAACTAAGTGCCGTAGGATTAAGATTAAGTAAATCTAATATAAATAAGTACTTAGTATAGGTAATATATACATTTTATAGGCCTTGAGCGGTAATATCAAGGTTATAGAGGAGGAAGAAGGGGAAAGTAGTCGTCCTATAAAGTGCTAGTAGACTAGTATAAGGCGCTATAGTATTTACGGAGGGACTAGATATAATATAAGGACTTATTTAATAGAAATAGAAACTAATGATAAAGATTATTATTATTACATGGAAAAGGATTGAGGAGGTTTTTGAGATTCATCGATAACTTCATCGAACAGCGTTAAATCATCAAACATATTACGGCAATCGATTCTTCATAGGCGCTTACATCGGATAGTGACCTCGTATCGCTTGCGAATCAAGGGCGGAAAGCCATGGAGATGCCGATGGTAATTGACGGGGGGCGGGCGGGACTCCAACAGAGTGTTCACCACCCCCAAGCGAACGAAAGCGCCCACGCGCCGAGCGTGGAGCGTAGTGCCGACGAAAACGCAACGAAGAAGCAAATCGACAGCGAACGAGCGAGCGTCGAACGAAAGATTACCGACTTAGTACCTTCCGAGAAGATCGAGGTTATGGGAGGCTTAATGGAACGCTGGCATGAGCTAAAGCTAGCCGGCAAGGCGCTGGAACAGGGCGAAGACCGATCCGCTACACCAGCCGACGTACTAGCAGCAATCCGAGCACTTGCCGAGGGGATTACGACTACAGTACAAAAGACGATACAAGACACCGTGAAAAGCGCAGCTATGCCTACGACCAGGTCCTGGGCCTCAGTCGCCTCGGGAACGGCCCAAGGGAGGGAACCCGTCGGAGCTCCGGTGTGGCAGCAACGGGTCGTTGTACCCCAGCGAAGGGAAAGAGAAATAGTGATCCGAGGGACGGAAGACCCCAGTATGAAGAACAGGACGGCGGCTGAAGTCGTCAGAGCAGTGAATAAGGCACGCGGTAGCACCGACGCCGTAGCGGCCCGCAGGCTACGCAGTGGCGACACCGTGGTAACGTTCAAACAATCGGCCTCGGCGGCCTCGGCGGCGACCACGGATAGCCGGTGGGTACGCAACGCCTTCGGCGATAAGGCAGGCGGTCACGATATAATAGCGGTACAAGAGCCATGGATTAATCGACAGACGAAGTCAATCTACTGCCCAAGGTCGTCTAGATACGAGGCAGTCTATAGTAGCGGCCGAGCCGCGCTATACGTCCATAAACGCTACGATGTAGCCTCGCTACGACCCCAAACGGGTACCGACTGGAGCAGTATCACATTCGGAACAGGCCCGGATGCCCTTACCATCTGGTCTATCTATTCACCAAACCAGTCCGGAAGCCGCTGGATTAGCCCGCTCCGGGACCTCCCTAGTGAGCCCCGGAAGGGAAGCAGGTCCTCGTAGGGGACTTCAATACACATCACCCGTTGTGGGACATACACGGACGATCGTCACGGGGTAGCGAGAATGTGGTAGAGTTTGCGCGACGGTGGCAATTAGAACTCGCCACACCTTTCGGGGAAATTACACGGCAAAGACACAGACAAAGGGACTCAACTATCGACCTTGCATGGGCGACGAAGGGGACCGTAATAGACTACGAAGGGGACCCGGGCCTAGAGGGATCGGACCATAGGGCGCAAGTAATCAGGGTAATATCTAACGAGGAGGCAGCGAATGAAGGCCGCCGTAACACCGAGGGGTGGAATTGGACGATGGCAGATAAGTGGCTAATCGTAGCCGAGTCGGGCCAGAGATTCATGAACTATTTGCCGGTTGAGACGAGAACGGAGCTAGACCAGGCGGTCGATTGGGTCATCCAAAACCTCCAAGAGATCGCCGACGTAGCGGCCCCTAGGCGTACTGTTGGTAGAGGCGCCGGGACCCCGTGGTGGTGCCCCCAGGTCAGCAAGGCTTGCGCTGAGACGAAGAGGCGACGACGAGATTACCTCCACGCGAGGTCGCAGACTAACTGGGATGAATACTTAAGAGCTAACCAAAAACAACGGCTCGAAATCAGCGAGGCACAGGCGCGGAGCTGGCATGAGAAACTCGAGAGGACGGCGAAGGATCATAAAAGCCTTTGGGCACTACAGAGATGGGCTAGGCTGCGGAGCTGGACACCCCCTGACACCCATGGGATGCCGGATCTTCGACGGAACGCAAGCGATGCACCCACAGCGCGCACCCACGACGAGAAGTCAAAGCTACTAGCTGAGAGGTTCTTCCCAGACCCGGATATAGACCTGTCGGATCTCGATCACAACCCGCCACGGACGAGACCAGACCTGGACGTCCCTAAGGAGGTAAACGCGAAGGACATCGAGGCTGTTATCAAGAAGACAGCGGCTTGGAAGGCCCCCGGCGATGACCAGATCCCTACGGGCCTACTGAAAATCTGTGGTAAACCCCTATGGGAGATCCTAGCGGATATAGCGACCGTAAGCTTTAGGCTAGGATACTACCCGGAGCGCCTCCGCTCGGCAAAGGTAGTCGTTATCCCTAAGCCGAACAAAACGACAGCCCAAAAGCAGACCCCTAGCGGCTGGCGACCGATAGCGCTGCTTAGTACGATAGGGAAGGCGATAGAGGCGGTGATATGCCAGCGTATCACTACCGTCGCGGAGACGGCCGGTCTGCTACCAAACGGCCAAATGGGTAACCGAAAGGGGCGGTCCACCGAATTAGCGATACGTATAGTCGAGGACGTAACCTATACAGCTTGGAGGCGCGGAGGGATCGCCACACTACTACAACTTGATATTAAGGGGGCGTTCGACACAGTTAACCACAGGCGTTTGATTTCTATACTAGCCCGGAAGGGCTACCCGGAGTGGGTTCAGGAATGGGTACACAGCTTCGTAGAGGATAGGACAGTACGCCTCCGGTTCGACGGTAAGGAGTCAGAGCTGATCCCTCTACGAGCTGGCGTCCCCCAGGGGTCGCCACTCTCCCCGATACTATTTATCCTATATATCTCGACGCTATATGAGGAACTAGCGGAGAAACACCCCCTACTCTTAGTCGTAGGGTTCGCGGACGATACGAACCTACTCAGCGTGAGCACAGACACGGGCACGACCTGCCGCCGACTAGAGGACGCTTGGGCTACGTGCCAACGGTGGGCCGCCAGGCACGGGATGGAGTTCGCTCCGGACAAGAGTGAGCTGATGCACTTCACTAGAACCCGAGACCCCTCCCCGCAGAGTATCCGTCTTGGAAACGCTACAGTAACGCCGAAGGTCTCGGCAAGGTGGTTCCTAGGGGTCTGGTTTGACCGCAAATTAACGTGGCACGCCCATACCGAACGGGTTAAATCAAAAATGGCGACTCAGAAGCTAGACCTAACAAAGCTAGTGAACATGGCGTGGGGCTGCGATCTCATACGGGCGAGACTACTGTACACGTCGGTTATTCGCAGCGCGATCACCTTCGGGGCGGCTGCGTGGCACACTATAAGCGAGGAACCAGCGGGACCAGCTAAGAGCCTAGTCGGGATACAGAATGAGTGCCTCCGAATAGTCTGTGGCGCCTATAAAGCGACACCGGTCCGACACCTAGAAATAGAGGCAGCTATCCCGCCACTAGACCTATATCTCAGTGCCCGGGCGGCGAAATTTGAAGAACGGCTACGGAATAACGGCAAAAGGAGCCTGCTTCGGAGCGCGAGCGCGAGAGCGTCACACATACTCCGACAGGACACGCCGGCGAGACGGAAGCGGACGTCACAATCGCTCAGACCAGCGGGGTACACGATAGAGAAGGAGGCTAGGGGCTCCGAGTGGATAGGCAAGGCGAAGGAAGTCCCGGCCGCCCTCCTAGACCACTGGGAGAAGAGATGGCTCTCCGGGGCAGCACAACACGACCGCCAGCGACGCGCTATCGCCGAGGAGCAGGAGGGCCCCTCGATGCGAATGCCGAAACAGGGCAAGTACTCAGACCTAAACCGACCGGAGGCGTCTACCCTATGCCAGATCAGGACCGGAAAAATAGGACTATCAGCTTTCTTATTTAAGATAGGAGCCTTCGGTGTGTACTCGCCGTTATGCCGCTGTGGAGAGGCCCCCGAGACGGCAGAGCATGTAATCCTCTTTTGCGGCCTGCTGGAAAAATCGAGAGAGCGCCTACGGGCCACTATCGCGCCATGGCCGCTGCATACACGTAGAGACCTGGCAACGGTGACGGGGAAACCAGTAGTCAGCAGGACTATCACAAGGTGGCTACTCAGGACTGGCCGGATAGCGCTCAGGCCCGGATAATATCGATCTTCTCGGGAGGTACTAAGTCGGTAATCTTTCGTTCGACGCTCGCTCGTTCGCTGTCGATTTGCTTCTTTGTTGCGTTTTCGTCGGCACTACGCTCCACGCTCGGCGCGTGGGCGCTTTCGTTCGCTTGGGGGTGGTGAACACTCTGTTGGAGTCCCGCCCGCCCCCCGTCAATTACCATCGGCATCTCCATGGCTTTGCGCCCTCGATTTGCAAGCGATGCGAGGTCACTATCCGATGTAAGCGCCTATGAAAAATCGATTGCCGTAATCTGTTTGATGATTTAACGCTGTTCGATGAAGTTATCGATGAATCTCAAAAACCCCATCCTTCTCTCTTTCCAATCCTTTCAAATTAAATACTATAATTCGTCGTACAGAGATATATTATAAAAGTAAAGGGAGCGTGTTTTAGCAAAAAGTACGCGACTCGTTTATAAACCACGTTATTAAGTTTCCGTATATTAGTATCTATACTAATAAGATATAGACTGCGAGGGAAAGGCTTTAGTATATACGGAGGAAGAAATGATACGGATTCTACTACTTACCATAGACCTGTACGGCCTAAGGGAGTCTATAGGAGCCCAGGACCTATTACCTTCTTTTCATATTTAGTAGCTAAGTTACTTCACTGCCTTCATAAGCCGTAGGATTTCATAGGTCAGTATAATAGGCGAGATTAAAAAAAGTTTCCGTATTATTATCTATAAGGTTAAGCGCTTTACCAATTCTTGAAATATCCGACTTTTGGTAGGGAATGGGTGGCCGGAGACCAGGGTGGTCGCAGATGGGTAGATTAACTTGGGTCTTTACAACGTTGATCATCACTGTCTGGAGTCTTATCAGGAGACGACATGATTGCTGGAAGAGCGTCAAGTCCCAAGCCTTAAAAGCGGCCATCATTCCCATTACACTCAGCTATCTTCAGTTAACACAAGGATCCGCGCATCAACAGAAATCGGGGCAGGCCTCCAAGTCGATGCCACATCTTAGGGTGCGTCTGCGTCAGTCGAGTCGCATCGCGGAGGTACAGTCAATGGTTTCATCAGTCAGAGAGCCGCAAAGTGGCCTGAAAGTGACGCTGAAGAGGCTACTAGATCACGAAGAAGATTCCAAGGGCGGGAGGGGGCACGCCAAAAACTTTACGAAGTTGTACTTTAACCGGTCGTGGATAGAGGTTATTGACAGTCTGCAGGGTCTCCAAAACAAGAATCTAGACATCTCTCGCCAAATCGAGGAGATGAGGTTGATGATGAACAGCCTCGTCAACACTTCGAAAACTTCGTGAAGAACTTTTGTCCCATTGGCTGAGTTCCAATACAACGTGCTTTGTAGAAGGCATTGAGGATGTTTAGATCGCATAGTAAAGCTGAGTTTCGTTATAACTCACAAGCCTCAGTCTCCAAATTATCATCAAAACCTTCATCATATCGAATTCTTTCTAGTCTTGAGAGAACTTCCCACGAGCATTCATGGAACGCTAGAGACTTCACCACCGACATTTTCATCTTCCTCGGCCAGTTCCGGACAGCTTTCCTCGGATTTGAATTATGCCGAGACCAATAGATCCACGCCTTTCTTGAGGCTGCCTTAAAGCACATACACTTACGTCTCCGCCATAAGATGAGCACAACAACGTCATCGAGTACGACGGGCTTGATGATCCCTGCCTCACCTGACTGAGGATGAAAGAAGTGGGGAACACCCGGAGAGACGGTCCGAGGATATCGTCATGCCATTATTCAACTTGACTGGTCAAGCGCACGACAAGGCAAGGCTAAAGACCTCAAGCTGTCCATCAACTCAACGTATCACCAAGGTACGATGGCACCAAATACCAATACCAAGCCACGCCAACTGCCACTCAGTCTCATTCAAGCGCTGGAGCTGATCTTTACCCTGCTTCAACTAATCGCACCTCGGATGTTGCTCAATAATGTCGAGTCAAGAAACATACGGGCAAGTTTCCGCAAAGCCAAGATATTCCACTCGTGAAAAGCCCGAAAGATGAAGTACTACTTAACAAGTTTGAATAATGCCACAAGAGAACTATTTCTCCTGCGCTCAGCAGCCGACAGCGGCCGACAACGACTGACAGCGAAGCGACCTACATATACTCGAGGTTGAACTCGGCAATGAAGCCGATGGATTCATAAGTTACTTATTGTAGATCGACTTGTGGAGCATTAATCTTAAATCACAGATGAAAACCTGAACAACATAGGATTAAATATTCTAGACCATCTGGACAACTATAGACTTTTGCCAGTGTGCCTTCCAGCCCAATCGACCACTCCCAATTGGTGTACTTCTTAGGTATCTCTAATACCTGGTTTTGCACCTGGAATATGTACGCCCAGTCAGTCCATCTCGGCAGCGTCAGCATTTACTGCCCCAGCAATTCTACCGCCAACTTGGCTTTCTCCTCATCGGCGAGTTCCTCCCCTCTCACCTTGTCTGCCTTGGTTGCATCATATCGCCAAAGTCCACCTGTCTTTTCCGAGTCACCATCCTCGCGAAGTCCCACATTCTTAGCAAGACTCTGTAGGGCGGTATCGGGACCTTCAAGAGCATTAAAGTATCTTCGCTCCCACTGGCGTCCCTCTGTCTGTTCCTTCTTGCGCATGGCTCGTTGTGCATTCTCGATCTTAGTCTTTTCCTTGCCGACACTGTTCATATCTCCGATGGCAATGCCCTGCGCGACCTTGGCCCACGCGCGCCGTGACTCCAACGGGTGCTGCTTCTCTATTGGGGCTACAATGAGTTTACTAGTCGTCGTATTGGTCGGGTCCCATGAATCAATTAGGTTGTTGCTCGAGTTGTGCTTGGCAGATCCGGAGTGAATCTCGAATGCCTTGGTCCACTGGCCCGAGACGTTGTAGAGTACCTCCTTCTCCTTGCCGGTTGGGTACAAGGTGGCAGTGAACGAGTTCTTCTTTCCAGACAGCCAGCCCTTGCCGCTGTAGTCAATTTTGGCTGTATAGCCGGTGCTGCTCGTGATGTACGAAGCGCCATCCAATTCGATGAAGGGTGAGCCAAACAGGAGACCCTCGACATGTAAGGAAGGGAGGGTGATAATGTACAAGTCATTCGTAGACGGCTTGTTGGGGTCCGGCACAGAAAGTACCGCGTGCCCAATTTGCTTGATGTAGATGGTCTTGGAGAAGGACGCCTTCTGCGCATTGTAACCTTCCAAATGCACTTTGGAGGGAAGATTTGTGATGCTATATGCGGTCGCGGGTGGGTGGTGGCTACATCGGTCAATGTTCCTTGTCTCGAGGCCACAGGAGTCAATAGACGCATACCTGACTTGCTCGCTGACTAACTCCGTCATGCCAGCGGCATCTTCCCACTTGCCGAGGAATAGTTCTCCCAGGAATGGGTTGAGAGGCTTCTTCTCGTTTCCATATTGTTCACTTCGACTTGCGTACTGCTGTTTGAGCGTAGTCAAGAACCATTTCAGGACGAGCAAAGCTCGCTTGGCCGGGTCGAGTTCTGCTGCGGGTGCTGCGAAAACAGTCGGATGCTCGCACCAATACGAGCTGAACTCTACCAGACTCGTAGAGGAGAGGATGAAGGGCGGGGCAGTCAGGGATGATAAGTCGCCATTAAAGGATGCGATGGACTGCGAACGAGAAGGCAAGTCAGTCACGGCTCACATGCGACGCCGCCAATACGACATTCTGCCACCATACCTTGATGAACGAAGTCCAGCTGGCGCCGCTGGCCTGGGGGTTTTGCTGCGGTTGTTGTTCGTCGGACATTACGGCGGCTCGTCGTCGTCGTGCTTTCTGCTTCTTTCCGATGTGCAGCGGGGAGCTAGTGATCAACGGAGGGCAGCGTGGGCAGGGTTAGCAAGGTTCGCAGATTGGTCGGATCGTGATTCGAGGATCGGGAAGATAGATGTAAGATAAGTTCTACAAGGGTCTAGAGCGGCTCTGCTTGCGGTAAAGGTACAGTTGTATGTTGTAAGTTATGTGGATAGGGGATTGCGTGCAGTCGCGGCTCGCTACTTTCGTGTTTGACGCAACCAAGGCTATGAGAATTTTGACCAAAATCAAGCGCCGCCGAGCAGCTCTGCTTTGACATCAACCCCGCTAATACGTCATGACCTGATGCTCGAAAGACCGCAAAATACGTTTGAGACCCCGAACCCGGCGATGTGGCCGCTAGTGGTCTTGGCGCATCAGACGGGCATCAGACGGAGCGACATTTGTGATTGCCATGAAAACAAGCTCGCTAAGTAGGGGGGGACAAAACAAGTTAAAAGGCGCACCTAGGTGGGATAACCAAGTTACGTCTGTGTATCACACTGGATTATCAGAGTATCCATAATCCATTATCTTACCCTCCTCTACTTGCTCGCTTTCTTACCTTCAAGTACTGTTGTCGCAACCAATAAAATCTCCAAACCGATTGTTCAAGTACTAAGTAAAGGACTCACTCCTCTATTGATGACTCTGTGTGGATATCACGTGTTGTGCTGCGTTGCTTGCTAGAAGCGCTACTGCTCTCCAAATATGGGTATGTTGGATTATATAGCCACTGTACAAGCCACACACACAGCTGCATAGGAGGAACGATTACCCCTCCCTACGTAAGGTTACACCAGTAGTCAGTGGACTGTAACAGAAGACAATAAGATACATTAATCAATCACTTGAATCACTATCCTATTGGTCAGATACACTTGTAATACAACAACTGTGCCTGTCGCACCTACTGTCTTCATAAGGCGTAGGCTTCTATCAGGCAGTATAATGAACGAGATTCTAATTAATAAAAAAAGATAAAAAGAAGAGCGCTCGCCTAGCGAAGAAATTGGGATCGTAATTAAGCGTGTTTTGCTTATCAAAATTGAGAAAGAAGTTGTGGTACTGCTTACTGAGATCTCTTGAAATTGGGGGTGCACTCAAATTGGTGGTCAATACGGTTACATCAGGCCGGCCTATCTGGAGACGCGATAACGGGCCCCAAAGTGTTTCATCCAATTGATGGCCATTTCTCGTACTCAAACTGGGTCTCGAATCTCGGCTGTGACGGCGTGTATTGTATCTACCTCTAACTTGCTTGGCGCTCATCTAGAGCCGTGGCAAATACCGCTCTCCTTTTCAGAACTTTAGCATATTTGAATCAAAAGTTTCATCACCACCACCATCACATCGTGTCAATCCAACCCCTCCCTTCCGTGTCGACGTTTCGTCACGTTTTGCTACCTTTGGCCTTCTGGCTGTCGTCACTCGCTTGTCCTCTTCATTTCTCCGAGCTGGTGCTCAAGTCGCATGCCATTAATTCGACGACCAGACCGACATCAGTACCTTGAGACTGTGTTCCGAGACATCCTCCGAACTCAACTCGAACGAACCCGGCCAGCAAGTACATGACTAGCCTT
Organism: Pseudomassariella vexata; assembly: GCF_002105095.1. Classification (NCBI taxonomy): domain Eukaryota; kingdom Fungi; phylum Ascomycota; class Sordariomycetes; order Amphisphaeriales; family Pseudomassariaceae; genus Pseudomassariella; species Pseudomassariella vexata. The sequence continues at coordinate 1,457,715 of NW_024467964.1, forward strand.
AGGGCACCTCAGATATTACCATGGGGCTCAGCATAGAGCAAGGAAAGCGGCTTCGGCATTGCATTGCAGTACGACCATCGAGGTCGCGTCTGCAGCTTGTTCTTTGCGTGTCGGTGCTTTTCATCTTCTACCTGCTTACGCCGTACGACAGCCAGATACGGTCCTTCCTCAGATTCCAGCACAACATCGTTGACGACTACATTCAACACAATCATCCCAGCGACAGATGGCTATTCAAGCCCCAGCGGTATCCCATCGACCCTAATCAAGATATCGGCATTATCGTCAAGACGGGTTATGGCACGAGGGACCGCGTACCTCAAGTGCTGGCCGCCCTGGGCAATGAGACATTCATGAGTGACATGCTGGTTGTGCAGGACTACCCGCTGCTTCGACGCCAGAACTACACGCTGCCTAATGGAAAGAGCGTCCCTAGCGTCGACATCATTGGCTGGATGCTGGAGAACAAGATGTTAGCTGGCAAAGAACGTGTCGAACGTGTGACGAAGTACGAGCATCTCGCCGATGCTATTGAGGCCGAGGAATGGTTTGTTTCGGACGGCCTTAGCAAAGCTATTGGCTGGGAACTGGATGCAATGAAGGTACGTCACACCCGGCGACCCGACATCCTGACCCCTCTGCGCTATGCTAGGCGCTAACATTAGTTTGTCGCAGTTTATCTCGGGCCTCCAATATGCCTGGCAAACGATGCCTAAGAAGAAGTGGTATATCATGGCAGATGACGATACCTTTGTTATCAAGGAGTCTCTCAACATTGTTCTCGGGCATCTCAACCCTCGCAAGCCGCAGTACTTGGGCAATCCTATTGGCGACTACAAAGGGCGTTTCGCACACGGTGGCTCCTCTGCCGTCATATCTGGCTCCGCCTTGAGCAAACTCTTCGATGGCCACCCCGACATTGTTGCCGAAGCTCACCTCGAATCACCATCCGCGGTATGGGGCGACAAGCTCCTAGCGACAACAATGATGAAGATAGGCGTTTACCTTGACGAAGGATACAGTAGGCTATTCAATGGCGAACCCCCTGAGATGACACGAATGTGGGCAGATCGGTTCTGTGTTCCACTTATTTCCTTCCATGGCCTGGGCGATGGTAACAAAATGGAGCAGGTGGGCAATGTTTTCAAGCATATCAGGGAGCCAGTTTTCTGGAGGCAATTGGGTAAGATCTACGGGGCCGCCGACTTCGAGACTTTTGTCAAGGAGCCCATCCGCATAAACCAGGACTTTGTGGGTCGACTAGACGAACACAGCACGAGCATAGGGGATGTCAGAACTGTCGAGGATTGCATCAAGATCTGTACCCGGCAATCTGACGAGTGTATTGCGTGGACATGGGATCAAGCGGCAAGAGTATGTCATGTCGCTCCCTGGACGATTATTGGAGATTATCATGAAGGCGTCTTCTCTGGCATCAATGCACCAGTCGCGCAGAGAATAGCCAATGGTTGCCGCTCCCCGCCGGCCCCGCGCCTGCCCACTCAATAGGAATTCGGCCTGGAATTGTTTTCTATGTGCTTTTTCTCCGTCCATTTCTGTATACAAACTAAAAGGTACAATGTTACCTTTGGGTACAAGCCCAATGGTCGGGTGGCACGGAGGGGAATTACTCTGATTACAGAGACCTCCAGTATGGAATGGGTCACGCGATGATTGATGACACCGGGGAAGTTGAGTAATGTAATGGCACCCGAGGAGACATGTCTTGGATCCCTTATACCTAATTATTGACGTTGGTATACAACGTGTGCATGCTTGACATGCAAATTTGAACCATACCCTTCAATGCACGTGCTGCGGGTCGATTGCGGATAACTAAAGTGCGGATGTACAACAGGGGACAACCCTGTTGCGGCACAGCTGCATCATTGCCAGAGGATCACCTCGACCCCGCCCAGTACGGAAACCCTTAGACGGTGACATTCCCGAGGTCCGGGGTTTAACTCGGGCAACTGAACATTAAACATTTGGACATCTGAACAGAGTGCAGACCGATAGTGAGATGTGTCATTTTTTCGCCTTACAATTCCAATCGCAATTACTGACAGACCTTGTCACAGACATTGTCCTGCGTATTTTGGAAGATCCCATCGTTCATGAAGGAAGAGACGTGGGAAATTCAGTCACGTATACCATTCACGACAACGATGACGACAAACATAGCAAGAGACGACGCAGATCGCCGTCTCACCTTCCAGGAAGCCCTAAGCATAATGCCTATTCCAGATAGGGTGGTGGACGGGCACACAATCAAGCGATACATGAGCTTGCGGAGTGCGTGGTTTCCGGGCATTGATCTCCCTGTTGGAATGGACGACGAAGGCGTAGAGAAACCCATGCGATTTCCATCCGAGGGAAGAGCGGCGTATGGTGGGCATGTGTATAGCCAGGCCGGATTAGCGGCTTCTAAGGCTTTCGAGGATATGTTGGCCGGTGGCAAGGCAATGGCGAAGAAGAAGGAGTTTGGGATTCACGTAGGTGTTTCTACTACTGCTGTTGCCAGTGTGCTCCGGAGCTGTTGGGTTTGAGAGTCATGTGCGTTGTGAGATGAAAAGGGGACACTGATCAATCTTCAACTCACATGACATGCTAACACATCCTAGACAATGCATGGGTATTTTTCAGAAGCCGGAATTGTAGAACGGCCATTCATCTATGAGGTAGCTTGCATTGCAGCCAATCCATCCTTTCATAACCTGTTCGTCACAGCCCGGCAACCCACACGGCCCAGTACCAATCCCCAAGGAGATCACTTTCCCATAGACGATGCCGAGTTACCCCTTGGACCTGTTTGTTTTAACTCTTTGGTATCATTCAGACCTGCAGGCCTTTCACAACTCGATGCTCAAGAAGCATCAGTCCAAGCCCGTTTTTCGAATCTCTTGAGATCTCGACCTCCAGCAGAATGGGATCCAGCACCACTCACAGATATCGATGTGCTGAAAGCGGCACTAGGACCAACCAAAGAGCCAGGGTCCTTTCCCATCGTCGACATGAAGAAGGTAGACCTTACGACCTTCAATTCCGGAAAACCCTTGCATGAAAGGCGTGAACTGCTTTTATACCGGCTGCTTGCCCCCCTTCCGGCTTCGAACACAGATGCGCACATTCTGACGCATGCATTTGAAGCAGATCGGAACGGTCTGCTCATGGTTGGAAACCACTGCGGCTTTGGTTTCGAGTTTGGAAAGGCGGCGAGCCTGAGTTACTCATTTGTCGTTCATGTGAACCCCAAGGACACTATTATGCAGTACAAAGCGGGCATTGGTATAGGCATGGATGAGTGGTGGATTCAGGAGGCTTCCTTTCCCCGGGTTGAGGCGGGTAGAGCTATCATTATGAGCAAGATTTGGAGTCCAACGGGTGTGCATGTGGCGACCGAGTATCAAGACGGCATCCTTAGACGAGCTTGGAGGGATGAAGAGAGAGAAAAGCTGTGACATCGACTACAGCAGACGGCAATCTTTTGTGCATTCGTCCTACGCAGAAGAAAGAAAGGAAAATCTGGACAATTCATGACGCAGGGTAGTAGTAGTAGAGGGTCAAGGGGGAAAATTCGAAGTACATACTCGTAAAAAGAACAGAAAGAAAAAAGGGCATGCTACAGAGTACCTACCCCTTCATGGGTAAGAAATTGTCTTCATCTAGCCAAAGGTATTTATCACAGGTCTTACCAGCTGTGTGGATATAGCGGTTGATCACCTAGGTAGTCAGTAGCAGAGAAAGTAAAGTCGACTGAGGCAACCGCAGCTTGTGATTTCAAGGTGAGATTGTGGTGATCTAAGCAGTCTGCACTTAAAGCACCAATCGACAGTACTGTACCTAATACGCCATTCCATTATCTACATTGGCTATCTTCACTGGAACTGCTGTTAACCATCCAGTCCCTCTTCACATTCATTCTGATAAAATCCACACCAGGGTTTGAGTGTTCTTCCGAATTTCTTCACAAAACCACACCTTTCACCTCCATAAAATATCCAACTCAGCCTAGGCTTTCACGTTTCGCGAATACGCATAACTCCCTTGCCTGTTTCACTCCTACGTCATAAACGACAGTCACAAGCAACCATGTCTTTCACGCATTCCCTACTGGTTCCTATGCCAGCCAACCACACCACCAAGATGTCTGCCGAAATCAACGAGCAGATCGACGAGCTCACAGAGATCCAGCTGCGATTGAAAATGGTTGCTCAAGAGTACATCAAGGCCACCGAGAAGCTCGGTGCCACTGTTTCGGGACGCGACAAGTCCATCGGCGTCAAGGACCGAATGAGCAAGATGATTCTCAACGCCAAGGAGTCGGTTGCCAATCTCGACCAGATGATCCAAGCGACCGACAATCTACTCAACCTGAGCTTGCCCGCTGCCGCCATGAAGTGGGATGACGAGGATGAAACGAAGGCCAGGCTAACAATGGAGCACAGGAAGCGCCTCGCCTCGTCCTACGTCGCTGCTTCTTCTGTCGACGAGGAAAAGGTTAAGAAGATAAGGGACAAGGTCAAGGCTAAGGCCTCAGAATCCTATGCAGCCAATAAGACCTTAGCTGACGCCATGACTGTAGGTTTGGAAACTTCGCCATCTCCCATTATCAGATTATTGAAGCTAACGTGAATAGGTGGGAGCCATGACGCATACTTTGGTGCGAGTGGATGGCAACCATAAGATCCGATCCACGATTCGTGCCGAGCGCGACGCTGGATCGGCCAAGCGATTCAATGCCGACAGGCAGCCTAGCAGCAAGGACTATTCCTTGAACAAGAAGACCAGGGACTGCTTTCCTAAAATGATTACTGAGGCCTCTGCCACCGAAGATGGAGAGACCATGTGGCTAAGTACAGAGTCTGTGGGTGCTGGTCAGAAGCTGGAAGACGTGGAAGATGATTGGGTTGACATTCTGACCGAAAAGGATGTCTACAATCCCGCCAAGTGGTAATGGTATCATTGGTGAAACTCACTCGCGTATCCCGATCTCGGTCACCAATAGGAGTGGCTGCTTTCTCACGATATGGACGGCAACAATGAGTGTTTTTTGATTAGGCAAGTGGCACTTGAAATCATTAGATGAGGCTGGCTGTGTGTTTAATACTTTGATGCACTGCTTGAGTGCTACGCATTCGACATTTCCACGCTCATAGGGCTTGGTGTATAACTTGATTCGTAGGAACCATATCATGATATGGACAATTGGGCTTGGTTTACACCGAATGTCTCCATAAAACAAGTCTCAAACACGCGAAGAGTGAAAAGAATCACAAGGTAATTATCTGCCTTTACACAAACCAAGCTATGATGAAGCGAGGACAGTATGTCATAGTTTTAGTATATTATGGTATCAGGCCAAAGTTTTCACCCCCCTGATAAGTACCAGTGGACTACTGCCAAGGCAACGCTATACTAATTCTAGCCTAGCCTACTTGTAGGATTGAGCGCCACGGTTATGCCCTAGGCCGAAGGGGGTGTAGCGGCAATTGCACTAGTGGGGTCAAAACCCTTCCTCATAGATAAAATAGCTACACAGAAGACACAACAGAGCAGATAGATAGATCAATCAACAGAGGATCTACGCAGAGTCATCAATAGAGGATTGAATCCCTCACTACTTATACTAACGAAAAGGTACTTCTACCTCGAATTCTAACTTGCTGTTAATAACGTATCCTTATTATCGCGTTTTTAGTAACTATATGTAACGAAACCTCTAATAGTCTAGCTGCGTAAACCACTAAAGAGTCTGTAAGGGTTTGTGCTAGTAAGTAAGTCCTGCTGCGGAGTCCTTTAGCAATAATATCGGGGTCTGACGTATGGAGTATCGGGCTCTGGGTAACTGAAGTATTCAAGTAGGGTAACTGGGAATAGAGTCGTCAAGGCAGTTTGCCTCACCAATGGGTTAGATTGATGCTTAGATTGATCACTGAAGTAGAGACTGCCTATCTATGAAATGCCTGGGAGTCCTGTCCCTTATATGCCCATCTCTCCTTCACTGATCCCCACTTGGATATGTTGGTTGTATCCACCCCTGTAGGTCACGTGACCTATCGGTCCTTTCCTTCCTCCGATGCGGGGTCCCGTGATCCTAGCGTCTGTATCCACCTGGCCTGCTGACGGGCCTGTAATGTTGGTTCAGGGCCAACGGTTCGTAACATAAACCTCCTGTCCCTCCCTAAGTCTGTGCTACAACCCCTGCCTGAACTACCGATAAGTGTGGTAATGTGGCACTTAAATTCGTCCTCAGGGGTGCGATGCTGCTGATGTGCAGAAGATGCTCGACTATTTTTTGTCGCGACAAGTCGTAGTATCTGCTAATTGGGGTTCTCGTCGAGCGTATACATCTCAACCATACGCTCAAGTGGATAGACCGTAACGTGGTCTAGACGCTCGCAAGAATCGCGGCGAGAGGGCGTGCTGCGCGCCTTCTATCGTGAGGGGACGGGTTCGCCGACGAGCGTTATCGGATAGGTGTAACGAGGATACCACACGTCTCACAATATAATAGTCAGGTAGTGCAAAGGGTAGCTAGAAGTAGGCCAGTGTATGGGTGCGTATATTGCAAGACTGATTCTTGCAGAATCTAAACTAGGTGCGAGCGTCTCGAGTTCTCCTCTTAAGCTGGGCGGTTCCGGGGTTTTACCGGATCGGGGCGAATCCCTCCCGACTCAGCTTGTCAGCTGAGACCGGCCCGCCACAACGGCTCTTTCCTTACAATAGGCGAGGTCCGATAAGGGGTCGGATTAACGATTCGAATTCTGGACCGGCTGTCGAGTTATATTCCGCCGACGTAGTGCTTGACGGTCGACTGGCTAGGATGCTCGTAATCCTAAACTGCACCAATCTCCCTATTATCGCTAGGTAGGCGAAGTCAACAAGGTGGGCAGCGCGCCGTAAGGGTTGACTAAACCCCCTTGTGTGTCAGCTGCGGGATTCGAACCCGCGACTATAATAATAATAATATATTCGAGATCCCGGTAACTATAGTATCCGATAGGGTCTCCCTCTTTATAAGCAAGTTCTAGGTAATAGTATACTACCTACTAGTAATTAAGAGGAAGCTAAGTACCGCGTACTACCCATAGACTAATAGGTAGACGGAGCGGTAGAATTAGAATATAGAAAACTTCCTAAGGGCGTTCTATAATTTTAATTAATATAACTAGGTATCGCTACTACCGATAGTATAGTTTGTATATAACGTAGCGTAGTACTCGGCTATTAATGTTACACGCAAAGGTGGTCAAAGATTTGTGAGGTTGTAAAAGCATGACATTCTATGTAATCCTACGGAGCACGAAGGTTGGACTTAGTCCCGAAGGGCTAAGTCACGTGGTAACCTTGGTGGTCTTGGCAAAGCCCACTAAGGTTGCCTAACAATTAATATAGTACTAGTAGAGGCGCTATTTAGCTATATATTAAAGGGGCTATATAATATTAAAAGGGACGGTAATAGGCCGATCCGAGCTATTATAGTGATACGTGACCCCATGGGGGGTTGCCCTATAGCTAGAGATAAGATAGATAAGAGCTATAAAAGAGCTCTGCTGTGACGGTCAACCCTCGCAGACTCACTACAACCAGGTGACTTACAGCTGGAACACCTGCCGTGGCAGTGTCAGATGGGAAGCCAATCATAACCCTTGTAGGAGCCCCGCCAAGCGTGGATGACTTAGTCGCGCTCCCTCAAACCTAAGTTGTCATCTTCTTTCCTTCGCTCCTTAGAGTAGAATCTTCGTCGATAGCACCTAATCGAGGTCTATACCAATGCGATGCAACCCAGGTCGTGACATCTGCCAGGCCAGAATAGCTGACCTGGCCATCCTTTTCCAATACAACAATTCACACCCCATATGCACTCGCATCATATAGCTAACAAGCGTGTCTAAGAGCTCTAAAGCTATAGGGATACTATTATATAGCTCCTTAAGAGAACGAATAAGGACTATAAGAAGCGGTATAATAGGCGACGAGAGACTATATCCCTCGCCGTAGGGGACCTAGTAATACTATCGACGAAGAACGTAAGATAACGTAGTCCACGGTCCAATTGCACACTCTGGCAGACCTTATACGACAATGTATAAGTTAATTCAACCACAACGCCTATCATCAATTGAAACTACTCAGAATCGTTATCTTCAGACGTCTCTACATCATTTCCACAAGTGCGCGCATTATGCCCGGGCTCGCCGCAGATTCTACAGCGCCGTACACGCGCAATTCGCCGCCTCGTACGACCACCAATTTGACGAAATTCGTCATGTAACTGCCCATCAAACTCTCGTTGAGACTGTAGGTCCTGTCCAGCTTGTATACGAAGTGACCCTCTATCGGTTTGTGATTGGGCTTCGGTTGGGTTGTTCGGAGTCTTTGATTCCCAAGGGACGGGGAGACCAGCCGAGCTACCCGGAGGTGTTGGCGTATGTAATTTCACATCGGGCTGTGATATGACATAATCTGCATCGTACGGAACTATCCCTACCACTCGGAAACCTCCTTGGATATTTGAAACCGTGAAAGTTGCGTTGTACGCGTTTAAAAACGCCGGTAAAAAGTCTTCTTTCGAGATATGACTTATATGTGCTCGCATGAGATCTTTGATTTCTTTTCCGTACGCTCTTTTTAACCAGCAAAAACAACCAACATCAAGAGGCTGGAGCTTATGCGACGAATGAGGAGGCATAAAAAGCGTGACGATATTGTTAGCTTTGCAATATACCTCGAAATCGGTCGAGTGATGGCTTTCGTGACCGTCGAGGATCAATAGGCGATGAGTACCTTTCGTACGAGACTTGGTGTGATGATCGATGTGTTTTATCCAATCTTCGCCTCTCTCGTTCGTAGTCCAGCCATTTTTAGTAACTGCGATAACCCAATCAGGCGGTAATGGGCTGTTTTCGTACCATGACGAGAGGTGGGTTTTGCCGGCGAAAATGATGTACGGAGGGAGGGCATAACCGGACGACCCAACGCCTTGAATAACTGTAACCCATTCCCGATTTCCTTGCTGGGCTGCTCTAGGCCTTCCGCGCCGATCAGAAGTCGTCACGACCATTTCGGACGAGATTTGGCCCATCACAAAACCGGTCTCGTCGAAGTTGTAGATATCCTCCTACTGGATCGCGTATTTCGCAATTGTATTCCGTACCAGGTCAAAACACGCGCGATACGCGTCGGGGTCTTCGCAGAGGACTCTATGATAGTCGATCCTTCGATTTAAACGCGTCCGGAGGTCTGGTTGTCGTCTTACGAAGCTCGAGGCCCAGTTGACGCCGACGCGCCCCGCGTCGCGACTTCGAAGTAATCGGTTGGCCATTGTGAAGGTCAACCCTCGCAGACTCACTACAACCAGGTGACTTACAGCTGGAACACCTGCCATGGCAGTGCCAGATAGGAAGCCAATCATAACCCCTGCAGGAGCCCCGCCAAGCGTGGACGACTTAGTCGCGCTCCCTCAAACCTAAGTTTGTGATCTTCTTTCCTTCGCTCCTTAGAGTAGAATCTTCGTCGATAGCACCTAATCGAGGTCTCTACCAATGCGATGCAACCCAGGTCGTGACAGCCATATCTTCAACACCACTCAATCGGGGAGGAAATGCTCGCGAATCTAGGTCGGTTATATGTCGTACGATTGCCTCTTCTTCGGAAGGAGTCAACTTTTGCGTTGGCGATCGCGTAATCGCTCGAGCGGTTTTACCGTCGCGTCGATACGCAAGGGTTCTAAAAGGTACGTTATAGATCTGACCAGCGCGACGTACACTTAATTTTGGATCAGATTGAAGCGCATGTAATGCTAGAATCATATTGTCAGATAGGGCACCTGGTTCCTAGGTTCAAAAATAATATGGCACTAGAGAAGACTATTGTCACTTCAAGTTCAGAAGGCGAAAGGTGTCAGATAGGGCACCTGGTTCCTAGGTTCAGAAATAATATGGCACTAGAGAAGACTATTGTCACTTAAAGTTCAGAAGGCGAAAGGAACCCCTCTTCTCAAAAGTAACACCAAAGTTACCGACATGTTCTAAAGCATCTATAAAAGGCAGAGCAACGGGAGTTCGCGAGAACAGAAGACAGACAGAGAAGAACACACCTCATTCATAATACAATCTTATGCACTTCTGACTACTCGATTGGACACACGTGATATTCGACAAAAGGAACCCCTCTTCTCAAAAGTAACACCAAATTTACCGACATGTTCTAAAGAATCTATAAAAGGCAGAGCAACGGGAGTTCGCGAGAACAGAACACAGAACAACACACCTCATTCATATACAATCTTACGCACTGCTGACTACTCGATTGGACACACGTGATATTCGACAGGAACCGGTCTATTACTAGGTAATACCCGTAGGGAGTGACGATACCTTAGAATATGAGGTCGACTATATTATAGCGTATGTTAGGCAACCTTGGTGGGCTTTGCCAAGACCACCAAGGTTACCACGTGACTTAGCCCTTCGGGACTAAGTCCAACCTTCGTGCTCCATAGGACTAGATAGAATGTCATGCTTTTACAACCTCACAAATCTTTGACCACCTTTGCGTATAACAGCGTATAAGGGACCGCTAAAGAGTAAGCGATACTTAGTTCGGTAGAAGGGCTACAACGAGTTAGAAGATACGTAGGAACCGAAACGATACTTATTACGGGAACCACGGAAAGAATACGAAGATTTAGTAGTACGACGTTGTTACGAACCGTTGGCCCTGAACCTGTCAGATAGGACACCTGGTTCCTAGGTTCAGAAATAATATGGCACTAGAGAAGACTAGTGTCACTTGAAGTTCAGACGGCGAAATGAACCCCTCTTCCCGAAAGTAACTCCGAAGTTCGGGGTCAGACACCTGAACAATGCACCTCCGACATTTCCGAAAGAATCTATAAAGGGCAGAGCAACGGGAGTTCGCGAGAATAGAACACAGACAAGAACACACCTCACTCATAATACAATCTTATGCACTTCTGACTACTCGATTGGACACACGTGATATTCGACAGAACCAACATTACAGGCCCGTCGGCAGGCTAGGTGGATACAGACGCTAGGATCACGGGACCCCGCATCGGAGGAAGGAAAGGACCGATAGGTCACGTGACCTACAGGGGTGGATACAACCAACATATCCAAGTGGGGATCAGTGAAGGAGAGATGGGCATATAAGGGACAGGACTCCCAGGCATTTCATAGATAGGCAGTCTCTACTTCAGTGATCAATCTAAGCATCAATCTAACCCATTGGTGAGGCAAACTGCCTTGACGACTCTATTCCCAGTTACCCTACTTGAATACTTCAGTGTCAGAGAACAGAATGCCATAGGCACCAGTGGGTGTCAGGACACTGAACGCAGGACACCGGCGGGCCGCCGGAGGGGTGTTTCGGACAAAAGACTCCCGAATCATGATTACAATCTATGTGAAGCTTTGGGATGACGAGAGTCAAGATCCTTGGCATCGCCGACCCTGCTGTTATGCCGGGTCCAAGCGGCGGCCTAGCTATCTATATAAGGACCATCTCGAAGTAGGATAGGGAAGGAGTTGTCAGAGCCACAAGTGTCATCCGAGGCGGGCCGGCTTCCACCAGGTAGGAAGCCGTTTGCAGCGGATAGGGAATCGCTTGGTTGCAGATAAGGAGCCGCTGTCCAAGATATTGGCCGAAGTCGGAGGAACACAGACATACGGAAGCAAACATCCAGAATCCAAGAGAGAACCTCGGCTGGCTATAAGTAAGGAGTCGAGACGGAGGAAGATAGAGAGGGCAGAGATCAATGCATCACCGTGGGCACCCCTACCTGAGACCGCCAGTGACCACCCGGTATTACGTAGGAGGGACGCCCGTTACTCCCCATCACTCTGTACTATTGCCTTCGGCCTAGCCGTACCCTGACATTCAGTTATCCAGAGCCCGATACTCCATACGTCAGACCCCGATATTATTGCTAAAGGACTCCGCAGCAGGACTTACTTACTAGCACAAACCCTTACAGACTCTTTAGTGGTTTACGCAGCTAGACTATTAGAGGTTTCATTACATTCAAGTCTACCAACAATGACTCTCATAAAACAATGAAATGGAGGGAGTAGGGAGGAGATACAAAGTTTACGACATTTAGACGCAGTTTACGAAGAACCTACCCCAAATCAACGGTTCAACTCAGATGGATGGGTCTGAGGAAGAAATAGAATTGAGAAGAATGGGTGGTCATCGAGGTATTCGCGATACAGAGGTCTCGGCAGCGAGACAGTCATCCGATCACTTTGATACCGAGACTTACACTTCATCTGTTAGTGTTTAAGATAATCAGCTCTGAAATAGAACTACCCGAGGATGTAATAAGCCATGGTATAGGTCATAATTACCCCCCGGGGGGAGGATTGTGATTGCTAAAATAGGCACACTATCGACTTCAACTGACAAATATTAATTGTTCTGGGTGCCTCCTTAGCTGGTTATCCCAAAGTTATAATAGCTGAGACTCCTGCGAGTTAAATGAAGAAAGTTTAATTCAGAAACCACACCACTAAAACACTTTATACTAGGTTACAAAACTTCTAATAACAGTAAATCTCTATATATCACTTACAAAGTACCCAGCTGGGCTAACACTGCCCCATGAAGTCATCATTCCGATTAGAACCATTTTCCCGGTGCCATTCAAATCCTCGCTGGACTTACGCTCAGTGACACCTGGTCACCAGATGCGGACGAAGATGGTGTAACGAGTGGATCTCTGTACCTCACAGATGATTTCTGGGCCGAACCATCGACAGTGAGTTGCAACTACCCATACACACTGGTCTTTTCCCAGGTCACGGCGACGACGACGTGGGAATCCCGGCCATTTGTAAATACGACGGGCAGCACGACCACTACTATCGACCCCCCGCCTTACACGACGGAGCTTGTCCGGATATCCAAAACGACGGTGGTCAGCAAGCAGGTATCCGAAGCTAATAATACTATCGAGCCGAAGCCTGCCCAAGGCCCTACGTGTATCCCCATAAACCTCATCCTCTTTACCATCCAGATATTCCCACCATCGCTGGACCCATTCTCGATTCACAATCCCCAAATCATAATTGGTCCTGTACTCCCAGGAAGCAAGCCAGGCTCAGCGACGAAAGACGGCCAGCCCATGCCAGAGGAAGAATAGGTAAGCTGCCTTGAAGCCCGTCTCGCCCTACAAGTAACACGAGTTGACATGCCCACTCGACACAGCGTGCTCGACGGTGACGACGACGGCAGCGATGATTACCTTGGAGTAGGCGAGGGTAACACGCCGGCAGACTACACAGTAAGTAGCCCCAAAGTACTGTGTATCCCCTTTTAGTCCGCCTTTTTCAAAAATAACAAAAGGTTCAAATTCCCTTCGAGTCCGTTCATATCGGGTATAGCCCCTACAGTTACTAACCATAATTGTCAGGCTCCCAGCGCGGGCACAGGCACTCCAACTACAACAACGGTGACAGCAACTTCTCAGCCACCGCGGGAAACATGGTTCTTTTCACAAGCTGATGAGCATACTGACCGCCTCATAGGACATGTCGCCGCACTCACTCATCTTTGGCTTTGGACACATTATCATAATTGCCAAGGTTGCCATCAAGAATAACTTACCGCTCAACCGCATGGGCAGGGAGGCCCCTACCCCTTGCTACGGAATATCCGGAAATTCTTCAAGCTCGCCTTGTCTAAATGGACGTTTGGCCCATCAGTCATCCAATGCTGGCAATTTTCCACCTTCGACATGATGGCTCAGTTCACGCAGGATCAAGTCAGTTGAAACACCCGCAAGTGCATGTAGAATTTGGGTCATTCGTCATCGCTGAGGGTCAGGATTGTTTTCTTTAATATCCACTTTCGTTCAGAAAGCTTTTGTATTTGGAGACCTTGGGGGGAAGAAGGGGCGGGGAAATCAGCAGATTGGACGAATCCACCACGAACCTGACCGTCGACATCATTGGGCGTTCCGGACTCCACAGACAATGGGATGCAAGTCTACTAGTGGTGCACCCGCAGAACCAAGGCTGGATATCTCTTGGGGGTATTCCACCACTAAGAGTTCTGAGGTGCTTCAAACCGACGACTTAGCGTGGCATTCGGTCGTTATTACTCCAATGCCGATACGCGACGGCACAGCGGCCGTATTCTTGAGTCAGTCGTGATCTTAGAAGAACATGATGGTATAATTAATTATCTTACTGAGTCACCGTCACAAAAAGACGCGTAAAACCACCCGATAGGTGCGCATATCATGTCAAGCCCTGTTCCCTGGTATTTACGATCAAAATAATGATCCATTCGTATTGCCTGCATGCCGTGGTTACATGGCGTGGAATTCCCCTGACCTGGGGCTTGGGGAAAACCTGGAGACCCCAACTCCCCGCAATCTCCGAATATGAAGCTTTTTTATATAACGTCGATGAGGTAGTACCGGGAGAGTGCGTCTTTTGTGTTTGATGCCATTGGAATTTCCTGTTGGGTTCGATCACTGCCGTTGTGCTGCCCCTTGTTGTTATCACGTCGTTGGATAATTCGAACTCGACATGGTGTCACTCAAGCTTGCGGCCCTGGCTGCTGCCGTCGTATCCCTAGCAGCTGCTGTCAACATCACGGTTAGCTCTGAGGGAGGCAATGCTACTAGTCCACACCAATATGGCTTTCTCCACGAGGTAAGCAATTGCATATCATCTACTAGAACTTATGGAAGACCGAAACTAATACGACCATGCAGGATATCAACTACTCGGGCGACGGCGGGCTCTATGCTGAACTCATTAACAATCGTGCATTTCAGGGGAGTGCCGTTTACCCAGTCACACTGGCCCACTGGTATCCCATCAACGGTGCCGCTCTAAGTTTGCAGAACCTGAGTGAACCCCTATCAACGGCCCTGCCTATCTCCATGAACGTCGCCGCGGGCAAGGCAAACAGTTCTGTTGATTCTTGCAACCAGTCCAAAACCATCATTGGCTTCTACAATGATGGTTACTTCGGCATGGATGTCAAAATCAAGAAGTACACTGGGTCATTCTGGGTCAAGGGTGGATATGACGGCGTTTTTGAGGCTTCCCTCCAGTCCAACATTACCGGCGAGGTGTTTGGCAGCACCACCGTCAAGTCCATGAGCACGTCGCTCGAGTGGATTGAGCATCAATTCGAGTTGACGCCGGAAAAAGACGCACCCAATTCCAACAACACGTTTGCCATCACATTTGACGCCGGAGTAAGCATTCGAGTTCGCATTGCCAACTGTCTTTATCGACGGAAATTAGCTGACTTGACTTGGAAAAGGGTATTGAGGACAACTCCTTGGATTTCAACCTTATCAGCCTGTTCCCTCCAACATACAAAGGGAGGAAGAATGGCATAAGAGTCGACCTTGCCGAAGTTCTTGAAGAATTCCATCCTGTAAGTTCACGAGCGCAGATCACATAGCTGCATTTTCTGACGGTTCCTAGACCCTATTCCGTTTCCCGGGTGGTAACATGCTCGAAGGTCTTACCAAAAATACGTGGTGGGATTGGAAGAACACCATTGGACCACTGAAGGATCGTCCGGAATTTGACGGTGTTTGGGGTTACCCGCAAACCAATGGGCTTGGGCTCATGGAGTATCTATATCTAGCCGAAGATATGGGCATGGAACCCAGTAAGTTGCTTGGCACTAGCTGTATGGTACTAAACGTAGCAACATACTGACATGGTTCCAAAACAGTCGTTGCAGTTTACGGCGGTATGGCTCTTGACGGCAGCGTCACCCCTCAAGACGAGTTGCAATACTTCATCGACGACGCTTTGAACGAAATCGAATTTATTCGTGGTCCAGCGACTTCGAAATGGGGCTCAGTTCGTGCCAGTCTCGGTCACTCCGAGCCATTCAAGCTGCAGTACGTTGAAGTGGGCAACGAAGACTGGCTTGCCGGTGGTGCTGAGGGTTGGGCAACGTATATGAAATACCGCTTCCCCATGTTTCTCGAGGCCATCAGCACCGCATATCCCGATATTGAGGTTATCTCGTCTGGCTCTGTCTTTGACAACTACACCATACCTGAGCCTGGGGCTGGAGACTACCATATCTACGGTACTCCTGATTCCATGGTTGAGCAATACGACTTGTTTGACAACGTCACAATCCCGCATATCATTGGTACGTGCTTATTAGGGCTTGAACTGGTTGAGATAAAGCTAACACCATAAAGGAGAGGCTGCAGCAGTCCACCCCAACGGTGGCACTGACTGGGACGGCGGACTGATGGAGTATCCTTGGTGGGGCGGTGCTATTGGCGAAGCCGTTTCTCTCATTGGATATGAAAGGAACGCAAACAAGATCATCGGTGCATGCTATGTTCGTATCCCCAATACAAAAACAGTGACTGGATTATTTATCACTTTACTGACCGTCTCAGGCCCCCATCATCCGAAGTCTCGACAGCTGGGCTTGGGCTTCAACAATGGTCCAATTCGCCGCTGATCCAGCATTGACTACCAAGTCCACCAGCTGGTATATTTGGGAACTATTTGCCGGACATCTCATGACGCACACTTTGACTTCAACAGCGGACTTCATCCCTCTGTACTACGTGACCGGAAAGAACGAAGACACTGGGGCGTACATATTCAAAGGCGCTGTGTACAACTCGACCAACGAAGCAGATATCCCCGTATCCTTGTCGTTCGATGGCGTAGAGGCAGGCACCGAGGCCGAACTCACCATCTTGACCGGGCCCGAGAACCCGTATGGCTACAACGACCCTTTCACAGGTGTCAATGTGGTCAAGACCACCAAAGAGAAGGTTGTCGCTAGTGAGGACGGCGTCTTCGAGTTTTCGTTGCCCAACATGAGCTTCTCGGTGCTCAACACAGGTTCTTCGGCTCTGTCGAAGAGGAGCGAGATGAGGCACGGACAACGAGGTTGAAGCCATGTAGTTGTACACATAAATGACGTACAGATGCTCAACCAATTCAGACGTTCCAGTCATTGTATGAACAGAGCTCGATATTAATTGCCTGATGTCCTGCACTGTAAAAGCTCTGTCGATCACAGTGAGTGGTATGTCAGGCTCAATAACAAAGAACTGGTGTCAGCAGGTCAGAACAGGTCAGAGTTCGGTATCGACAATCTAGGCTGGAATGAACTACCTAACCGCATTGACCACCTTTTTGCATGCACCCCCATTTTGCAGGGAATTTCTACGCCTCAACAACACGACGTCTCTCAATTTACCTCGCAATTGCTCCCTATCTACGTACAAAATGGCTAATCCAGTGGAGAATAGTCTGGACGATTTTGAGCAGCGAATCGAACGCGCTAAAGAGCTTGTCTGTCAGGGCTCTTCCCAGGCCGTAGCAGCTCATCGGTACGGTATCAAGGGGACTACACTGTCCTACCGTATTCGTCACGGTAATTCGCATCGCGACGCGGCCTCCAGGCAACAAAAGTTGACTCCAGAGCAAGAGGAGGTTATCGTGAACTGGATCCTACACGAAGAAGTGTGTGGACGGGCTCCTAGCAAGCGTTATGTGGCCGACTTCGCTGCCGAAATCCTCCTTGCTCAAGGGGATAACAATACACACTCGGCCAACACTGGGTGGATCACTTCGTTAGCCGCCATCCACAGATACGTACCAAAATTGGGCGCGTCATAGATGCTAGCCGAGTTAGAGCGTCCGATTCGAACAAGATCCGAGCCTACTCGAATAGAGTCGCCGTGCTGTATTTACCCTCACACTGCAGTGACGATTTCCAGCCGTGCGATGTCGGGCCGTTCTCACCTTTGAAGACCTACTACCGCCAAGAGCTCAGGGCTTACGCTTCCTACAAGGCTACAGCCCCAATTTACAAGCAACGTATGCTAGGAGCATATCTACGTGCCTCGGAGAGAGCCTTTACTACGGAAAATATTAAATCTGGCTGGCGGAAGACTGGTATATGGCCCCTAGGCTCCGAAGGACTAGTCGACGTATCTTGTGATCCTCCGGAGCCTCATATATCACCACCTTTAGTTGATTTTACTCCTCAGAAAGCGCAGCAACTATCTAGCCAACTACAGTCGATAGAGAAAGCCGAGGGCGGGGTATCTCGTAAGATTCGTACCCTAGTAGGCAAGGCGGGCAAGGCCCTTACACTCCAGGCCGCCGAGAATGCCAAATTACGTATCGAAAACGAGCAACTATATAAAGAACTCGATAAATAAGCTCCAGATATACGCCAGCCCGTCGAGCCAGACCCGAATAAAGTATTCGTTAACTTATCAGCGATCCGAACAGCCCAGGACAAGCGAAATAAGCGAACACGGCCTATTTTACCGGATAAGCAGTTAGAAATTGATACTTTTCTCGAAGGAAGGGCCCCTCCTAAAAAGAGGGCTCGAAAGAATATATCTAAGTCTTCGGACATTTAAATTAAGTATGTTCTGTATATAAATAATATGGACGAGTATTTAGGTTGATTCAGTTAGACCCTGCAAAATGGGGGTGCATGCAAAAAGGTGGTCAATGCGGTTAGATGGACTGAAGAAACTAGATTGGTCTAGCACACCACCTAACAACTCTGCTGGAGAAATTCAGAAGTGAGAGTGGTCAAAAGTTCAAGTAAAGTCTAACATTTCTTTCAATTATGATGTTGGATAGGTCAAATGTTCCAAATGAGTTGAGTGGCATATGGGAGTTCAAGACAAGCGTTCGCCTGCCGTCACGCTAAAACTATGTTAGGCCTAGCGTTACAGGTGACGTTCTAGCCGAAGGTTTGAGAGCTCGGAGCATGTCGGCCCATCGGCCCAATGGGTGGCAGTTTCCCACGATGGGCGGCTGTATCTCTTGTTTGTGCGCTATTTGTTATCTGATTTGGCCTGGATACAGTACTTTTACCTCGCTGCCGAAGTCTTTCTCACGACCAGCATTGCATCCTTTCCTCCCCACTCCAAGTATCCCTATATTCAGTCGGTACGATGCTGTCGCAAAACTCTGCCCGAGCTGCTCAGGTAAGCTTCTCTTCCCTCTCGCTTCCTATGCGTTCCAATTGTCTCCAATGCCAGCTTCAATGGCCGCCGCTATCACATGTCCCCCTCCTCTACCGAGTACTACCGAGTAAATAGCTCACGCATCATTCTCATTGTCAGCGCCTGGCGCGAGCAGCTGCCCGCCAGCAACCGCAGTTCCAGAATGCCTCTCGATCCTTCGCGACGGTGCAGTCCGACATCTTCAAACCCACTAAATTCGGCAGCAAATATACGGTCTCGCTGATCCCCGGCGACGGTATCGGTGCCGAGGTGGCCGAGAGCGTCAAGACCATCTTCAAGGCGGACAATGTGCCCATTGACTGGGAGGAGATTGAGGTGTCGGGTGTTGAGTCGGGCTCTCCAGGCAGCGCCGAGGCCATGTTCCGCGAGTCGGTCGCTTCCCTCAAACGCAACAAGCTGGGCTTGAAGGGCATCCTCCACACGCCCATTGCGCGCTCCGGCCACCAGAGCTTCAACGTGGCCATGCGCCAAGAGCTCGACATCTACGCCTCAATCTGCCTCATCAAGAACATCCCCGGTTACCAGACGCGCCACAAGGACGTCGACCTGTGCATCATCCGCGAGAACACTGAGGGCGAGTACAGCGGACTGGAGCATCAGAGCGTGCCGGGCGTCGTTGAGTCGCTAAAGATCATCACCCGTGCCAAGTCGGAGCGCATCGCCAAGTTCGCCTTCTCCTTTGCCATGGCCAACAACCGCAAGAAGGTCACGTGCATCCACAAGGCCAACATCATGAAGCTCGCTGACGGTCTCTTCCGCAACACGTGCAAGGAAGTGGGTGCCGAGTATCCGTCCATCGAGTACGCCGATATGATTGTCGACAACGCCAGCATGCAGTGCGTCTCGCGGCCCCAGCAGTTCGATGTCATGGTCATGCCCAACCTCTATGGTGGCATACTGTCCAACATTGGCGCTGCTCTTGTTGGTGGGCCGGGCATTGTCCCTGGCTGCAACATGGGCCGCGATGTCGCTGTCTTCGAGCCTGGCTGCCGTCACGTCGGCCTTGATATCAAGGGCAAAGACCAGGCGAACCCCACCGCTCTGATCCTGTCTGGTTCTATGCTCCTCCGTCACTTAGGCCTGGATGACCACGCCAACCGCATCTCCAAGGCGGTCTACGACGTAATTTCCGAAAGGCAAGTTTATTATATCTTCTATAGTATTATGCCTCTGGACTGGAACCATATTCGTACTGACATTTATTACAGCAAGACGCGCACCCGCGATATGGGTGGTGACGCCACGACGCACCAGTTCACCCGCTCCATCCTCGACAAAATGGAGACTCTATAAACTGTACACCGCTTTCCCTACCTCGAACCTTTCCCGAACTTTGATACCAACGCCCTCCATCTCGAGCTTCCGCATGATCGTCAGTAGACCAATCAGGCGCCCGGGGATGATGAATGGGTGCATGGAGTCACGGGCATCTGATGACGACCTCGGCCTGTACTGTAGGTAGATTAGGATAATACGCATTGCATTGAATCATTTTTAAACCGTGGATCTGGACTTGCCTGGTTTCTACTGTCTCAATATCGTTCTATTTAGCCGTCCATACGACCTGCCAAACCGCTTCAGAAGGCCGGATGATGATTTCAGCCCAATTTGCCTATGAGCAACTGGGTTGAGAACCCCTTGTTATGTTAATCAAAGGCCATGTTACCTTGGAGATCATTAAGCCCAGTCAGGCTTTAGAGCTCATCTACCCATTTATTAATATGGATGCGTGTCGACCATGTGATATTGCGGGCAGGGCTGAATTTGGAGGTTTGAGTACTGTTTTTGCGCTCGGCGGCTCGAGCATTGTAGCTTGGGAACATTCCTGCTAAGAGCGGCAGGTTCAATGGTTCGGGGCCAAGTTGAAGACGCTGTTTGGCCGTAGTATCAACAACTCACCTACAATCGTTACCTTGTCGACTGCCTGTCTAACCGTTTGCCGCCTAGCTCGCCAATA
Organism: Pseudomassariella vexata; assembly: GCF_002105095.1. Lineage (NCBI taxonomy): Eukaryota > Fungi > Ascomycota > Sordariomycetes > Amphisphaeriales > Pseudomassariaceae > Pseudomassariella > Pseudomassariella vexata. Next base: position 1,478,711 of record NW_024467964.1, read on the forward strand.
TATGTGCTCTTATCTAGTATCGTTCGGTTTTAGCCCTTTTGGACCCACGACCGACTATCTTCAATCTCGGCTTCCAACAACTATTTGGTTCCCAGGTCGGTCAGGTAGGTGCCATACGTCCTGACCTTCCAAATTGCAGCAATGACTTGATTTTACACTGTGCTTTTTGACTTCAACTCGGCGCTGAGCATTTTGCGAGCCATTTTGGTTGGCACTGGTGTCGTTTTGCCTGGATGAGGTAAGGAAACGGCTTGGTTGGATCGTGATACACCGAAACACGAGGCGGGCCGTGAAAACCGGGTAACGATTGATTCCTGATGTCTCGGTGGGAAAGTAGAAGCAACATGATAAACAGGAATTGGAGTGTTGTTGGAAATCGATATGAGGCGGGGTGGGGGATGTTGAGAAAACGGTATCGAGCTTCGCTTATGGACGGACGACTTGTGCATCGTCGGCCTTTCATAGACTGAATTGAAGAGAAATTTGTGAATCTGAAAGGGCGAGGCTTGTCTGGCTTTGGATGCCCACTGGAGTAAGGCTACGTTGTCAGGTTCCCCTGACGGATCGGCATCGTTATGAGACACTATTGCAGGTATGACATTTGACGAATTGACGCTAATTCGATATAGGAATTCAACATTGTGCATATTATTTTTTGGCGTTGCTGCCATTTACCCTTCTTGCCATGTCGTCTTCACATCCCCAGGCCAGTTTATACCTGGATAACAAGACTGGAATATAGACATCCCACACTATTTATCTCCTGTCGGACCTTCAGTCTGGTCACCTGCTTGACTGGATTCACTTACCTGTGTCCTTCAACTCCCTTCGCCTTCGATCAGGAGGCACGGACTACTTGCTTGGTGGATAACTCGGCTCTCATCTACCCCATACAGCTGAATACTTTCGCCAAGAGGACCTTTAGTAAGCATTCAAGATGAGCGAGCAATTATCCTGCCCCTCGTCCTGCATTCTAGTCCCCTTTCCCCTAACACCTTCCTATCCTGCAGACTCTATATCTGTCTCAGAAGGTCCCAAACCTTTGTGCTGACCAACTATTAGTTCTGTGTACACCAAAATGGGCATAACTTCTTTATTGTTGCTCATCTTCTTTGCCCCCCTAGTTAGTAACTTATAATAAAAACAGATTGTATCAGCAGATATATAACCCTAAAGATACCCTGGTCTTTGGAGTCGATATAATGACCAGGTCAAACGAGGTCAAACGAGCACTGGTTCCACATAGCTGCTGACTCACCATTGCTACTTTTCTCCTCTTACAGCTTTGCTCTAATATGTTCCATGCTCTTCTAACCACATTCAACGTCACAAGTCGGCCAATGTCGCTACTGACTAATACTTTACTGCCTTCATCAAGCAATATTAAATAATATTAAATACGCCGTAGGTGTTAACCCTCGGTACCTCTACAAGTACTCCCTTAAGGGGCTATAGATGATATAGCGGGCCCTTAAGCCGCGTCGGGCGGTTATACAGGTAAACTTGTAGCCAAACGACTACTAAACCTCCTGTCCCTCTCTAAGTCTGTGCTACAACCCCTGCCTGAACTACCGATAAGTGTGGTAATGTGACACTTAAATTCGTCCTCAGGGGTGGGATGCTGCTGATGTGCAGAAGATGCTCGACTATTTTTTGTCGCGACAAGCCGTAATATCTGCTAATTGGGGTTCTCGTCGAGCGTATACATCTCAACCATACGCTCAAGTGGATAGACCGTAACGTGGTCTAGACGCTCGCAAGAATCGCGGCGAGAGGGGGTCCGATAAGGGGTCGGATTAACGATTCGAATTCTGGACCGGCTGTCGAGTTATATTCCGCCGACGCAGTGCTTGACGGTCGACTGGCTAGGATGCTCGTAATCCTAAACTGCACCAATCTCCCTATTATCGCTAGGTAGGCGAAGTCAACAAGGTGGGCAGCGCGCCGTAAGGGTTGACTAAACCCCCTTGTGTGTCAGCTGCGGGATTCGAACCCGCGACTCGTCACCGACCCAAGTGGGCGAGGCTCAAATCGGTACTTATCTACCAGCGAAGTGACCAACTACACCAGCCAACCAAGCAATATTAAATGCAAAAATTAAATTAATTTTGGTAGCACTGTATACTCTCCTTTGGTCCCAACAGTATCCAATTAAGAAAAGCTTGCCCCCAGACTTCAACTGGCCAGATTCGACTGTGCTCACTAGACTGTAGTCCCGGACCTCTAAGCCTAGCATGAATCACGATGCTGACTCAAAGAAAGATTTTCAAATAGATAACATCTTCTGACAAAACTCCACTGAGCTGCCATCCCAGACTCCTTGTCAAGTATTCTAGATTAATACAAGGCAGTGATTAACTGCCTGGTGGCCCTTGGTCTCCATGTCACTCCTTTGAGCCAACAAAATTGCTGTAACTGACATCTCTAACTTAATAGTATAATGGACGTCTTGGATATCGGAGTATCTAGCCTTATCCTTGGCCCGTCTTCCTGGATCTTGGTGACTGTCTTGAATAGCGCATATCGAGTCCATTATTCCGAAGATCGCGAAGTGTCTTGCTTTTTAACGTGATTGACCTGACTATTGCCTTCCCTAGATCTTCATAATATGCCCCAGGCGGCGAATATTCTACAGACATAATTCACACAAATAGCGTTCTTTAGCCTAGAGGTAGCTATGTGATGACGATATGTAAGCATTCCGGGAGTCTTCCCACGGACTCGGCTATCATGTAAAGAGTTGCGAATAGTTAGCCTCGGCAGCCCATAAGTATCTAGGTGATGAAGATATATTAACATCTCGGTAGCCGTTGCGGGACCTATCTTCATCACCTAGATACTTATGGGCTGCAGAGGCTATATATATACCCGCCCCACCAACCCCCGCCAACCCCGCCTCCGTGCCCAAACAATTGCAACTTCTGTAGACAACAGTACTCAACGTGATGACAATATACAAGGATTGATGGACCGCACCTCAATTACTTCTCTTGACACCCAAAACTTTGGAATTGTGTGGCTTTAGATTCGCATGAAGGCTTCAAATCCTTTGTCTGCAACATACAGGTTTCCACATCGTCACGCTGGTCTCACTCGGCTGCAGAATGCTGTCTTACATTATTACTGGTTCGTATATATTCAAGACCTGGAAAGAAAATCTGAATTCTTGGATTTCCGCATCAGTTCAATGAATCATGAATATTTTCGAAACAACAGCGGAATGCAGGTCTTGTCAGATGTATTGATCTATGCTATCGTCATGTTCGTCAAACGAGAGAGCGCCCGCGGCTGCAAATAAAGCAGAATGAAAGAACAGCGCCCAAAGGCAAACAAGTCCAGGATCAGAACGCCAGTGACAGTGCCGTCCCATAAATTTTGAGCCACAACCACAGCAGGAACGATGCCATACACTCAGCAGAGGCTACGAACTCGCAGAATCATCATGGGCGGCATCCTCAATCGCGGATGTACTGGTCTAGAGACAATGTTGTTAATTATAATATCAATCCTTTATTTGGAAGTGTACCTACTTTATAAGTCCAGAGAAGGCGGTAGTCTGCTGGAACGTTGTGCTGCGCAGGAAGGTTTGTGGACTGACGAAGGCGACGAAGCAATTGATCAAGTCAAATGCAAAGCAAAGGAAAGAGTTGGTGTTAATGGCATCGTAGAGTATGTAATCGAAATTGAGGAGTAGACGGAAAGGCGATATTGACTCGAACGCCGAAACGCGAAACGCCAAGGTGCAAGTTTGTGGCGATTACTACAACGTCTCAAAGTTAGCAATGTTCTCTTTGAATACAGGGTCACAACGGCCTACCTGAGGACCCAAGCCACCCGGGGGTGGGCCTTGATGACCATTACCACCGAACGGAGGACCACCGAAAGGAGGGCCGGGGGGACCTTGAGGACCTTGCGGACCAGGAGGGAAATAATGAGGGGGCGGGGGAGCAGGGCGATAAGGGGTGCCTACCCCCGAATTGTTCTGGGAACGACCCCATGACAATCGGACGCGCGAGTTGCCAATCGGATACCCTTGCATCTGATTAATGGCCATTTCAGCCGCATGTCGATGAACGAATTGGACGAAGCCACATCCCTTGCCAGGCGGAATCTTAACATAAGTTATTTCACCAAAACCTTGGAAGAACGATCGCAGCTCATCCTCAGTGACATAACCCGAGAGTCCACCGACGAAGACAGTGGTGTTATTTGGGTCCGTAAACTGATTCATAGCCATTGGATTAAATCCAGGTGCTGCTCCTTGTGGCTGATAACCGTAGTTGGGCTGCTGCGGAGGCATCCATTGGTTGGCCATACCTCCGTGGTGCTGAACCGGCTGAGGTGGCATCATCTGATGGGCTCCGAAATTCTGGAAACCCCCGCCCTGGTGGCTTCTACATTCAGTTAGTATTTTATGATTACAAGTGCACCAGTGGGAAGACATGCCTGTTCTTTGGCGTCGCAGGGGACACACGCATTGGTCGATTGCCACAGTAAACACCTTGCATCTCCACAAGAGCCCGCTGCTGATCCTGTTCGTCAGAAAAGCGAACAAAGCCATATCCTCTAGATTGTCCCGTTTGCTGATCCGTCATGATCTTAGCACTCTTGCAGCTAGGGAATCGAGCCTGGAAGAGTGCTACAAGAACAAATTCGTTAACCTCATGGCCAAGGTCACCAACGAAAATGGAGTATTCCGGGCTTCGGTCGTCGCGTCGGTCGACGAGGCCACCACCGGAGGCCCAATTGAGGCGGAATACTCGATCAGTATTCGGAACAGGTGAGCCGTTCAATTGCAAAGCCTTTTGCGCAGCGTCTGGTCCAGAGAATTCGACGAAGCAATACCCAGCATTACTAAGTATGCATAATGTCAGCTGTAACCGAATAAGTAGTATGATACAAGATTCGACTAACCCAGAGTGACGATCGCGAATAATCTTTACTTGAACGTGTTCATTCATAGTTGATGAGAAGACGGAGCGGATGAATGATTCATCCATCCAGCCAGCCAGCTCACCCATCCTGCGGGAGGTTAGTATACCATATCTAGGGAAAGGAGAACAGTAATGTTAGGCAGCTTCAAAGAGTGGTATGAGTTCACAGTACAGTGCATCGATAAATCACGAGCGGGTGGACCGCACGTACCATAGAGTCTGTCGCGCTGATTCGGCAGACGTAAAACCGGGTCCAGAGTCGCCGCCGCCTTGACCGTTGGTGGGAGCCATGGGAAGGCCAGTGGGAGGGCCGCCAGGACCACCAGGACCCTGCGAGCCTCCATCACCTTGCGAACCAGAGCCGTTGGACGGTGGCTTGCCATTGAAAGGGTTGAATCCGTCCATGGCTTAATCTAGGGATAGTTGGTGTTATTGCAGCGTATGGTTGCCGAAATGATGGTGAAGATCTGAGACCAAGGTGTACTTAGTAGGTAGTCATTTTTAATTGTACAGATGTGGAAGAGATGGCCCCAATGGTCGGGCCAAAATTTTGGAGCGAAGAGCAGAAGCTCAACGATTGGCGGCTTCAAGCCGTAATGACAGGGGAGAGTGGTTGTGGAGGGGAGGAGGGATAGCAGTCCAACAGATGTAAAATTGAGATGACGGTGTGACGGGTCGACGGGTTATTAATTCGGGTTGAAAGGATTGAAGGCCGGTAAGCCACGCAGGGTGTTAAGGAATTAGAAAGATGGGCAAGTGAACGTATTCAGGATGTGGGTGGGGCAAGGCAGTGACTATGGCCTTGGTTGAGATATTTATCTGTCATTGCTTGTAGTGAGGTTGGGGGGAACCAACTCTTGCAGATTGCTTCACAACCACGTATTGACTGTCCAAGAAAGGCAAACAACCGGAGAGAGGGGGGAGGATGAGGACAGTACGATAACTTTCCGTAAAAGCAAACGAAATGTGACTTACTGTACTACTTGGTGCTTCACCAAAAGCAATTGATTTTGGGAATTGAAAGCCCCGTGGCTACAAATCGGTTACGCGTCAGTTGGGATTCTTCTACTTATCTAGGTCAGCTAGTATTACGAAAATAAACTCGTGACCGCACAAGACTCCAACTTCGGAGTTGCAAGTATCGTCGCAGGAGTTTTGGGAATTGAGAATATTGCGTGCAGGTGTAGGAGGTAGGAGTCGTGAGTAGCTCATGAGGTATATGAAAAGGACCAAGATGATTAACCAGAAGGCCAGCAGAATGAATACAACCAAATCCAAGTAGTCTCGACTGCAAATATAGCTCTAGTCAGGTTAAGTCCCGGGAGGGCAAGCGTGATTCACCCAATGTATCTGTGAAAGTCGTGATGTTTGCGAGTCCATACACAATGCCACTGGCACAGATTAGACGGTAGGCTTTCAGCTCGCTGCCGTTCAAGTATTGTGCGGATACAGTAATCTATCTCGAGATGAGTGCTAAGGAGAAGGGGGAATCAACAGGATGTGTAGAGTCTGAAGAGTTTGATCTCAGTTTGTTCGAGGCGAAGGAAAACAAGGGCCAAGTGAAGAAATCGAGGGTGAAATTAGAACAGAAAGGTAATGAGTTTGGGACAAGTTTAAAGCATCCCAAATGTGGTGTTAAGAATAAGGTGAAGATCATTGTACAGCAAAATGGTACATTAATGAAGCTCCGCAAAAGTCACATATAATTTCTGGAAGACGGCCGTGGAAAGGCAATGAAACTCCCATGCTTCACCATGACCTTCAAGACCATAATGAGAACTTCCGAATAATCCCGCAAGTATGGCAGTGTAGGTAGAATCGATGAACTGAGGATGGTGTACTTACCGGTATGCTAAGAGGATCTTTCGAAAGGGTAGGATAGCTGTTTGCTGATACCTTGTCTGTCGAGTAACGTATTCGGAACACCTGCCTGGAACAACGGCAATTATTAGTGATACTAAAGGTTGTGAGAAAACGCAATTTTCAAGGAGAGAAGGGCATAAAAGTATTCTTAAGGGTCGTGATGGTAGCGGAAGGAAGTATCGAGCCATGAGGATGCAATAGAATGAAAAAGTGGTCGGCAGGGTAGAGACGCAGAGGAGGACCAATCATATCGTTGATGATGGGATGACAACCGCCGGTGATTTCAACCAAGATTTCAGATCAAAAAGGTCAATTACTCACCCAAGCAGTTTGCAGCCGAGGAAGGTGGCCGCAATACGCAAAGATGGGTGAAGACGACGGATGCGTAGATTTTAGGAAGTGGAATCGCAAAGGGAGGCTTGATGGGTAGAGAGGATTATGTAGGAAAGGACCAAGGTGCAGAAGAGACCCTATTTGTGAGGATTATGGCAGAATGGTGGCAGCTTCTGTGCGGGAAGAGCAATGAAGCAGCGCAGGCGTCGAGATGAACTTACAGCATTCACTGGTAATTGCCTCCTCGAGTATGGTTGACAAGTGAATCTTGCTGCCTTTGTCAAATGTGACAGGGTTGATGGGTCGTGTCGTTCAGACTCCGGCGCTTTGACCAATTGCCAAATATGTCGATTATGTTGGTACGTTGGCTTAATGACTTATGTGTTGTTTGGGGATGTTCCACAGCTATTAAGAATGTGTTCAGTCTCGCGTTCTTGTACGTTGGATCTTTTGGTTTATGATGTACCGAGCTGCGATGCATGAAGAGTTACTTACTGTGAGATTCAGAGGACTTGACTCCAATTCGTCGCTAGAAATAGTTGCTAGGCAGTGGACGGAAGATGCGAATGCGTAACTGGACGGAATGCTTCATTAGGACAAACCATGTCAGCAACAAAATCAAAGTTGTTCGCAACAGCAGAACCCTCCATGCACAGGCTTTTCGACGATAGAGAATAACTTGGCGTTGCTATCCACTTGGCTTCGTCCGAAACACATGTTTCTCCCACACTACAAGCATATGCCATATCTGCCCAGCACAAGTGGAATGATACACTACAGGTATATTTTCGCTCAACCAACGAACACCCGCATTCGTACCAAACAATACCGGTTGGTTCTGATTTCTTGCAAGCATACAAGAACGAAGGCCTGAAGAACTGTGTTATGGTACGGGAAGATTGACCATGCGTCAAGGTCGAGAAAATGCCAGGGACACTAAACAAAACGAATGGGATGAAGGTACACCAGGATAGATGTGCACCGCAAGATGATGGGATGCTATAGACAAGGAATACCATGCCTCAAGTGAGAATACTGAGAAAATTGCTCACCAAGTGATATCCAGATCCACACAAATCAGAGACCAGCAACGAACGCCGACGCCCCAAAGTTTCTCGCCCGGATGCAGATGAGAATGCAAACGTCAATACCGAAGCCGTGTCTAAACTTTTCCTGTTCGCCGACCAAAGACACGAATAGACGCTTGATCAAGATGCACGGTGGTATGCACACGTCCAAGTCGTGACACGATTTAGAGACGATGCTGTTGGAATATTCTACCTGTGAGTGGTCCTCTGTCAGCTATTAACCCGCCGAGCCTCGACTATATGGGTATTAGCAATGCGACCGCGTTCGAGCTCTATTCGCCGAGATATTCGACTATTCAAGTCTCAGGGGCGTAATCAGTGACTAGGCTGGAATCCTGGAGGGTTGCAGAATGACAGCAACCGATATCTGTAACTTTAGCAAGCGGGATAAATGAATTGACCAGATATTTTCTCAGGGCATGGCAGCGGGTAGGCGAGTCCAAGGGTAGATTTGGGTAAGGGTTATGGCGTTTATATGGAACGCGCACCCCGCCATCAATGAGTAGCACACTTAATGGCTTCGCATCCGCGCCAATTTGAATGAACGTAATGATATTCGTAGTGAGTGTTTGGAGAAACACATCGGATACTACACAATTATGAGGACTGCCTGGGAATGAAAAGTTTGCGTCACCAAGTCGCCCGCTCTATGCATAAGACAAGGGAAAGGGGTACTATATTCACTTACTTGGACCAGTAGAGAAATAAATATCACCTGCGACTTAAGGATGGCGGCATGACCGCGCACGGTTTGTCGTTCCGATTTTCCACCGCGCAAGGCTGTAGACTGCTTCCTCATGCACTACAGCTTGCACGGGGAGAGTGATGCACAGGAGCGGAGGAGGCGTCTATTTATTGACACAGACCATCGACCCCATGTGGCGTAAGAGTAGTATTGGAAGCATCAGTTGACCCTCCGGCAACGCAGACGGCCTGTTGAATGATGACAGGTGCTGTATTCGCAGACTCGACATCTCGGGATCCTGGCCCAGGGTTGTCCGCACTCTCACTACTTCGACACCCCGTTGGTTGGTATGCGTTGTAACAGTAATGGACTCGTACATTTAGTATACCCAGTTGTGGCATCCCGTTACAACTTGTAGAATGTGTTTTATGCAGAAGATTGACCATATCGACGATTCGAGGCATAGTAGGCCGAAGGTGTGACCAGGTTTGACCGTTATAACTGGTACATTGAAGCAATCACCTCGAACTGACTGAAGTCGTCTCGCCATGGTTTCGTGGCTGAGAATGGCGTCCGTTAACTTGGTCTTGAGGTCGTTCGCTTCTTTTTTTGTTCTTTTCTTTTTGCGAAATTGTCGTAAATCACGGAGACTTGGCCGAGAACCAATAGTACAACACACAGATGCGAGGTTCAAGATAGCAGCGGTGGCGTAGCGAAACTGGAAAACGGGGAGCAATACCACATCTCCAACAGCGGGATAATTCGACGGGATGTGTGGCAAGTCCCCTCATACCGCAAACGCATGTCTCTTCCCTCGGCCTTGACCAATGTCATGTTCAATGAAATTGGTTTAGTTCCTCGAACTCTTTCGCCCTTTCAATATCCACGGTGTCCGGCTTGTCCACGGATGGCTGGATGTAGAAGTAACCCCAGGCGATAATGGGAAACCTAACGCAAAGATGTACGCTATGTTGGAGGAAAAGCTAAGTATGGCTCGGGCGGTATCGATGGGTGTGTGTCATGAGGATATACAGCTCCGTGCCGTCAGCCTTTTTGCCAATGAACATGCTGGTGCCGTGACCTCGGCCTATATACTCAGCAGAGTCGCCAACCCTTAAGTGACGCGGCCGCAAATACTCGAAGGACAGTCAACTTCGAGGTGGGGCTGATGACCGAAGGACTGTCCAGACGACTTGGGTCGATCGAGCCTGACACGCATTGCGCGTGCGGGTGTGGGGCAAAGTAGCCATCGCTCCATAATATGTTGACAGAAGCGCTTCAAGCCATTGTCCGCGACAGGACTGGTGATGTCGTCCCCTTGACTCGAGTCAGGGTCCTCAAATAGCAAATTTGAGTGTCGGTGGTTTCCGCAGGCCTCCTCCCATCGAGTCGCAAGTCGGCGAGTAATCGCGAGGAAGTACGGCAAGTTCCAAACAGCTCACGTTGCGGGCCGGAAGTCCAGGCATCATGCCCGGTGAGCAAAGGGGAGCCTCCCCGGAGGTTGTAATAGAGCTCGAACGCAGATCGCACGGTATAAGAGGGGTCTAAAGAAAAAAACCATGGACTTACTTTTGAGCACCAAACTACACCTTTTGGTCATACAGACGCAGAAAAGCAGCAGAGAGCACGAGCGCCGTAAACGAGAACCGGCAAGACCCAAGGGATAGTCGGTAGACTAAAATGAATTTTTCGAAGGACAAACTCGTTTTCCGGCAACTCCCCAAGAATCCGTGGTGCGCCGAAAGAATTGTGGAACTGCGCTGTGGAAAAACCCGCAACAGACAGATGACAAGAGTTTTTTTTTCTGCAACTATGACGATGCGGGAGAGACGAGGGACGGACCGGATACCGAGAGCGCAACAGAAAACAACAAGCACGAAAGGATGCTTCTTGCACAACGCAACGCAACGATTCGGGCACGATGACAGTAGGATGCGAAAGAACGCAATTAGGATTGGGGAGAGGGGGGGGAGAGGAGGGAAGAGGAAAAGAAAGGATGGAGAGATGAAGAGGAAGAAACAGCAAGAAACAAAAGCACACAACGACGGACGGTGCTTGGTCTGGTTTGCAGGAGACGTGTGTGGGAAGGGTGGAAGTGGGAATTATCAGTCGGCCGGGTGGAGGAAAATGAGACTTCTCTCGACTTGTTGCAGCTGGGCTGCTGGGTTGCCGCTGCTGGGGTCCAAGGATGGTGGAAGGCAAGACCACCGCATCGCAAAAACTCTGTGTGCCGCTAGCACTAGCACACGCCTGGCGTCGGCCGTCTGTGGTACAGCTACAAGGACCGAAGTCCCCCTGCCGCCTTGTTCAGCTCCACAGGTGAGCAACTTGGAGCTGTAAATATGTTATTTACATCACGAACGTTCATCGCAAAGTTTAGCCGAAGGTGCATGCGATTCTATGAGCATGCCAGAGCGCAATTGAGAGTGTTTGCAAGTCCCCAATGGTAGGTACATGGTAATTGGGCGAGAGGCTCAGACCACTTGAGTGGATGGCACCTGCCCTGCAAGTGCGAAGTACCGTGGTGACGACAGACTTGACAGCTTGAGGGGGTGGTTGTAGTTAAGGTGACCATAGACCCCCCTAGTTCAGCCGACCAACCCCCCACTTTAATCAAATATTTATGGGGCGCTCGTGATAAAACCATGGTCGGCTTTTATCACCGACCACACTTTTCTTTTTAAATCCGTAGAGATTTTTCCTAGTAACTCTAGTCTAAATATAATGAAATTATTCTATAATTAGTTCTAAATCGATTCTTAATCGATTCTACTATATCATCTTTACTGTAGCTACTACAGATATTTCCCTATTATCTAAAATATCCGCTCTATATTTAGAGGTACGTACTTATAGTTATATATATACTACCGGAAGTAGTAGGTATACGGTAATAGAGCTTACTAATAGCTAGTACGACTTTATCTTCCTAGATTATATAGGATTAGTTTAGAATCGATTAAGAACCGATTTAGAAGTACTTACGTCGTTAAACTCGAATAGTAGTATACTAAGTAGCCAGTAGTGTGTGCCGTCGACGTAAGTAATACTATCCTTATAGAAGTAATATTAGGGCTAAAAAAGAATTAACTTAAAATCGATTCGAAGTTAATTTAGAAATATACTTACTATATCCTTGTATGACGGTATCGTTACGTAGAACGATTAGCTGAATTACGAGGAAGAAGTAGCGGATAACGGGTTATTACTAGGGAAAGCAGAATCGAATCGAAATCGGAATTCAAATTCAATTCAAATTCGATTCTATGGTCAGCTAGACCCAATTTTCACATATTTTCAACTAATAAGAATAGAGGGACTATCTACCCCACTATGGTCACCTGGACCCAGTGTTTTAACATCACGTGAGGTCATGGTCGGCTCAACTGGGGGGGTCTATGGTCACCTTAACTGTAGTCTCTTGAGGGGTGGGTTGGGAAAAGGGATGTCACTGTCCGAGCTCTTCCAAGGTTTCTAAAGCTAAAGGCTGGCAGCTGTCGCAATTCGAAATACCACGGACACAAGGGTCCTTCTATATCCACGTCGCCATTATATTTGTAACTTGTTTGGAGGCTTCAAAATGTCAAGATCGAGACGACATGCGCTAGTGCTCAAGCTGGAAGCACAACTCAGGGTTTACAGTACAGATAATGATATGTGCTCACCAAAAGTACCTGCAAATCCAGGACCTAGAACGGTCCCAGCTGTCGCGTTCGATCTCGCATGCAATATGTAAACATTGTCTGGCAATGCAATGCAACATCCCACTGAACTCTTTTGGCTTCCTTCTAGCTCCCAGTTGTCAATTGAGCAATATTCGATAACAAGACCTACGATGGGCGTATCCCACTTGTGCTGGTTGTTTACTCTCGCTTATCTCTGGAGCGAACTGCTGCGGTCAACCCAGTTCCAGGAGCCTTTTCCTCAATTTCTGCAGGTCTCGTTTCGAAACAAGCAATTGGGACGTGGTTATTATTTGTTCAGATCAGGTCTGATCAGGCCTTGTGCGCCCAAAAGGAAGTGGTACCTGCAGTATGCCCTACGGCGATCGCCGTTGCGCACTATAGAGCTGGTTCCGTTTGGATCTAGGGTCAGGTTGACACATCTGCACCACATCGTTACCAGACCTATTCGTAATTAACGAGGGGCATTGATGTATTCAGCGTTGTATACTCCGTTGTACTTCTTGTGTTGAGAACAGCAGCCATTGACCGACGGCCGTGGTTTGCTCACTTCCGCAGGTAGCTCCTTGCCGTCAAGACCGTATTGTATGGGCGTGCATATGCATGTTGCCCTCTAGCAGATGACATGTGCTCATGTCAATGGATACAGTTCGTTCGCCAGTCAGTCCGCCCCTCATCAAGGAAGTAAGTTGGATCGTGTCTGCATGAATCTTGCAATTTCCCCTTCTTGTTCACGAACACGGTCACGATTCATGCCACGCAGGCCAGCAGACACAGCTTTTGCCAACACTTCCACGTGCAGCAAGAGCAACGCGAAATCTGAAAGGGCATCTCGAATCAGAGCGTTGGAGCGCGGCCCCGGAAAATGCGACGATCTGCTCAATCCCTGTATCGCGCCGCCACAATGACCCCTCCATGCGCTCAATGAACGAAGATAAAATCCTCCATAGTTGCTTCCTTCGATATCTCATGAAGTGCCGGTCTGTGGACTCTGCTTCGCAAACGCGACTCAGACCTTCGTCATCTATTATCATCAGAGACGCACGATGCTCAAACGGACTCGTCTAATGGGTCGGGCTCAGAAGTCTTCAACAGTACATACGTCGACTTCAATTTAGGACCGGTTGGACAAGGATGGGTGATTGCGGAGTGAGGCGTGGCTCTATCCGTCCTCGTCAGCCAGCAAACTTTTCCTTTTCGCGGTTCCTCTTCTTTTGATGCTGGTCGAATGGTTGAATTAGGTGCTTCTTGGTTGGACGCGCAATTACGCACATGCAAGAAGCCACCGGGCCCGCGATCGTGGTCCGAATTCATCTTTCTCATCTGAAGCAGACGACGCATACACATGTTTTGCGCATGCTGTGGCTCGTCGACAAGCATACAGTGTACGATCGGTTGAGTTAATTTACAGTCGGTCTTTGCATGTGCTTCAAGGACGTACGGAAAGGACACCCGAAGCCTTGCTGGGCAGTCAGCATTTGGAATTGTCGTGGCAGCAGCTCCATCTCGACTTCGCGGCAATGGATAGATCGATCATCAGTGAAGCTTTTGGAAAGAAAAAAAACCCGGCTTGTAGCTTGGATGTCAGTCGCCAATTCTCGTCGGTGATTTGCTCAGGACGTCCTGCACGAATTATGCACTACAGCGGCGGCGTAGGTGATAGCGCAGCTCCAAAACTGGGATGATGCCTCGTCCTCGACTTCTCGTTTGGTAGAGTCCCCGTTTTCCAACGACTGTGCCGGGCTTGCGGAGGCCGGAGGAATTGCGTGCATATTTGCGCGACGTCTAATTGCTGTCAAACATGCCTGATAACATGCCTGACCATTGAGGACACTCCATTTGCAGTCCAGTCTCGCTGCCTGCTCCGAGGTCATTACTCGTATCGAATCGAAGCTTGCAAGGCCAGGCTTGTCGAAATGTCCGATAAAGTTTGTCGAGGTAACTGGAGCCCTTTTAGAGGGCGCCAATACTATGTAACAAGCAGCCACCACGGCAGCAAACGCATTTTTTCTCTCGACGCATGTATGCCTTTCGGAAAAGGTTGACAAAAATAAACCTTGTAGTTCCATTGGCGAGCTACCGACATCTAATCGGCAGCGGATGTCTGAGTACGAGTGTTAATTCGCTTGGGCCGTCTCTGAATGCCAAGGTGGCGGTCTTTGCCTGAGTTTGGCTCATATGGCCTAGTCTTGGAGTACGTAACTTGACGAAATCGCATGTACCATCATGTGATTCTCAGTGCCTGTCTCTTACGTCAGAAAATTAAAGGTGAAGATGTGAATCTGCGGCTTCGACGGTTAGTTAAATCGTCAAAGTTCAACCATTGGAGCTGCCAGCCAAGTGATATGTATATATACTCTCCTCGATGTATCTGATGGTCAGTGTTTGGGTGAATGATGCCAGAGTCAGACGTAGCAAATCACCGCTCCTGAGTTCGTTCCCTAGCAGTTCGTTCCCTAGCATCTGCTTATGGAGATTGGCTCAAGATGCGTACTTCTTATGGGCAAAGGATTTAAATACTCTGCACAACCCCTGTAAAGATCTATTTACCCTGCAATTTTTCTGCCGCTTTTCTCTCCACATTTCCGCCATGCTTTCTGACTTCATGCCTCTGGAATTAGCATACGACTACTATTCCTCAGCTCAACATGACGTCGCTACTCCTATTATCTATTCCTATTGATGGACAAGAGTTCCTTGACCTTGATACTCTATCGCTTGCCCTCGATAACTAGGCTGTAAAGGAGAAATTCTCTTATCGGGTTGAGCGGCGAGATAAGACCCGTGGCTCCTGGGTGTGTGCCTCTGCGTTAAGCGGCTGTTTATGGCGCTGCCGAGCAACCCATTCCCCTGTGAGGATATCTGGCAGATTCATATTTTCGAAACGGAGCATAGTTGTGGCGGAGCTGCAAGGCAAAAATTCTCCTCTGCGTCTAAGAAAGACTGGTTAGACCGTATTGTCGCTGCCAATATTTCAGTAACACAGCAGACCCCCCCACAACAAATACTCGACCTCCTCCGTATCCAATTCGCTGAAGATATCGACTACAAGAGAGCTCAATAGTGCCGGTTGCGACTACTCGACGGAGATATTGGCAAGCAACAACATAGCTTCCAGTTACTACCCGCGTATAAGGAGCTCTTAGAGACCATCTCTCCTGCTATCCATATCGACTTACTTCGAGACCGCCATCAACGTTTTGAACGAATCTTCATTTGCCCTGCTGAGAGCCGCTCTACTTATACCCTTTGCCGACGTCTCCTCGTTATCGACGGAACCTTCTTAAAGGGTCGTTTCATCCTTACTCTATTGCTTGCCGTCACGATCGATGCGAATGGCGAGACTATTACCTTGGCCTGGGCGGTAGTCGAGTCGGAAAATAAGTCTTCTTGGACATGGTTTTTACAGCACCTTCGTTGGGCTATCCCAGAGGTCTCAACAGAGCAGAGCACAATTCTATCAGACCGAGGTAAAGGACTCCTTGACTCGGAGAAGGTCCTCGGTCCGTTAGCTATAGGGGCGTGGTGCTGTCATCATATTAAGGAGAATTTCACGGGAAAGTGCGGGAGAGGGCTTGCCTCTTTATTTTGGACTATCGCCCGAGCGCCAACTCTAGCCCAATACGAGGCAGCTTTAGAGAAGCTTCGACAACAAAAGCCCGAAGCTGCGGCATATCTAGAGGCGGCAAACCCTTCGCTTTGGGCCGAGGCGCTATTCTCTGGGCGTCGATATGGCCACGATACAAGTAATATCGTCGAGTCTCAAAACGGAGTATTAAAGTTTGATCGGGAACTTCCAATTATTGCTCTCCTCGACTCAATATGGCACCGGGTTATGGAGAAGAGGGCAGCTCGGCTTCAATCTGCTTTACGGTTGATAGAGGCAGGGAAGACAGCTACCCCATTCGTTGAAGGGAAATTACGAGAAGGGAGGCAATGGGCGTCTAGTAATCGTGCTCAGTTTTCGTCACCAACGGAAGCAAGAGTAGTACAGCCTGACGGCCTTATTTGCATTGTAAATTTGACAGCAGGGACGTGTTCATGCCGTCGGTATCAAAGGAATGGAATCCCTTGCGGGCATGCCATTACCGTAATACTAGCAGGAGGGGACGGTATAACCCCTTATCTACCAGAATCTCTTTCTCCGACAGTTTGGGCTGCCACGTATAGTAGCCCGATGCCAGCTGTCAACGTCTCTGAGCTTAAGCTCAAGCCAGAGGACCCTTGTAACCCTCCAATTACTAGAGTACCTCGAGGACGCCCTGTACAAGAGAGGATTCGAAAGGGGGATTCTTGCCGCCCTCCACAGAGCTCACAATCGCGATGCTCTAGTTGTGGTGAGACTGGACATAATATGAGAAGGTGCCAACGCCCCCATGGATAGCTTGATAGGCCCGATCGGTGGGTCTGATGGGTTGAGCAGGGGGTGGGAGGTCTGAGAAATTGCAGGGTAAATAGATCTTTACAGGGATTGTGCAGGGTATTTAAATCTTTTGCCCATTTTTTATTATCATTGATGTCTGCTTCAATGTAATATATGTCTTCGGTAACAGACAAAGATTGGTCATTCAGCATGGTCTCACCCCCATTTGAGGCAAAACAAAGCCAGACACCAGACTCCACGTTGTCCCAAAAAGTCGACAAGGATCGAAGTAAAGCGATTGTGCTGTGTTCTCATGCTGAGGGTTATGATAATAAGACCGTGGCGTAAAAGGCTACGCTATTGGCAGTACAGTTTTGCCAAAGATTTTCTAAAACTGAACATTACGATGATTTTATACACAAAGACGGCGCGGCAAGCTGTCGAAGACATCTGTGAGATGGGCATAGTGAGAATATTTACAAGAACGAACACGTGGATTGCGCCAATATTCTACTCTGGCGGGATTTGAACCATGCCAACCGCGGGCTCTACCGGAACAGCCCCAGCGTTTGGAGTAGTCGTCTGGGACAGCCCAGGGGCAGGTGCCATTGGAATAGGGACAAGTGCAGGGGCAGCAGGAGCGGGAACGGGAGCTGGGACGGGAGCTGGAGGTGCAGCCGGTGGTTCGGCGGCCGGGGGTCGAGTCGACTGAACAAGTGGCGGCTGTCCTCCAACACCGGGTGTAACCGTGGTCAGAACGGTGACGGTTGGCGGGATCGACCCGTTGGGCAGGACGGAGACCCCAGATGGCACAATGGCAGATGGGGGCCCCGTCATGTTGGCCGGGGGAGTTATGGCCGGCGGGGGTGGCGATGCGGGCGCGGGCATGGGTATGGGCATGGGCATGGCGGCCGGGGCGTTGAAGACGGCGTTTCCGATGGGGATCATGGCCTGGGTTCCGCCTATGACATCATTTTGGGGGATGTTCTCAGTCTGCGCCGCTGCGAGTTGGGCGTACTGGATCAGTTGGTCCGCATTTCTGATGGGCATGTCAGTTGCTCATCTCCTAGGAGTTGCTCTCTAAACTTACGCATTTATCGTCATGACCATGCCCATTTGACAATGAGGACCAGTTGCGCAATCTTTAACCCACATCTCGAGTCAGCATATGCACATTTGGGAAGGTCAAGCGAGGGCAGAATTAATAATCCTTCACCGCCACTTACATAGAAACATTGGACTTGTATTTGTGACTGGCATATTGAAAGTTCCAACCATGCCTGATGCAGCGTCAAACGCTATAAAGCCACTGTTGACGCCTGGGGCTGGCCCGTGGAGCGGTTTGCACGGCGCCTCTGCCGCAGATTGAGTGACAGTATGGTTCCTCGCATTGAACTGAAATTGCACAACGTCTCCCGGATTGGCCGTGACGCTGTTCGGTGTGTATGTCAACGAGTTGCCGCCAACGACAACAGGTACGATATTTCCAGCAGCCGCAGCGGCTAAGTTGGTCGTTATGGAGAAGTTATTGGGCATGCCAGGTTTCTGTATTGCCGGAGCAGCAGGAGGAGCCGCCGGGACTGCTTGGGGCGCTGCCCTACAGACCTTCAAGCACGGTGAGAAAAGTACCAGCGCGAGGAAGCGCATCTTACATATGTTTGGGGGAAGTATGCTTGAGAAAGACGTTGATTTTCGTCTTCGTCATTAGCCTGATGACGACGAACGAATCCAAGTTATCAAGTCGTGCTGGATAACTAAATTGGATCCTTCACGTCAGGCTCGCGAGAAATCCGGATAGAAGCATGTAGATGAAAGTTTGTCCAAGAGGCATGCTGAGTAGAGGGCCAGCCATCTTGACTTCCATGATACTCTCGGCAAGGAAATTCTCTTTCCATCCGGACGCCAAGTCATCCGAGCAACTGCCGTGTCGCTGCGCCGTTGAAGTCGTAGAGGTCGTGTGCATCGTGGGATGTGTGGCGGTTGGCCAAATGGGGCTGAATATCCATTGGACGACAAGTGATCAGACTCATGCTTTCTGCAGTAGTTCCTTGGTCCCCATTTCCAAGTTGTTTGAGGTTTGAGGTTGGACTGTTTTCTGGCGATTGGCTCATCCATCGCTGCCGCATGTTTCGCAACATCCTCGTCTGATCTTTCGGACAATGCAACTACACAGTGGCCTCTATAAACTGATGCCTTGTGAATCTTACTGTTTCCGTCTGTTTAAGGAGACAGGTACCGCATCCCATGCACAATAGATCTATCCGTCAATCCCAACTTCATCCTTGGGAGCAGGGGATGTTTTGCCAAAAAGTATTTGTCAACAAGTCTTGCAATGAAAACCCAAGTCCTTTGTTCCTTTCAAATCTTGGGACATAGTATAAGACAACCGAAAATTGAGGGACATTAGCCCCTTCACTGGTAACTTCAAAACTTAGACATGACCTTATGCCTCTCACATGGAACTGGTTGAACATTCATTAGTACCGACG
Organism: Pseudomassariella vexata; assembly: GCF_002105095.1. NCBI lineage: Eukaryota > Fungi > Ascomycota > Sordariomycetes > Amphisphaeriales > Pseudomassariaceae > Pseudomassariella > Pseudomassariella vexata. The sequence continues at coordinate 1,498,149 of NW_024467964.1, forward strand.
AGCTGGAATTTGGGCCAAAATGAATACCTGCGAATAGATCAAGACTGTCCTATATTGACATGCGTTGTCTTTCGTTTGGGTGGCTCGTGAGGTCGATTGTTCGATTGTTCGGTGTTGCAGCCACTAGAGTAGTCAAAGTTGGGGTTTGAGCTTCGAAACTTCTAGCCCAGGTTCTTAGCTGTCCCCTGATTTCTGAAACATTCTGGCATGATAACATTTGATGACACAACACAACAAGGGGGGATTACTATTTCAGACAAGGAAATATTCCACGCCTTACCTCGGGTCCCAAGGTATTCTTCCTTGGGGGCATGTATCACAATCAATTTAGACCTCTGGACCAAGCGTTTGGAGTGGGGGTGGGCGCGATCGCGAAACTCCAGGGCGATGCGCATACGGGCACATGGGATCTAACGGATTTGTAATGTAATATGAAAATATTTACTTGATCCCATAATCCTGCAAGCCCGTCTACTCGGCCCGCCAGATTTATTTCTGGGGGCTACACCTGAGAAAGAAAAAATGGCATCGCTCAAAACTGCACGACATTCCACTCAGCAAGTGTCAGTCAATTTCTGAACTGCCTGTTTCAGGACTTTCTGTACGTCAAGCGATCTTTCCGCTTTCACCATCGCCAGTAGTCTCTCATTCATTTGTTGGCGCAGTGCCTCTTGTCCGACGGCGGGACCGAAAATCCCTTGATTGCATTTGTCGACAAAGGCATTGATTGCCTTAGCTTGGCTCAGTCGTTGGCTCTCCACCATCACGACATCTGCATCCCATACAGCTATCGCTGTGAACCACTTTGAGGCTATTGTGATGGCCTTTGAATTTGGAGGTGGTGGTGGCGCCTCTGCTGTCTTCATTACTTCAACGATGGATGTATACCACGTATCCCTGGCGATGGACGCTGCCTCTTGTGCGCCTTCAACTGTGGCAATGATATTGCCAAGTACAGAGACTGGGTCTTGTCGCATATTAGGTCGATTGTATGCCGTCATAGCAGCCTTCAAAGCCGCAGCTGTCGTATTGCGCTGAAGCTCCGTCAACTTATCGGGCGAGTCTGGATTCAGGTAATCTACGACGACGCCCTTTACCTCGCCAAACATGTCCAGATCATCTCGCTCCGCGGCGAACTGGGCTAGCGCTTCGATGGCATGAGGCCGATATTCGTCGTTGTTGCGTTTCGCCTCGCGAATTGCTATCTTCTTCATTTGTGCCGCAACTGCTGCGTCGGTGCCCCAAAATTTCTTACTATGCCGAATAAAGATGGGAAACGCGACGACAAGCTTTTCTTTGCCCTTAAATGTCTTCAACGCCAGTGCCTTTTCCAGGACCGGCCAGATTTTCTGCAAACTGGTGCCGCTGAACTGGCCATCCTTTCCCACCGCACTGCTCATCTGGGTGATCATAGAGGTGATAGTTTGCGCCGCACCGTGCAGCAGAGCCCACTTGGATGTGCCTAATGCCATAGACACGCATTCTGTTATTTCGTCAACAAACCTGACAACGGTGTGGCTTCCACCGGCATGCTGATTCCAAGCCTCCGTAAACTCTTCTGAGACATAGTCGTCCGTATCGTGCTTGGCCATGTAGACAAACGGCAGAAGTCGCGACTCGAGGTCAGTAAAAGTATCGGGTGATACCTTAGCGATGGCTAAAACTGCATCTGCAATCTTTTGGCGCCGTATCTCATCCTCGGCTGCAAGGTAGAGATCCACGAGCTTTGAAGCAAACTGGTCAAGAGTTTCGGCCGCAGCCGTTCTCAGAAGGTAGGCACAACTTCTGGTATAGGCCTTGCTGACCTCGTGGTTTCGATCCAGTATCTGAGTCTCCATGATTTTGAGGAACATGGCATTGTACGGCGGAAGAAGAATACTATGCCGCAGCGCCAGAGTGGAGAGAACCTCTCCACATCCGACTTTTGTTTGCATGCCAATGGCTGATTTGACAGTCTGTGCAAGCTCAGGAGCCAAATCTTTCATGACGTCTTCATCCGCAAAACGAAGGCAGTTGCCAATACACTCAAACATTGGCGATCGAGTGGCCGCACTGCTTCTCAGTTTGTCGAGTTGTTCCCGGTCTTCCTCGCCGACTCGTTGGTAATAATAGTTGATTCCCTCGGGCTCAATTGTGCCAAGCAAGCCTAGGCAGTGTATCACTATGGTGGGGATGAAGGGCTTCAGTGTCTCTCCTCCATTTTTTACCACATCAAGGACAGTACTGATCGACAGGTATTTGACTTCCTTGACTGAGTTTTCAATACCCTTGTCGGAAAGTAGGAATGGTAAGACCTGCGCGATCATAGATTTGGCCGACGAAGTGTTGTTATTTTCCTGGAGTTGTGTCACGAGGGTCTTAGAAAGACCCATGCACATTTTAAGTGCAGCTGCCCTGACCGACCCTTTCTGATCGTCAAGAACTTTCAGGGCCACTCTCCAGATCTCCGCGTAGTAGTTTTCGTATTTAGGAAACGGTTGGCCGTATATCAGTTCTGCGATCGCTGCACAGCTGGCTTCGCGAACTCTCCACTCCCTGCCGTCCAAGATACTCTTGAGGAGGTCATCCATGATGGCATCGAAATAAGTATCAATCACTATTGTTTGATCCTTCACTACAGCCTTCCAGATATCGTCCATTGATCTTCTCACATTGGAATTCGGATCAAACCGGTAACGATATAGCTTTGGATAGATCTTGGGATCCAGTTCCGCGTCAGAAAGAATGTTGCTCAGGCCAAATCTCCCAAATGCAGAGCGTGCAGTCCACGTAGCTGCATTTGTCGCCAATGCCATAAACTTGTAGATGAGAGACTGATCTCCGACCTCGTTGGCGAGGCTGATAATGTCTTTATACGACGTCACAGACTTGCCTTCTCCGGTGGGCAGAGCTCCTTCGTCGAACAATTCAGTATCCTGGTCGACCTTCAACTGGGTCTTGGTCCCCGTGAAGGTGGCTATCAGGTCTTTGACAAGTTCACCTTTCAGCGTAGCATCACCTCTTTCATAGACCAACGCCAGACCTCTGGAAGCTGTTTCCTGGACAAGTTCGTCCCTAGCCGTCAGGAGTCGCATAAAGGCAACCTGGCATTCCCGAAGCCGGGATTGGACTTCTTTGAGATGAGAACAATACTGGATGATACAGAAGAGCCAAATACCACTTGCTTTCAGTAACGATGGCCTGGTGGTCTTGCAGTCATTGATCAGCTTCTCAAGGCTTTCCGTTATGCGGTCAGGTCGTCTGCACAGAGTCTTGACCATGTCTTCTTCGGCTGTGCCCAGCGGCTCCACGTCGAAGCCCAGTTTTACCGCCTCAGAGTCCCAACGAGCTATGACGGCGGCGATTGCTTCGCCAGTGGCGAAATGAACCTCGACTCGCTTTATCTCAGAGAGTCCAAATAGTATTTCCAAGACACTGCTCACTGCATCTGTTTTGGCGAGGGAAGGAACGGCCAACCGCCCAAGAGCAGAGATAGCCTTTTCATTGTTTGATTTGGCAAGCATCTCAAGAGTATCCGTCGTCTCCTTGAACTTTTGAACCACCGCAGGAAATCCCATGTTGGCAGTCCAGAGCTGAGAAACAGCCTCAATGGCCACGTCGCGGATATTGGCGTCTGCTAATGCTAGAGATGATGCGAAGAGTTCATAGAGAAAGTCTGTATGATCTGAAGCGTCCGCCGGGCGAATTTTGCCGTAAAAGGCTGCGTGGCAGAAGTAGCTGCACAGAAAGGCCAGCGATCCCTGATACTCGGCAGATTGGGCTGCCGATGGTTGTTTGCACGAACTGAGATACCCTCGCAGCTGGGAAACGAGGTTTGTGGCTTGATCGCTCCATGGTGCGAGGATACCAAAAGCCTTGGAAGCCAATTGTCTGATTTTATGGTTGTTCGACTTGGCCATGGCAAGGAGCTCTTGTGCTCTTCCAGAAAGCCTGCTGACGACGGTCTCACTTGGAGCGAACGACAATAGGTCAGCGAGACAACGGACACATTCCTCAGCCCCAATATCTGCATGATCTCGAATGCCGTCAAATGCTGCGTTCAATAAATTGAGCAACGAATCGTGATCGGCGGTGGTCATGTATGCTCTAGCCAGACTGCGAGTTTTGAGATCGTTCTGAAAACGGCTTTCTAGCTGCGATTCCCAGTCGATATCCACCTTTCCTTCGTTCAATGCACCAAGGAGGAGAATTTGAGTAACATATTTGATTGCAATTGGGAAGGCTTGCAGGCGCTCATTGGGAAATAACGGGTAAGCTGATGTCTGGTCAACAGCCATCTCGTCGCTCCCTACATACCTCGGTTCGGAGTCGAAAAGCATCTGCGTCAATTTCGTCCAGTCCGGCAATAATAGGTCTTCATCCGGTCGGAGTTTGGAAGCCCACCAGGGATCAAGGCCCCTTTGGCCCTCTTCGAAAACATCGCGTCGTCCAGAAGAACCCCCACTGAGCGCCAGCATATCGATCCATCGCGCTTTGATGTTGCTATAAGGCAAGCAGTTGTTGGCAAAGCGGGTTGCGACATGCTTGGCTGTTCGTATTCCTTGCCTGTCTGACAGTGTCATATAGTCGAGGAGAAGAATTTCGAGATCTCGATGGTCAACCTCTGTTGTGTACTTAAAAAGGCCCATCATGCTAGAAAGAGCGCTTTCGATATACACGACGATATCTGGGCTTGGGTCAGATACTAGAGAATCGAACAACCATTTCAGGAGTGAGTCCTTCGCTTTTTGTTCAAACCGGCTGCCCCTTGCCAGGGCACCGATAGTCTCATACGCGTTTGCACGCAGCCGTTGCTCATCTTGATATTGGGACTGGTTTGCGCTTGCAACTGGGTCCGGCCAACCCTGCTTCAGGACGTAATCTTTGAGTAGCAGAACGAGTTTTGGTCCCGTGTCGTGATCTTCGATTTGAGAGCCCGTTTTGTTTCTGGCTATCCATGCTAGGAAGCCAAGAAGAGCTTTGTGAAGCCTCACAGCTTCGAGGCCGTTGACTGTAGGGTTTTCGCCGCTCGTAAGTTCAAAATCGACGCGGATGGTTTCCACTACTTCGGATCCTGAAGCACACGATGCAGCCGACTTGGAAAGAAGCTTGAGTATCTGAATCCGATGTGATGCGGGAAGTTTGTTGTGAGCCTCAAATAGAGAGCGTACAATGTTGTAATCCTCGAGGTTCACATTGGAGCGCTTAAGGGTATCCTCTGCAACGGAAGAAATCCTGGAGTCTGCGGAGCCAGAAGCACTCACAGTTGGCAAGAAGCGTTCGTTGTCGGTAAAAGCACCACTCGACAGAAAGCTGACTGCTTTGAGTTTGCATTCCGGTAGGCTCAGGTTGCCCGTCTCGCTGGGTTTCCACGTCTTTGGATCGTTACTTCTTAGAAACTCGACTTCCGCCTTAGTTAGACCAGATGGGGTCGTCGCGAGAGCTGCATCGAGGTCTCCAGCCGCTGCAAAAGCGAGATCCTGCCTGAGAAGAAGGAATTTCCCGAGCCACTCAGCTATATACTTGGCGTCAGACGAATCGATCAAGCCGAGGGTCTCTCGGAGGGATATATCATCTTTGCTACCCCTAGATGGAAGCTGGATCTCCAGGAGTAGACGGAGGAAAATAATGAAGATACCAGAGGCACTTGATGGATTCGTCTCCTTCGAAATGGACTGGGCGACCACCGGTAGCAATTCGCGACGTCCGTATTGATCTAAGCGGAAGATACCCTTCTTCACCAGGCCCAGGTCTAGTTGTTTCACAACCGGTGAGCTACTCGTCTTATACTGTTTGAGTAAGCTAGCAACGGGCAGGATGACGCTGGCGATGGAAATTAGAATCAACCATCGAGGTCGTATTGCGCAGAGGTCGTATGACTTACCTCGGTAGCTGAATGAATTTAGTAACGCTAATATATGCTTTGAAGGCCTAGAACACATGTTAGCATGGCCGGCTTTGAACAACATCCACCGGAACCTCTTACCTCGTCGCGAACGGCCTTGTGCGGGCTGCCAGCCTTGTCCAGCAAAGGCACCAGTTGAGTCCGGAGAACCTCACTCAATTGGCGCTCATCTCCTGATGCTGTCGCGATTCTGTATCTAATGGAAGAGACGGCCTTCAGCCCGGCTGCTTCCGATGTTGCCATTGTAGATGGATGGGCCCGTGAAGTTGCTAAAGGAGGAATGGGATGCCCGTGGTTCACGGTATGAGCATCTTCTAGGAATGTTGGGCGGGGTTCTGTTTGTTCCTAAGAAAGCTGAAGTTTCGTGGCATTTAAATGACTGGGAATCCACGGCACGGTTGTTACTACTGAGGATTCTCGTCTTGTCATCCTCATTTAGCCAACACTGCGCACGTCAACAAGCAAGTCGCTGTTAACTTAAGCCACCCTGCAATAGTCAGCACTGAGAAGTACGGCTGACGGATTGAGAGCAACCCGCGGTTGAATATCGGAATTCCTGGAGGGACGGGGCGCTGGAACGGGGTACCCTGCTTTGATTGAAGGAACAATTGCAGGAATCACAGTACGAGAAATAAGGGAATTACATTGAATTGGTACATCTCGAGATCAGGGGAAGCCGCTCTATCGCTTTCTTCAATTCATCCAACGCCTAGCAGGTTTCAATTAGCATTATTTTGTGCTGTCAGTGAAGAAAGAGACTTGCGTAGCTTGGATACAGGCACTTCACTCCGGTCTCTCCTGATTAATCCCGGCCGGTTTGATGTCCGTGGTTGCGTCACAAGAGCCGCTGCTGCTGCACTTGCACAACCTCACATTGTACTCCTGCCTGTCGGACATGACCATCCTTGAAGGCACCAAATGACCACATCCTGCTAGATCTATGATCATTACTGCCCTCTCACGCTTGACGATCAATACACACCTGCCCCAAATCCCAACTCAGCATCTGCAGGATTTCAGGCCATCTTCGATTCTTAACCATTCTTTGACTAAGACAGCCCCACCAGAGGCGCGGGTAGCTACTGCTCTTTGTCCACCACCACAGCAAGTGCCCCTCCATCTGAAAGTCTCCATTAAAGTAGCTTCTAGAGTTCACCTCGATACCGCAATCAACGAAGCCGAAATCTGACGACCAGCATTTCTCAAACCTTCCGGCTGCATCCGGAACTCACGACGGAACCTCGCCCGTCATTACGTGTTCTGCCTTCGCGCCCTTTACCCCACGATACGATCTGTTACGCCTCCCCCCTAAATTTCATTGACTCGAGCATCAGCGCGACCAACTGCCACCGCCAAAATGGACGAAAATGTGGCAAGTTTCCAGTCCATCACGGGCACCGACAACGAGAGAGTAGCGCGAGGCTATCTTGAGATCTCGGGCGGCGATGTCATGCAGGCAATACAGCTCTTTTTCGAGAGCCCTGAACTTTCAGCGAGTTTCACCACACCAAGTCAAGGTCCGCCAGCGTCCACACCAGCAGCTGCGCGAGGAACGGCAGCACCAGCTCGCACTGTTGGCCGCCAGGATGCAAGCGGCGTCATCCACATAGACTCCGATGATGAAGAAGACATTCAAATGAGCCAAGCTGATGATCATGACGACAACATTGTCATACCGGACGATGATGAAGATGAAGTTGCAGCCGTGGCGAGAACCGTACAGGAGGAAGAGGATGCCGCCATGGCTCGGAGATTGCAAGATGAGATGTACTCGCAGGAACCCGGCTCTGTCGATGGCGTGAGGGCTCCTATGAGCCGAACTACCGAGACGCTCGTAGACCCGCATCCGGCCTGGGGTATGGACGATGATCGGGAGGCCGCAGTTCTCGACGAGTTGCGCCGGAGACGGCAGGCTCGAGGTGAGACTAACACAACCACTTTTTTCGGAAAGGCAGGTCACTGACTTGGAGCACTTATCAGCAGCAGCAGCCGGGCCCGCAAACCCTTTCTCTCAGTCCATCTGGGACGACCCTGATGCACCTGGTATCGGCGCCCCGCCTGTGCCACTGGGATCCCGTGCGGGAAGTCGTCCAGGAGGCCCACCAGAGCCAGATTCTGCCCAGAGAAGGCTTGCTGACCTCTTCTGCCCTCCCTACGACCTGCTCTCGCGACTATCGTGGGACGATGCGCGACAAGAAGGCAAAGAACAGAAGAAGTGGATCATGGTCAACGTCCAAGACGCCAGCATCTTCCAGTGCCAGGTTCTGAACCGAGATCACTGGAAGGACTCCAACATAAAATCTTTGATTTACGAGCATTTTATTTTCTTACAATACGACAAGAGCGACCCTCAATCTCGAGAATACATCACTTTCTACTTTGGACAGGGTGTGGATGACCCCAACAACTACCCCCACATTTCCATCATTGATCCCAGAACTGGCGAACAGGTTAAGACTTGGTCGGGCTTACCGCTACCCACAACTCTGGAGTTTCATGCCGACCTCGTTGAATTCTTAGACCGGTATAGCCTGGCGGCCAACAGCAAGAATCCCGTTCCAAAAACCAAACCAAAGACCAAGCCCGTTGATTACGGCCGTATGACGGAGGAAGAGATGCTCGAGATGGCATTGAAGAACAGTATGGAGGTCAACGGAGGTTCAGTCGGACCAAGCATTGAAGACCCGGATCAGCCCACAAAGTCTGACCAAGAAATCGGTAAGGGCAAAGGCAAGGAAGAGGCTGAGCCGTCTGAATCTGCTTCACCCTTCTCGCAAATCACAAGGAGCAACCCCCATATCGAGCCAGAAAACAATTCTGCAACCACTACTCGAATTCAATTCCGACATCCTGCCGGTCGGGTTATTCGCAGATTCGCGGTGGCAGATCCAGTGCGCCGCATCTACGAGTGGCTGAAGGCGGAACCTTTGGAGGGCAAGGAAGGGATCAAGTTCGAACTCAAGGCGAATCCAGGTGGCGACCTCATTAGCAGCTTGGACAAGACTATTGAGGAAGCTCATCTTAAGCAAGGCACCGTCATGATCGAGTTCGTCGAAGACGAAAACTAGGCAGTCGATGTAAATGACTTGACCATATTACACAATATGACAGGATCCCCGCAGTCTCTCGCCGTGTACTAGTGGACTCAACCTGGGGTACAAGTATATCGATACGTCCTCCCCAAGCATATCCGATGGACTGTATAGCCATGACCCAAACATATCACTCGGCCGACCACCGTGGTTGTTATGCATGTCCATCGATACTCAAGCATGAGAATGTAGCTTGAACCTTGCTCTAGCGTTGCATTTCCAGGTAGTAGCGACAGGAATCAGTATTCCAACAACTCGCACCACCTTGGGATGTCGAAGCCTGTTTTATCATGGGCTCCTCGACAAGTCTTGGATGGCTGGATCCATATTCATAGATAGGTAGACTAGTTGCAACGGCCAACGGTCGTTAGGGTAGCAATTGATACATTTCGCCCTGGCAATATGCCCTGTAATATTTCAGATGCTGTAGGACAAGTGAAAGCGACGACTATCCCCTTGAAAAGTATATTTATTAGTGATCATGTCGAAACGCTGTACTAGCCAGCCAGTGGCAATACTCAATCTCGTGCACCAACAAGGCCAACACGTCTCCTGTCGACGCCAAGCTTATAGGGGTAAAATAATTATAGGCAAATGCATTGCGCCGACAAGTCATACATGCAAAGTGATCTGCCTTGCTCCCATTGACGAACTACTCTACACTGGGTTAAGTCAATGGCTTGCTACCAGTGATTATGATTAACTTCGCTCTGCACTTGGGAAAATGTATCTGGTCCTGAAGAGATAGACACTTTGCTAATGTCAACTTTGGAGACTGTCATTACTACCTCTACTTTTGCTAAACAACACGACGATAACCGGTGTTCCTCGTCCCACGCAAATTAGCAAGAAAACCGACAAAACTGGGAGTAGCACCGAATTCTGTAGCGTAAAACAGGCGCCACTTAGTTATTTCACCTGGGTGCGCCGATTATTCTGTTCTTCGAGCGCTTGACACCTTCCACCACGACTATGAACTCTGCAGTCGGCACATTTATGTCTTCTTCTCTATACAATTCTATACGGGCTTTCTATCTTCTTGCAAATTATCCTTGGACTCATGAAGGCTAGCGATGCCGCAAAATCAGTATGGGATTCGCACAGTGCCTCGGTGAGCCTATCCGTGTACGCTATCCTACTAGTTTCGTGAACCATATATCTATATATATCTATATATATCTTCACTACTTGTAACAGAGTACCAGGAACTTATGCAGAAGTGGAATTAAACGTTTATTTCGGGACACGAAGGTGAGCTGGGCTTGGGATGATGAACCCGAAGGTTGCTACGATTTCGAATAGTATGTATGAACAGTGCCCAATCATTCATCAAGGTTGATAAGAACCCACTTTCAGGTCCGCTCCACTGTCATCACTACTAAGGTTACATGTCTTTTATTAATGCAGTGTGTTCAACCGGCGCCTTTCTTAGCTGCTCGCACGATACGACAGCATGCCATACGATTCCGCTTAGAAGCTAGTGATGAGGTCAATATCGCTTGTCAGAATCAAGCGACTTGTGTCCTTCCGAACCCTGGCGGTATCTTCTGCTCCAAGAATCAGCATTATCAGTTGTATTCAGCTCTCTCTGCTCTCGCGTCCATCAGATAGGGGTTCTGTAGTCCGTCGCTGATATCCTAAAAGTAATCTCGTAGCATTTCTCGGTCAACCATAGGATGATATTATACTCAGTCAGGGCGCCACACGTGTAATTGACGCCTATGACGGGCACCAGGGGTTCATCCTCGACGTTGAAATGGCGACAGGCGACCAAGAGCACACCGTTGACTTGTTCCGGAATCTTTCCGCCTCTCAGACGCCCTTGGCATCCAGTATACCTCTTTTCTGTTTATATGGCTAGTCAGGTGTTTATCCCACACGGGAGAGTTCATGAGCGCCAACCCGGCTTTCGAGGGAGCAAATCCCAACTTTTGATGAATTCCGGGGAGATAATTTCCCTGATCCCACATGTTGTTTAGCTAAAAATGCTATCGTCTTCCACGCTGTCGAATGGTCTTTCTTCAGCCTCCAAACCCTGAGGTGTTGAGGTGGACCATTATGAGCTCCCCCTTCACCTAATAGTCTCGGCCTCCGCCTCAATCAATGAGCTGACAAGTCCAAACTGATCTTGAATGCCTACTATGGCAGGAAATTTTACGACAATCTACTCTATGACCTCGACACAAATGTGCCTCTCATCCACGGAGCGAGGATGAACGAATATCTCAAGAGTTCATAGTAAAACCGCCGAGAAGCCGATCGAGATAAACTAATCACGAAAAAGTCTCCGGATACCCCACACCCTAATTTGTAATAGATTTTCGGGCTTTTACTATAGAAATAAGTAGTAATCTGTTACGAACCGTTGGCCCTGAACCAACATTACAGGCCCGTCGGCAGGCCAGGTGGATACAGACGCTAGGATCACGGGACCCCACATCGGAGGAAGGAAAGGACTGATAGGTCACGTGACCTACAGGGGTGGATATGTTGGATATGTTGGACAACCAACATATCCAAGTGGGGATCAGTGAAGGAGAGATGGGCATATAAGGGACAGGACTCCCAGGCATTTCATAGATAGACAGTCTCTACTTCAGTGATCAATCTAAGCATCAATCTAACCCATTGGTGAGGCAAACTGCCTTGACGACTCTATTCCCAGTTACCCTACTTGAATACTTCAGTTACCCAGAGCCCTATACTCCATACGTCAAACCCCGATATTATTGCTTGAGGACTCCGCAGCAGGACTTACTTACTAGCACAAACCCTTACAGACTCTTTAGTGGTTTACGCAGCTAGACTATTAGAGGTTTCGTTACATAATCGCGGCGCTAATTGTCACGACCTGGGTTGCATCGCATTGGTATAGACCTCGATTAGGTGCTATCGACGAAGATTCTACTCTAAGGAGCGAAGGAAAGAAGATGACAACTTAGGTTTGAGGGAGCGCGACTAAGTCATCCACGCTTGGCGGGGCTCCTACAAGGGTTATGATTGGCTTCCCACCTGGCACTGCCATGGCAGGTGTTCCAGCTGTACGTCACCTGGTTGTAGTGAGTCTGCGAGGGTTGACCTTCACACATTCAGTGTGATGAACCCTTCTCCCTTTTATCCTTCTGTCCTCCTGTCTCGTCGTTTCAGGAATCTTCGAGGAGTGAAGCTTACTCAGAGATTTCCGTGGGTCCAAGTGCTGTAGGAGTGAAGCTTATTCAGAGCTTTCCGTGGGTCCAAGTGCTGTCGGAGTGAAGCTTATTCAGAGATTTCCGTGGTCTTTCTGGCCGAAGGCGTCGCAGAGGCCACATACTGTCAGATAGGGCACCTGGTTCCTAGGTTCAGAAATAATATGGCACTAGAGAAGACTATTGTCACTTAAAGTTCAGAAGGCGAAAGGAACCCCTCTTCTCAAAAGTAACACCAAAGTTACCGACATGTTCTAAAGCATCTATAAAAGGCAGAGCAACGGGAGTTCGCGAGAACAGAAGTGTCAGAGCCACAAGTGTCATCCGAGGCGGGCCGGCTTCCACCAGGAAGGAAGTCGTTTGTGGCGAATGAGGAGCCGGGAGGCCGTTTGTGGCGGCTAGAGAGCCGCTTGTGGCGAATGAGAGCTGTTGAAGCCGTTTGCAGCGGATAGGGAATCGCTTGGTTGCAGATAAAGAGCCGCTATCCAAGATGTTGGCCAAAGTCGGAGGAACACAGACATGCGGAAGCAAACATCCAGAATCCAACAGAGAACCTCGGCTGGCTATAAGTAAGGAGTCGAGACGGAGGAAGATAGAGAGGGGAGAGATGAGTGAACTACTGTGGACACCCCTACCTGCCATCACCAAGTGACCACCAGTGAACACCAGGTGACCACCAGGGGGACACGCCTATTTCTCCCCTTCACTCTGTACTATCGCCTTCGGTCCAGGCCGTACCCTGACAAGAAGACAGACAGACAAGAACACACCTCATTTATATACAATCTTACGCACTGCTGACTACTCGATTGGACACACGTGATATTCGACACATACCGGTCATAGACCGTGACAATCCTGACGCGTATCGCGCGTGGTTTACGCTCGTACGAAATACAATTGCGAAATATGGTATCCAAGAGGCGGATATCTATAACTTCGACGAGACAGGGTTCGCGATGGGCTTAATCTCATCCGAGATGGTGGTTACAAGTGCCGAACGACGCGGAAGGCCTCGTACAGTCCAACAAGGCAATCGAGAATGGGCTACAGTAATCCAGGGTATTAATTCGTCCGGCTGGGCTATCCCGCCGTATATTATTGTCGCGGGTCACAATTACCTCTTATCCTGTTACGAGAATAGCCTATTCCCGTCCGATTGGGTAATCGCTGTAACCAAAAACGGTTGGACAATATATGAGCGAGGCGTAGACTGGGTTCAGCACTTTGATCGCTATACGAAGGATCGTACGAAGGGTGTTTATCGTCTTCTTATCCTCGACGGGCATGAGAGCCACCACTCGACTGACTTCGAGCTATATTGTAAAGAGCATACTATTATTACACTTAGTATGCCTGCTCATTCGTCACATAAGCTCCAGCCTCTCGATGTAGGCTGTTTTAGGGCTTTGAAAAGGCCGTACGGCAAAGAAATTGAAGACCTAATACGGGCGCATATAACCCATTGTAACGAAACCTCTAATAGTCTAGCTGCGTAAACCACTAAAGAGTCTGTAAGGGTTTGTGCTAGTAAGTAAGTCCTGCTGCGGAGTCCTCAAGCAATAATATCGGGGTTTGACGTATGGAGTATAGGGCTCTGGGTAACTGAAGTATTCAAGTAGGGTAACTGGGAATAGAGTCGTCAAGGCAGTTTGCCTCACCAATGGGTTAGATTGATGCTTAGATTGATCACTGAAGTAGAGACTGTCTATCTATGAAATGCCTGGGAGTCCTGTCCCTTATATGCCCATCTCTCCTTCACTGATCCCCACTTGGATATGTTGGTTGTCCAACATATCCAACATATCCACCCCTGTAGGTCACGTGACCTATCAGTCCTTTCCTTCCTCCGATGTGGGGTCCCGTGATCCTAGCGTCTGTATCCACCTGGCCTGCCGACGGGCCTGTAATGTTGGTTCAGGGCCAACGGTTCGTAACACCCATATCTCGAAGGAGGATTTCTTTTCGGCATTCTATAGGGCGTATCGTACGACTATAACTAAGTCGAATATCCAGGCAGGTTTCAGGGGGCCAGGACTTATTCCGTACGACCCGGAATATGTGATTTCACAGCTGGATATTAAGCTACATACGCCTACACCTCCTGGGAGCTCGTCTGGTGTCAGATAAGGCACCTGGTTCCTAGGTTCAGAAATAATATGGCACTAGAGAAGACTAGTGTCACTTCAAGTTTAGACGGCGAAAGGAATTCCTCTTCCCAAAAGTAACACCAAAGTTACTGTCCACTTAGGGGTCAGACACCTGAACAATGTACCTTCGACATGTTCTAAAGAATCTATAAAAGGCAGAGCAACGGGAGTTCGCGAGAACAGAACACAGAGAACAATACACCTCATTCATATACAATCTTACGCACTTCTGACTACTCGATTGGACACACGTGATATTCGACATCTGGCGCCCCCTTAATCTGGGAATCAAAGACTCCAAATAACCCAACCGAGGCGCAATCCCAGTCTGAATACGTTAAAAACAGAATCGTACAGCATCAGAATAGCTCCCCGACGACAATACTTACGGCTATTGACCAATTTTCACGTGGTGCGACGGCTGTTATGCATCGGTTAGTCTTACTTGAGGATGAGGTTACTACACTTCGGAAGGCCAATCAAGAGCTAAGCCGTCGTCGAAGGACTCAAAATCGACAGCTACAAGATGGAGGATCTCTTATTTTACGGGACGCTCAGGACTTACAGTCTCAACGGGATATTGAACAGCAGCTACAGGATGATATACGTGTAAGTCGTCGTCGTACGAGACCGGCCGAACCATGCCGACGGCGCTGTAGGATCTGCGGAGAGCCCGGACATAATGCTCGTACTTGTGAGAATGATAAAGATACGTACGAGGAAGAAGATTCCGATGAGTTTGAATTATTATTTTTTAGTTTAGTTAAGTTATTGAAGTTATTCATACGGTGCCAAGAAACAGTGGCCAACTTGCTTGTGGGGTACGTTAGATATGTAGTTAACTAATATATCTAGTTAGATAACGTGAATGTACACCGAGCTGGCCATGACACCGAGCTGACCACTTTCATGCGCCAACGCGACCGGCCAACTTAATCTTTGATTTTCTCAACAACCAATTTGGCAAAGTCATACAACGAAGCAGACTTAATGCGAGCCCTTCAAGCTCTCAAAAATGACCAAAAACTTGGTCTCCGACAAGCGGCAAAAACGTACCAAGCCCCCCGAAGCACCCTCCAAACGCGTAAAAACGGCGTACCTTTCCGACGCGATATTTTGCCCAATTCACGAACTATGACAGAATTAGAAGAGGAGGTCATTATCAAGCATATACTGGACTTAGATGCACGAGCGTTTCCGCCCCGGATTGCTGATGTGGAAGCAATGGCAAATTCTATCCGCGCGACACGTAACGCAGGGCCCATTGGAACGCGCTGGGCCTCGAGGTTCGTCGCACGTCGCAAAGAGTTGAAAACTCGTTGGAACCGTCCTTACGATTAGCAAAGGGCCCAATGCGAAGATTCAAAGCTTATTGCAGACTGGTTTCGGCTTGTTGCGAATGTTATCGCGAAATACGGTATCCAAGAGTCGGACATCTACAACTTCGACGAGACTGGGTTTATGATGGGCAAGATCTCAACCAATATAGTAGTTACGAGCTCCGAACGACGTGCCAGGCCGAAATCAATACAGCAAGGTAACCGGGAATGGGTTACCGTAATCCAAGCGGTCCAGTCTACCGGTTGGGCGCTGTCGCCGTTCATCGTTGTTGCGGGCCGATACCACCTCTCTTCTTGGTACGAAGACGACAACATTCCGAAAGATTGGAGAATTAGACCTAGTCCAAAAGGATGGACGACTAACTAGATCGGTATGGAATTTATTAAACACTTCGATAATTGTACGAAAGATGGAAAGTCCGGGATATATCGATTGTTAGTGTTGGACGGTCACGAGAGCCACGTTTCCGGCGATTTCGAGCTGTATTGCAAAGAACACAAAATTGTGACTTTGTGTATGCCTCCGCGCTCATCTCACATCCTCCAGCCACTTGACGTGGCCTGTTTCGGTCCATTAAAGCGGGTGTACGGCCAGATGGTAGAGAAATTGATACGCCGGTCACTAACACATATCGCGAAGGAGGACTTCTTTCCTATCTTCAAAGACGCCTTCTTTGCAGTTTTCGGCGAAAAAAACGTTCAAGCTGGCTTTCGAAGGGCAGGACTTGTTCCATTCAATCCAGAAAGTGTGATTTCAAAGCTGGACGTACGATTACGGACTCCGACGCCTGTTGGCTCCCCAGAAATCGCAACCCGACCGTGGGTATCAAAGACGCCACAGAACCCGATAGAGGCTCATGCACAGTCTACTTTTTTTGAAAAAGCGCATCTCCGAGCATCAGAATAGCTCTCCGACGAATATTTTCTCAGCTGTCGACCAGTTTGCGAAGGGAGCAAAAATGATAATGCACGAGCTCGCCCTCGTACGGGCCGAGTGCGCTGAGCTTCGAGAGGCAAATAAGATGCTAAGCCGGCGCCGGAGGACTAAAAAAATGCAATTACGGGAAGGAGAATCACTTATTTTTCAAGAAGGACAGGACCTACGGGAGTTGGCGACGCAGTTACAGCAAGAAGAGCGCCGAAATGGTGGTCGCGCAAAGCGTGTTGAAACGCGCCCGAGGCGCTGTGGTATTTGCAACGGGACTGAGCATAATGCACAAACTTGTAAGATCGCATTGCCATCTTCTGGAGAGGAAGATTCAGAGTAGTTTCAATTGATTTACGGCATTGTGGTTTTACTATCGTAAAATTTCTATGCGAGGTTATGTAAGGGTGGCCCACCTCGGTGTACATTCACGTTAGTGGCAAAAGTTTAATTGTGCACAATAGATTTTCTTATCAAACTATTCCTTACAAAGCCTTGAAATATTCACGACGAGGATGGGACTCGAACCCACAACCTTTGCCAGGAGACAAACGTCACCGGAAAGCAACGCGCTACCATTGCGCTACCCCGCCGAATTGAATTATTTTCTCTCAACAAGCAATCTTATCCGTTTGACTGAGGACAGAATTGTTCGGAAGTTTGTCGGGAGACACTTTGAAATTTCCTGAAGTTTCATCTCTATTACTAATGAATAGCTGTGCAACATGGCCTTCAATTAAAACTCTTAACAATGAAGGTATGGATAGTACATATATTCTAGATGTTCTTGCCAAGTGCATATGTCCATTTAGCATGGAAGGTAAAGGAGTCGGCTAATGTAACTAGACTGGTTAGCAATAGTAATGGATATAACTAGAGGAAACTTGAAATGATAAACGATGTACAGTAATTTAATTTAGGTATTTCATTGTGTTCTATTACACTTCGCAGTGTCCAAAGTACTTATTAGTCCCCTCTGAGCAAGACCTTTGCTCTCGGAAGGGGACGGGAAAGGCAAATGAGGATCGGTCGGATTACTACGACCATCTCTTCACGCTCTCCGGTATGGGCAAATACGTCTCCCGAAAAGCCCGTCTGGCATTCCTCGGAACATTCGAGTCTGGCCGCAAGAGATAGCCCTCGTACGGCCGTAATCTTGGTCAATGTCATCGCCGGTCCTGGTAGAGCAGGCTGGGCACAACTGACAATTCAGCGTCAACCTCGGATTGCATGGCGCCTAGCGATCACAGCTGTGACACGCATGGTCATGGTCCCACATAATCTCTCAGTGAGCCTCGTGCGGCGCGACATCCAGGAGAAGTCCACTCAGTCTTCTTGTTGGCGTCAATGCAAGCATCGAACCATGCATCCATGACATGTTTCCCAGAGTTTTATAACCTCAGAAAAGCGTCTGTTGTCGTGCAGGCCCTCAAGTAGCCAGCAAACCGGATATCAATCTTGGGTAAAGGGTAAAAAGGCTTTGAAATTCATGCTGTAGGTTTCATCTGTATCCCTTAGAAGCCGCTGCGCACGGTTACGAGCTTCGCATCTAGAGTCGTTTCGTCGGGTCCTTAGATATGGTTGTTTCAAATCACTACTTTACTCTGGGAATCCTCTACGCTGCCGTGTGTTGTGATGCTGACGTCTAAGCTGGTGGAAGTGTTTCGTCATATCCAAGGACGTACAGAAGCTGTTCTATGGGTTTGCAAATTTCAAGGAAGTTAAAGTCTAATAGGACTCGCTTTATAGGTAATATTTAACCTCGCCGGATCTGATTAGGAGTGTTTGTCAGGGTACGGCGAGGCTGAGGCAATAGTACAGAGTGAAGGGGAGTATTAGGCTTCCGTTATACGATAACTACTAGGTTTAACTATAGTCGGATAGCTTACGAACTATAACTATAACGTCACCCACAGGTCATTGCCCCACACGGGTCTTTGCCCAACTTTTCAAGAAATCTTGACTTTCCATCTTTACTTATATAATTATTCCCTTCCACAACATGGCACGCAAATCTAGTGAAGCTAATCTTCAATTAGCCATCCAAACTAAACGACGCGATCCTCACCTAAGTTGGAACAAGCTTGGTAAAATCTTCAAAGTCGACCATAAGACATTGAAGCGCCGTTACGAAGGCGTACAACCATTACACATTACTAACATGTCCAAACGGAAAATGACCGAAACCGAAGAGAATAAGATTACCCGACGCGTAATTGAGCTAGATTCGCGAACTTTTCCTCACCGGCTTCGATACGTTGAAGAAATGGCGAATATCCTCCGACGCGACCGCGACGCGTCACCCGTCGGCAAGAACTGGGCCTCGAGCTTCGTACGGCGACAACTAGAACTCCGGACGCGTTTAAATCGTCGAATCGATTACCAGCGGGCATTCTGCGAAGATCCTGTCGCGTATCGCGGTTATTTTAAGCGTGTTGCGGACACAATAGCGAAGCACGGCATCCAGCCGGAGGATATCTACAACTTTGACGAGACGGGCTTTTTAATGGGCATGATCTCAACCGGCATGGTCGTTACGAGTACCGAAAGACGTGGAAGGCCTAGGCAAGCCCAGCAAGACAATAGGGAATGGGTTACTGTCATTCAGGCGGCCAATTCCCAAGGCTGGGCGGTGCCGCCGTACATCATCTTCGCGGCCAAAGTTCACCTCGCTTCGTGGTATCGCGACACCACATTACCGGGCAATTGGGTCGTTGATCTATCCCACAACGGATGGACAACGAATGATATTGGTCTCATCTGGGCAGCTCACTTCGATCTGCACACACGCGATCGTACGAAGGGTGTCAAACGCCTCCTGATCCTTGACGGTCACGAAAGCCATCACTCGATGGATTTCGAACAATACTGCAAGGACCATGGCATCATTACCCTTCCTATGCCTGCCCATTCGTCCCATAAGCTCCAGCCTCTCGACTTGGTGCCTTTTAGTGTTTTGAAACGGGCGTACGGTGTGTTTGTTGAGGGTTTGATGCGGCGGCATCATACCCACGTTGCGAAGGAGGATTTCCTTGCCGGTTTTTTGGAGGCGTTTGGCGCTGCTTTTACTGAACAAAACATCAGATCTGGTTTCAAAGCAGCTGAAATTGTCCCTTTTGACCCCGACAGGGTTATATCTGCCCTGGATGTCGCAGAAGTCGCGCGTACACCCTCTGCCGACCCAGAACTCCTACCCCCTACTTGGACTTCTAAGACACCTACTACCACCCTTGAAGCCGAATCGCAGTCAACGTTGATTAAGAATAGCATTCAGAGGCATCAAGACAGCTCTCCGACGCATATTCTTCATTCAATTGACTCGATTGCAAAGGCTACGCATGCAATGATGCAAGAGAATGTTATCTTGCGTCGCGAGAACGAAGAGCTTCGTGAGACTAACCATGTGCTAAGCAAACGTCGCAGAACCAAAAACAAGCAAATCCAGTATGGTGGGCCACTTAATATAGAAGATGCACAAGTTCTACGGGCTATTAGGGGTGATACGGGTTTGGAAAGTGAGGAAGAGGGTGAAAGTAGTCGTCCTACAAGGAGGAGGGCAACGGGTGCTAGGCGCTGTGGCATTTGCGGAGGAACTGGACATAATGCGCGAGCTTGTCAGGCAGATGTAGAAACAGATAATGAAAAGAATTCTGATTAATTTCTTGGATGAATACGGGTTGTTGTTGATCTATCTAAGATTAAAGGTTGGGAGGTCGTGAAAAGTTGGGCAAAGACCCGTGTGGGGCATTGACCTGTGGGTGACGTTAGTAGCTATATAGACCCCGGAACGCTTATTATTATTATTATTAAATACGCCGTAGGCTCGAAGCCCCCGGTACCTCTACTAGTACTCCCGTATGTCAAACCGTGCCCTAATGGCTGGACTAAATACATACGCTGCGTCGTCGGTTCGCCCTATTGGCGACTGCGTTGCGTTCACTACCATACTACGTTGGTTCTCAACCTACCAACAAAGTCCCCCCTGAGAAGATCCATGCTATCTGGGCCTTGAAGCTGTCCGACCCGTCCCTAGCAGCCACCTTACAATAGTCCCACTAACTACTGGTTCTCCTGTTGCCGTTGCGAGGTCTCTGCGAGAGTATAGTGGTCGTGGTGCGATAGCGGCCCGTAATCGTTCCCTCGGTCCTTCCAACAGCCCGCAAAAGAGGATTACGTGCTCTGCCGTCTCAGGGGCGTCGCCACAGCGGCATAGCGGCGAGTACACGCCAAAAGCCCCTGTCTTGAATAAGAAGGCTGCTAGTCCTATTTTTTCCGTCCTGATCTGGCACAGCGTAGACGCCTCCAGTCGGTTCAGGCCGAAATACTTGCCCCCTTTCGGTATCTGCATCGAAGGGCCCTCCGGTTCCTCAGCGATGGCGCGTCGCTGGCGATCGTGATGCTCTGCTCCGGTGAGCCATCTCTTCCTCCAGTGGCCGAGGAGGGCAGCGGGGACCTCCTTTTCCTCACTCATCCACTCGGAGCCCCGGGCCTCCTTCTCCATAGTGTACCCTGCCGGTCGGAGTAGCTGCGACGCCTGCTTCCTCTTCGCCGGCCTATCCTGCCGGAGTATATGTGACGCTTTAGCGCTCGCGCTGCGAAGCAGATTTCTCTTCCCGCTAAGCCGTAGCCGTTCTTCAAACTTAGCAGCCCGGGCACTAAGATAGAGGTCTAGTGGCGGGATTGCTGCTTCTGCTTCCAGGTGGCGAACCGGCGTCGCTTTGTGGGCGCCACAGACTACCCGGAGGCACTCGTTCTGTATCCCCATCAGGCTCTTAGCTGGCCCTGCCGGTTCCTCACTTATAGTATGCCACGCAGTCGCCCCGAAGGCGATCGCGCTACGGATAACCACCGTATATAACAGCCTCGCCCGTATAAGATCGCAGCCCCACGACATATTGACTAGCTTTGTCAGGGCTAGCTTTTGAGTTGCCATTTTTGTTTTAACACGCTCAACATGGGAGTGCCACGTCAGTTTGCGGTCGAACCAGACTCCTAGGAACCTCGCTGAGACTACCAGCGACACTGTGGCGTCCCCAAGGCGAATACTTTGCGGCAAGGGCTCTCGGGCCCTAGTAAAGTGCATTAGCTCACTCTTGTCAGGGGCGAACTCCATCCCGTGCCTCACTGCCCACCGCTGACACGTAGCCCATGCGCTCTCCAACCGGCGGCAGGTCGTGTGATGCGAGTGCATATGGGGTAACCCGACTACTAAAAGTAGTGGGTGCTGCTCCGCTAGCTCCTCGTACAGCGTTGAAATGTATAATATAAACAGTATCGGGGATAGCGGTGACCCCTGGGGGACGCCAGCTCGTAGGGGGATTGGCTCTGACTCCTTGCCATCGAACCGGAGGCGTACCGTCCTATCCTCCACGAAGCTGCGTATCCACTCCTGAACCCACTCCGGGTAGCCTTTCCGGGCTAATATGGAAATCAGCCGTCTGTAATTGACCGTATCGAATGCCCCCTTGATGTCTAGCTGTAGCAGCGAGGCGATGCCCCCGCGTCTCCACGCCGTATAGACCACGTCCTCAACTATACGTATTGCCAGTTCGGTGGACCTCCCAGCGCGGTTACCCATTTGGCCGTTTGGTAGTAGGCCGGCCGCCTCAGCTACTTTGGTGATAAGCTGGCTCATCGCCGTCTCTATTATCTTCCCTACCGTGCTAAGCAGGGCAATGGGGCGCCCAGCCGCCAGGGGTCTGCTTCTGAGCTGTCGTTTTATTAGGCTTAGGGATAACAACCACCCTCGCTGAGCGGAAGCGCTCCGGGTAGTACCCCAGCCTAAAGCTAGCTGTTGCCAGATCCGCTAGGATCTCCTATAGGGGTTCACCGCAGGCCTCTAGCAGGCCAGTGGGGATCAGGTCGTCGCCAGGAGCCTTCCAAGCAGCCGTTCCTTTGATGATAGACTCGATATCCATTCTAGGGACGTTCAGCTCTGGTCTCGTCTGTAATAGGCCGCGATCGAGGTCCGATAGATCTATACACGGGTCTGGGAAGAACCTCTCAGCTAGTAATTTTGCCTTCTCATCATGTGTACGTGCCGTAAGCGTGTCGCCGGCGTCCCTCCGGAGATCTGGCAAGCCGTGGGCCTCAGGGGGGGCCCAGCTCCGTAGCCTAGCCCACCTCTGCAGTGCCCACAGGCTTTTGTGATCCTTCGCCGTCCCCTCGAGCTTCTCGTGCCAGCTACGCGTCTGCGCTTCGCTGACTTCGAGCCGTTGTTTTTGGCCGGCTCTTGTATATTCGTCCCAGTTAAAATATATATTAGTGTCGGCTGGTGTAGTTGGTCGCTTCCCTGGTAGATAAGTCCCGATTTGAGCCTCGCCCACTTGGGTCGGTGACGAGTCGTGGGTTCGAATCCCGCAGCTGACACACAAGGGGGTTTAGTCAACCCTTACGGCGCGCTGCCCACCTTGTTGACTTCGCCTACCTAGCGATAATAGGGAGATTGGTGCAGTTTAGGATTACGAGCATCCTAGCCAGTCGACCGTCAAGCACTACGTCGGCGGAATATAACTCGACAGCCGGTCCAGAATTCGAATCGTTAATCCGACCCCTTATCGGACCTCGCCTATCCGATAACGCTCATCGGCGAACCCGTCCCCTCACGATAGAAGGCGCGCAGCACGCCCTCTCGCCGCGATTCTTGCGAGCGTCTAGACCACGTACGGTCTATCCACTTGAGCGTATGGTTGAGATGTATACGCTCGACGAGAACCCCAATTAGCAGATACTACGACTTGTCGCGACAAAAAATAGTCGAGCATCTTCTGCACATCAGCAGCATCCCACCCCTGAGGACGAATTGTCGAATATCACGTGTGTCCAATCGAGTAGTCAGAAGTGCGTAAGATTGTATATGAATGAGGTGTATTCTTCTCTATGTTCTGTTCTCGCGAACTCCCGTTGCTCTGCCTTTTATAGATTCTTTAGAAAATGTCGGAGGTACATTGTTCAGGCGTCTGACCCCTAAGTGGACCGTAACTTTGGAGTTACTTTCGGGAAGAGGGGTTCATTTCGCCGTCTGAACTTGAAGTGACACTAGTCTTCTCTAGTGCCATATTATTTCTGAACCTAGGAACCAGGTGCCCTATCTGACACGAATTTAAGTGCCACATTACCACACTTATCGGTAGTGCAGGCAGGGGTTGTAGCACAGACTTAGGGAGGGACAGGAGGTTTAGTAGTCGTTTGGCTACAAGTTTACCTGTATAACCGCCCGACGCGGCTTAAGGGCCCGCTATATCATCTATAGCCCCTTAAGGGAGTACTTATAGAAGTACCGAGGGTTAACACCTACGGCGTATTTAATATTTATATATACGAGCGTATAGGGCCGGTAAATAGACCCGGTAAGCTTGACTACTAATTCTTTCCTAAATCTTTACCCTAATAAACCTCGGTATAACCTTTTTAGGTATCTCCCTAAATCTGAAGGTCTTTATAGATAGTCCGACGATCTATCCCCGGATAAACTCTATTAGTTTCCGTCGGTAGTTATTTGTGTTTGTCACGTTGATTACCTTCTTGGAGGTGTGACTGCAAGCGTCCTGGGCACATCATATAACGCAGTGTTGAATAAGTTTGGATGATGGTGTAGAGGAAGGGAAAGCTGGTTTCACAAGCAAGAAATATTCTTCGCAAGTCACTCCTCCAGGTACTACTGTGACACTCAAATACGAAATGAAGGCTTGACACACTTCGACGAAATTGGGGCATGCAGTGATTTCCTGCGTATGCTGGAACAAACAAAATGACTTTGACTCGTATCTCGTTGGTTCACCACCAGCAGTGATGGACAGAATCAAACAAATGGTTATAAGCGTTGAGTCACCAAAACTAGGACACAATATCAGTGGCTCACCAAGTAATTATGGATTATTATAAATTCTTTAAGTCAAAACATGTCCATCCATTTCCACCCCTTTAACACCACCACAGCAAATGTTCTTTGCCTTACTACTCCATAAAATCGAACAATTCCTTCGTATGCTCACCAAAGACAATGTATATCTTGTGGCTTGCCGCAGCGTTCCCAGTCGCCCGCGGACTTGAACTAAAGGACACTGGGTCCGGTACGGACACGCATGCTATGACACAAGTGGCTTGGTATATGGAAAACCGTAAGTTTTCGCAGCAAGAAATTTTCTTGATTACAAGACTCACGGGTTTAACTACAGGGAAGGCAGGCCCATCTGAAGTCGGGGCCTCTTCAGATAACATATACTTGAGCACATTGACGATAACGACGACGCCAACCACCACGACCACGCTTACGGTAACCGGGACTCCATCCTGTTCAAATACAAGTGAATCCGCTTCTCTAACCGAGAGCATTTATCAGGCCCAAGTTCCCCTAGCTTCGAATGAGTCAAGTCCTAATACTACAAGTCAGTCTACCTGCAAGTGTATCCCTGTTACTATCACGAAGATTCAAACTACTTGTCCAAGCGTAAATTCTTCATCAACGACTATAGCGCCTCACAGCAGCAGTCTCGACTTGATCTCAACCTTATTGCTCAGCTCTCAAATCACTACAACCAATCCGGTGCTGTCTACACCATCGAAAATCCCCAGCATCACCTCATCATCACAACTGTATGCTACATCTATCATATCGTCCACAAAAATGCCCGAAGCGACAGGCGTCATCCCTCCATCTTGCAAAAGTAACTACACGGTGGCTCCCGGAGATACCTGCGCGTTGATTTGGAGAATCATGAAGATAAAGCAGGATGACTTTTTTAGGCTGAACCCGACCTTACACATAGATGGATATGGAAACTGCCGCCTCCAGGTAGGCCAGGTAGTCTGCATTCGCGGTGATATTACAGAATCAACGGCAGGGATGTCCACACCAGAGCGGAAACCACCGGGCGTGCGGCCGCCGCCAGGTGCTCCCCCGATTAAGACTCTCACCGACCTGAGTGTTGTTCCGGTTCATCCTGAACCGACCAAACCGGCGGCCGTCAAGTTGCTTGAATGGTTGCCCATGACATTCAGAACCGTCACCCGGGAAAATGACATCTTTACGAGTACAGCTTAGTAGTAGTAGTAGTAGTAGTAGGAGATTGTTTTAGTAAGTAGTGGTCTACGTAATGGAGGTTATCATGTGCTCAAAACCTGCGCTGTGCTATGATTCATGGCCGTTGTTTCAATTTACAAACACCGAAAAAAATGTAAGCGACGTACTCAGATGAATATGTTTCTGTTTAACATAATTCAAGTCTCTTCTACAGACCGTGAGTAATGGCAGACACTAATCTGTACTGGAGGTAGGGTTTCAGCAGAATTTGCTGAACGGAATAGGCCCCCTCGATAACGGCAAGATTTTTGAGTCCATTCACTCTTGATAATAATCACTATGCTATTGGTTATCGGGACAGGAGCCGCAGCTAGTGACGCGCGTTTGGGATTGTTTTAAGCCAGCATTTATACCCTTGGACGGGGAAGTGCAAAGTCATCCATTTTCTATATAGATTGCTCTGGATGTATGTTGGTCGATAGAAACAATAATAACAACGACAGGTGCTGTCACGGCGCTGGCGATTACAGAGCCATAGTGCTGTATATAGCAGCTAGTGGGACTAAGTGTCAGTGATCCACTGGCATTCTAGATCTTTTGGTCTATTGGCCTAGGGGCTTGGTCCTCCCTTATGACAGGTGCAATTCAAGAATTTTTACGTTGGCACAAAGTGATATTTCCAGAGGTACGTCAGTATTAATAAATTCGGTCCGGAGACCGGTGTGCTATGGTACGCGCCACTAACACGCAACTCGCAGGTGACAACGCTAACTTTATTTCAGTGGCCATATCGTCTCCATACAATGTCTTCGGTGCTGCATATGGCAGTAGCTGCTCGAGTCTCGCCATTTAGGTTAACGAGGCTGGTATACTGCAGTCGTCGTTTGCCAGCATGACCTATGATACCACAGCTGGAGCTCACGGGTTGGCTCTTAACTCTGATGATGACTTCGTCTACTTAGTAAGCTAAGTTACGTAACCTTCCTAGTATATTATTCCTACTTCCCGAGGTAGATCTGATATAGGCCTGCTGGCCTGCTGTCGGGCCTATTAGGTTTGTTAGGTCGTTAAAACTGTCACGACCTGGGTTGCATCGCATTGGTAGAGACCTCGATTAGGTGCTATCGACGAAGATTCTACTCTAAGGAGCGAAGGAAAGAAGATGACAACTTAGGTTTGAGGGAGCGCGACTAAGTCGTCCACGCTTGGCGGGGCTCCTACAAGGGTTATGATTGGCTTCCCATCTGACACTGCCACGGCAGGTGTTCCAGCTGTAAGTCACCTGGTTGTAGTGAGTCTGCGAGGGTTGACCTTCACAAAAACTAACGGTTCGTAACAAGTAGCGGGACCGGCAATAGTAGCGTAAATAATAGACGGGCTAGCCTCGTTAGCAATAAGGGATAAGACGGAAAGCCGACTAGCACGCTCGAGAGTACGCTTAGTAGTAAGATAGTCCATAGTAATAGCGCGGGTAGTAGCGATCTCGTGAATATTATTACCGACGAGAGCTTCCTACAGCTTACAGGTAATATCTCGGGCGACGACAGACAGGCTACTAATAAGCTAATATAAAGATATTAAGAGCTAAGTATTGGATACCTATATTAGCTTATACTTATAGCTACTAACGTAGTTAGCGATATAGCTCTGCAGAGGGATTTCTAGCTGAGTCCCAGTTGCTAGACCGCCGCGCCCCTTTGGCAACCCTGTCTCTCTTAGATTTCCCTCATCAACTCATCTTCTCATTCGATATTAGCCGGAATCAATCTCAACGGCCAGGAGCATTCTCTCCAGAATTTTTGTTGGACTTTGGTCCCAAGGTCGGCCGGTGTCGTCATACCTCGCACTCCCTGTCTCGGAAAGCCAATTAGCGGCAAGCCACCCTCGGCTCATGATTGAAAACGGCAGTGAGCAGCAACATTGCAAGTGGATCAGGTTTTTGCGGTTTGGACTGTAGGTGCCATTGGGAGCAATAAATTGATCCAATTGACGACCATCTTGATCAGTGACCCAATGGATTCGATGGCCATGATGTAGCGTGTGAGAGGCCCCTGCCAGGGCCCTAGCATCGGATGGGAAATGCGTACTCGTAACAGCTGTCTTACACACCATTTCCAGCGATCTGCTCGGTGATTTTGCAACATATGCCCACTTTTTGTTTGTACCCCGTTGTGCTGGTCAGCAAGGTTAATACTAAGTCTATTGCTAGTCTAGTACTTCCAACATGATGCCGGTCATGGTCTCTGTTGGAAGCCAGTGTCGTTCGGCATATTGCCCCAGGTGCTGCTAGGTTCTTCCTGCGCGTGGTTGATTGTCGAGTCCATTTAAAAAGCCGCTCTGTGACCTCATGGTGCTCTAGGTGATGCCCACTCGCATCTTTTCACTCTCGTAGTGTGGCAAACCCTGCTTGTCTACTTCATAATTCGCCGAGCGCTCTTAAGGCTGAATATGTCTAAATATTGACTGGTTCACCATGAGCTTTAGTAGAGTTCCGCCAAACCGTCCGGATTTTGGAGATCGATGCAGCAGCAGCAAAACCGCTCGGCGCCAATTCGACTCAACATTGACCTCAGACCATCTCCGCGAAAGTTCCCAGTTGCCAACGTTTTCCATGTTGAGCAACATCCCCAAAGGCCGAAAGTCGATATTTAAGGAGGTAGGATTGGTCGAATTGGGCGGCCACAACCACGACGACCACGACCACTGCCACGAAGACGACGAGAACGGGAGCGAGGAACATCAGTCGCGATCACACAGGAGTTTGGATGAGAAAGAATTAGGGCAAATGACGGGCCTGACTTCGGAACCAACGTCGCCATTAGCGGCAATCAAACCTAGAGGGTCGACAGATTCCGAGAGGACAGAGAGCACAAAAGTGATAAGGTGGTTATCCAGGTTGGCTCCAAGGAAGCGAGGGAGGATTAAGGCAAGTTACAGTGGACCTCCTCCGACCGTTTCAGGCCTCCCCCGGCTCACGATAATGGCCCTGATCATTGCTATTATCATTCCTACTCTGAGTTACAACAATGGGCACCAGAAGGTGGAGATGAGCGGTGTCGATGCGAGCCTTATCTGGACAACCCCGGGCATTATCCTCGAGGGACGGGCTGACAGTCCAACCGACGTGTGCACAAGATGGGCGCATCAATGTGGGTAGTGTCGATTCGTATCTAATATTTTTAGGTGTATTACTGATGTAAATATTTTACAGCTGCCGTGCTCAATGGCACTCTCTACATATACGGTGGCGAGTCCAAGTCATCGAGTGGCCAGACCACAGACACTTGGAGTAAGTTGATCAAGCCCTCTACTCCCTTCCATAACCTGACGTGCTGAAAAACTTGGTAGATAATGACCTCGTCACGTTAGACTTGACCAAGTCATGGTCAGTCAGTGAACCAGCTGTGAGCGGTCTCCCCCAGCCGTTGGGCCCTCCTGCCGTTGCGCTGGGCTACCTGTGGAACGACTACAACAACCTGTACCTGTACGGCGGAGAATTTGCTGACAACCCCTTCGTTGAACCGGTTGATTTGTCAATATGGCGGTATAGTGTCTCAACTTCGTCATGGTTCGAGATTTCCAATCCCAAGACGTCTGCGGGCAACTTCTCGGAGCCAGATAATGTGCCCCTCAAGCGAGCGGCAGAAGGAGCTGGCATTTCCGTGCCCGAGTTGGGCCGAAGTTGGTACTTCGGTGGACATCTCGACTGGTCGACGATGCCGGGCTGGTCTAACCAAACGGAGCGTGTCTACTTGAGGAGTCTCCTCGAGTTCACGCACCCCGGATACGCCAACTCGGGCGTCGACTCACTGCATACCTCTGGTGCTGGTAGCAACGGTGTCTATCGTAACATCACCCAGGGCGGCATTCAGGAGGCGTCGGGATTTTCCGAACGTGCCGACGGTGTGCTCATTTTTGTTCCCGGCTGGGGGCCCAGCGGCATCTTGCTTGGTCTTGGGGGCGGTACCGTCGATAACTCGGAAACTTCAGACACATTCAGCAGCATGTCGACAATTGACGTGTACGATATCGAGACCAGCATGTGGTACCACCAGGAGACGTCGGGCACAGCACCCGAGGTGCGCGTCAATCCCTGTGCCGTTATTTTCTCGGCCCCTGACGCTAGCTCCTTCAATATCTACATGTACGGCGGGCAGAACCTGCTCCCTGTCGCGGGACAGACGCAGTACACCGATATGTGGGTGCTTACCATTCCCTCCTTTACCTGGATCAAGGTCGACACCAACTTGGACGACCAGCCCGCCGCGAGAGCTGGCCACACGTGCAATGCCCGTGACGGCCAGATGGTGGTGGTTGGCGGATTTGTAGGTGACGGCATTGGCTGCGACAGTCCCGGCATTTATAACTTCAATGCATCATCTTTGCAATGGCAGGACAGCTTCACTGCCTTTGAACACCCGGCCGATCTGGACCCTGAGAACAGCATCCTGGCCGGCAGCTACAGATACCGCGTGCCTGGCGTGGTACAATCTGTCATTGGCGGCTCTTCGGACGGCGGCGCAACTGCCACCACCCCTGCCTCTGGTCCCGCCACGGGAGGTCCCTTTGCTACAGGAAAACCCCCTGTATTCACCATCACCGCTTCTGGCAGCACCGCCACCATCACATCGCCAAGTTCGTCCGGTAGAGGCTCGGGCGCATCAAAAGGGGGACTCATTGCAGCTTGTGTCATCGCCGGCCTTGCCGGTCTCCTAGCTGCCTACCTGGGCTTTTGTGCCTGGCTGTACCGTCGACAAGTGAAGGCCTACAAGCGCCACATGGCCGTTGCGAACCGTTATGGTGGCGCTGACGGTCTCGGCTTCGTCGGTGCTACGCCTGGTGCTGGTATACGCGACAAGCTGCGCAAGCATCGCAACGGCGGTGTCACCGAGGACGCCCCCGAGGAACAGTTCGGCTGGGTCGGTCAGGGACAACCCCAGTTCGGCGACCCTAAGTGGCTGTCTACTAGCGACGAGCCAACCCCTGGCTCCGGCTCTGGTTCCGGTACTCGGCCGCGTCCCAGCGAAGACCGTGCCCATCCTTGGGGTTGGTTCGGCAGCTCAACCAGTGGAAATAATACTGGAGTTGGAAGAATGAAGAGCAGTGCCACAAGGAGTACTGCCAGCGGCAGTTCGACAGATGGCCTCATGGATGGCGAGCCCAGTTTCTTTAGCGTTGTTATCGGTCCTAGAAGGGCCCTGAGAGTTGTCAACGGCATGCAGGCCGAGGAAGCCGAAAAGGAATAGGCCAATTTGGATAAAATGGAAGAGCCAAGTTGATGTAATGGTATTTGATAAGCCAGGGACCGACATGTTGTATATATGAGGCGCATTATGAGACGAGGATTTACGACAAATACATGCTTGATTGTAAGTGCGTTAGCCATATTTAGCAGTCATAGATTGACCCGATTGATTAATGTTGAAACTGGATCCCTCTACACTTCTTTAAGTCGTTGGCTCATTTCGAGCCCGGATAGGACTACTTAGTGCGTCACATATTTCCTATAGATATATTACTAGGCTGTAATTATACGTCTTATGCTTCTTTTAACATATTTACCAACTGCTAGTCAATCATCATGCACTGAACTAAACTCAGCAAGTGTGCTACTAGACATTTAAGCAATTCCTGTTTCACTACCCTCCATCCCTGTTACGCGTCACACCTAGGTCCTAATACCTCCTCCTAATAGATTATCGCCCTAAACGTGCCCTTAATTAAACCCCTTGCTAAATTTCAGAGAGATGGCCTAAATGGGAAGGTACGGCCAAGTATAGGGCTACAAAACCCCGCCTCAAACTAGAAGTGACTATCAGAGAAAAGGAAAAAAATATCCTTTTTTAGCCTTCATATAAATCTGGCCTTTTCTTCATCTAAAAACCTCAGATACCACAGGCTCTATCTTCGTTGTTCATTTATAGATCCTTCCCTCGTATTTAAACTATTTCTTGAATTTATTCGCGTTAGTTAGTACATATTATTTTCGCAAGCGTACTGTAACAATAGCAGACAATATGTTAAGTCTTATACTAGATATACGAGTAATTCCCGGCTTTTTCGCCGCCTACTAGGAAAGAAGCCAACGTCTCGAAATAATGCTACTAACGAGCGAATTAACTACTAATACTAGACTGTCCTTCCGGGGCTTTAATAGGACCCTATTATAATTCTATTAGTAATACAGGCAAGAGGGTTATATTAGTGATAATGATAATAGGACTAAGTCCCAAAGGCAGTGGTCTCTCTCTACCTCTAGGATAGAGAAGATAAGAGAGCCTGCTTGTCTCTCGGGTTGAGGCTTTGAAAGCTATCTAGGGTTACTCTGAACCTTCATAGGATTAAAGGTCTCTAAGTCTTCCTTAAAGGTGTTACGAATCGTTGGTTCTAACGACCTAAAAAACCTAATAGGCCCGATAGTAGGCCTGTATCAGACCTAATACGGGAAGGAGGAATAATACTCTAGGAATAGGAAGGTTAGTACCTACTAAGGTACTCTTATCATTCTGATCGGAGTAAGAAGGCTCTCAATTTTATTATTATTTTTACTCCGGCCACTGGAGGAAGAGATGGCTCACCGGAGCAGAGCATCACGATCGCCAGCGACGCGCCATCGCTGAGGAACCGGAGGGCCCTTCGATGCAGATACCGAAAGGGGGCAAGTATTTCGGCCTGAACCGACTGGAGGCGTCTACGCTGTGCCAGATCGGGACGGAAAAAATAGGACTAGCAGCCTTCTTATTCAAGACAGGGGCTTTTGGCGTGTACTCGCCGCTATGCCGCTGTGGCGACGCCCCTGAGACGGCAGAGCACGTAATCCTCTTTTGCGGGCTGTTGGAAGGACCGAGGGAACGATTACGGGCCGCTATCGCACCACGACCACTATACTCTCGCAGAGACCTCGCAACGGCAACAGGAGAACCAGTAGTTAGTGGGACTATTGTAAGGTGGCTGCTAGGGACGGGTCGGACAGCTTCAAGGCCCAGATAGCATGGATCTTCTCAGGGGGGACTTTGTTGGTAGGTTGAGAACCAACGTAGTATGGTAGTGAACGCAACGCAGTCGCCAATAGGGCGAACCGACGACGCAGCGTATGTATTTAGTCCAGCCATTAGGGCACGGTTTGACATACGGGAGTACTAGTAGAGGTACCGGGGGCTTCGAGCCTACGGCGTATTTAATAATAATAATAATAATAATAATATCCCTACAAGATAGGGGTGTACGTAAGTAGATAGCTTAGGACATAGGCAAATGCATAACAACGTTACGAGCATAATATAAAGCGCAATAAGTCTAGCCTCCGGGAATCTAAGGACTAGGCCACATTTAGTCAACTTATTACGCAAACAAGACATCCATCAATACATCATTGTGACGCAAAACATGTATCACTAACGCTTCGAATCCGAACTCCTGTTCTCCCTTTCCTAACCTTATGTAGTTGCCCCTGAATAACCGAGTATGGCGTCACCTTTATCCGTGTTGAAAACTTCCCGCAGCGCCAAAATGACTGATGAAAACAGTGGTTCTGTAATAAGTTGTATACCGGCATGGACCATTCGTCGTCGACTTTTTCTTTCCCCGCAATGGCATAATGCAGCTGATCATGCCTAGGAAATCTGCGTTCGTGCGATGAATCTCGCGTGTCCAAATTTGCCGCAACTCGTACGACGAGGTACTGACAGTATCATTATAAGCAAAACATCGAGCAAAGTGCATCGCTACAGAGCTCTACTCGATTCGCGGCGGCGTACTGCTCGGGGTCAACCTCCGCCTTTCTCCTTCCTTACGCAAACTCTCAATGATCTTGAGCATTTCCTTCCGGGCACCATAACTATCAATAGCCTTGTGTGCCATGCTCATTGATATCTTCTCACCTGCGTTTACTGCGAGAAGGCGCTTAACAAGCAGGTGGCGCATGATGATACACACAAAAACCCCGCAGTCGCTCCCATTCTCTTGCTGGGGGCATTCGGGAAGGTAGTGAAACCGCAGTGGTTTGCCCAGTACACTGGCCAACCTTTTTGACGCCTCCCACGCCTCGTCATTATTTGCGCCTTCCAAGGAATCATAATGGAAAGCGACACCGTCAATGATGCTCACAAGTAATAAGGACCAGTGGCTACCGCCTTCAGCAAGGCTGACGTTGCGGTTGTCGTTGATGGGGAGGAAGATGTGGGTGATGGTTCGGAAGTCAGGCAACGCTGCTCGTACACCCTCGGTGTCTTTGTTTTTCATCAAGAGAAAAGTCATCGAAGGTCGGAGGAGAACAATGTGGGCTTGTGGATATTTGGTGAGGACTTCGTGCTCCAGGAACTCCTCCCAAAAGGCAATGTTCTGTATTTACATCAAGTTAGCCAGCCTACGTCGTGCGAAGTAAGATGAGACTGCGTACATTATCAGTTAACCAGTCATTTTTGAGGGAACGGACGTCGTCATATGTCACTGTGGCAGTTGGTTAGTGCTGGCGTGGGGTGGGCGAGGGAGCACTCGTAGATATCTTAGCGTACAGAGAACATCGTGATCTGGTGTATCCCTCAGTCAGTCTGGTGTACTTTGCGTATGAGAAGTGAGGATCAATGAAAGGACGATGGACTTACAAGAAAGGTATGGTTGGTTAGGTGAAGGAGAAGGCGATAGCTGCCAATCATTGCATGAGCGCCGTCGGCCTCTGAACCTGGCATACTTCTTGGAGTTCTTGCGGGTGCTTACACTGTCATTGAACCGACGAGCAATCCTATCGCGGAACGGCATGATGGCAGTTGAGCAAGCCTAGGCAACGCCTCGGTCTGGAATCTTGTCCAACAAATCGTTCTGTCCACTGGGTTCACTCCTACACGGGCGCGATGGTCATACAGTCAGCAGCGTACAGGCAGTCACCGCGGTCTATCGATGAGCCCAAAATGCGACGAAACCGGAGTCCAAAATGGATGCGATGGGATGAAATCGCTCTTTTCCAGTGGCAAAGATGCGCAATTTGTCTCTTAAGATATCCTGTCTTTGTCGGCGATGTCCCAAAGGGAAGGTCGGTAGAGTAGCAGTGGTAATCGCGGGGTCCTCGGCAACCCCTTCGATCAAGGTCTGTCGAAGTTATGTGCCTGGCCTCAGCCGATTGCAGGGTGACTCGTGGCAGCTCAGGGAGCTTGGGGTAGCCGATTGGCGTCGCCAAAGGAGCCCCTGTGACGGGGACGTTTGAACTCGTTGGAGGCTCCTTGATGAGTCTGAAGCGCTCTGTGGCAAAGTTGATGTCAACCAGTGCCGATGCAATGGTGAATAAACAATGAGTTATTGATACCTTCAATGTATGTTTGGACAAGACGGACGATGCTTAAGTGGCAAAGTAAAAAAATTGCGGGGAGAGACACTGAGGATGCGGCGCTGAACTGATCAGCCGAGCTCTTTCTATGTACTACCAAATGACCATAAAACCTTGAAACCCTAGCACTATTTTTGCTTCCTCCACGCGCTCGGGTGGGTAAGTGGGCTCTCGTAGCTCGAGGCAGCCTGCTGCCCACTAGCATCTCTTGGCCTCTGCATTTTGCCCGGCTCTCGGAACGCCTCTTACTCCGGCAACGCGGACGAAATTGGTGACAAATATGCGGCTGAGCCGCTTAGTTCTCTTGGGACAAAGTTTGGCTTGTTGGACGGGGGGCCAGATTCATCTTTCGGTGCAAAAAGTGGGATCAGAAAGTGGGACGGCAATACCGCAACCCCAACGTCGATGAACCTAGAGGATATATACGTCACTCTACACAAGTTGCATTCCAACGGTGCCTCTTCATTGGGCATGGCAACTCTTGGCTTCAGGCACTCCGAATCCACTTGTACGAAGATCTTGATCACTCAATGGCAACCCAAATGGCTGGATAAGTAATTTCTAAGACCCTGACACGATCATAATCCAGGCAACGTAATCTTTTGAAACACTGGCCTCTACATACATTTACAATATGTCGCATTAAGCGGGCAGGCATTTCGCAGCTGTTTTTACAGAAATGGGCGACTAGCTTCAAAGGACTTAACAAGCTCGTCTTCAACTTCTTGTACTATCCACTTAGCTCGTATATTGATTGCAGCTTACACATTTACACATCAAACACTGAGTCGGAGTATGTCTTTTGCCAACTCTGGGCTTCAAAGTTCAACAGAACATTTGTAGTAGGGATCTGTGCTAGAGCCTGGCATTCATGTGCCACCACAATGCAGATCCTAACCAAGCATGTGCATCTAATACACAGCTTGTTCTTATGATAGGAAGTCATCTAATGCCTAAGAACATGCTCTCTTGGCCTCGAGGAGTGTGGTCAATCGGAAGCGGCTTGTAAACTTTCAAGCAACTTCCATTCTGTGTTTTTCTCTTCGCTTCCCATCGTCTCTCGTTCCTATAAAGGCAGGATTTTGCTCCATGGTCGCAGATATAAATCCTCTCAACGCAGCCCACCGAGAGCCCGTTGGATTTGGATTCTGTGACTGAGCCTCTCCGCCTTCTGCTCCATTATCCCCTCCTGGCTTTTCGATGTCTATACTTGGCGCAATCCCTTGGTAAGCGGCGCCCACAGCATTAAGACGTGCCAGGCTGCCCTGAAACCTTTCTACCTCGCCCTTGACAACCTTCTCTTTCTTCTTCAGGGCACCCTTCCTGCTACTAAGGCTCTTAAGGCGCACTTTACCCTCCTTCAACTGCTTCAGTCCCTCCTCAGTCTCTCCGTCGGCCAAGAGATCAGGCAGGGCTTTCTTGAGAGAATGAAGATCGGTAACGAGTTTCTTGTATGGTCGGCGGCGTTTGAGGGGTTTCTTATTCGTCTTCTCGATCCGCGAGACGAAGGACGAGTGCTTGATGAGTCGCTTGTCCTTTTTCGAATTAATGAACAAGTCGGATACTTCGACGACATCGGGTCGCAGAGCTCTACGTGATGCATAGGGTTGAGCTTCATATTTTGATGCGAGCTTGGTGTGCAGTGAGCGTCGTTTGGAGGGTGCAACCGGTGCCTGCCATGTTTGGTTAATTTGTGGAATACACATAGAGAAAAGGCTGCTGTGTACACATACCATTTTTGACGCTGACTTCTTCAAATGACTAAAATCGCAGGTCAAGCTAGCCAAGTGC
This sequence comes from Pseudomassariella vexata, assembly GCF_002105095.1. Taxonomy (NCBI): domain Eukaryota; kingdom Fungi; phylum Ascomycota; class Sordariomycetes; order Amphisphaeriales; family Pseudomassariaceae; genus Pseudomassariella; species Pseudomassariella vexata. The sequence continues at coordinate 1,534,857 of NW_024467964.1, forward strand.
TCAATCGCGTGGTCAGTGTGATTCGAATTCGTCCAATTTATGACCCTACATATTACGATAGGTGGCGGCCGTTTGTAAAGAAATATCAGTGGAGTATCTGTACCTGTGGGGTAAACCTTCGTTTGGTGCATTATACTCTATAGCTTCACAGGCAGAGTGTGATGACCCGATAAAGCTATGAAGGGCCCCAGTCTCTAAAGTAGTTAGCAAACTGAACAGACTTGGACTCTCCTCATCCGCAACCACTTCTAGACATTCGATTCTTAATTATGTGTGTCACATTGGGCAACGCGCAGCAAGCAGAGCTGTTGCGACAAAGGATCGCAAACGCAGAGGGAGAGCTGCAAACATTGCGGGAAAAGCTCAAATATCTTGAGTCTACAGAGCACACACCACAATCCTTTTGCTCATCAGACAGACTGCCTCAAGATGAAGATAAGTCCACCACGGACCCAGCAACGCCCTCTTGGAAGTGGACCCTCAAAGAGCACGAGTATGCACGTTATGGCCGCCAGCTTATCTTACCCAGTATTGGCATTGCTGGCCAGCTCCGCCTGAAATCTGCTGCTGTTCTCATCATTGGTGCCGGAGGCCTGGGATGCCCAGCCGCGGCATACCTCTCCGGGGCGGGTATTGGCACCCTGGGGATTGTAGATGGGGATACTGTCGAGGAATCTAATCTCCATCGCCAGATTGCTCACAGCACGGCAAGAATCAACATGAAGAAGACGGACAGTTTGGTCCAATACTGTCAGGGGCTGAATCCAGAGGTATGCTATATCCGGCATGGAACACATCTCACGCCTCAAAACGCAGAGGACATTGTGTCTAAGTATGGAATTGTACTGGATTGCACAGATAACCCGACGTCACGATACCTCATCTCGGATATATGTGTCCTGCTACAGAAGCCCCTCGTTTCGGCCTCTGCCTTGAAGACGGACGGTCAGCTGATTGTCTTGAACAACTTCCCGGCACCTCGAGGCAAACCTGAAGGTGGGCCCTGTTACAGATGTGTATTTCCGAAGCCTCCACCGCCTGATAGTGTCACCAGCTGCGGCGAGGGTGGGATTCTGGGTCCCGTCGTTGGCGTCATGGGCGTACTACAAGCGCTCGAGGCAATTAAAGTCATTGCTGCTGGTATGGACACACCGCAGTGGGGGCCATGTACGCCGAGCCTGCTGCTCTTCTCAGCTTCTGGGTCTACAAGTTTCAGGTCTATCAGAATGCGAGGCCGTAGACCAGACTGCTTCGCCTGTTCGGCTTCCTCCACCCTAACGTTAGAGGAGCTGAAGTCAGGCTCTCTTGACTACGTGCAGTTTTGCGGCGTGGCAGCACCCATCAATATTCTCAAGCCCGAGGAGCGAGTATCCGCATTGGATTACCATAAGCTTGTGAGAGAGAACCCTGACATGGACCACTTGCTGCTGGATGTCCGTGAGCGACCACACTTCGAAATAGCAAGCATACCTGGAGCTGTCAACGTACCGTTCTCGACTTTCCAAATGCGAGGCACGCCTGCCGACGAAAGCCACCCAGATTGGCTGCCGGCCACTCTCTCGCCTTCTGCTCCTATATACATTGTCTGCAGAGTCGGCAACGACTCGCAGCTGACGACACAGAAGCTCAAGGAAATGGGCTTAGATCGGGCTGGCCAGCGTTTTATAGGTGACATCAAGGGGGGGATGAGAGCATGGAAACAAGAGGTAGACAAGACAATACCTTTCACATGAAATGGAAGAGGACGTTCTGCTGGTGAGAGGAGTTCACCAATTATTACACCCCCGCCCACTTGGAGTAAGCTGTTGATACAATGTGCTGGGAGAGGCCCTATCCACGAGCCTGAGTGTGCCAAGTGCCTTTTTTCCATGAACGCTTATCGTACTATGCCCAAATACGAGGTCTTCATAGGCATGCTTTATCCGTACGTGATGTTTATCCTTACTCAACGGTGGTTTGATCCCCGGTAACGTGTCCGTATCCATAACTGCACCATCTCACCTACAGAAAGCTTGTTCGCTTCTTCCGGAATGCTCTCTGATCCTTCAACCATTGCCTGTACCCAGAAACACTCGATATCTTCTCACCATAGTAATCCGGCACTGTAAGACATGGTGGTTAGGTTGCATCCGAGCTGTGGTTGCCTCCATAGACTTACCAGGATTGCCAACTGAGCTGACACTCGGGTCAACTCGGTTCTTCTTGATCCTTGCGAAGAACTCTGCCTCCTTGACAGCCATTGGTTTCTTGACGCCCTTCTGCACAGAATAGAAGATAACGGAACCCAGACTTGGTCCGGCTAGCCAGCCAAGAGCAGCACAGCTCATCGTCATCAGACCCAGTGTTATAAAGGGGTCTAATGGGATCTTGCCCAAGTACTCCAAGTCCATATTGACCAGAATGAGACCAGCCATGGATCCACCTATGGCCATAGTGCCGAGGCTGCATACAAGCTGAAAGCGTCGTCTTGTCTTGCGCAACTTGAAGAAGGTGTTCCAGTCGAGATTCGGCTCAGCAGCGGCGTTGGGTGCTGTGACCGTGGTGGATGCCCACCGGCGCATCACGGAATGACATTTTAGGCTTACAGGCCCGGCCGCAGCTGGGCGTGTCTGGGTGCATATGTTCTTCGCAGCTTTTGGTGCATATTGGTGTTGTGCCAGACAAGTAATCGATGCCCCTCTGGCAGTCAGGGCGGATTGTAGTTGCAAGCCGCGTGCACCTAGAACGCCGAAGCGCGCTATGTTTGTTGTCAACGTCAACATCCTTTTACTCGAGGGCCGTTGTCCGAGTCGTGGAAATCAGTTACGCATTGGTTGGAAAGCGGAGTCGACAGTTTGTGTGTCGCGGGACGATCGTTGGTGGTAGTGGTCTCATACCGTCCAACTAAATCGTTGAAAAGTTTAGAGCTTCCCGAGATCAACTGGACCTCGTCCTAGCCCCGCGAGCCTCGTAGCCCAGTTCATCATCGCCCGGGCCACTTTCCAGCTCACGGTTCCATTGGCTCCACCATTTGGTAATGAGCGCATGGGTCGCATTTTGCCTGTAGCTGCTATGTACCTAAGTACACTCACTATCTTACTGCATCGCAGTCCATGGTAATACGTCCAGTTGGATATCTCAATTATTTGCCAACCTTCTACATGTGTGCCTCAACTTGTGTCTACGGTCATCATTGCACTGTCGCGGCTGCCTCCACTTTAGTCCCTCAACAAGTCCTCGGATGTAAGGCACTGGAAGTGACCTGCCTGCCAGTGGTGTTGATTGTCGGCGCCAACTTCACGCATTGGCTCCTCGTTATGTAGGCAACGTGAAATACCAAGTCAAATTTGACGCAGCTTGGGTAGCCCATCGACGAGTTCAAGCTCACGTTGTTCAGGCAGGTCGTTACTCGCGCAGCCTTCAACATCTGCAGTCCCAGGACACAGCAAGCTACCTCCAACCCCTCCGCAATCGCACCGTCGCGTCCTATCACCATTCTTAGTCTTCATATTAGATCGCGCAACCGCCCTTAGCCACAGCAATCGCAACTGCGACTTGTCCCCAATTGCGCATTTACGTCACCGTTACAGTCCCCTTGCGCACCGGTGTGGACTGATTGCGCCCAACTAAACTTGCCGACGCTGTGTCCTCCTTTGAACTTCTGGCAGCAGAACCCGGCGCGGAAAGACACCAGGATACCGCTATGAACAAGTCACGCGTCCACAAGCCCAAGCGGTGGCGAATAGAGATTCCTATCATCGCGAGACCACCTACCTACACCCGCGGCTCTGGTCCCCCGCTCGCCCCGCTCAAAATCGCCCTCCAGAATGACTCGACAGCTTACATCACGGACAAGGAAGTTGTTCCGCTGTCTGACAATGAAGAGAAGCTACAGATGCACTACATTGTGCGTTGGACCGATTTGCCCGCTGCGTCGGTTGCCATTCCTGCCACTCACATCACCAGCTATGTCTCATCTCGGACCTTGGAGGATTTTGAGTACAAGCTGTCGCTAGAGAAGGAGGAACAGCAATTATTGGACAGGAAGATCGAGGAGACCAGGAAGGTAAACAATCAAGTACCCCTCACGCCTACTGGCCCGGGCAAAAAACGAGGGCGCCCAATTAAGCCAGCTGCAGCGGGAGTCATCCTGGGGCCTCTGGGTGAGAATGCAGCGCCGCTATCCCTGGTCAATATCTCAGGCCCATCACTTTCCACGCCACAGAAGTCGCTTAGGCTTGACGAGAACATTGCTAATGACACGGATGACGTTGATGATGAGGTTGAGGAGGACGATGCGGGCGAGGACGGAAGTGGGGAACAGGACACAAATGCAGATGCTGCCATTTTTGACCAGCTGTATCGCGAGGCCACAGTTTTAGTACAGGCTGATAATGCAGCTGACATACCCACCGCCACTCCGCGGCATTCACTTTCGTCGCAGGTCACAAAAATGCACATCTCCCCAAAATTAACGCTAGACAGCCGCCATTCCCCAACCTCCATGTTCAGAGGAGCGCAACCATCTGCCTCTCGACCAAGGCGTCTTGTCCAGACTAGCCTATCCTCGAGTGGATTTGTCCCTGCAGGCTGCGGCTCCACAACATGGCCTTCACCATCCCAATCCCAGTCACAACCTCGAAATTTGGGAAGACTTCCAAATATGACGACCCAGGTATCCACCCTATCCAACATACAGATGCTGGCCACATCATCGTCCAGGAAAAAGAAGAAGCATGAAGGATTCCAACCACCTCTAGACGAAGAGGATGCGGCATGGGAAGTCAAGCGGCTCGAGAGTGACAGGGTCATTGACATCGATGGAGAACTTCAGCGTTGGTTCAGGGTGAGATGGGAGGGCAATTGGCCGGCGCATCAGAATCCAACCTGGGAACCCCAGGAGAACCTGCCGTCGTCGTTAGTAAAGAAGTACTTGAAAAAGAAGGCGGCGAGAGGAGGCAATGATGTAGCTGAAGAGCCAGACGACCTAGAGGCAAGTCGACCTCCAGCGCCGCCCAATAATGAATACCCTAGCGTAGCTGACGCCTTCGGGGATGAGAGTGAGCTTGCAGCGATGGTGCGACACGATCCTACCCCCAGGAGAGCCGATGGTGATGACAAGGACCGGTTACTGGTAGATTCAGATGGCGAAAATCAAAAGAGGATACCGTTGCTCGCTGCGTCGCTTCCGGTGAATGGGAGTTTCGATTTTGCGCAGGCGAGAGGGTTATTGTTCAATGGACAAAGTCCCGGATCTTAGTATGACTTTATTACACCGGCTCTATAGCTGGTGGTTGGAGTTTTGCTTCACGGTGGGAAAGGTACAAGATTGGATGGGTTCAGTTCCGGATGATGTCAGTCTCTACTTAAGTTGTAAATGATGGTAGATTAGACTTGCCTCGTCGACAGAGGGCAGAAGGGCTGGCTAGCCTGGTCTCCTAGATATCGAGCAACTAGGCTTGGTACAGATCCTTGGATGACCTCCGTACACAATGTACTTAGTGTTGGAGATGAAACCCCTCAATTCGCAAAATCAGCTTGACTTCCTTCCAAAGTTCATGACTGTTCCGCCCTTATTAAGAGTACTGCTTGAGTAGTGTTCTTTTGCGTGTTTCAGCGCACTGGATAGTTGGGCATAATATATAACAAGGGACAATTTCTAGTAATTTTCTCAGCTTTTTATCCTAGGTAAACTAACTATCACTCTGCTTAGGTTTAAGATAGGTCATTGTTACGAACCGTTGGTTCTAACAGCCTAACCAACGTGACAGGACGGGCAGCACACCTATATTAAACCCTACTAAGGAGAGGAAGAACTATATTCTAGAACTAGGGCACAGAGGTTACGTAATAGCTTAATAAAGATTACTAAGCTTAGAGAGGAGACTTGCCTGAGGATTATTAATCTAAGAGTAAGCCTAGCTAGGGATTACTAAGGGATCATTAGACTATGTTAGATGTAGTCTCACAGTGACGAATTATGTTAGGCAACCTTGGTGGGCTTTGCCAAGACCACCAAGGTTACCACGTGACTTAGCCCTTCGGGACTAAGTCCAACCTTCGTGCTCCATAGGACTAGATAGAATGTCATGCTTTTACAACCTCACAAATCTTTGACCACCTTAGCGTGTAACAACGCAGCCTGCGGGCCGCTACGGCGTCGGTGCTACCGCGTGCCTTATTCACTGCTTTGACGACTTCAGCCGCCGTCCTGTTCTTCATACTGGGGTCTTCCGTCCCTCGGATCACTATTTCTCTTTCCCTTCGCTGGGGTACAACGACCCGTTGCTGCCACACCGGAGCTCCGACGGGTTCCCTCCCTTGGGCCGTTCCCGAGGCGACTGAGGCCCAGGATCTGGTCGTAGGCATAGCTACGCTTTTCACGGTGTCTTGTATCGTCTTTTGTACTGTAGTCGTAATCCCCTCGGTAAGTGCTCGGATCGCTGCTAGTACGTCGGCTGGTGTAGCGGATCGGTCTTCGCCCTGTTCCAGCGCCTTGCCGGCTAGCTTTAGCTCCAGCCAGCGTTCCATTAAGCCTCCTATAACCTCGATCTTCTCGGGAGGTACTAAGTCGATAATCTTCTGTTCGACGCTCGCCCGTTCGCTGTCGATTTGCTTCTTCGTTGCGTTTTCGCCGCCACTACGCTCCACGCTCGGCGCGTGGGCGCTTTCGTTCGCTTGGGGGTGGTGAAAACTTTGTTGAAGTCCCGCCCGTCCCCCGTCAATTACCATCGGCGTCTCCATGGTTTTGCGCCCTCGATTCGCAAGCGATGCGAGGTCACTGTCCGATGTAAGCGCCTATGAAGAATCGATTGCCGTAATCTGTTTGATGATTTAACGCTGTTCGATGAAGTTATCGATGAATCTCAAAAACCTCCCCTCTCTGGCTCCAATTCAATAATTAGGATATTCGGTAAAATCAGCTCGTCCGTATACCGGTTAGTGCTTCTAGATAAGTACTCCCGCTTATATAATATATTCCCAGTTAGTGTATTAGAGCCTTAGCCTACAAAACTAGACTTAAAAATAGAAAACTCTTTATAGACCCTAGATATTATTATTATTATTAAATACGCCGTAGGCTCGAAGCCCCCGGTACCTCTACTAGTACTCCCGTATGTCAAACCGTGCCCTAATGGCTGGGCTAAATACATACGCTGCGTCGTCGGTTCGCCCTATTGGCGACTGCGTTGCGTTCACTACCATACTACGTTGGTTCTCAACCTACCAACAAAGTCCCCCCTGAGAAGATCCATGCTATCTGGGCCTTGAAGCTGTCCGACCCGTCCCTAGCAGCCACCTTACAATAGTCCCACTAACTACTGGTTCTCCTGTTGCCGTTGCGAGGTCTCTGCGAGAGTATAGTGGCCGTGGTGCGATAGCGGCCCGTAATCGTTCCCTCGGTCCTTCCAACAGCCCGCAAATGATATTATTAAAATAACCCTACTATATATAACCTACGAAATACCTTAACCCCCCTAGCCTCTTCGCTCTATACTAGAAGCGAAGGTCTAGAGTATCTTAGTAACTTATTTTTAAGGTTATGAGGGAACTCTACCCCTAGAGCCTCCTAGACCTTCTTATAAAAGTATCTCTTGTGAAGGTCAACCCTCGCAGACTCACTACAACCAGGTGACTTACAGCTGGAACACCTGCCGTGGCAGTGCCAGATGGGAAGCCAATCATAACCCCTGTAGGAGCCCCGTCAAGCGTGGACGACTTAGTCGCGCTCCCTCAAACCTAAGTTGTCATCTTCTTTCCTTCGCTCCTTAGAGTAGAATCTTCGTCGATAGCACCTAATCGAGGTCTCTACCAATGCGATGCAACCCAGGTCGTGACACCTCTTAGCTAATACCTACGCCTACTATTACCCGTCTCGGGATATTAAACGGTACTCTATCTTTAGCCTCTAGCTATTAAAAAAGTCCGAGCTTTAACGGGTACGATGAGTAGACGAGTACGGGAAGTCGGATAATTACTTACGGCCCTAGCCCCGGGATAGGGGAAGGTGGACTAAAGACAGGCCCGGTTGCGCTCCTACTATTCGTAGTACCATTCTCGTTCTTAGTCTAGAATTATAGAAATTTGAAAGGAAGGTTAACCCCTTAGGTAAGGAGGATTTTAGTAGTAAAGCCGGCAATATAACGCTTACTAGGAGCCCCTCCGCACAATTCTTAGTATAGGGTCTATTTCACGATAGCTTTGTCTAACTGTATAGGTAACTTTTATTACCTGGAGGCTGCGTCGCGGTATGAATTACCGTAACGAATGCGGTAGGATAATGTAGTCCCCTTGATATCGTACCGATAGGCTGCTACGGCCTAGGAAGAGCCCTGATAGAGAAGCTCTTTAGCGCGTTCATGTGACGGGCTCACTGCGAAACTATACAGCTCAACATGGCCAAATACTGTTAATTATCTAACTGAGGAGGAAAGTAAAATATGCGAGTTGTCCCGGGAACACGGACTATGTTTTGTGTGCCCTCGATGGTTCCTTTGGTGGATCCGGACGCACGGTCCTTGCAGCTCCGGATCCCATATCAGGCACAGCCTGTCACAGTTCGATTCGCTGCTTAAAATTATCCGGATTGTATTCCACTGGATTAGCTATTTTGTACGCAGCTGGAGATCAATTGCAAGGTGAATTGAGAGACGTGTTGTTAAGGCGTGGAATTTCCCTGCAAAATAGGAGTGCATGCAATAAGGTGGTTAATGCGGTTAGTTGAAAATGTGCACGCATCTTAATCCGTGTCACAATTTATAACTCCATTTGTTCGTTGGACTCGCAAAGCAGCTAAAAAACATTGCGCTCATATTATTTGAACAGTGGTTCCCATAGCTCCTGGATGGAGCTGACCCGATTGTACCGGAGGATTGGTCTGTGTCTTATAGAAGGTCACTGAGGTGGCGATCAATCAGGGATGGTAACTGGGACTACGAATATTTCTTGCTGAATCTCATTACAATAGCTGAATCCGGCGGTGGTTCGTTTTTGGGTGGCTACTGACGTATCGTACATCCCGGGAGGTGCTTGAAATTTCATATTGCCATAGACGTACATGTAGGACGGTGACTTTAGCCCTCTGCAGTCTGCAGGACTAGTATGATGGTTTCGCAAAGAAGAGCGAGAACATAGACGTGAGGGACGACTGCTTTGGAGATCGACTTATTCAAGCTACTAGCACTTCTTACCCGTTAAAAGTTGAGATCGTTGAGCAATGCAATACGCTCAGGTGACGAATACATGCGGTCTTTCGATTTGATTGGGAGGCTACATCACACGTGGGATGATGTTTCTTGTAATACATTGAGCCCTAGCCTGAAGATGCTATGCGGAACGGCGAGAGATTTGAAGCTTGACTTAAGAGGCAGGGGCAGGTCGGCCGCTGTTGACGTCAACTTGATGGGACTCGTCGCTGTTGGCGGCACTTGGATGACATCTCAGGGCCATGTCGCGCAAACTCTATCCAGATCGTTGGGTGCGGATGAGTGGCAGATAAAGGTTGGCGGTCAAGTCGCCTTTACACCAGACTGCATAAGCCCACCAAGAATGTTCGCATGATAACTATGGGTATTGAATTGATAGTGGATTGATTGGCATTAACAAGATATCGGCAACGATGGGGTTATAGCAGGGAATGTCTGAATTACGGTGTTGGGAGTCGCAGCTGCCATTCGACAATTCAGGGTCGGGAGGGGGCTTTTCTGGGTCCGACAAGAAGCCTCCGCTTGCTACTCCCCCCATTCAGGTGGGTTCATGTCATGGAACTTGAGAAGGCTAAACCGCCATTGTGCGATCGAAATCTGCACAAGATATTCAATCTGCGCAAGCGTGCCACAAAACCCGCTAGCCACTGTCCCCCTTGTTGATGGTGGGCCGTGGCGGTCTTATTTCATGCACCTTCCATAGGCTTGCAGGTCAGGTCCTCGATTCTGCGAGATGGCAGAAGTCCGAGGTGTCATCACCACGTGCGATAAATGGCCAAACTGCCGTAAGACTAACTACCTACCTAGGTACCTTGGTGCAGGTAACAGAATTGGCCTGAGTACGCGATCGTGGCAAAGCACGCTTTGAGTGATGGATGCTATCCCCTTCTTCGGCCAGCCGCGTACCGAAAGAATACCTTTCGCAGAGCTTTGGGGACACGGGCTTTTTAGGTGCATCAGCCAGCAGCAACGCGCACCAGCCCCTCGCCCCTGTCCATCCTCTCGCAGCAATTCGCCAAAGCCTCTGGGACACCATCAATCTCCAACTCCATCTAGGTGTGGCGGCCCTCAGCCCCCCTGACACCTGACTTCACAATCATTCGTTGTTGGCCCGTTCGACACCCAACTTGATTCTGGCATCCCGTCCATCGTCGTCACTCGTCCCCTCACCTTTCAACGCGGCAAAACGCCATCTAGTCGGATTGACTCTCCCTGCTCCCTTTGGTTCTTCCCTTCTCGCCATTGACCACTTGATTTCACACCACTCGAGCACCAACGCTGGACCCCGGTTGCCCCGTTGAATCCGTCCCACCATTGTTATTGGGCTCTCGCTTTGAAACGACGCCTAGTTCCACCGTCCAACGCTTGTCATCCGGAATAGATGAGACAATTGAACTGAGCCATTCTTCCTTCTCAGCTCTACCTTCTTGCCTTGTGGAAACGGGAAACTCGCTTGTGCCTTTGCCACATTTCTCTCAAGGCGTCTACTCTCATTTGTGCCTCTTCACAAATACAGTTTATCATTCAACCGTCGCTGGAACTGATCAAAGTGCATCCGTAGCTGTGCCCCATGGCACCGTTGGTTCTGTTGCTACAACCACAATCCTCCCTTTTCGATTCGAACCTTGCTGCGCTGAAACTGATGTTGATCCAACACTTTTCTCGGCGGGCTGTGTCAATCAATTGATCGGTTCATTCACGCGAACCGGCTAATTGCATTGCTACTATACCAAAACTCAACCTCGAATGCCTCGGACGCGAGGACCGAACCCCGAGGCGTCATAACCGGGCCTCCGAGGTACCCTTGCTCCAATTATCAGACCTCACACACCGCGCCGCAATCACCATGTCATTTTTGGTCGCACTTCAGTCGGCCATCTTTTACATTTGTGCGTGTACACCATGCGCTCAAGCTAGGGAACACCGGCATTCGAAAAAGCGGGCCAAGAAAGACCGGGAAGAGAAGCGGCGATTGGAGGAGGAGATGCCGCATATATACCGTCATCCCGATCCATTCCATACGAACCCTTTCTGGGCCGAAGAAATCAACACTGGGCCGAGCCTGCCGACGAAAAAGTCTAGCGGAGGAAGCAAGAACACAAGTCAGCGAGCCCTCAACAGTGCTGGTAGAGACAGCCGAAGCATGGCGGCCAGTAGTATAGCCATTACTAGTATCAATCCAGGGAGCAGTCCCACAGTTGTGCCAGAAGATGGCGAGTTAAGCCTCTTCAAAACCATGTCTATGGACCTGTCTGAGGATTGGAACAAGAAACGGTACCAGCGTGAGGACGAGGAGCTTTGGGGTCGCGAGTTCTCCTGGACAGGTAACAAGCTCATGGATGCCATCAAGGAGGCTGGCTCGGCTGCAGGGCGTATTATAGACGCTACCCTAGGAAAAGAGCCGAAATCTGTGACCGAGGAGGACAGGCATAACTTTTACTCGACCGTCCGGGTTCCACCAGTCAACGAATACCACCCGCCAGTTGTCAGTCAACGACCGAAAGATAGGAACGCTGCCAAGTGGATGTTGCAGCCGCCGCCTCCGGCTAAAGTGATGGAGGGAAAGATTCCCGTGAGCCGGAGCACGAGTTTGGCAAGCCAGGCGAGCAGACGGACGATGGGGAGTGATGGCCCGGCACTGGGAAGATTAGTGCACGAGAAAATGGTGGCAGATAAAATACGCAAGGGGGAAATGCCCTCGGAGCAGGAATTGGCTGCGGCATCGAACAGGCCATCTACAGGCAGGAGAAATACCTCCCTGAGCCAGGGGCGTAAGAGTCAGCGGAGCGCGAGAAGCAGGAGCCTATCCCTCGAGTCATCAGATGCATCGGAGGACTTCAAGAAGCGGAGACGACCACGTGTGAGACCCCCGCCAACGCCCGAAGTCGATTCATCGGATGATGAGGAGTTCTACCGGGGCAGCAGCGTAGATTCGCTGGGCATTATGTCAAGAACCGCGCAACGACCCAAGCTGCAGACCATTTTTAGCGAGCCAGGAAAGAGTGCCAGCCAGGACAAGTTGACACCCAAGACTCCGAAGACCCCGGACAAACTGGGTTCGCAGCCGTCCCCTCTACGGGATGTATCGAACACCACATCGCAACCCAAAGTGGCAACTGCGAAACACCCTAAACCCGAAGATAAGGGGGATCCTATCTCAGAAGCTGCGTCTGTAGAGAAAGAGCTTGCTGTTCCCACAAAGGTAGAAACTGAGGACATCATTTCGAGACCTTCGGCTACTGCGTTACAGGTTTAGAAAGCCAATTGGAGACGAGCCGTTAAGTAGGAGAGCACAGCAGGTTGTTTACACCGTTTGCCGCGGCGCGAGTAGCGAGACCTTGGTGCGTGATGAATGATCACTCAGGCCGTCCTTGTCTCGTTCGGCCCTATGAGCAAACAGGCTATCACTATTATGTTTTTTTTCATTGCATATGCATTTGCATGGGCGGTTGGGTTAAAAGGCGAGCGGGTATGGCGCTCGGGCGGTTGAATTGGGAACCAGGCACTTGTTTAGCATAGTTAGTATGAATGGTTCGGGAATGGAGCATTCTGTATATTGGAAAATCGTAAGCATAGCAAATGGCATTTTCCCCACAACAACGTACTTGTGTGCGGCGACATGACGGCAATAGGAGTTATGTATAGTCAGGCAAGGACAGGCCAAGTGGTGAGATGGATTTCAGCGCAGGAATGACATCGAAGCACACAGCAAGAAGCGCACCATTAAGATGCCCGTCATATGCATAGGGCCATGCTCAATCTTGGCGGCAGACCGTAACCAGATGGGGCGGGCATGGTTTGTAAAGTGATCTCTAGCAGCTTCGCAATTGAATTTGCGCTGACTCGCATGGTAGGATTGGCGTTATGTAGTGCAGAGACACAGCCGCATCACTGCCTGTGCAAAGTAGAAAATATACAAGCAAGCACTGACCTGTAGGACGAAAAACGTTTGCTGCCCAGGTGGTACCATTGAAAGTGAACAGCGGAAGTGAGTTTCCTGGCCAGATTATCAATCAACATCAACCTGTACGGGGCTTCTTCCGCCTCGACACTTAAACTCATATGGCACAGCTTAAACGTAATGCCCACCAAACCCGTCGCTTGCTCTCACGGTCCAAGGTTCCTTGACTGTAACATGATTCAACTATTAGATTAGTAATTGCCGCTTAGTCGAGGCAATGATGACAACCTGTACAACAATTACATTCACAGTTACGGCAAGCCGGGAAACCATTGAAATGTTGGATTTCGCGGGTGTAGAACGAGAGGGACTTGTAAAGGGGTGTGAATCATCATGGGGGTCAACAATCTTCTGCATAGGTGAATACGACTTTTCTCTCAACTGCCGTATCCCCATCTACATATAGATTCTACCCCAAAGCGCAGGAACAACAAAAGCAGAGCCAGAATCAGCCGAATTTTCAACGTTAAGAGGTCATTTCAGACGTTTAACACTGCACAGAAAAGCAAAAGACCGCGACTAGTCTCGATCCACGAAATAGAGAAACTACATCATCATCCTAACCGCAATTCACCTCACCAAATTACTTGACGCGGCACCTCCTTATTAAGCCAACATGTCGAACCTAAGACTTTCCATTGACACTCTTAGCTTCCAAGGCCCAGAGGCCCTTAAGCCGGCCCTAAACGTGATCAACGCACAAGGCATCAAGGAGATTGACACGGCGCAAATGTACGGCACCAACGAAACCGACCTGGGCGAAGCCGGCGCTGCGGCTATGGGCTTCGCCGTCTCAACCAAGAATTACGGTGGCTGGAAGAAGGGGGTCGCACTAACGCGCGACGACATGCTCAAGACGACCAAGGAAAGCCTACAGAAGCTCAGAGTGGACCAAGTCGACATCTTCCACATCCACGGCCCAGACCGCAGTTTGCAGTACGACGAGTGCGTGTCCACTGTCCACGAGCTGTTTGAGAAAGGTGTTTTCAAGCGGTTTGGCGTGTCCAACTTCTCGCCCGACGAGGTGAGGGAGCTGCACGACTACTGCACCAGTAAGGGATACGTCCTACCCACCGTCTACCAAGGTAACTATAACGCTGTGTCGCGCAACATCGATACGACGCTATTTCCCTTGCTGCGGGAACGGGGCATTGCGTTCTATGCCTACTCACCGATCGCCGGCGACTTCTTGATCAAGTCACGCAAGGCGCTTGAAGAGGGTACGGAAGCTGGGCGATTTGCTGCTGGTACGAGTGACAGCTTGAAAGAGATGTACCGCGGCTTATACGTGAAGCCGTCCATGTTAGCTGCTCTGGACAAGTGGGAGGCGCTTGCCAAGGATGAGGGGGTGTCGAAGGCTGAGCTAGCCTACCGGTGGGTGTACTGTCACTCCTCGTTGAAGCCAGAACAAGGAGATGACATCCTGGGTGCTAGTAAGATTGAACAGATCGTGTCGTCCGTGGGGGGTTGAAAAGGGGTCTGCTGAAGCCTGAGACTGTCCAGGGCATCGATGAGATCTGGAGCTCGATAAAGCATGACGCTATCGTGGACACCTTCGATGAAACCATGGCTTGAAGGATTTTAGGAGTGTGTTATATATTGCAAAGTCGTTAGATTTTGGTATCAAGATACGTTATCCTGCGAGGCTGAATATAGGTGTCGCATTAGTATGACCAATGCCGATATCAAGAGTCTTGCTGAGAGAACTTTACGAATGGGTTTCCTTTGAGTTAATATTTCTAATGCACATCAAGTATCTCACCAAATAATTGTCTTTGCGTTACGTATTTTGTAGTTCATAGGGCGTTCAGCTTGGGAGGTAATAATTGCGTCCCAGGTAATATAAGTAGCACTGCACTCCCTTTAATATCCCTTCAAGGCTAGTGTGAAACTAAGTATATAAATATTTCAATACAGGCTATTAAATTTCTAGCAAGGACACGTGGGCTATGTTACGGTCATATTTCATGATAATTGTATGGTTTTCTTTAAGACTTATTGTCACAGCGCTGGCGATTACGGAGCCATATAGTGCTGTATATAGCAGTTAGTGGGACCAAATGTCAGTAACACTGACATTTTTAGGTCTTTTGGTCTATTGGCCTAGGGGCTTGGTCCTCCTCTTGTGACACTTATAGAGTACTTAAGTTATATCTTTAGTCCTTATTAGACTAATATCGCTAATTATATAAGTAAAATACTCTAAAATAGTAATAATAGTTTCTACTACTCTAGCCGCTTATTTCCTTATTTATTATTATTGTCGGCTGGTGTAGTTGGTCACTTCGCTGGTAGATAAGTCCCGATTTGAGCCTCGCCCACTTGGGTCGGTGACGAGTCGCGGGTTCGAATCCCGCAGCTGACACACAAGGGGGTTTAGTCAACCCTTACGGCGCGCTGCCCACCTTGTTGACTTCGCCTACCTAGCGATAATAGGGAGATTGGTGCAGTTTAGGATTACGAGCATCCTAGCCAGTCGACCGTCAAGCACTACGTCGGCGGAATATAACTCGACAGCCGGTCCAGAATTCGAATCGTTAATCCGACCCCTTATCGGACCTCGCCTTTCCGATAACGCTCGTCGGCGAACCCGTCCCCTCACGATAGAAGGCGCGCAGCACGCCCTCTCGCCGCGATTCTTGCGAGCGTCTGACCACGTTACGGTCTATCCACTTGAGCGTATGGTTGAGATGTATACGCTCGACGAGAACCCCAATTAGCAGATACTACGACTTGTCGCGACAAAAAAATAGTCGAGCATCTTCTGCACATCAGCAGCATCCCACCCCTGAGGACGAATTTAAGTGCCACATTACCACACTTATCGGTAGTTCAGGCAGGGGTTGTAGCACAGACTTAGGGAGGGACAGGAGGTTTAGTAGTCATTTGGCTACAAGTTTACCTGTATAACCGCCCGACGCGGCTTAAGGGCCCGCTATATCATCTATAGCCCCTTAAGGGAGTACTTGTAGAGGTACCGAGGGTTAACACCTACGGCGTATTTAATATTATTTTATTATTATTATTAAATACGCTATAGGCTCGAAGCCCCCGGTACCTCTATAAGTACTCCCGTATATTAAACTGTACCCTAATAGGTAGACTAAATATATACGCTACTACGTATATTTGTAACGGTTGTCACGTGATTGACCTACACTGGTCTGAACAGATTGATAAGTGGTTGTAGATACTAAAGTCAGGGACTTTGGTATTGGTCTCTTTTGGTGAAGACATCTGGTAAGGTGGCGTAGTGGCAAGGATTGCAACCCCTAGCACGGCGTGACAATATTCGCTCTATTAGCGACTAGAGGTCTACTATAATATTATATTAGTCCTCACCCTACTAATAAAATCTTCTTTAAGAAGATCGATATTATCCATGTCACGGGACTAAGCCCGTGCACCGCATGTATATTGGTACTGCACGAGCTGGCTGATGTTCCATTCTTCGTGCTACAACAATAAACTACTGGTACCCCCATACACGACCCTGACAATCCGGGCCTAAGCGCTACCCGACCGGTCTTAAGTAGCTATTTTATAATAGTCCTACTAACTATTAGTTCCCCTATCGCTATCGATAAGTCTCTACGGGTATATAGCGGCTATAGTACGATAATAGCCTATAAGTGCTCTCTCGATCCTTCTAATAGGCCGTAAAATGTGACAGGCTTGGCCTGTGCGCAGGAATCTGGCTCTGGGGAGCACAGATCAAACGCCCCACTACCTAAGAGTATACAAATCAGCGCTACCCTACCTCACCGCCATTCCTTCCCTTCCTCCTTCCTCCTTCTGTAAGGAAAGAGCCGTTGTGGCGGGCCGGTCTCAGCTGACAAGCTGAGTCGGGAGGGATTCGCCCCGATCCGGTAGAACCCCGGAACCGCCCAGCTTAAGAGGAGAACTCGAGACGCTCACACCTAGTTTGGATTCTTCAAGAATCAGTCTTGCAATATACGCACCCATACACTGGCCTACTTCTAGCTACCCTTTGCACTACCTGACTATTATATTGTGAGACGTGTGGTATCCTCGTTATACCTTCCCTCTGCATAGTATGATAGATACATCAGGGTAGTACAACAGGCTCGTTACATTGTACTGCATCCGTTACATAAAAGAGGATTACGTGCTCTACTATTTCGGGGGCCTCTCTATAGTGATATAGCGGCGAGTATACGCTGAAAACTCCTATTTTAAATAAGAAGGCTAATAGTCCTATTTTCCGGTCCTAATTTAGTATAGGGTAGACGCTTTTAGTCGGTTTAGGCCTAAATACTTGCCCTATTTCGGTATTCGTATCGAAAGGCCCTCCGGCTCCTTAGCGATAGTATGGCGCTAGTAGTCGTATTATACTACTCCGGAGAGCTATCTTGTTACGAACCGTTGGCCCTTGTCAGGGTACGGCTAGGCCGAAGGCAATAGTACAGAGTGATGGGGAGTAACGGGCGTCCCTCCTACGTAGTACCGGGTGGTCACTGGCGGTCTCAGGTAGGGGTGCCCACGGTGATGCATTGATCTCTACTCCTTCCCTATCCTACTTCGAGATGGTCCTTATATAGATAGCTAGGCCGCCGCTTGGACCCGGCATAACAGCAGGGTCGGCGATGCCGAGGATCTTGACTCTCGTCATCCCAAAGCTTCACATAGATTGTAATCATGACTCGGGAGTCTTTTGTACGAAACACCCCTCCGGCGCCCCACCGGTGTCTTGCGTTCAGTGTCCTGACACCCACCGGTGCCTATGGCATTCTGTTCTCTGACAGCCCTGAACCAACATTACAGGCCTGTTGGCAGGCCAGGTGGATACAGACACTAGGAACACGGGACCCCGCATCGGAGGAAGGAAAGGACCGATATGTCACGTGACCTACAGGGGTGGATATGTTGGATATGTTGGACAACCAACATATCCAAGTGGGGATATCGCACTGAACAGGAATGTTAGATGAAGACAGTCCCCTGTAACATAGATTCGACTAGCATAGACCATGCCGGCACTGCGCCCGGCACGTCTCACGTGATGAGACGTTAAATTTCAATCAATCAATCAATCAATCAAGTGGGGATCAGTGAAGGAGAGACGGGTATATAAGGGACAGGACTCCCAGGCATTTCATAGATAGACAGTCTCTACTTCAGTGATCAATCTAAGCATCAATCTAACCCATTGGTGAGGCAAACTGCCTTGACGACTCTATTCCCAGTTACCCTACTTGAATACTTCAGTTACCCAGAGCCCTATACTCCATACGTCAGACCCCGATATTATTGCTCGAGGACTCCACAGCAGGACTTACTTACTAGCACAAACCCTTACAGACTCTTTAGTGGTTTACGCAGCTAGACTATTAGAGGTTTCGTTACACCAGGGCCTGGAACGATGGCTCCCATCATCCAAAGGGCAGTGCCATTGCCGCCCTGATCTCCAGTAACGACCGCGATCTTGCCATGGAGGCACCAGAGGAGATGACTCTAGTGTGAGGAGGAGAACCTTGGAGAACATTATGATGTTGGTTGAGGCTGAGTGTAGGTGATTTCGGAACTCGGAAGATTATATGGTAGGTGAGCGGCCAAGAAGATAATTAAAAATAAGAAACAGATCAACCGCAGTAGAAGAATGCTAGTGATTATTGGTTGTGATAATGTCGATGTCGATCCTGGGAAACGAAACAATTTCTCTCGGGGACGTCGAGCTTTTTGTACCCAGGAATCACGGGGTCTACTTGCGATGCTTGACGATACTGAGTCTAGTGAATGACCATGAAATCACAATCCTGACACTCATAGGGCTATCAAAGCCGAAGCAGGATACGGTATCACTGCAAATTGCTTTGGCATGGACGGTTTCTTGGTCCAACAGCGCTATAACCAGCACCTCCTCAAGGTCAACTCCCGCAAGGTCAATTAAGGGACTTTAGAAGCGGTGCCTGAGAAGTCCACCGTATGAGATAACAGGCAGCACCTCGGGGTCTCATCCCTTGACAGCTTTGTTTCGTGGCCAACCTCTCGTCCCATGCGTAAAGACTGTGTTGTTGATATGCGGCAGGCATTTGCGGATGAAGCCACACTCGTGTTGACCATTATGAATGACATGGAACCCAGCGATGAGGCAACCTTTGTTTCTGACTTTGGTTCAATGAGCCTTGAGATATCTCCACTGGAACGTAAATTCTAGGGCTAGGGACTCTGCCAGAACTATTGCATCAAAGATTATGAAGATGTGTGTGATCTTCTTTATGGAACTCGACACCAAAGCCCATGACTAGCCTCACCTGGATCCTGTGCATGCAGGTAGGTGATAGCTTATAGATGCTGTTAGCTAGAATTCAAGTGATGTTGTCGAAAACATACCCAAATCACCCTTTGGCAGGGATTGAATTTTTACTTCCCTGCGCCCTCCTTCTCCGGTCAATGTTCGAGTCCGTCACGGCAATATGTGCTGCAGTAATATTGGCATATATCGAAAATTGGATTTGCATTTAACATGATCCTGAAGTCAGTGAGTTGGGCTAACTGCGCCAACCCCCCGAATTTGAGGAAGTGCTTAACTTTTCGTAGATATGAAGGTACACTGAGAGAACTTGCCGCAACATCGCAAGAATGCATCATTGGGTGCCATTTGAGGTTCCAAAGCTAGTAGCATCGCATGTTTCCAGATGCGGCAGCTAGACAGTTTCGTCTTGGTGGACCAGTCCAAATAGTTGAGCCAGGCTCTGCACATCCGAGGCTCGTAGGCCAGCGGAATCCTTTAGGTTTAGTACAGCAGAGTACTTCACGCAAGCAGGATAAACCCTGTGGGCAAAGGATATCAGCTGACGACAAGGGCGCTGTCATGCGAACTCTTGACGAATCAGAATAATGCAAACATGAGCAAGCACGTCTGCATACGGCAATGGCTCCTCATGTCATGAATCAAGTTGTTTGAAGCGCGAGTCCCACTAAGAAGAGCCTCATTCGGGGCCACCCGAGGGACTGACGATCTGCCGTTACTATCCACCACAATCCACTTGATTAAAAATGAGAAATCGAAACAGCCCATGCGGCCCGATTGCAGGAATTTTGCCTCCTTGATGTGATGCGAGTGGAGATTCAATCGATCCGAACTGTCCTGTGAAATCGTTTGTTGGAAACTCGAGATGGTAAAAGCTCACCGGGAGGTAGGAGGTCGTGTTTCTACTGTGTCAATGCGTTGATAAATGCTCCGAGAAGCCGTCATATCCGACCGGTCATGAACTTTGGTAGTCGGCAAAAGAAAATGTGTATTTGGATGATTATACTGGCCTCGGTCGGAACAGGCAAAATGTGCACTTTAGCAACTGTGAGCCGAGCTCTTCGGGTTGTGGACGCCATGGGAGTCTATTCTTTACAGTTGTAATTAGAGTCACAGTTTCCAACATTGTCCCTAATGGTCATTGCAATAGGCAGCCACAGCACCCCACCAAACTAATTTGAACCCCGCATTGATTCAAGCTACCCTAACCTGCCTACTTCAGGTAATAATACTTGAAGCTAGGAACTTTAGAAGCTTGAACTGAAAGCTTCCAATTTTGTGAACTTCGGTCCCAACTTTGACGCCGAACTGAGTCCCGTCCCCTCCACGCATGAAACATAGACAGGATATTCCAGCGCCCACTGATACGAAAGTCTGACGTGCGAGCATGTCGGGCCCTAAGGTCACGGAAGCACTTGCACAAGTCCAGTCTGCATCTGATCAAGCCACTGGGTTTGAAGACCTCCTCGCCAACTTGAAATCACTGTCAGCACCACAAACCGTCGCCGCGGACCTTAAGGCCATTTTGGATGCCGTCTTCAACAGCGCCTTGGGCATAGTGGCGATCCGACAAATTATCACCACCTTCATCGCTGTTCTCAAAGACTTTGGCAACGCCGATCTCTGGATCGATGTTGGCCAGTACACACTGGCCGTCCTCGCCGCGCAGCAGTCCACCTTTCTCGACCAAGGCACGACGATCCAAGAGCTCATTGCCGACGCACACGAGAACAATGAGGACAATTTGGAGGCAGCCAAGGTGCTGGCCGAGATTCCCCTGGACTCATCGCAGCGCAAGGTGACAAACGAAGAGAAGGTCAAGATCTGGGTGCGCATTGTGCGAAACTACCTCGAAGTGGACGATACGACGACTGCCGAAACCTACCTCAACAAGCTCAAGAATGTCATCTACACCGTCAGTGATCCAGCATTGAACCTCCACTTCAAGCTGTCACAAGCTCGTATCCAAGATGCGAAGAGGGCCTTCTTAGCATCAAGTCAAGCTTATCACGACATCAGCTTCTCGCCTGCTATCTCCGAGGAGGAACGACTGCACACACTGAGCATGGCCATCAAGTGCGCCATACTGGCACCGGCCGGCCCGCTGCGAAGTCGCGCGTTGGGCAGATTGTTCAAGGATGAGCGAGCAGCGGGCCTGGAGGAATTCAGCATGCTGGAAAAGATGTTCTTTGACCGCCTGCTTGCCCCGGCCGAAGTCGAGAAGTTTGCGCAGGGACTGTCGCCGCACCAGCTCGCCACCACCTCGGACGGTTCAACGGTCCTAGCAAAGGCAGTTGTGGAGCACAACCTACTTGGCGCATCGCGATTATACAGCAACATCGGCTTCGAGGCACTCGGCGCGTTACTTGGTCTGGATGCCGAGAAGGCAGAGGATACCACAGCCAAGATGATTGAACAGGGGCGATTGGTGGGCAGAATCGACCAGATTGAACAAATCGTCTGGTTTGAGGGCGGCGAAGCGTCTGGCGAGAAGGGAAGTGGCCGTGCTGAGGTCCTTGTGGGCAAGGAGATGCGAAGATGGGATGTTAACGTCCAAGGATTGGCCGAGGAGGTCGAGAATATCTCAAACGCCCTGCAAAGAGAATACCCGGTATGTTTTCTTACTAATCCCGACTCGCAGTCTCCCTCTGTGCTAATTATTTCCAGGCGTTTGTGGCGACCAACTTGGGTGGTATGAGCAAACTGACGGCTGGGCATTACGAACTGGATAGGCGTTGATGGCTTAGGCAGCATAGAGACAACACAAGGGCGCCATTGCATTGCACGAGATTTGGTACCCGGCATTAGAAATATGACTACATGACAATGAGGTTGGCATCCCTCCAAAACGTAAATCGATATAATGGTGTTTGTGATTAATCGAGATCGCTCTTCCTCACAACAATGTACCCTTGACTTAACAACTTCGGGTCCCCCCTCTCCTCTTCAAATATAAGATCCTCAATCATCCTCCGCTGTCTCGCATCCGTGACGATACTACTGATCTCTGTACTTTGCGCCTCCTCGAGATTTATGATTTTAACCAAACATTTGGCAATTTTGCTCCCCATCAGATCGTAACCACTCTCTGTTAGATGCAAACCATCCATGCCCCAATATTTGTCCTGGTCGGCTTCTTCCATCGAGTGATACGGCAGTGCGTCGAATAGATCAAACGCATAGCTTCACAGCATCAGCCCCCTTGCTTTGAAAGCTTTGATCCATGACTTACAAGTTGTTCCTCTTGTACGCCTTGATGGCCTTGTTGACGCTGTTCCTGCGGTCATTCACAGTGGCGGAGCTGGCTCTGCACTCGGGGATGGTTAAGGCCAAGACCTTGCCGCCCCTAGATAGCGGAATGTCCCAGGCCTTCTTCAGCGCCTGGGCGACTTCTTCCGCCGGGTATCCCCAGCCGATGTCACTGCACTTTATTAGTCTTCCAAGAAAGAGCCAAAGTCACATGACCAGCAAATGCTCACTTGGTACCGCCTAATACAATTGTCCAGTCGAATGGCTTCTCTGCTCGTTTCCAATCGCGCCCCAGGCGATCCATAAATGTCCCCCTCGTCACTAGATCTCCGGGGACGCCGTTGATGGTGCACTGGACATCGAGAGTAGGGAAGGCTTTCTCGAGCCTCGTCTTCAGCATCAGCGCATACGGGTGATCGACCGGATGTCCGCTCGTCAGGGAGTTGCCGAAGCAAAGGATGCGGAAGGGCTTCGTTGCCATTTCTGAGTGAATGGTCGAGGCTCTATTGGGACATGAAGAAGTCACCCAGGTTCTGACAGAGTACTCAATGGTCTAAAGTGGAAGAAGGTTACGGTTCTTCAACCCAACTCCACTGGGAGGTTGCGTCAGTCAGCCTCCGGCCAGGCATCCAACGCGATAGAGCGCCGCGGGGCAAGTACAAGTACATGGGGTTGGATAACGTCCGCCCCACTATATCCCTGCTAGCGCAGATATCCCAGATCTGAGAGTGCTGGTTTTTATTTTTATTTTTTGTCTCCCTTCTCTGGTTTAGTTGCACTCCTGTGGCGCAACATCAAGGATGTGCAGGTTACATTTCATGGAAGCTGTCTGACTCCTCAAAAGACTGATGACCGGAGGTGGGCTGGGCAGTCAAGAGGCCGTGTATCAAGTTTGATTGGCAGCCAGCCATTGCATATGCGTCCTATGTAAGCAGAGCGAATACCCAGATAGTACCTTTACTTACGTAAGGTGAATCGGTATCACGTCCCTCAATATCTCCATATCGAAAGAACCCCACTTCGATTTTGGCCGCACTCCCAGATGTGCCCGTTACAAGCAATTCCCTAAATCTAGCAGACACAACCCATACCATTGAAATTCTGCCCTGTCTGTGTTCATCATCCGCCGCAAAACCTTAACCGATGGCTTCCGCCTAAGCAACCGCTACGGCGTGACCTGTTGGGCAGGCGTGCTTCCGGGTAACTTAACCGCTTACTTCGGCATTACGTCCATCTCGATAGATTGCGAAGACCTATGGCCCCCAGCAGGCCCTTACTACTCCACAAGATGACCTCGAACTATTACCTGATATTCGTCGTCAGGCGGGCTGTTTTCCTTCGCCTTCCGCCGTTCGTTTTGTTCGCTTGTGCCAGACCAGGACAACCGCCATGGCGATTCCTGAAAGTCCAGCAACACCGACTCCAACGCCAATGCCAGCGCCAGTAGACAACCCACCAGCTTCTGATGGCTGCGAAGCCATATTCACCTGGGTCTCCACGGCGATACGGTCTCGATGCTAGTCATGGACCGAGTGAGCGAGCTTCTGGGGCTGGACTCGTCGGCGATACTGAAGCAGCCGGACCGTATTTGATGGGAAGGTCCACTGGATATATGGAGGCTGCCAAGCTGAAATCATATCTGTCAACCTTCCAGTTGAGATCATGTGACGTGTTTAAGTACCTGTATTTCTTCGGTAGGTATCAGCTCCTACTCAACAGGTGAGGCCGATTAAGTTCGTGAGTTATGTGAAAGGCCCCATTTCGGCGCTTTCTGAGACGAGATTTTGTTACCACAGCTTCATCACGTAGGGCTCTAAGCTCGTGGTATATTCTATCATCATCTGCTACCATAGTCTCGAGACAAAGTTTTGCCCTTACATACCTGTACTGACGACCGGCCCATAGATGCAGTTGAGATAAAATTGTCCGAGTACGACCGGCGGTGGGTACACTTTGGTTGCCAAGTTCGGACAGGCGGGCTGTGCAGTACAGAAAATTACAATCGTGTAACCAGTATGTTGAGCTACGGCTTGAGTTGCTGTCCCATGGCCAACTATTCTCGGTGTACACGTGATTTCTTCTAGCATCAAGATGTCGACGGAACAAAACAATGCATGACTTGGATAATGATCAGCGGTTAACCTTAACTATAGAAGTATGCCTCGTAGACGCAATGTTTGCTACTATGACTATTTTGCGTTGAGAATATGGACTACCGGTGACCTACGGGGCTTGTGACACTTGTTGTAGCCGTGTCAGATATATGAATGTTCATTACACCGTACTTGAGTGGAGTCACGGATGTTCTGATACAGTGGGTGGTAATAAATTTGCTACCATCCAGACACGACCTGCCGCCAGTTGGAGGGCGCATGGGCTACGTGTCAGCGGTGGGCAGTGAGGCACGGGATGGAGTTCGCCCCTGACAAGAGTGAGCTAATGCACTTTACTAGGGCCCGAGAGCCCTTGCCGCAAAGTATTCGCCTTGGGGACGCCACAGTGTCGCCGGTAGTCTCAGCAAGGTTCCTAGGAGTCTGGTTCGACCGCAAACTGACGTGGCACGCCCATGTTGAGCGTGTTAAAACAAAAATGGCAACTCAAAAGCTAGCCCTGACAAAGCTAGTCAATATGTCGTGGGGCTGCGATCTTATACGGGCGAGGCTGTTATATACGGTGGTTATCCGTAGCGCGATCGCCTTCGGGGCGACTGCGTGGCATACTATAAGTGAGGAACCGGCAGGGCCAGCTAAGAGCCTGATGGGGATACAGAACGAGTGCCTCCGGGTAGTCTGTGGCGCCCACAAAGCGACGCCGGTTCGCCACCTGGAAGCAGAAGCAGCAATCCCGCCACTAGACCTCTATCTTAGTGCCCGGGCTGCTAAGTTTGAAGAACGGCTACGGCTTAGCGGGAAGAGAAATCTGCTTCGCAGCGCGAGCGCTAAAGCGTCACATATACTCCGGCAGGATAGGCCGGCGAAGAGGAAGCAGGCGTCGCAGCTACTCCGACCGGCAGGGTACACTATGGAGAAGGAGGCCCGGGGCTCCGAGTGGATGAGTGAGGAAAAGGAGGTCCCCGCTGCCCTCCTCGGCCACTGGAGGAAGAGATGGCTCACCGGAGCAGAGCATCACGATCGCCAGCGACGCGCCATCGCTGAGGAACCGGAGGGCCCTTCGATGCAGATACCGAAAGGGGGCAAGTATTTCGGCCTGAACCGACTGGAGGCGTCTACGCTGTGCCAGATCGGGACGGAAAAAATAGGACTAGCAGCCTTCTTATTCAAGACAGGGGCTTTTGGCGTGTACTCGCCGCTATGCCGCTGTGGCGACGCCCCTGAGACGGCAGAGCACGTAATCCTCTTTTGCGGGCTGTTGGAAGGACCGAGGGAACGATTACGGGCCGCTATCGCACCACGACCACTATACTCTCGCAGAGACCTCGCAACGGCAACAGGAGAACCAGTAGTTAGTGGGACTATTGTAAGGTGGCTGCTAGGGACGGGTCGGACAGCTTCAAGGCCCAGATAGCATGGATCTTCTCAGGGGGGACTTTGTTGGTAGGTTGAGAACCAACGTAGTATGGTAGTGAACGCAACGCAGTCGCCAATAGGGCGAACCGACGACGCAGCGTATGTATTTAGTCCAGCCATTAGGGCACGGTTTGACATACGGGAATACTGGTAGAGGTACCGGGGGCTTCGAGCCTACGGCGTATTTAATAATAATAATAATAATAATAATAGTAACAATAAAGCGTTGAAGCTATTTATAATTAATGAAATAGCGCGTAGGCCGGGCCTTTCGGAGGCGATAAAAACGCGGATTTTGTCACGACCTGGGTTGCATCGCATTGGTAGAGACCTCGATTAGGTGCTATCGACGAAGATTCTACTCTAAGGAGCGAAGGAAAGAAGATCACAAACTTAGGTTTGAGGGAGCGCGACTAAGTCGTCCACGCTTGGCGGGGCTCCTGCAGGGGTTATGGTTGGTTTCCCATCTGGCACTGCCATGGCAGGTGTTCCAGCTGTAAGTCACCTGGTTGTAGTGAGTCTGCGAGGGTTGACCTTCACAAGGGCCAACGGTTCGTAACATTCAGTCCCTCGGCTAGTTGCCGAATCGAATCTATACGAAGTACCCCGAGATTAAGCTAGGTACGATCAAGTCCTGTTATATGTGAAGGTCAACCCTCGCAGACTCACTACAACCAGGTGACTTACAGCTGGAACACCTGCCGTGGCAGTGTCAGATGGGAAGCCAATCATAACCCTTGTAGGAGCCCCGCCAAGCGTGGATGACTTAGTCGCGCTCCCTCAAACCTAAGTTGTCATCTTCTTTCCTTCGCTCCTTAGAGTAGAATCTTCGTCGATAGCACCTAATCGAGGTCTCTACCAATGCGATGCAACCCAGGTCGTGACATTATATACGAGAAGCTCGACGACTAAACGCTCCGACGCCTATAAAACCGCGCGGCGCTCCACGAAAATTAACAGAAGAAGATCGCGATGAATCTACGATATTATTAACCACGAGAACCTTTATATAACGCACCGGGACCTACTAGCTATTATCTATAAAAAGGTTAAAAACCGGGCCCTCCGGATACTACTTCGGGAGATAGATAAACGGAAATAGCTATAAAAAAGACAACCTTTACTAACTAAGTAATATACTTATTAACGCCTTTAGTAGGCTCGGCGATACCGACGATAGACTGCGATTTAGTAGCGACGCGTTCGCTAGAGCGATGAGTATAGTATCGAACGCGGTATCGGTATTTAGCCTATATAGACCTTTACGCGACCGTGTGATTAAGCTCATATATAAACCGTCCTCCTCGATAAACAGAAGAATTGCAGTCCACTGAAGTTCTTTCTAATGGCAGGAGGATATGGAGGACAGTCTTGATGAATATGTAACGATTAATGCACAGCACGCTTATTCGCAGAGACAACCATGGCGCGCTTGTTGAAAGTATGCAAGTCAGGAGTAAAATACTGGCATATCTGGCTGGAACTACAACTCCGAGATCCTTCTATAGAATATCAGCATCGTTTGGTTGATGCGGTCTTGGAGTACCGACCAAAAAAATCGCCGGCGACATATAACACAAATAGAGCTAGAGCGCTAAACTTGTTCAAGAAGTACCGCAAGAGTTTTCTGATCAATCTGTCATCTGGGGCCAAGTATTCAATTACCCGTAGGCCAACATATCAAGATATACCTGCAATCACCCTTAGAGACCCATCAAGGTGAAACTTGTGATGAATAGTGTTGTGTAAGGAAAGAGCCGTTGTGGCGGGCCGGTCTCAGCTGACAAGCTGAGACGGGAGGGATTCGCCCCCCGATCCGGTAGAACCCCGGAACCGCCCAGCTTAAGAGGAGAACTCGAGACGCTCACACCTAGTTTAGATTCTTCAAGAATCAGTCTTGCAATATACGCACCCATACACTGGCCTACTTCTAGCTACCCTTTGCACTACCTGACTATTATATTGTGAGACGTGTGGTATCCTCGTTACATGTTGCATACGTCGAGAAGGGGTATAATACGATAGAACGACATAACGTGATAAAATTAGATAATAGATGGCCAGAATCACGATTACCCACGCTAGACTACACAATATCATTGATGATATATGTCGGTTGCCCAGAAAGTATATTTATATGATTATATTTATATACCCCACTGGGCAATGCAGACACTGCGTTTAATTAACAAGATGACGAAGCCGCAGAACTCTGTTTTCAGCACCTGCTTCGATATGTGTCGGATCGCGAGCCCATCAGTGAAAGAGACAACTACGTACGTGGACACACTTCATTCAGGTAGGTGTTCGCTCGATATTGCTCCAACCTGCTGTACCCCTGTGTTTGTAATGCACTTAAAAAAGCCTGCTCCCCAAGCCACCAATGACTCGGCAACCACTCGTTGCCCCACGAATTATGGCATGTCATGCTCCCAAGAAGACCTATGGAACGCGCCATCTGTGGGCTAGGCCGCGTCTGATATCACGGAGCCAGCCGGGGAGATTTGCGTTCAAAACTGTGAAATTATGTGTCAGGGACGGACGTGGCGCACTGGAGGTGGCTGCTGCGGCTCATGCGCCGAGTTGAACCTCCTATCCTTCGTGCATAGAACTTGAAGCCAGCTGCCAAGACAAATAACGTTTCTCCTATGTTTCCTTCTCTGGTGCGTACCTCGCAGAGCAAGCGGCTAGCGGCCCAGCCAATCTCCGAAAAAGCACAACTACAACCACTGGCTTCGGCCTTTTCACATGTAGAGTGCGTCCGTATCTTTAATACAGGATAGGTGTGCAAGATGCGAATACCGAAGTGATTCAACAATCAAAGTTCCATTACCTGAGACGGTTCCGACTGTCAAATACCGAGCGCCCCGGATCTGGTCCGAGCCTAAAGTATTCAGGGACAAACTGTGTGCCTGCGCCCAGAACTTGAAAACGGTTGAACTCGATTAACAAGTGTGTGGTTATGCGCCGTCACAATGCCCCAAGATTGAACCTTGGTCAGCCTTGGTCCATGTAAATTTGGAAGCTACCATGCACTAGTTCCAAAACGAACCCCAGAATCAATGGACAATTGGGCCGGAGACGAGTCCATCGATTGTTATTGGTGCGTTGAATCGTTTCAATCAAGCTTCCCAGCCCATCTCGCCCCCCTTGGTGCTTTAGGGGTTTACCTTGAGTATGGCGTCCATAAGCGTTGTATTGCCGGTTTCCTATTTCTCTTCTGGCCACGACGAGCCCAGTTAAAGTCCAAAGCCTTTGTATCCTGGCGTAAGAGAAACGGAGAGTTTCGCGAAATGCTGTAGGTCCTTTGGCTGGTGAGGTGCATGGCCAGCAGTTTGCAGAGGAGCTGGAAGTTCCATTGTCCCAAGAGCTTGGAAGACCCTTTGGCCACGTCTAATATTGACCGGACACGGGCTTAGACCCTCCCATAGCCCAGATTTATGGGGTTTTTGACAGGGTCCGGGAGGCAGACTGACGCATGTTTACGGCGGGGAAAGGTGAATTTACGGGTTAGCAGGACCCTGAATTTTGAATTGGAAGAGGTCGAGCTCGGGTTCAGCTCGCATCCTATGCGGGTTCCGCGTAGCCCACAATGCCAAGCAAGCGAGATTGGGAGAAACATCGCCTGTTTCTACGGAAGAGATTTGTTCAAGCTTGGCGGCAGCCGGCGTTCCGGTCCATGTGTGGCCATATTAGGACTTTGAGATTCGTTGGGGGCCATGTTGAGCAGACCAGAATGGTGCATTGGGTGGGACCTGGGTGTGTGCTGGGCCGGCCTTTGTGTCGATTCCCTGAAAAGCCGGCCCCCTTTCCACGTGGGTATGGAAAAAGGTTCGCCATCCAATTGATTCTGTTTGAACGAGTCTCGAGGAAAGCAAGCTGGTATCTCCATCTCGTCTCTCGCTCACCGTCACCAGCAATGCTCGCCGATTGAGCGCAGTCACTAACTCGCTGCTCGCTACCGACTGTCACAACACCGCATCACCGTTTGCTCCCGTCTCCGACTTTCCTACCTCCCTTCCTCGCCGTTTCACAAAGAAAACATTTCAGACCGACCAACCGATCCTTTGCGCAGCCATGGATCGCGACAGTAAGATGACGCGACGGGCCATTGAGGGCATGATCGCAGAAGGACACACGCTGGTCATCTTCGAAGGCAACGTACTACGACTGGACTCGTGGCTCAAGACGCATCCCGGCGGCAGCCTGGCCATTCTGCACATGGTGGGAAGAGATGCGACCGATGAAATCAAAGTGTAAATCATCCCAAATCATCCAGGCGGGTTTTCTTGTCGGAGTTGGGCTGTCTTTGCCCCTTGCCTGGTGTTGCTGCGTCGCTGGTTGGTGCCTTCCAAGTTGAAGTCATACCCATGGTCGTCGGCCCCATACCGAAAAGGGAAAGCAAATGAACTAAAGTTAGTTTTAAGCTTAAATGTTTGGTGTGCATCATGGCAGTGGGAAGCCAACTTATCATTCGCCCAATTAGCCCAGACAAACTGCTTATCGTTCCAAGAAGAGAAGAGCTGACAATTTATGGGAATGCAGGTACCACTCGGGCGCAACGTTGAAGACTATGAAGGCCTACCGGATAGCCCGGAAGCCCGATGGACCCTGGCTCAACATGACACCACCAATAAGAGGGGGAGTCTATCGCCCAACAGACACCAGTACCGATAATTCCGACTGCGACGACGAAGAATCCTCTTTAGCCTCCTCGTCTTCCTCGTGCGGCGACCGCAGCTCCAGCCCCTCTGACAGCACATCGGTCACCTCCGACTGCACCACTGTCTCGGTCGACAGCCTTGTTGAGAAGGTCCAGGACGAAGCCATCATTCGACGACGTATACCATCAAAGATTGTGCCAAACCACCACCCTACTAACATTGCTGCTACTCCGTCTCTCACCCGCGACGAGTACACTGAATTGGCCATCCAGCAAGAAATTAACGACTGCATCAAGGAGTACCCCTCGGTCGACCCTGCTGTGCAGCAAGACATCGTGCGCAAGTACCGCGTCTTGCACCAACGAGTTCAAGATGAGGGGTTCTACGACTGTCCCTACCTCGAGTACGGCAAGGAGATGGCCCGCTACACCACCCTGCTTGTTGCCTCCATGACGGCCCT
The DNA here is from genome assembly GCF_002105095.1 of Pseudomassariella vexata. NCBI lineage: Eukaryota > Fungi > Ascomycota > Sordariomycetes > Amphisphaeriales > Pseudomassariaceae > Pseudomassariella > Pseudomassariella vexata. Next base: position 1,566,177 of record NW_024467964.1, read on the forward strand.
CCACTTCGGCTGGTACATGACTTCGGCCGTCTTTCTAGGTCTGTTTTGGGTTTGTTCTTCCTCTTCCCACCTGGTCGCATGCATCGCTAACTTATTGCGTATAGCACCAAATCATGTTCTCCGCCCATGATGCCGGACACGGCGCTATCACCCACAACTTTAAGATCGACACCCTCATTGGCTTGTTCGTCGCTGACTTCTGCTGCGGCCTGTCGATGGGATGGTGGAAGAGCAGCCACAATGTCCACCATCTCATCACCAATCACCCTGAACACGACCCAGACATCCAGAATGTCCCTATCTTTGCCACCTGTCCCTCCTTCTTCAAGTCGATTAAGTCGTCCTACTACGACAACTTCGTTTTCCTTTGGGACGCCACCGCCGAGTTTCTCGTGCCCTACCAGCACTACACCTATTACCCCATTATGGGTGTTGCCCGCTTCAATCTCTACCTCCTTTCATGGTTGCACGTCCTCTCGCGCAAGTCCTCTTCCCTGGGCGGCAGCAAGGCATGGTGGATTCGTCCTACCGAAATCGTCTTCATGATATGTTTCTGGTTCATCTTTGGATACTGCTTGCTGTGGCGCGCACTCCCCACCTGGACTATCCGCGTTGCTTTTGTTCTCGTCTCGCACTTCGTCACCATGCCGCTTCACGTGCAGATTACTCTGTCCCATTGGGGCATGTCAACATCCGACCTTGGCGAATCCGAGTCTTTCCCACAGCGCCAGCTCCGCACCACCATGGACGTGGACTGCCCTGCCTGGCTCGATTTCATCCACGGCGGTCTGCAGTTCCAGGCCGTACACCACCTCTTCCCGCGCGTGCCCCGGCACAACCTCCGCCGGTTACAGGTGCTCGTAAGGGAATTCTGCAAGGAGACCAACATTCCCTATGCAATTTTGAGTTTTGCTGACGGCAACCGCAAGGTGTTAGGGCGACTTGAGGAAGTGGGAGAACAGGTCAGGTTCCTTGTTACGTGCCAGAAGTACATGGCCGAGACAGGGGAAAGCGGGTTGCACTGAGTGTACGGGAGGGTATATTTTCTTGTGTCATTAGAAAACTTGCATGGGACGGCGTGGCAGGAGTTAACAGACGCATACGCACATGGTAGCTTTTGGTCAGCTCGGTGCATTTTGCCTACAGGTCGTACAAACAACTTTGACATCACTCAACAATTTGGTCTATTTACCAGTGACCTAAATCGGAACTAGGCTTTATAAGTATTTGATTACAAGGTTTTGGCAATGTGAACACCTAAAGATGACTGGTGTATGTGTACAATCAGATAGTCACCAGCTAAACGAAGTGTATAAATGGTTGCTCAAGGACATACCCTAAACCCAACCTTACCCAGAACCAAATATCACAAAATAACATCTTGATCAAGTATCAATGAACCAACATCAACACAATCCTTGTCGACGACCAAGTCCCGTATGCAACGGCAACAATAAGCGCACACCCTCGCCAAGAATGCCCCTCCCACGCCTTCTCTCAGCCCCCGAAATTAGTCGAGAGTGGCATATCGAGCCGCCTTTGGGAGCGGAAAATGATGGTCTATTTACTAGCTGAAATTTTAGACTAAACTGGTATACCCCTATTTCGTTCATCTCTCCTGTCCTTCTCCATCTCTCTTGCAAATATGGTGTCAGGTTTTTGAGTTTGTGCCTTTCGGTAGCTGTACTCAGCAAGCTTAATGGCGTCTTTAACTGCTTCCTAGAAAGGCTCGGCTACTAGCATTCTGTATGCCGCGACAGTATTCTTCGGATATATTTTCTCAGCACTGCTATACTAATAATGTGTAGCTTTGTCACTTGACGTGTCTCTAACACCGCTGTCACCAGTGCATTAACTTTCCAGCTGCTTAGCAGCCCGACATTAGAACCCCGCCGCTCAGACCCGAGGTACTCAACCGGTAAGCCTAGTATTCGTTCTATCCGCTCGGGCCGATGCTTAATCATCTACGCTATAAGCTTGATGCGCAGGCTCTCTTTGCGTGCAGCTGTATTACCAGCTAGGTGTGCGTCCTGCAAATAGCGCTGTAACACCACTATGGCCCCTAATTGTAGATTCGAGTATATATTGGCCAGCTGTAAGTAGTATAGTTGCAGTGAGAGCGCCGTGGAGATGCCCGGAAAATCCTGGCGTTGGTCCAGCTGCGCGAGGATGTCGAGAAACTCTGATGTAAGTGTCCAAGATGCCGCCGAGCCAAACGGGGTCGGCTGTGGGTGAACCCGACTCAATTCTAGTGGGTTCTTGAGAGGTGACGACGGGTTAGCACATCATTCTTAACACTTGAGAGAGGAACGGTGTAGGTTGATATCGGCATCGGGAGTGGGCGTGGGTTGGACCGGGGACCCTCTGGTTAGCAGGCATGGTCAATTGAATAATGACCTTGTTTACTCTGGGGGCTGTGAATCCTGTGATATGGTGCTGCTGGTCTGCCGGGAGCGTGGGAGGGCGAAGAGAGAGTGGATTAGTTACTAGGTAGACAGACGATAGCGGACGATCTGGGTCCATGTTTAGTATGAAATTGATGGGCACATTGATGTCGTGGTAGCTGTGATTGCAATCGATATTGCTTCTTTTTTTTCTTTTTTTTTCTTTTTTGGCTGCTGTTGCTGTTGTTGTTGTTGCTGTTGTTGCTGCTGCCTCCTTAAATGTGATGAAGTTTGGCGTTCTCGACGTCCACGGTGGACTGCCACTGAACATTTCAGTGCAGTGCGGCATACGAGGCCCCGGTATGCGCTTCATTAGTATATTCTCCAGGCGACAATATCGAAATATAGTCGCAATGCTCTTTCTCAAGCCCGACAGAACTGAGACACCACCGAGCCAATCGGACCCGTCAGGCTGGTACAGCGACAACACCCAAGTCTCGTGGATGGTTGCTATGGTGGTAGTGCATGGATACCGGTCAGAAAGCATCATGCACATTACTCTCGTTTTAGCCTTTGCTCTAGGCTATGTTTTTGGTGCTGTCGTTCTCTCAGGCAGCGTCTATAATGCAAGGAAATGCCGAAAGTGTTTCAACTGGAAAATTTCCTTTTAATTACCATCTGTAAGGACATTGTTACAAATATACAGGACTTAGGCCTATAACCAGTTTGTCGGACGCTGAATATGCCAATTCCAAAGCAACACACTCATTTATAAGGGTACATCTCGCTACCTGTTATCTCATTATTCTTAGCTAACCTTTTTTTTACACAGTCTCTTAATCCATACAATTCAAACTAAACCTATAGATGGAGGAGAAATTGTTAAATACAAGGGTTTGAGTGTATAACTGTAAGTGTGGGGTGCGTGAAGCCTCAAGGCTAAAGGACACTTAGCTCCACACCTTTCCAGAGAGAAGACAGAAAAACACAAGATAACCCAATTACCCGTCATATGAAAATACGCTGTAGAGGTGACTCTATGGCTACACTTTCCATATGCCTACAAATGGATGTTCTTCAAGTAGCCACTATACTGCCAAGACCACCTCGGCTACCTCCGTCATGATTTGAGGTCATTACTTAGTGACCTGGTGTATAATGTGGCTAGCTGTGGTTGACTTTCGCGGAGTTTCGTGTACGACGTGATGGCCTAGCTTCCGGAACAAAAGAGATACAGTTATAATCTGGGCACACCCGTTTCTCTGCTCCCCTCAGCCGAAACTTCTTGAAAATGCTTGTGTTAAAGAGTAGAAAACATGGATATACGTGTCTCTTGTTCAGAACATGGGGCTTTCATACCTAGGATCTACGTGGGCAACACACTTCGAAGGTATCTCAAAAGTAACCGAGAAGATCATAGAAGTCGACTATATGTGTCTCCATGTTCGAAGCCATGGGAGTGCTAGACTAAGAGGACAAACTCTTGCATATGGGAGACACGAGAATTTTATTTTCGCTAATTATGCCCATTTCATTACCCCGTTCAAGTAAACAGTTTCACTCCAGTATTGAGGTCATATATTAGGGGACTTTTTCGACTAACTTACCTAAGTACATTAAACTCTGATTATTCACCAAAGCATACCCACTTCCGTACGAATTCACATTGTGACATCACAGGTCTTGACGCATGAACAGACGAAAGCCTGGAATTCTATCTCTCTTCCTCTCAGCAAAGACTAGAATTATTCTGGAAAGGGGCAGCGAGTTTGGTATCGACTTTCAAACGCCTGTTACACGTTTTGAATATCTCATGGCTTCCACAGCTATTTATCTCTACAAAAGTCCGAAGTTGTTCCTTCCTTGTTTAAGTCTCCCTAGGAAGGAGAAGTGTATGCATCTGGTGTGCGGATCATAACCCATAGAATAACATTCACATCACCCAAATCTACGACACATAATTTTCTTCTACGTCAGGGTTTTGTATATTGTTTTCAAATTAAATAGCTCACAAACACTAGACCGCGTGTACTTCTAACGGGAACGGCACCGTACTTTATTACACTCTTGTCTGCCACAGCCAAATGGCGAAACATAATTATATTGTTTTTTCTAAGACAGACAACAAACCAAGGAAATCGGACAATAAGGATCGAATAGAGAAGGTACCACAGGGGTTGACCTGACCATCTCAACGCGGCAAGTCGTCATCATCTAGGGTCTTGATTTTTCACGATAGTCGCAACTGCAAATCCGCATAATAAAATATCCCTTCTTAATCGAACGCTTCGACAGAAAAACTATCTGTCTAGGAGTCGTGGAAGGAGGGCATTTGTGTTGATGGACAACAAATCAAAAATATTTCGAAAAGTTTTCTCACAGGTAAAATGTATTAGCAAGGTGGCTGAATTGTTCAGCTCACCACCTCGTCTTTGACGCCCTCAACCTTTTGCACATCGTCACCCTGATTCTCTGCGACCGTTTCTTCCAGTACGGACTCGCCTGCCATGTTGTTGGCAAGTATGTTCGGCTTCTCAACCATAGTTTCGTTAGATTTCAACATTGTTTGTGTTTTAGACTCTTCATGTTCAGATTTAGTCTTGGCCGATACGGTTTCTTGTTCTTTGGGCAGTTCGTTTTCCTCATCCTTGGCTGTCTCGGTTTGTTTGGACTGCCCTGATGATGGCAACTCCTCAACCCGTTCGTCAACTGTCATTGTTCCCTCCTCGTCAATACACCATAGTACGCGAGTGGTTGAGAAGGTCAACACCGGCCTGCTATCGGACGTAGAGGGTGGCGCATTGGTGCTGGGACTCTTGGTTGGTGCTCTCCTCTGAGGACCCCGCGCACGCCCCTTGCGCGCATCGACCAAGGGGGCCTTTTCTTTCCCATCGAGAACCTCTTCAGCCTTGGGCTCATCTTTCTTAGGAGCCGGAGGACCTATTTGCAAGCGCTTGTTAAGATCTGACATAAATCCCGCCTGCAAAGCAGCAATCTTCCCACCAACAGGTCGCGGTGGAATTGCTGGCTTCTGCGTCTGTGCCGGTGCCGACTCTAGCGCCTTAGATCCAGACGTTGACTTGGACAAGCGCGCAGGGAACTGCGGCTTGGGGCGTTCCGGAACACCGGGCTTGTCATCAACCGAACCGTGTTTCCTGGGTCGGGCAGGAATCGCAGGTCTGTCGAAGGCTGGTTCTGCTGTTGCAGACTGTGGTTCCTGCTCCTCTTGCTGGGGAGTAGATACGGTGGTTTGAAGCTGGTGAGAGTCCGGCGTATCTTCCCAAACATCACGACTGGGAAAGCGCTGAGTCATGTTTGGTCTCGAATGCATCTCCTTGGCCAAATGTGATTGGTGTTCGTGCCACGATGGAGGTCGTTGCTTGCGGTTCAAAAACCCGTCAGGACTGCGATCTTCCAATTCAGCAAGCTCTTCTTGCCTGCGAGCAAAAGCCTGAGCCGGTGTCTCGGTATCACGGGGTGGAACGTCGGTCGAATCTTGCGACTTCTTCTGTTCCTCAGTAGGTTCAGGCGTGGACACTTCAGCAGTATCATGCACACTGTCAGGCGCATCTTCCCAGATGTCCTTGCTGGGAAATCGTTGGCGTAATTTCAGCTTCTCAGCCTGGGTCATGTGTTTCTTGCCAGTTTTATCGTTCTCTGGGAATAGCGGCTCGTACTCCTCAACGTCGTCCAGGGGAGTTGAACGCATCTCCGGTGGCAGGGGACTGTACACGCTTGTGGGGCGGCTTGGCGGCCTGCTCCTGGGCTGTTCAGCTTCGAAGGCACTACCTCGTCGTTCCGGTGGTGGGACCGCCGGATGTTGCTCATAAGGAGACGGATCCTTGGCAACCTCGTCAGGAGCCAAGATAGGGGTGGCGTAGTCGTCCTCGACATCATCAATTGCTGACGACTCATCGCCGTATTTAACGAATGCCTTGCTCTTGCCATGCTCATCAACATGGATGACATCATTTTCAGAATCTTCGGCACCCGAGATTGAGATGTCAGGCCCTGAGAAACTTTGCTTCTTCAGAGGTGATTTGACTTGAGACTCCTTGGGCGTGGTGGAAGGTGGGCGTGGGGAGGAAATGCGAGAGGTATACTCGTCTGTGGCGTGGTACCCAACCTGCTCACTGGGAGTTGCGACGTAGCCGGATGTACCTATGAGGACTGGTTAGACTCACCCCAAAGTTTGCGGAATGATTCTGTTACCGAAACCCGCTCCACGGCTTGCAGTGTCCCGAACGATCTTGTTCAGCTCCTCACTGCTTCTGGAGTAGTCTGTGACGCGATCGTGCAAGTGATTGTACTTCTCCTTGCTCTTCAATTCGGGGTGTTTCTCGTAGTAGGCCTGCTCTAGCTTGTCCGTAGAAGCGGTCCCGTGGCCGTGAAGACCGTAGCTGCCAGGAGGGACCGACTCGAACCCACGACCACTATGTTTCCGCGAGTGGTGGCGGCCGGGCCTAATAGCCCCCTCGGTGGCGACAGCAGTCGGGGCCGGTGAAGGAGCTTGAACGTCTCCGGCGTTGTGGATCAAGGGCACACGTTGGCCGATCTCGGGGATGCCCTGCTCGTCGTCGAAGATTTCGCTATGGTGCGATAGCTGACTGGTGGTGCTAGCCTTCTTCTTCAGACTTCTCGGATAAGGATCTTCGCTGTTGGGCTTGCCTATGCCGAACGCAGCAGCTCTGTCTGAGTCGGTGCGGGTGACCTGGGCGACTCGCTGCTTTGCGCTCTGCGCAGGCATAGTAGGCTTGGGAGCATGAAGCTTGAGGTCCTGGCCAATGGTCCGAGTCTGCTCGAGAGACACCGAGGGACGGCGTTCCGTTTCCGGGGATGAACTCATTAATGCCCCCGGACCTAATGAATCGATAACAGCAGCGTATTCCTGGCCCTCTTGTCCAATGGATGGCAGGTCAGTGCTGCTAGAACGACCCATGTGCTCTGCATGTTTTCCAGCGCTGCTAGGGTTGAAGCGTGTGTTTCGAGGAGAGCTTTGGGGGTGGAAGACGGTTTCATTCAACGGCGAAGGAGCGAACCGGTCAGGGTTGGGAGAGATCGATCTGGTCAGGTTGCGGTTGATGGGACGAGGGGGGATTGTGGGCACAGGGGGCCCATTTTCCTTCTCCTGTGCACTCCTCGAAGGTCGAGGGGGGATTGCTGGTGTTTGCTGCATTGTGGTGGCGGACATACTCAGTCGAGGACAAGCAAATTGATCGAATGTTATAAATTGTCGGGTTCGACTACGTCGTTGGTACAATGAATATTGAACGGAGACGACTGTGACCTATAGAAGAACCCACAAAGGTCAGCAAAAGCGAAAAGTAAATAGACCTATTGCGGTGAACATGAAGACCTGATGGTGCAAATCACAGGTGCTGCGTCGGCTTCTTTTTGGCCGGGGTCTTTAGTCTCTCGCAACTTCCCTGGGTGTCCGGACCGGTTGAGGGCTCCTGCCTCAGACTCCAACATGCAAGATAAGCGCATCAGGGGTAGTACACACCGCATAAATGCCACGAGCTTTTGTCGATTGAGGTGATTGTAAGTATCAGTCTGGCGAAGAAGCGCGGTGCAGGTACAAGTACAACGCTTGTTATTCCGTCCGTCTTGTGAACCTGTCAATGTTGGATTGGCGGGGCTGCTATCTGTTAGATTTGCTGGATACCAGAGATAGTGCAGAAGCCATTGGACAAGTAGGCCAAAGAAGAATTAGCAGATCAACTTGATGGCATATGTTATTACACGACGAAAACGGGCAACCAAGCTCCAAACAATGAGAATGTTTGGAGTCTTGAATCCACTGGGAAATGACGGCTTGGAGGTCTGCCTCTTAACAGCTAGCCAACAAACATCGATACAAACACCACAGTGGAGCGGAGCTTACACCAGCTCGCCCTGCCCGAACAGCGAATGTCGAGTCGACTGAGCTACACCTCGCTCGCTTCGCCAAAGCCAAGGGTATTGCAGCCGGCATGGTTTGAGTCAGGCATTCAGACTAGCAACCAGAAGGAGGAAAGAAAGTTCAACGTTGAAGGGGTTCGCTTCGCCGCGAAACTTACAAAACTTGGAGCTTTCGAAGAATCTGTTTTTCGATGCTGACGTGCGTGTGTATGCCTACAAAAGAGCCTGCAGTTTGTAGAATTGGCTGGAATTGGTAGAGTGAAAGTTGGATGTTGGGGGTAGTGTATAGTAGATGTCGTCGAGTGGGAATAGCAGTCGGTAAGGGAGATAATACAGTAGCTGGATAGTTGCGAGGACCTCTGTGACTTCTTCTTGCTGATAAAACCCACGAGGGCAGCAGGTCAGTTAAATAGCGGTCCACCTCTTTCTGGCCAGTCCAGCACCAGCTGATGACTGGATCAGGTCGATGTCATGAATTTTACCTTGGTTTCTATTAGCCACAATAAACCAACCAGCCGAGCAGGGATAGTCAATGCTACCATCAGGTGATGGAGCAAAGAGGTCCCACGATGGCCTCAATGTGCAGCAGCAAAAGTGGAAGACTTTCTACGTGTTCAAGTACTTGGCAAGTACCAGGTTGTAAATCTTGCTGTTGTTCTAGGGAAACCTTGAAACCAGCTGCGGTGCAGCGACGCAAGCCTGACAACTCATAGTGGTGGACTTGCCAGCTTCGGACCACCCGCAAACTTCGTGAACTAGCTTTGGTGGAGTACTTGGGGATACAAGGTGCTCCATGTGCACCGCTCTCCGGGGCGGTCTGCGCCTCATCTGGCGAATCGCGATCTCACCCAACGACGGAGCGAAGATTGAAGCCACCCCTTGGCGTGCATAGGCCTGCCATGCAACAATGCGCGTGATGATGCCGCAAGTTGCGTGCCAGAATTTCTGATGCTACCCAAGCTACTCTGGGGCCTCGAAGAAGCAGTCCAGATCAGTGGAAACTTCCCCCGTTCGGTTGCCGGATGCCAAACATCTCATTGAACGAACACCCCACGATGTGCAACAAACGAGTGTCAAATGCCGGCGCTGTTGGCTTGTTCAACCGTCCGCTTTCATCCATCCAGTTGCTCGTCGTGAAGGAATGAATATGATAGTTCATAACCCTGATACTCGGGGCCGTAAGCTTGAACTTCCGGGATCTACGATCAAACCATCATATCATGTTATCCAGAAGTTGCGAAACCACATGTTCATCTGGTCTCGTCTCCGGTCGATTATGCCCAATGCTATTATTGTATTCTCTGCTTCTCACTCGAGTCAACATCGTAGCTCTTGGGCCATCTTGAATGTGGAGACGGGGGCTCAGAGCCATCACTCGTAGACTAGTCTGGACAGGATCCCGGTGAAAATCCAGTCCAGAACAATTCACGATGTTTCCCAGACTATTCCCCATTGACTTGACGGTCGATCATTTGACGAGCACAAGTGTGCATCGGTCCGTAAAAGTCTGCAACGAAGTCCACTGAAGTGTTTTCGAAGCGGTAAGACTGCATATGATGCCTTCGGGTAAAAACTCTCACCAGACTCCGAAATCCCTTCTTCACCTTGTTCGTCCAAATAACGTGTCTTCTGACCACTCACGTCCCCTCGGGAGCGTTATTTTTCTGTTACAGCTTCTTAGCTCGGTGAGGGAGGCCTCTGGTCGCTTGCAACACAGACGAAACTGGGACATTGCAAACCTTTTCTCAATACCCGCGGATTCCTCATTTCCTCACGGTACCTGAACTGGCCGCTTTAAACACAGCTTGGGGGTGTTGGTCATGGAATCGTGGCTCCGTACCTTCAAGTCCACACCCCCGGGAAATGTGGGCATCGTGGCGCAAGGGCGCATCATCATTCTTAGTTCTGAGCAGCCCATTCTTTGCTCCACCGAGGGGTTGCACACGGCAATTTGCAGATCCAGAGAGCTTTAGAAATTCCAGCTCGGTGCTATTGCGTGAAACCCCTCATGAGGGCAGTCCACTTCCGAAATGACGACATAATAAGTGCTCAAGAATTTGATAGCTTTACATACTAGTATACACACTCAGCATATCGAGGTATACAATGAACAACAATACCAATAACTCGGTCAACCTAATAATACATCTACACTCTGTCTCCCTAAGCAGCTTGGCTTTTCCCGCCTTCCTCACCGAACGAGCTGTTTACTTTTGGTTAGTTGCCGACGGACGATAAAATTTTCGCTGGCTGTACTTGGAGCAGCAGCAACACCACCACCACGTTGTTACAGAGTTGCAGTAGCATATGCAATACTGAGGATCACTAAGGCCCACCCACCTGGACCTTGCAGCGTCGAAGGCATCTTGGCCACGGGCAGTACCCCTTTTTGACATGAGCTTTGTACAAGTATCATATCTCGCACGAGTGTTATGCTGATTTGGTCCTCTTCAAAGACGGTCGGCCAGTGACTAGGCCAGAAATAGGTGGTGCCAAGGTAGCCTACTTGACTATGGGTGAGCCTTTCAGGTACGTGTAATACAATTTGCGCCATGTTCATCGCGCTCGTTCGAGTTGTCGACGGACAAGCACCGTTAACTCGTACATTTCCAGTAATTGATACACAGCTTTTGATAATTGATTTTCTCATGTCTCCTTCGATTTACTTGTCCAGTGAGCACTTCTGCTCCGTAGGGAGAGGTCATGCTTTGTGTGCTTCATTAGCGATTGTTCATTAGAAGCTCGCAGTGCCTGAGAGCAAGTCCCTCTCTAGAGTTGTATAGATCTCGTCCCTCGTTCCCTTAATGAATTAGTAGTCCTTAAGACAGCTACTTGGTATGACTGATGTCGTTGCTAGTCAAGATTGCTTCTGCACAACGCCTTTAGAAAAAGAATTACCGTGGACGAGTGCATTTCGTACACAATGACTCCGGGCATGTTCGTATAAGCACCCAAGAGGCTCTCACTTTGCAATGGAAGATCTAGCAGGCAAAAAAAACATATAAAACTTCGGACTTATAGGATATGCTAGTGTTCACGGCAGCGAAATAGTTTTTGAGCCCAAATATTCCATTGGTGGAGCTTACACAAGCACAAGGCTCCTCTGTGTGATCATAGAACCAGATCAAGGCAGCCGGTGATACCACCGGCAAGGCAGGCCACATTACTAGCAACGAAATTAGCAAGGTGATTAGAGAATATGATGTTCAACTACACATCATAGCTTTCTTATAAGTTAAAGTCCTCTAGCTGTTGGCTTTTGCCTGACTTTTACCTGCTCAGAGGTGCTCCGTTCTAGCTAGCCTTGCGATGTAAACCCGGCATAAGGTGTGGCCATACCTGACATAACTATTGTCCCAAATATACAAAAGGTTACTTCAGTCCCGTGGCATTTACGGTATGAACTGGCGTAATCTCCTAAGGCTCAAACATGTTACGATTCACTAATGCGATCCAATATCGCTCTCTCCTCAACCTTCTCTTCGCAGCCTTCAACCAATCTGCGCTTTCCAGGTTGGCCCTGATACGTTATGCAACTAAAAGTGGATCTCCAAGATGTTCGAATAGAGTGGCGTGCTCTTAGAGGTTCGGGTTTTCTTCTCTGATCATCGTCTCAACAACGTTGTCGGATCCATTGGCAGATATTTCGAGGGTAGTCGCAATGCCGTTAATATCAGAAAGGAGTGGTCGAGGTGGCTATGTTCAAGGTCGATGTTCTGTTGTGTCATAGCTCGTAAGATGAGTAGCGGAACAAGTTTGGGTAGTTGGTTGGTTTATTCATAACGCCTTCTAGAAAGGCCCGGGGGTTCGTGAGACTCGGGCGGGAATTGCATTTTGTCCTACTAGGACCCTAGTTCTCATCGTGCTTTCATCTATTTTCTCAGATCGAACGCCGGTGCCCTTCCTTCCATGGCAAATTTTTCGCGTCCCAAAGGATAAACCACGTGCATAATCCCAACCCCATAACCTGAGCAATCGTCGAGAATTATTTACTTCAGCCTGTAAATCACTTGAGTTAGTGATCAGGGGATCTGATAGGGTTTGCTCGCAGACGCACTTCTTCTTGGGGCGGAGCTGGTTGGTGTGTCCTGCCATAGATGTTAGTAATTCATGATACAACCCTGCCTCACCAATGAGGGTTGCGCAGGTCATGAACTCGAAGGGGGAACCCACCACACTTGCGCTTCCGGCAATTTCTGTGTAAACAAAAGAAAGTCACTAAAATGAACAATGCCCAATTCCATGTTGGGCGGGTAATTGGACGTACGTGGCACGTGGAGGGAGCCGCGCATAGCTAGCAAGAAACATGTTAGCCGAGAGCTCCAAGGCGGAAATTGGGGAGGAATGACGGACCATTTACGACAGATCATCTTGTCGCAGTTGTAGCGCGAGGCTAGCTATATAACTTTTCAGTATATCGAAAGTTCGTGACCCCGAGATAGATATTCGTTGCGCCGGGACATGAACGTACCATCTTAAGGGATGGCTCAATCATCTAGGTTAGATTAGAGAACGTCAGTTTACTGATGTCTGCGCAGAACACTCCCAGAACTACGTATCCAAGCGAGCTCACCTTGCCTGATTTCCGTGACCGTGATCATGAGCATGGACGCGAATGCCGCGCACGTCCATTAAAAGTCAAGTCAAAAATATTATTATTTCAACGGTGACAATCGATTTTCGTGGGGTGTTAGGTAAGGGTAAGCAGTCGATTGGACTTACATACGAGGAAAGCCGTATTTAGCTTCCAGGTGGGTATACTCAATAACCCGTTAGCGCTAAGGCCATTTCATTGGCGACGCTGTTCATCGACATTTCATAATAAAGAACAGATGCCGATATTGTCTACAAATCAACTGTCCAGAAAGGAGCCCTGAAACTTCGGTGTTGTGAAATCTGTGATTCGTCTTGGAACTAACGACAGAGTTCTCAGGTTGGCGTCGCCTAGCCCGTTTCTTGTGCGTTCCATTGGTGGAATAAGATGCACTACTCGACTTGCAATTCCTGTAATGTAATACAATTGCAGTAAGCAACTAACCTACACTACGCAGAGAGGAACTTGGGTACCTGCCTACCTGCCAGACTCAAAGAAGTATTTCGTAATAGAACCCATTGTCACTTTATCTTAACCCATGCAGAGTGTTTTTGTTGTCGTATTGAAATAGTACGTGGAAATATAATTCACCTCTCGGAAATAGTTACGTGTCCACCCGCAGTCCCACTAGCTAGCTCTGCATCGGCAAAGGATGCTTGGATCATTGACTTCTTTCCAGACGGTGATTTTACAGCTTCAGGGTCCTATGGACTATCGCTTTAGGCAGGTCTAAAGTTCGTGCACTTCTCAAAACATTTTTTGGTGCGAGCGCTGTTGGTTCCTATCCAGTTGATGGTGTAGTGTCCGGGTTCTATTGGATACCCATTATCAGTGGTACAGCCTGGAGATGCGTCGATCGGGGTGCATGTTATCCCGTTCAACGAATTGTCAGCATCTCGCTGTACGGGTTGGATGTGTTAGTGAAGCACGCAAAATTTGAGTCCTTCCACGTAACATTTTGACGAGCAACATCTCTCAGAGACGACACAATGTAACAGCAACTTGTTCGATTCAGAAATACCAGGTATTTCCTAAGCCGATACAGAAAGAAAAGACTCGCAAAGCAGCCATCCAGCCTACATTCCAATACGCCATACCCCAAAGCCGAAAATATGCTGAAACCTGCAATTTTCCTCGGCACAGAAGTCTGAACTCCAAGGCCTCGTGATCTAAACCCATCTTCCTCCCAGGTCCTAGTATCCGCATCACGGCACCTGCACACATGTTCAACCACTCTTGTCCTGTACCCGCCATCATGCGCGGTTTTCCCTCCCAAATTCGTTAACGAGCCTGTTCTTTCGCTGGTGTTGATACCTCTGGCGCACAGAGTTATACGATCATCTGCGCGACTCCTTGCCCGCCCAAGGTCTTACTTCCAACAAAGGCTTGGCCCTTGACGCCAGCAAGTAGGTAGCAAATAGCGGTGGCCGTCAACAAGATAGCGGCGGCGATCAAGCTGCTGGCACCACCAGTGATGCTCAGCCATTGGATGAGACCCATGACGCCGTAAGTAGCGGCGCGCATGTAGTTCGTCGAGACCTTGCGAATGGTGGCGTCAAAGCTTGCCGATGTGGGGCAGATTCGGAGGAGCAGAGGAACCTCAATGAAGAGGATGATAAATGAGGATACCCTGGTTCGATAGAGTTAGATGGTAAAAAGGCAAATATGTAGTTCTGGGGAGGGCGCGCTGGGCACTTACAGGCAGATGACACTGAAGATGATGAGAAGCACTCTCACGGTGAAGATGTTGGCAATGCCAAGCGCAAAGCAGAGGATCATGGACAGGATACCAAACCTGGGCAAGAAATATGTCAGTTGTATCTCTTTGCGATATCGCGCCTTTGCTCATAGGCATGCCAGTCAATAGAATGGGTATCGATCGTACGGGCCTTGACACTTGGGCTGTCTTGGGTCTATTGAAGCCAAAGGCATCGTGAGGCAGTGTCGCTACGCTTAAGGAAGAATGCAAAGCAATTCAGGGAGCTTTACCATTGTCCGTAGATGCCTAGGTGCAGCGTTGTTAGCTCGAGTACGCGTATGGTATGGCTTCGTGCAGTACCACTCACTAAAGTTCCTTGTCGCGAATTCCTCCTTCAGAGTCATTTTGGCAGTTAGATTAGTCGTTGAGTGTCCCAGTTGATCGTCGGCGATGCTCTGGAGACGGTAAATAGCACCAACGGATATCGAAGGTGGAAAGTTGAATTGGGGCCTGGAAGCTTCCGGCTGAACCGTGAATGCTGGATGCCAATCGGTGGATCGTTGTGGCAGTTGATAAATAGCACTGCTGATCAAGAAAATCTAGTTGAGGATGTGAATACGACGATGTTTGAGGGATTGTTCGTTTGTTCGTGGCGGCGAAGTGGTGCAGTCTTTGGGTTGTTGACAGTGACCAGATCTCCGAATGAGCTTTTGTGGATCTTGTGGTTGAGCGTCGTCAAAGCCGCTGACCGAAGCAATTGGTCCCAGACGCGGTAGCCTCCTTTGATGATCGGACCCTGGCTAGCCGGGGAAGCGACGACTGAAGAATTGCGCAAGGGCCACCCAAACTGTTCCATGAGCCTCGAAGAATGCTAGACTCCAGTCACCCACCAACTTGACCAACAACTTCCTGGTGTATTAAACCAGCAATCCTGACGGTTGCACCAACTCTCTGTCACTCCGGATCGCTTCCTTATGTGTAGAATTTCCTGAGGTTGGCTATGACCAACAAGCGGTCTTACAACTTGTTATTTCTTCAAATCCGGTCAGCCAGTGCCAACTTCGGCCTCATGTTGCAAGTCCGCACGAATCCTTGATTCGAAACAATCTTCTGAACATCCCAACTTATTTTTTTGGGAACGGAAGAAGTGTTGTTTGATTGGTTAACTGCGAATCTGGGGTTTTTGGTACTTACAGCGTGTGCTGGTATCGTCAATCCGGCACGTCTCTGCTCTTCTCTCTTCCAATATTGATGGTCCGTTACCATATGACGAGTGGGACAAGAGGAGCTGCGTAAGAAGTATATCCAAGGATCTGAAACAGCTTCAATATAAACGCTTCATGATATTTGGGAAGTTGCGAGGGGTTAAAAGTACTCAGGCACCGAAATTTTATCTTAATAGAGAGACCGGTTGTATTTTTTCGCAGCAGCCTAATTGCTACACTGCCATTGCGTGCTACCTTACGCGTACACATGGCTGTGCCGAATCTGAGCGCTTGAGCCAAGAGCGACTATGTCAAGCATCGACAAGGAAGCGAGCACTGCAAACACCGCCGCAGTCGGCGTATTTTGATTGTTGTAAATTCATAAGCCTGGTTGACGAATCGTTATTGATCACACTACTTGCTTTGCCCTTCATATCGAACACAGCTTCTGGTAGTCAAGTCTGGGCCTTCTCCCGTCTATAGCGATTCCCTCCAAGTACACCACCGGCTCGAAATCTCAGCATCTGTCATCTCTATGTGCTCTATCCATCCACCAAGGAAGAAGCCGGCGGAACCCTTTAACCGTAAACCAGCTTGAAGATGTCGTTGAAGACGTAGTAGGAGCCACCCTCAGCCACCAGATGGAAGGTCTGGGTATAGTTCATCGGCCGCTGCTCCTCGTCCACCTAAGGCAGGCAAATTCAGAAGGATGCCAAGAGTATATCAACAAGGGAATGAACTTACCAGAAGCTGTCCAGTCACCAGCACCAAAACACCACCGTTGACGCTGGGCTGGGCGTCCAATGTGGCGACCTGGTGCTTGACCTTCTCGAAGGGCAAGCCCTGTCACCATGTCGTTAGAAACACCTAATATATTGGATCCGTGCGCTGTTCCTTACAGACAGCTTTTCAACAATGCTGTTCACGCCAAGGACAGCGGAAGACTCGAAGGTCAGCATAGAGCCATCACGCTGTGTTACACCATGTCAGTAATCTGCAGGGGCTGTACGTTACGTCTAGGGTATACCTACATAGAGGGCGCTGAGCGCCTTGCGGTCTTGGTCGAATTGGGAGTAGTAGAAGGTGACGAATTGCTCTATTCGTAGAGAAGGGTCAGCGGGCCATTGACAACGTGCAGCGCGGAGGGCTGGGGTTTTCTATGAACTACGGATGAGTCAAATAACGGCAGTACTGACTCGCAATGTCCTCGAAGTCTGTAAAGATATTAGCACCTCTTCATGGCAAATGCCGCCGGTAGCTGAAGCAGAGTGACGTTGGGCGCGAAGGTGGATGCGCCGGTAAAGTATGCGCCCCGGAGAAACTCACTTCCTGCCATCTTGACTGTGTTGAGTGTTGCACTCGTGGAGTTAGAGGTTCGTTTTCGATAGAGGGAGATGCTTGCTGAGGGGTCGGATGCTTGCTTGTTGATAACGAGGCAAGATTTCTTGATGCGAGCTTTTGATGATGAGGCTGTTGTTGCTGGGCTGGGAAGAGGGGCAGCCAAATTTCCTCCAACGTTGTTGCGGCGGAACTGATTGGCGGGGTAATAGCCTCATTTAATGCATGAATCCGCTTCAGAGATTGACGCGGCCATTCACTTAAATTTGCTTATGTAACATATTCTCCCGCATTCGTACCCAGTTCATTGGAAGTTGTGGCATCCAAGTTGCAGCAAAGCCTATGTGTCATGAGAAAGTGCCACACAATTCGTAAGAACAAGCTTGCGTGACCTGGCGCTATCGTGGACCAAGAAAACAGAGGCTTGAAGGACAACCGGAAGGAAGGTCTTCCTCGCCCTTCAAAGACCTCAAACTATTTCCACTACTGAATGAGATACAGCGCGGCATATGATTGGCTGCATCATGGCAACAGCCAATATCAACACTATATCAACGGGGATGACAACCGGGGGCGACAACTCTAGAGATGGCAATTTTCAGAATATGGTTTCTATCGATAGCGGATTACCACACCTTCGACGTCGAAGTCCTAGAAACCACGCGCGGCAGGCTTCAGTTGGCTCCTTGGACCGCATATTCGACACTCGCAGAGGTCCCAAGGAGAGAAAAGCTGCCGCCGAGCCCGAGACTAAGATGCCTGCCCTGCCCTCATATGGGGTCTACGAATTACGAGATGGCTTCTTCGATGCTGTCTTCTATCCTCCGGCCGAAGTCGACATGGACGAGCTAATGATCCACGCTGAGTTGACCTTGCCTTATGCATTTCGAAAACAGCACCCATTGTCGTTGAAGACCTTCTTTCCAAAACAGTGGCATGAGATCAAGGGCGTCTATCGCCGAGTCACGACCACGAGGGCTGGAATTAAACTTCTCAAATCCTTCCTTGCCTTCTTCATTGCTTATGTCTTGTGTCTTGTGCCATCCGTCCGAGCCTGGCTCGGCCGGTACAGTTACATCATGGTAATCTCGCCTATCATAAATCATTCTGGAAGAAGTTTTGGTGCTCAAGTGGAAGGAGCCGTCTTCACCATTGTCGGCACTGCAACGGGACTTGGTTGGGGCGCGTTCGGCCTGTGGCTGTCAACGATCACCACTACTGCTCAAGTCGGATTTGGTGGCATTCTGGCGACTTTCTTGTGTCTCTATATCTTCTTCATCGCCTGCCTTCGTTCATACTATATACGCACGTACCAGGGAATCATCTGCGCTGGTATTTCCATTATCTACACATGTTTGGCAGAAGTCTCCAGGTCCGAAGTATCGTGGTCGAAACTATTTGCCTACGGGATTCCTTGGGTTCTGGGGCAAGCTATAGCTCTAGTTCCTTGCGTTCTGATTGCTCCAGATGCCGGTGAGTTACTCAACGAGGGACGCATACAATTTTGTCTCCTTTTCCTCCTGACGTGGCTGCGGACTAATCATGTGTCGTGAAAAGGAGCCCGCCCATTGGCAGTGTCGTTGCATAATGCATTTGCAGTTATGTCGGTATGTTGAAAAGGGTGTTTTCGGCGCGAACTGAACTGACCATCTCAGGATGGCCTCGTTATATCCCGGCCTGATAGTCTCATCATTCGTCGAAGGCTAGCACAGACCTTTATCGACTTATCACAGGCGTATCGGGATCTGGTCATCGACTTCTCCATCACATTCTTTGATCCAAAAGACGTCCTTCACCTGAGAAATCTCATGCAGGGTGTCGTCCGCACCTTGTTAAGTGTCAAGGATGAGACCCGGCTATTCAAAAACTTCACTTCAACGACCACGCATGTGCAGGAGAGCTCACATCTCGAAGACTTCGTTGTCGACATAGGGCAAAAGCTCGAGACACAAGAGACATCTCAAGCGAAGGAGATGCTACAGTTTGTGGCTGGTAATCTGGCTGAGCCTACGGAAGCCCTCATCTTGGCTATGAAATACTCATTGCAGAGTTGTGACGCGGTGCTCATGGAAATGTGCGGACATCGCCAATACTTGGGACCTTCTGACGATGTTTCGAACGACGTAACGGGTTCTTTAGTGAAGCTTCGACGCCGAATCATCGCATTCGGCTCTGTCCAGGAGAGTGTTTTGAACAGCAACAAGCTACCAGAAGCCTACGCCGAGCACCCAGAAGTTGTAAAAATATTCGCCTTTTGTCGTTCGGTACACCAGGCTGCCTTATCAGTGGAAACCTTGCTTGTCAAGGTAAACGAAATGCAGCAGAGACAACCAAAGTATCCAAAATTTCATCTACCTTCGTACCCCTTGTGGAAGTCCCTCCACCGGACGAACCGTCAGGTTCGACATGATCGTGGTGGTTTGACAGCAGGTAAAGAATTTTATATTCGCAAAACTTTCCACCGTCTAATCAAGAGCTACAGGTTCATACTTTAGGAGCTTCAGTGACATATCAGAACTCATCCAGAAAATCAAGTCAAAGGAGTTCCAGCCACTACCGCGGAAATATGAGAACCAGGATGAAAAACACGAAACCGGTTACGCAACAATGACTGCAGCGGAGCTAGAAGACGACGAGCCAGGCACCAAAAAGGCAAGATTTGGACATTCCATTTGGAATATACTACACCGAGGGCAAGGATTTGAGACTCGGTTCGCGCTAAAGACAACTGCTGTCACATCTCTGCTCGCCATACCCGCCTGGTTGTCCGGCAGCACCTTGTGGTGGGATGAGTACGAAATTTGGTGGGCGGTTGTCATGGCTTGGTTGATCATGGCGCCTCGGTGAGTCTTTGGCACTTACTCTCGTTGCTGGGTTTGCTTCAGCCTCTCTAACTCGTACTGAATTGCTCAGTGTCGGTGGAAACATTCAAGACCTCTTCACACGGGCAATATGTGCTGTTCTTGGCTCTGTTTGGGGAGGTCTGGCATATACCACAAGGGACGGTAATCCATTTGTTACTTCCGTATTCGCCCTCATATTCATGATCCCCATGGTTTACCGATTTACACAAAGTACACACCCAAGATCTGGGTTGGTAGGGTGTATAACTTTTACCGTTGTCTCTCTGGCGGAAGACTCGGCGGATTACCAAACATCTCCCGTAATTGTGGCTGTAACAAGAGGAGGCGCTATGGCGGTGGGTGTCATTGCTTCAATTGTGGTCAACTGGGTCTTATGGCCTTTTGTTGCTCGTCACGATTTGCGCAAAGCAATTTCGGCCATGATTTTCAATTGCAGCATCGTTTATAGGAGTAAGCACTCCCGTCTATTGCATTTGGTCAAACATAATTTGACATCGCTACAGGCATCGTGTCCAAGTACGTGTACTACGAAGAAGGTCATGCCCCAACAAAAGAAGACATTGAAGCATCAGAGATTCTAGAAGGGCGTCTCCGTGAGGGTTTTGTCCGACTCAGGCAACTTTTGGTAAAAAAAGCATGCCCTCACCATTGAACATTTTCACAAAACTGACAAGGCCCCAGGGATTGACAAGGCATGAGATCCGCCTGCGTTCGCCTTTCGACCCCCTTCCGTACTCGGCTCTGATCGACGCCTGCGAGCGCTTCTTCGAGCACGTAGTTACGGTGCGACAGTCGTCGTTGTTTTACCACCCACACTTCATCAGAGACAACACCGAGGCCGCAGCACGACTACTGGGCTACCGACGTGATGCTATTGCCACCATGTTGACGAACCTGTACGTTCTTTCTGGGGCTTTGAGGGCTGATCGAAAAGTACCCGTAAGTGTGCCAGCTCAACGATCCCAAGTGAGGTATTCTGACGAGTAATAGAAATACCTCCCTAACGTGGCCGCAGCGCGCAGAGAACTACTTGATCAGATGAAGGCGCTCGAGATTGAATTGGCGGCTGGGTCCAAGTTTTCTGCCAACATGAAGGCGGGGGAAAGGAAATGGGCACAAATCTATAGCTACTCATACAATGAGAGTTTGACGGGCTGTGTGGAGCAACTGGGGGAACTCGAGAAGTATACCAAAGTTATCGTTGGAGGACAGGGGTAAGTCGTAAAGCGAGTTCATGGTGAGAAGAGAAACTAGAATTTGGCAACTAACTCGTTATAGCTTTGACGATGGCTTTTGTCATGCGGAATAGTGCAAATACGAGCGTTGCGTTAAAACATCAAGGGACAAAGTCAGAATTTTGACTTTAGGCTGGTTCGTGACCTTCAGGAGCGCCAGGCAGGATGGGGATTAAGGTGTCTATGAAGTGTAGAAATTGACTTCATGTTACGTGCCCTAGGCATACCGGCTGTATGCCGGGTGGAGCGCTTAGTCCAACTGCCTATAGATAGCCCTTCCGTAGCTGCAAATTCCTGGGAGCTAGTCCCGTCATCATCACCATCACCAGTACAACTATCGTGCCTGTATTGCCCAGATTTAATGAGCCTATGATGATTCAGGTTTATAGAGTTAGGGTAGAATTGATAGCCTTGCTGTTGTCCAACATGCGCAGATTAGTTACGATACACCACATTGCATAAGTAACATATTACTCTCTCTACCTTGTCCTTCTACATATATCTAAGGTCCATCTTCTTAAACAAAGGTAGTTAAAGTTTCATACTCCATCACCAGTCTATTATCCCAACCGTGCCACTCTTTTCTTGTTTTACCTGATGATAAACATCTAACGTAAATATATTTAGTACGCCTGAGTCATTGTGCTTATCTGCTGTAATCATAAAAAGTTTTCCTTGTAGAACGTCTCTTTACTAAAAACAAGATAGTGCTATTTCCCGTGCGGTAGATGTAGTTTTTGAGAAATTTGGCCTAACAAAAGGGGATAGAAGTCGGGAACCGACTCGAGAAAGGCAGAAACCGCGAGGTATAACTGGATGTGAAGGCGAAGGCGTGAGGCATACCTCATAGGTGAAATCTTCCATAATCACTCCTGGTCCTCCTTGAATTTGAGATACAAAGTTGATGAACAATCATGTCGTTGGCTGGTACCTTCGAACACCAGCTGAAAACGAGATATATACTGGGGGACGCCTGAGATCATTCGGCTCCCAATCGCTAATCATGATATTAGGAATATGGCTGTCACGTATTAAGGGCCAAGGAACAACGAGACTTAACTACAGTTTGTACCCTCAATTATCCCCATGTTCTTTATGGAATACGGAGGCATGACTGCGTCGTATTCAACAGTTTAGTTTAGAATATCTTTGGAGGGTGCGTTTATTCGCTACTGACCAGTGTCGAAGGTGAACTGTCTATTCAAATTCAAGTTCCCCTACTAGTACCGTCTCGCCGTCTCAGAGTAGCTATTCCACACTTATATACATTGGTACTTTCGCAGATACATAAGCAAGTCCCAAGCATGGTCGTGTCAAAAGTACTCTCTATTCAGTACCCACGCTGGTGCAGTGATTATCAGCAAAGCCGCTTATGCAACTCATCTAGTACCATACGTTCATGACACTACCTGCCACCAAAGCATGCATTGCTTCATATCTCGTTTAGTGGGAAACGTCAAATCACATCTCCTTCCTTCATTGTCATATCAAACCAAGTCCCACTCAGCATTTCCTCTCAACCTAACTCAAATCAAATCCGGCTCCTGATTGAATGGCGTACAAGAGTTTCTCCTTCAGCCTCGGGGCAGTAGAATAACGTGGAAGCTTGAGCAGGTTGACACACGTGCTAGTACTGGGCAGCCTCTCCTCGTCATCTCCAGAATCTCTGATACTGAAAGCCGGACTCAGCTGTGCGAAGCCTAACAGCGGGGCTCTCGGCGTCGACGTAACATACTTAAGCACATCTCTGCGCTCTTCGTCCTTGAGGGAATGCATTACTTGCCAGAACAGCTGCACCGTAGGGTGCTCCAGCCCGTCATCGCCAATGGTGTAGACGCCTGAGTATTCGGTGTGGCGGCGTAAGTCGTCAATGTCGATCTCGGAGCTGTCACCTCCCACAAGGCGTTGTAGCTCGAGGGGATTGAACATAGAGAGCCACGAGGGATTGATCATGCTTCCGAGGCCACGAAGGAATGCCCTGTTCTGGCGGATGAGCTGCTGTACTAGACGGTAGTGTACGACAGCAGCGATGTAGAGAGGGCGATCTTTGTTGGTGACAGGTATATTTTCGCCGTCCTTGCGGAGGGGCCGTGTGATCGTCTTTACTTGCTTCGTTATCGGGTGAACATATTGGTCCGTGACCGCAAAGTCAAGTGAGAGATCAGCGACATCGCCGGTGTAATTCTTAAGGCTGACGAGGCCCTTGTACAGTTCCGGGTCCAATTCTCTTAGATCGTACAAGTTTGCTTTAGATTCTGTCGACGAACTGATGCCGGAAGATGACCACTTCTGTAGAAAGAAGTTGGCGAAGGCCACATCAATTAGTATACCCTCGTACATGCATTTTCCGACGATTCGCCCCAGGAATTCGTAGTTTTTACCCAAGTCCTGCAGCACCTTGAGGTAGTCTGGACTACCCTCTGCGCAGTTACGACTAATCGCCATCTCTTTGATCTCATCGAATGCGGTCGGATTGGGGTACAAGAGGTTTTGGCTGTTGGCCGTGAACAGCCGATGACTAGTATAGAATGCTTCGTCAATGATGCTTGTGAGGAACTCCTTGGTGACGCCTCCGCCATCGATACCAGCCTCCTGCTGGTCAAACTGATCAATGAATGTGATCTGGATGGGCTCCTTCAACCCTTCCCCCAAGTTGTAGAACTGATTAAAGGCGTCCGAAAAGACCTGCCCACGCTTGATCCTGGCGCTGTGCCGGCTAAGGATATCTTGGCCTCTAGCCGAGGGGCCACCAAAGGCATCGCCGTTGTTCATGACTGACAGGCGCCATCTGTCGGGATCCACATTGCCTCCCCTCCTCTTCATCTTGTCTAAATGTACAAACTGCCGGAAGATCTGTACTCGTACGTCGAAAGGAATTGCAAAGGGCATGTTCCGGAGGATCTCGAGTTTGGGCCCCACCTGTGCGAGTAGCTGTTCTCTTTGAACTCTACGCAAATGGCGCTGCTTCTCAATTTGGGCCGCGCGAGATAATCTCTGGCCGGCAGAAGTGTGGTAGGGATTGGTGCCGTACACATCGGGGTCGAGTAACTCCACGTCTTCATCTTCGGCTTCATCCTTCTTCTGCTCTTCAAGTATAACAGCAGAGATGAAGCCGTCCATCTCGAACTTGGACGTCATCAGCCAGAAGTCCTTGGACAAGTACGGACGACGAGAGTCTCGGTCATATAAGGATCGCATGGTTGCGGTTGCCAAAGCTCTCAGCGAAAGGGCATCCATTCCAATAATGCCGGCAAACGAAGGCACTTGCAGCTTCTGAACTGCCTTGTCGAGATGAGACTTGGAAGAGCTTAACACGCCCATGAGACCTTTCAGTCCCGTTGGTCTCGAAGAAGGCATAATAACAGGGAGGTTATAATAGAGCGGAAAGGTTAAGTTTTTCAGGAAATTGGCGAGTTGCCTCAGCTCGTGAAGGGCGAGCCCACTCGAGCGGATACGCGTGACGGCTGGACTCTGCTCGGAAGTGATATGATTTTCCGAGGGCAGGAAATCTTCGTCGTCAGTGACTCTCAGAAGGAAATTGTACAGCTCAACAAAGAGCAGGATTATTCGCCATTGATGATCGAGCGTTGGGCCAGACTTTACCAGGTCCCTAACTAGTGACACATTGTGTTGAGTATGCGTTTGAGATAAGGCGGTGAAGATTTCGGTTCTTGACGCTGCCTCCCAGAAATACTTGACCGCCGGTAGAGTGGTGGCATCGAACCTATCTGTGGCAATGTCACCCTGGAAGAGGTGCATTTTAATGTCATCACCATGTGTCGGAAAACATTTCAGAAGGATTAGTGTGTATCCTGCCAAGAGACTCGCATCATCCGACATGCGTGCCGTTGCTATAGCCGTGGAGGTGAATCTGCTCAGTAGCTCGGAAATTCCATCTTCATCGACAAGGAATTCCAACTGTGCGGTGACATAAGGCGGCAGAGGACTTGCGTTTGAGAAGTACAAATCCTCCGACTCGTCATCAGATGAGTCCTCATCTCCATCGACTTGACTGACAAAACGCATATGGATGTCCGGAGCAAGCATGGACAACTGCAGATACAACGCTTCGAGATGCGCAGAGCCTCGAGATGTTGGTAAAGCACGATTCAGTGCGATGAAATGGGCTAGAAGCCACAGCAGATCATCCTTAGAGGTTTTCTTGATACGGTCTTGCTGAGAGAAGAGATATATGATGCCCTGAGACAAGGCCTGCAGCTCCAAAAATCTTGTAACCTGATCAGGACTTGACTCTAGGAACGACAGGTTCGACGAGGTCAAGAAGTAAAGGGCGAAGGCCTCATATGCTTCAGGATTTCGGTCTGCCAGGGGTGCGGTAACAACCTCAGCTAGATGTGTGTCAGATCCGTCATTGGCACTTTGTTGACCATATTTCGACAACAGTTTGTAGAGTCGGCCCAAGATAGGTGTGGCGGATGATGGACACCTCTTAATGACCGCGACCAACAGGTCCAAGAGATGGGGGGAGGAGCCGATGGGGCGTCTGTGCAATGAGTAAGAGGTGGTCAGTCATTCTGGTTCTGTGGTATCACCATGTAACGCTCCACAGCTTACCTTTCCAGAGCTATTACCAGTAAAGGTGCAAGATTATTCCACTGGGGAGTCTCTGCAAGAGCCGATGTGGCTCCGGCGAGCGAAAGAACAAAGTGGTCCAGTCTCGACTGATCTGCAGGATTGGAAGGGTCGAACATGGCCAGTAGGAGAGCCAGGGCCTTCTTGGCAGTATCTGGATCAGACATGTCATCCAGCCCATTCATAAGATCCCACTCTTGACGGTGTCTTTGTTTGGTCTGTCTGCGCTCTCTGTGCCCTCGCCATACTCTCTGAATCCGCTGTGCAGCCACGAGCTCGTTACGCTCTCTCTGCCGCTTCTCACGTTCGGCTTGGGCGTTAGCAACTGTCTGAGAGGCGCCCGAGGGAGCCGGTGTCCAGCCCGAGTTTGCCCATGGGTTTGTGTTCTGGCCGCTCAGGTTCACGTTTCTCGGCCGTCTCGAGTTGCCGCTGAAGGTGTGATACATGATGAAGTCTTCCTGGCTGCCGTCACGGCAGCCTTTGGGACTAGGTCGAATCGTATATGCTTCGATCACAGGAATTTCGGGATACTCCTAAGTCGATGCGGTTGATTAGGAGAGGATGGCAGAACAGAATCGGCGCCAATGTTGGTGTCGATGTGGATGGGGGAATCGCGGGGTGAACAACCAGTCCTTTTTCAGGTTACTCCTCAAGGAGCCCTCTCTGAATAATAGTATACATGAATCAACGTAAGCGGCAAACAAAGATTCTATTGCCAGTGATGTTGAACTTTGGAGGGTTTGCGTAGCCTGAGAAATGCGCATTTGAGCAGCTCTTCAGCAAGATTTATCGGTCAGCTTGTCTTCATGTTCCGGCGCCTTCCATACCTCCCCACTTGAGCACTTGTACCCTTGGGGCTCACCTGGACTTGCTGTACCGCACTGACCACAAGGATTAGTTGCATTTCACTGGCCTATGGCGTCAGACCTAGCCTGGGGTAGCTCCCCACATCGTCTCTATCTCCAAGATAAGAAACACCGGCTTGCATCCAGGAATTTACATAGCTGTAATTCATGACTTCACATCAGCACATTTGTGTTGAGCACATAGCATTCAAGTGTGGATAGCTCTCACGTTTCCCTATCCCATTTTGGCTTCATTAGAAACTTTGAAAACTCTAATTATGGATTTGCTTCATTTGCTGCCAATGGCTATAATTATGTTTCTTAGCTATATTTGGCCGAGTCTGGCATACTGGCATTTACTTGGCTGTCAGATAACAGCTGTTCCTGTCGTGATCCTCCGAAGGGCCATTAATATGTAAGTATCTTGCCCAACTGGAATACCAGCACATTGCTGCCCTCAGAAGACTCGATGTTACAATTTGCAATATTTAATATACCTTCAGTTTTGAACCATGAATATTTGTATTGGAAATGAAGTGGCTCAACCAAAGTTGCACCAGTGCTTCACAATTTGTCTGCTCAAAGTATCGCAATAATAATGATTTCCTAATCCAGCTTTTGCAATATCTTAAGACCTGAAGCAATTAGAACTGATGTTCAACTAAAAATTAATTTCGATTATTAGTTTGCCTCCTTGTCACGACGAACCTCTGGCCCCAGCCCTCGAACCCTCAAGTCAGAAAAGTTTAACCTCTCAGAGGGATTGAGCAGCACAGGAAGAAGCTCGACTTTTAAGGCAGTTTTTCTATGTCAATAGAATAGCTATAAATGACTGTCAAAGTGAGCACAAATTACCATGACCTCCATGTCAAGCATCTGAGCCATAAAAAATAGGCACCACAAGAAAAAGATAATGAGCAAGCATGACAAAGAGATTTTTGGACTCATTCTTTGCTCCAAGCCACTGGCTGCTTTGGGCATGTTAGTCAACAGGCTGTCTGACAAATGAAGTCTACCTTGGTTTGGTACGCGTAGGCTGAGGCAAGAGGCAACCTCGTTTCAAGTACACATAGATGAATTCATGAGCATCTTAGTCATCGGAAATGGCAACAGTAGTTGCCGCTGCAGCAAACGAACCTCCAATAAGCATTGATGCACAGCAAATAAGCCGAATCGATACTTGTGGATTATACCTTGATACAACAGTTACGAGGAATTATCTCCAGGTAATGGGAATACAAGATGTGAATCAACTCGATTCGAATTCAGAGGTGAGACAGAAGTCAGGAGTAGCAAGTAGGAACATTAGAAGGTGCTTTGGGTGTATCGTACTATCCCAAGCAAGGCTGACTTAGGTACCCGCTGTTGATTGGGCGCTTTCCTTGTCACGAGTGGGTCCTTCTCCCATCGAAAATTTTGTGGTCGCAACCAGAAAGAAGCACAAAATTCTACGAAGATATTGGAAGTGTTTTCGACTTCCTTTCTTCTCTTCCAACGACTTGACAACCTTTATTCGCCCAGCTCGTCCTCAAAATCTACGAAAAGAGGATTCAGTCATAAAGTACGATCTCCCCGTCGTACTTGGTTTCTGGTTCTCGCCAAAATTCCATTCGCAGAAAACGATAAAAAAAATCGGAAAATCCCATAAAATCCCATCGCCTCCGTCTACCCGAAGTTAACGACATCTTCCATCGAGATTAAAGGCCACGATACTCGTCCCGCGCACTGTCTCATCCTCCGAACAAGTGCAACTGTCAATCCCGCCACCTGTTCACCTTTTTTGCGGACCTAGCCACATTCTCGTTTCTTCGAGAATCTTGATATTTGTCCGTTTGCTCGTTAGGTCTTAGACGTCAGGAGCCAAGTCTTGTTCACCAAGACTTCACCCACGACCAAACCTTCCGAATTCTGTCAATCGACGCTCGAAGTCTGCTCTTAGTTGTTGGTGCGCCCTCTCTAATTTCTAATTCTACTTTTGTGACTCGACCCTACGGTTCCATTTGGATTCAGTATTCCTATGCGTTTACTAACCCGCGATCCCTCCTGCAGTAGACTCATCTCGATCTCTCCATCATAATGGCTGCTGCTACCACTTCCGGCGCTGTTGATCAGCTTGCCGCTGACCTTGGCAATGCCTCTCTCAACGGCGGTGATGTCAAGACTCCCGCCATCAACACCAACGTCGCCAGCGATGCTCAGGGCGACGATCTTGACACCGCTGGCCCGACTCCCAGCTCGGCCCAGACCCCTCACCCCCAGGCTTCTGCTTCTTTGTACGTCGGCGAGCTTGACCCTTCCGTTACCGAGGCTATGCTTTTCGAGCTGTTCTCACAGATCGGCTCTGTCGCTTCGATCCGTGTCTGCCGTGACGCCGTCACCCGTCGCTCTCTCGGCTATGCCTATGTAAACTACAACACGACCTCGGATGGTGAGCGCGCCCTTGAGGAGCTCAACTACACCCAGATCAAGGGCCGCCCTTGCCGCATTATGTGGTCTCAGCGTGACCCCAACCTCCGCAAGAGTGGCCAGGGCAACATCTTCATCAAGAATCTCGATGCTGCCATTGACAACAAGGCGCTCCACGACACCTTCGCTGCTTTCGGTAACATCCTGAGTTGCAAGGTTGCCCAGGATGAGAATGGCAACTCCAAGGGCTATGGATTTGTCCACTACGAAACAGACGAGGCTGCCGCCGCCGCCATCAAGCACGTTAACGGTATGCTGCTGAACGAGAAGAAGGTCTACGTCGGCCACCACATTCCCAAGAAGGACCGCCAGAGCAAGTTCGAGGAGATGAAGGCCAACTTCACCAACGTCTACGTCAAGAACATCAATCCCGAGGCCAGCGATGACGACTTTCGTCTATTATTCGAGGCGTTTGGCGATGTCACTTCTTCGTCGCTCGCGCGCGACCAGGAGGGCAAGTCTCGTGGCTTCGGCTTCGTCAACTTCACCACACACGAGGCCGCTGCCAAGGCGGTTGACGACTTAAACGGCAAGGACTTCCAAGGTCAGGATCTCTACGTCGGCCGTGCCCAGAAGAAGCACGAGCGTGAGGAGGAGCTCCGCAAGTCGTACGAGGCCGCACGCCAGGAGAAGGCCAACAAGTACCAGGGCGTTAACCTGTACATCAAGAACTTGAACGATGATGTCGATGACGACAAGCTGCGCGTCTTGTTCTCTGAGTTCGGGCCCATCACATCGGCCAAGGTCATGCGTGACTCCCTGAGCGAGTCTGGCGATGACGAGAAGGACAAGGAAAATCAGAAGGAGACAATTGATGAGGTCAAGGAGGAGGAAGGCGAGAAAGAGGAAGGTGAGAAGAAGGAGAAGAAAGGCGATCGCAAGCTCGGAAAAAGCAAGGGCTTCGGCTTTGTGTGCTTCGCCAACGCTGACGACGCCACCAAGGCCGTCGCTGAGATGAACCAGCGAATGATCGAAGGCAAGCCTCTCTACGTCGCACTGGCCCAACGCAAGGACGTTCGGAAGAGTCAACTTGAGGCGAGCATTCAGGCGCGTAACACTCTCCGAATGCAACAAGCCGCTGCCGCCGCAGGCATGCCCCAGCAGTTCATGCAGCCACCTGTATATTACGCTCCTGGACAGCCTTTCCCTCCTGGTGGTAGAAGCGGCATCCCATTCCCCCAGCCCGGCATGGGCATGCCCGGAGTTCAGGGTGTTCGGCCTGGCCAGTTCCCCAATTACGGCGCTCCTCAGGGTGGCCGTGGTGCACCTGTACCCCAACAGCTCCCACCCCAGATGTACATGCCTGGACAATTCCCTCCAGGTGCCCCCTTCGGCAACCCGTCCGGAAACCCCCAGTACATGGCTGCCATGGCTCAGGCCCAACAGGCAGCTCTCGGAGGTGGTCGTGGTGGCCCGGCCGGTCGTGGACCTATGCAAGGAATGCCCAACATGCCGGCCATGCCAGGCGTGGGTGGACCCGGCATGCCCGGATACCCTCCCAATGCCAGACAAGGCAGCGGTGCAGCTGGTCGCGGAGGCATGAACGCTCGCAATGGCCAGATGGGTCAATTCCCCCAGGGCGGACGTGGCATGCCCAATCAGCAGATGGGTGCGCCTATTCCCGGCCAAGACTTAACCACTGGCTCCCTCCTCCAGTCTCAGCTTCAATCGGTTGCCGGTAATCCCCAGCAGCAAAAGCAGATGCTCGGCGAGGTCATCTTCCCCAAAATCCAAGCTCTCCAGCCTGAACTCGCTGGCAAGATCACCGGCATGCTCCTGGAGATGGACAACGCGGAACTCGTCAACCTGTAGGTTTACCCTGTATCCTAAACTTCACACTCCCCTGCTAACACGTATGACTAGTATTGAGGATGAGAGTGCTCTCCGTGCCAAGGTGGATGAAGCCATGGCAGTCTACGACGAGTACGTCAAGACCCAGGGAGGGGAAGCAGAGGGTGAGAAGAAGGAGGAGAAGCCTGAGGAGAAAGCATAAGCTCCGCTGCTGTTTGTGCGAACAGCCATCATCTCTATGGCTAGGTGTCAAAGATTGCTTGGTCATTCTAGCAATCCTAGTGACGGTCTTTCGGTTTCCACGTGTCTCAGCACGCTCGATCTTTGCAACGGTTTCGGAAAAGTTCACGATGATACCGGGCTTCCACCAGCGATGGGCGGTGCCATATCGATATTTGCATTTCCTTCATTCCCCCCACCATCTGTTACGCCGTCTATGACCCCCCTTTCTCTATGTTTGTCAGATCTGACCTGCACCGAGACTCTCAGCCTCTACTACTTGCATGTATTTGATAGACTATTTCTTTTGCTGGACACGCTGTGGAATCCCAGCTTTCGGTCACCTGGCGTTCCTGGTCCATGTCGGTAGGCCCGAGGTCATGTTGCCTGGCGCCGAGCGGAATATGGCGGCTTGATGATTCAGACGAATACCCCCTTTGGGCCGCCGGGAAATATCCCGAATGATGCAGAGGTTAATCCACAGATAGGAGCTTCTGACATAATGAACAAAAGTTATTCACAAAACTTGTTTAACCACGTCCCCCCGTGCGCTACCCATAAGATGTGGAATTATGCTATACCACCGCCTCTTTGTCCTAGTACAGATACGCGCGGTCGAATGAAGTGCCAGCTCCTTCGAATAAGCGTATAAATTTGATGAAACCGCCATAAGCTGTTCTGATGTCATGTTTATGACATGTGAGGAATCGACAACGGCCAGTACTGCTTTTGGAGAGCCAACATGTCGACGTATGAGTGTGTATCGGGTATTTGGCATGATCAATGACACGCAGGCACTTGGGGTTGACGTATCAAGCATCTCGAGTTTCGGCAGAATGGCAGAGTCTGTGAAAAGAGTTACACTAGACACGGAACTGGTTGACTGTCTACGAGTAGGTCGGGGTGGACTGCTAGGGCCTAGACTGCAGTGGAAACTAGAAAATTCGGGGAAACAGAGTTACAGGCCCACCAGTGGATCGTCTCCATCCGACTCTCCATCTGACTATCCGCAAATCACAGTACTTGAGTAAAGTTGATACAAAGCTCACGAATATCTAGATATTGGTCAATGTCTGATGAGTCCGCCATCGGCTTGGTTCTGTCGTCCTTGATTGGGCTGGTTGAATTTGGATTGTAAGTAATCTTCTTGGCGTTCGCAACTGGTATTTCCACCCATGGAGCCGTGCTGATCGCCATAACCTCGACCTTCTTTCCATTAAGCGGGAAGAATGGTTATCTATTTGTTGTCATAACTTGGAAACATGCCACGTGTCTATCGGAGTAGAACGGCAAGGTAGTCATCGCGACTCAACATGACGATCCTAGATCAGGGCAGCCAAGTCGCCATCTGTAAAGCTTAAAACAATGACAATGCCGGCATTACCATAGTACAGAGCATACAAATGTGCCGTGTATTGCGGTACCCTCGCAGACCCTTGGGCAACAAGCTCGAGACTACGAGTGCTTTACCCCACAAAATTTGATATGACGCTCCGAAACCCTATCGAATATGACTTTTTACACGCAAATTAGTTCACCGTTTCTTGCACCATCATCTGTCTGCTGACTCGGGTGTGGGCTTAAACCAAGCTGCTTCTGTACAAGCGGGGGTTTGAACTCTGAGTGGGCACGTGAAACTAACATGGTAGGCAGCACAATCAATTCATTATTCAACCAAGTTTGTGAGTCTGCCTCGTATGTATAATTCGAAGATGCCACACTCCCACTTTGACTTATTAATTATCCGATATTATCTATACATTCAGACAACAGGTGGAATATCACTGAAGCAAAAACCTGGCTTGATGACAATTGGCTACCCGTTTTGAGCACGATAAAAACCATTTGTGAGTGGCTAGCCAGGAAGTTGGATTTGGAAATTGGGGCGGGATACCACGTTCCCTTGTTCCCAGCAAGCAGCCTAACAGCCTCTGAGGCTTGTCAGGGTCCATTTTAGCTCTTGTCCGCTGCCGCCGCCTCCACTATCGGAAACCTTTGCACCTGCACTTTTTGCTTGCGTTTCCCAAGAAATCTGCCTCTTGCCCAGGTGCACCAAGAAGACTGCTCCACCACTTAACTGTAGAGACGGTGCGACCCAAATGCAGCGGCCCCTCATCAGTCAAGACCATCCATAGTAGTCTTGGCAGTCTCGAGGCCTCCTTCGTCTTTATTCCTTGCTGCCCCCTCTTATTTGGGACCTGAAATTTGCGACTGCCTCACCCTCAGCTCTTGGGCAGGCTCCAGCGAAATAAGCATTGAGCGTGTCGCTTCAAGGCTGTTCCACCCGCCCCTTGTGCTGTGGAGTTCCCCGGAATCTGCCATTGTCGAGTGTCGAGTGTCGCTTCAGAGATTGTTCCACAGCTGCGCCGTGGGATAATCATGAGCTGAAGACTCTCGAGAAGCTGCTAACATCAAGGACCCAACCCACGATGCGATTTTCCCGTCATCGACGACGTACCCTACTCATTCCACGATAGCACGACTACCTTGTATCTTTGGGTTCGAACCCAACAACCAATTTGAAGGAACTAGCCCAGTGGCCAAATACAGCCAGATAGCATGGCTGGAACACATAGAGTCATGTCGCTCGAAGCGGCGCTCGAGGAAGAGCGCCAGCAGATTGAGGAGCTTCTGCAGCAGTCGAACCAATCTCGTGGTCCCCCTTCCATCGGTAGCGCCCGATCCCCATCACCCTTCATGAGCTCCCGGTCGCCGGTTCGAAGCATGCTAGACATTGGGGAGACTAAGAAGAGCCCTCCGCAGGCGCCATACCGTAGCATGTTGGATCTCGGTGGTCCTCCAGCTCCTTCTGCCCCCCGTAGAAGCATGCTGGATATCGCTGGGGCACCAGCGCAGTCAGCACCGTCGAGTGCGCAAACATCGCCCATCCTGACCAGTCACAGAGCTTCTCTTATGCCTCAGTCATCTCAACACCATAGAAGCATGTCTGATGCCGCCAGCAAGCCTGTTGACTTTGGCCCCCGCTCGCCCCCGATCCCAAGAGACAGGAATAACGATCCCACTGCCGCATATCAGTTCTCCGATATTTATGCTACCAATGTCGGCCAGGCGCTGCCGGGTTACAAGCGATCATCGCAAACCGGCGGTGCTCGTTCAAGCTCCATCGGAGATGCTCTACGTGGCGAGCTGTCCAACCTCACACTGCCTGGTGACGGAAGAAAACAGTCGCAGTACTCTCTCAGGCCCAACAGCAAGTCGAAGTCCCCAAGCAATCGATTTTCTGTGCGTTCCAGCTCTCCAGGTGGTGGCTTGCTTGGGAACCGTAACCGCAATGAATTGTCGGGAACCATGATGCTGGACAACGGTACCGTTATCGACATGAACAACGCCTACCGTAGACTCTCCGACGCCAACTTGATCTATGGTTCCCCGGGTCTGGCATCATACACACGGAAGAAGGCAGAGTCGGAGGGGCATGGTCGTTTAGAAAAGTCCAACATGAGTCCTTACGGAGAGCTTTTGCCCGATGACGATAGCGACGATGACGTGGCTAACACCTCCGACGAGGAAGATCATCGAGGCCGGAAACTCACGACCAGAGGTGAAAGCAGCGGAGATGATGCGGCTTTGGGCGGCGCTAGAACTGCGAAGAGTCTCCTAGCTGCTGCCGAAGACGAGCGTAAACAGGTCGCAGCGCAGCCTCAGTACAGGTCGCTGTTCGAGCCAGAGATCACAGTTACGAGTCCGACGGGGGAGAGGAAGCAGAGAGCGAGACAGTTTGTCCAGCCTGCGACTAGCTTCGATCAGGAACCTCATTCTGGCTCTCACACACCTCTTGACCTCGAGCTCGAATCTAGTGTGTCCGCCATCAAGCATGCTCAGAAACTAGAAGTAACGTCAACCCCCATCATCAATACGCCCGAGGTCCATAGGTCCATCCGCATCATTTTCCGTGGCGAATATAATAGAATCCAGCGAGATGCTGAAGAGGAGCACCGCCGTCTGCGCAAGTACGTGGTCGCCACGGATCTTAGCGATGAGTCTACCCACGCTCTGGAATGGGCCATTGGTACCGTTTTACGAGATGGGGACACTCTGATTGCCATCTACTGCATGGACGAAGAAGCTACCGGCTCTGCTGATCCAGCGAGCCAGGTCCCCGATGATCCCAAATCGATGAGAGAGCAAGCAGCGGCTATCAATGCCATGACGAAGAACGCCAAGATTCCTCAACGACCTGGCAGCCCGAATCCATTCAACCTCCACCTTTCGGCCATATCTCCGTATGTAAGGTCGGCCGAAGGTGGAAGCGCTACACCGTCTCCGGCGCCGTCACTCAGAGGAAAGTCTAGGACAGAAGAGGAACGTGAGAGAGCGGTGCAGGACATCACGGATCGTGTCTCGAAGCTATTGCGCAAGACGCAACTGCAGGTCCGAGTAATCGTGGAGTGTATTCATTGCAAGAACCCGAAGCATCTCATTACCGAGGTGATCGACCTGGTCAGTCCTACACTCGTGATTCTTGGTAGCCGCGGGCGCAGTGCACTGAAAGGGTAAGTCAACTTCGAGTTGCGAAATAGACCTCTCAACTAATCTTGTGGCAGGACGCTTCTCGGGTCCTTTTCTAACTATTTGGTTACAAAAAGCTCCGTCCCAGTCATGGTGGCCCGCAAACGGCTGCGCAAGAAGAGCAAGTATCAACCGCCGCCCATGAAGCAAGTCAATAACTTAGCCAACCCAGCCGCTCGGAGTCTAGAGATGGCGAGGATCGATTAGAGTTATTTGGACCAGAAAGCAGGAACCAGAAGGTTCTTAGTTTGCAATGTATGCTCTCCTGGCCAGGGATTAAGGATTAAAAGGTAGTGGAAAAACCCGCGGTTCATGTTCACGTCAGTTGTAGGGTATTTGGAGTTGTTTGATTTCAAGGGAGACGCAGCGGTCTGATGGCTTCAGCTTGACCAAACAAATTCTTGCCAGTTATGACGTACCGAGGTACACCGTCCCTGCGTACTTCAGTACAGCAAGTATAAGTAAGGCAGTAGATCATGATTCCCCTCTCGCATTTGTGGTTTCCAGCGAATAACATTCTAGATATAGAACCTAGTGCAGTGCTAGTTCCACCTGGGTCCGCTGATACAAACTTGTACATAATATGTTAACAAGTCTTATCTGCCGAATGTCAACATAAGCCCAGCG
This sequence comes from Pseudomassariella vexata, assembly GCF_002105095.1. Lineage (NCBI taxonomy): Eukaryota > Fungi > Ascomycota > Sordariomycetes > Amphisphaeriales > Pseudomassariaceae > Pseudomassariella > Pseudomassariella vexata. The sequence goes on from NW_024467964.1 coordinate 1,602,468, forward strand.
GGCCGTCCCCCCATTGGACTGTTGCAGCTGCCACGGTCCCATCCGCAGTCGCTAATATTTGACTCGAACACGATGGGCCAATAGCGGGGTGATGAGAGGAAATGGGTCGACGCGAGACTCGGACAGCGGGGTAGCTATCGACGTGTTAATTGATTGCATTAACCACCGCGTAGAGAGCTTGCATGACCAAATGGCACCATCGAGTGACAACGAGCCACGCACTTTAAAAGCAAGACCATTACTCGATGAAAAACAAGCCATCAAACAACAATAACTATTTCAAGCCAAGTCAAGTCATTCTGGCGGATAAGTTTTGCCCTTAGAAATGAATCGTTCGGTTTGGTCCGCAAGGTCGCCCACCCCTGGATTCCCAAGAAAGGGCGCACAGGCTGGTTTTCGCACTAGCAACCCCCCTTGCAGTTTCCACGGTGAACGATTGGCTTAAGGGCGGATTTGGCGTTGGACCAGACTGTGACATCCCAGCTGGAGGGCTCACCAGCCACTTGATTTCTGCAACCTTAGGGCCCTTCCCGTCTTTGCAGCACTCACTCACCTTACCACGCCTGATGCGAAAGACTTTACCGTTTACTGAAACTGCGCAAACCCCTCCACTATTTGTACCCTAACCTATTTCATATCGTTGGTATCTTTTGAGAGGATACCGATCGTTGTAGCACTTTTGCGCTTGTCGACAATCCCCACTGGATTGAACGGAGTAGGCGGCGGGCTTTGTCTGGCGACTTTACTTACACTCGACTTGCGACAGCGGCTGCGACTGCGACTGCGACTGGATAGTTTGGCTCCCAAATTGATTGACCCAACCAACGAGGACTCAACTCGGTCGAGTCCAATGCCTTTGATAGCTGTGCACAATCACATCGCACTCTTCAACATTACAATTGCACCCAGCACTTTCATCGCTTCTCTGACTTTATCCTTCGTCTTCTTGTTTGCTTATTTGGTTGTTGCGGGTACCCTCCCCTCTATCCGCTTGCCCAGCATAAACCCGATTCCCCGCCTTCTTGGGGCGATAAGAAGACGACCAGCAGCGCCAGTACCAGTACCAGCACCGCGCCAGAGGAAGTCTCGCACGCACAAGGCATTACCAGTTTTACCGCAGCACAAGCCCCAGGTTCTGCAGTTGACCAATTACGAGCATAACAATCAGCCGTCGTCGCCGCCGCAATCGAGATCGCGCAGGAGCAGCAGCAGCAGCTTGCGATCCTTGTTCTCATCCAGCCGTCGCAATAGCAGCAGATCGACCCTGCGCAAACGATACTCGGAGGCCGAGGCATATGTTGATGGTGCGCAAAACCATGGACAAGATCGACGCCTCGCTAGACGACTTCCGCGCACCTCTGACGCCGCCACCGACGCTGCCGCCGTCTTTCGTCCGCTACCCGTCGGCGCGATCGGGGTGCGCGCAGTCGTCCGTCCACACCGAGGACATGATGGACGATCAGAGCAGCATCGGCGAATGCGAGTCTTCAGCCTCAGTCGGTGGCTACAGTCCTCCGGCGTGGCGACGCCTCGGCAACGGTGATCGCGACTTCGGCAGCTGGCGACCCTCAGACAACCTGTTGGGCTTGGGCCGATACACCAGTCCGGGATACTGTGACGACCTTGATGAGGACCAATCTGCAGACGACGAGGTGCTCGAGCAGGCGATTAGGACGCGCTTGCCGACCGGCTCGTTGAGTCCAGAAAAGGGAAGGACTCCGGAACCGGGCGAGGATGACACACTCCGACGATTGCAGTCGCAAACGGCTTCTCCACTAAAACAAAATGCGATGATTGAAGGAGAGGTAGCCAGGAACAACGCATCATCTTCTCAGCCTCCGCAGAATGAGAGGGACAATTGTAAGTTGAAACATGCAGCCTTGGGATAACGAAAAGACATGCTGATCTGTTTGCCTCAGACATCCGCTTCGCGTTTCGCGCCGATGTGCAACACAAGACGGATCGCATAGAGTCTTCGGTCCAATTCATACAGAACTCGGTACAAATGGTGACCAAGTCATGGGCCAATATAGTGCTCGCAACACTTGTCGCTATCTTTTCCATAACCTTAGTCCGCAGCCTCTTCTCACCGGCCTCGCAGCGACCTGTACCAGACCTGATCAAGGTCGCTGGCTTGGCCCGCTCTTTCGAGCCATTGATATACTACTCAGAGAACGGCGTGTCTCAAGTTGGCGACCTGCAAGCAACAGGTGTTGCCGTCTGGGACCTGGGAGAAAGTGTTCGCAGCTCCAACATGACATCGGCACCTATCATTGTCAAATCGCTAGACGAGCTGTCCGACTCGCTTAAGCTGCTAGCCCTCGAGCTGACGACATTCTTCGCCAATGTCGATGGCGACATCGACGGCATATTGATTGTCATGGATTGGGCACGCCGGGAACTGGGTCAGTTGCAAAACATACCAAGCCACTCGCTCAGCACGGCCTTCAGCAACATCCACAATTTCTTGTCCGATGCAGGCCTTCTTGAAAACCCAAATACCGGTGTCCCGACACGGCTTGGTAAAATCGCAACCGGCTTCTTCGGTATGAGTCATCCGCAGCGCACCAGAGCTACCCTAGAGCGTACCTTCAGGGAGTTCCTCAACGTACTCGAGGAGTCCATCTCGTCGGAACTTGAGCATAGCCTTCGATTGTTTGGTATTTTTGAGACGATTGACCGCCAATTCCTGAACCTGGCACGCACCGTCATTCGTGAATCTTCCGCACAGGAAGACAAGCACGCCGACCTGCTGTCATCGCTATGGACTCGCATACTGGGCCCCAAGGCCAGCGAGGTCAAGAAGTATGAGCGTAATCGTCAGCTTCTACTCAATGTGCGTGAGAAGACAGTCCGGAACAAGGGGGTTCTGGTTGAGCACAACGGCAAGCTCCTCTCATTGAAGGCAAACCTGGATAGTCTGAGGCGGAAGCTCGTCAGTCCGTTGGTGCGGAGTGTGAACTCAAGCACGTTGACCCTTGAGGAGCAGGTCAAGGGGCTGGAAGATGTCGGCACATATCTCGAGGGTGTCAGGTCCCGACAGAAAGGCAAGTTGATGGAGATGCTGTACGGACCCAGCGGCAGTGCGCGCGCAAGTGTTGGTGCCGGGGACCGTAACCCGAGACTCATCGAGGAGAGCCGGTGGGACTCTTAGAGAGAGTATGAGTCGAAACTAGGCTTAAGGACTTATCGGTTTCTCAGGTCATGTTGGTTTTCTTGGAAGGACGGACGGCAGGCATCAGGTGGAGATGCAGGGTGGTAAATATGAGAATTGCGTTCATGTTCATGTATCCACAGGCATGTATAACGGCGTCAGCACGGATGAGCAACGGTACTGGTTAGTTTAGGGAAGGCAATTGGGTTGGCCCCATAGGGGAGGCGTTTCGACTACTTGCGTATGGTAAGTCATCTACATGGAGGATTGGCAGGGTCAGATATCAGGGCGTCTGGCGTTAACTGCGGTTGCAGATACATATCTGGTTTTTCGGCCTGAACATGGGCCTGGGTCAGGATCAAGGCACATATGTGTACAGTGGAGGAAAGCATTGGCTGGCGTATGTATCCGGTAGTCATACTTCTACGGAATTTGAGGTTTGTGTCACTTAGTGACGGTGTTGTGGGTTTGGCCAAAGCGATTTGCATATGTGCTCTGTTTCGGATGCAGGCCATACACGCGAGTATGGGAATTAAATATTTTACAACTCGAGTTCTTACTTGCCATGGCCTAGCTTGTTTTTGCATGTTCCCAAGTTGCCGGGCATGACAGGTAGAATGTCGTCTCGTCACTTCACTTCGTATTATTCCCTCAAGCGGATTTCGTGACTGCGAATATTTTTAGGATTCGCTACTGCAGGTGGACAGCCTCCTGCTGTCGAATCGAATAAGCCCGATGCAAATGTAACCCTCGCAGCCTGCCTTTGTCGAATACGCTGCGACACATGTTAATAAACAAATATTGATCTCTTACTTCGGACTCGCCGCCCCCCAAACCGACCCCCACGCAGACAAAATGGGTCGACAGATGATGACGTTTCACCGTTTTAGCCCCCAAAAATGGTCAAGCTGACTCAGCCTGGGCCTCAACCAAACGTTGCTACCGGTCGCCTTCCTTGTTCCCGCTCTTTTGTGTCACCGCCTTATCAGCCACGTAGATCAGAGGGAGTAGAGGTGGTGGGGAGGTGAGAGGAGTGATAGGTGGGTGGCTTATATCAGCTGAATAGGCAGAAATGTAGCTTTAGATAAGTTGGGATAGAGTCAGGTTAGGTCAAGCAGACAGGCAAACAGGCGAGGGTTGGGGGCTAGGGGCTGATGAGTGAGTGGGTGCGTGGGTTGGTGATGGGTGTTTGTATAAGAAGCACGACTTAAAACGTGTCGAAAGTCGAATGGTTCTTCTAACACCTGACAAAGCTATCAGAACAGGTCAAGCAAATCGAGAGCAAGCTTGCAATATCTCAAATAATCTACATCCCCACTGTGCCGGTCCAACGCACAAGTATCATCACCAACCTTCACCAGATTACTTTTCCCTCAGGGCAATACAACAATGGAGCAAGCTGGCGGCCGACGAGAGCAGGTCAAAGGGGGAACCAAGGAAGGAGAGGAAACGCTGAGTGGGAGCAGCCCGGCTACGAAGCATTAAGCACGCTACTTCTTCTGAGGCAACACAGCTCGTTCGCGAGCTTCAACCCGGGTAGATGTATGAAACTGCTTGGGGGCCACAGATGGCCTGTTGTTCGACTACCTGAAGGTTCTTTATTGTGGCAATTGGCCAAATTGTGTTCGCAAAGGTACGCAAGTATATTTCCTTAACTCTTACCCCAGATACTGACTTCAACTTAGAAGTAGGGACATTTATTAGCTTTGCTTCTATTCTAATGTTATTTTGCGCCACAGGATGGAGAAGTGACGAGTAAGAGGCGAACTGTATAGTTGAGTTGGTGGGATGAAGGATGCCAAAGCGAGATACGGGGGAAGGGCCGCTGTGTAAGAAAGCACTGTGGAGTCAGTGCGAGACATATAGGCTGGCTGTAAGAAGTCCACAAATTACCTGTACACTTTCATATTCATGGTATAATAAAAGAACACATAACATTCGTTCTTTCTTGTTAGGGATATTACGCAACAGATAGACCTGTCATGTAGCAATTAAGTTGGATACAGTTGCCCTGGCATAGTTTCTCTGGGCCTCCTAATCTCCAAGCATCTATGTAGTCGCTCAGTTTCGCTGTCAGGCTTTCGAGAAGCATATTCTCAACAATCTCTTCAGTTGGACACAGGACGCAGAACCATGCCGCCATACGCAGAACGATATGGCGTCGACCAATGCCGATTAAAATGCTTGGACCACCTAAAGCTCGAAAATATACTGCCGCAGCAGCAATGTGGCTGGAATACTAAACAATAAATCTTCAGGGGACCTGAATTCAATGTAATCATCCAAGTACATCGGGCAAGGAGTGTTTTGGGTGGTACATGGAGATTTGCCTCGGGTTGGAACGAGAAGCTGTTCATCTCATTCGGTAGCTGAAGCTAGGTAAATAAAAAATGGAAAACAACCTACCGCTACCCGCTCGTTTCTCGATGTATAGTGTAGCCATTGGACTCACAACGGGTCGTCTTGAGAGATCTGTTCGAATGTAATCATGTCAGTAAAGTAGAGGCTCAAGCCTACTGGGGCAGAATAATGAAAGCATGCTTCCCACCTGAAACAGGCGGTTCTCTACGTGACATGATATGAAAGCGTGGCGTTCAAATTATCTCTTCTCTGGATTCATGGTGAGAGAACTTATGAGGATTGCGGGTTTCAACGACATGACATGATAAACACCTTCAAGCAAGAATACAGCAAAGTGCTGATGGGAAAGGGGCATTAGCATTGGAATTCTAGAGAATGCTATTATATTGTACTTGTTCAATGATACTTAATTCTGCACCAGAAGTTCCTTGAGTTTCCAAGAGGCGCGGCTGGATCAATATCTCGTAGTGTAAGGTGGTTTCATGATCCGATTATCGCCAAAATCGTATCTGTAAGGGAGGCACATCGCGAGCACCAGTACAAATGAATGTATATACAGCTTCACGGCTTTCGCTAAATTATTTCCAGTGTTGCTTCTAGACTATTGACATTTCATGTACTGCAATTTGGTGGCCACAACAAACTGGAACATATTAATAGTGAGATATCGGCGTCATACCCCACTCTACATGCACAACGCGAGTGACATGTAACAGGCCGATTAAGAGGTCAAGGTAAGCCAGATGACATATTTTCAGATAAATCCAATCGATACTATACCAAGCAGGAATGGCAGATAGTGGTGTGAAGCTTAGACTAATGAGCAAGCGATTCTGAAGATCAGAGTCCGTTGGAAATTTCGAGTTGCATCAACGTCAGCAAGCCAGTTGAAAGATTCGATCCTTCCCGAATACTCTAATTTCTCAACAGTATGTTTGCTGCTTGGTCTCACAATACAATTCTGACATGCTGGCTATCCCTTGTCCGGCTTCCAAGTGCTGGTGCAGCTTTCTGCTTCCAGCTCGTACATTTCGAGGAACTGAAACTCAACATTGTCTCACTGTGAAGTCATCTTTGTGTGTAACGGCAACGAAACCCGTATGAGACTGTTTTTGTATATTTCCATGTAGCATGAGATATGGATCTATGTGATGGGTCCGTGGGATCTGTCAATATCATCCCTGTCGAGTCCGGGGAAGATCTCCGAGAACTCTAAATCGCTGGGGAAGTGGTAACATGTTCATTGCTCCTATAAAGTCGGGATATCTCCCCTTGGGCAGGTGCTTGTGTCGTCGAACTTGATGAAAACATGGAAGTAGACGAGCGACATCCATCTGGTTATCCGAAGCTCAGAAGGCAGAGCCGACTAAGATACTTAGGTATCACTTGACAGCATCTGCATCCAAATTGAGAAGCATGTCGACATGGGTGATGTAAGGGTGGCAAGTGCGACAGACAGACTGTGCCGGGTGGTGGTTTTCGAATGCTACACTGGTGAGATCCAAATTTGAGCAGAGCACTCAAGCATCGTGTTTAGAAGCGTCACATGTTGTTTCAAAGTGGTCGTCACGCTCGACTGTGTGCAGCTTTTCGGTTCTGAACGCGCGGAGGTCATAACATCATCGTATGAGTCCATTTACGGTTTGGGGAAGGAAAGTTGGCAGCCAGGAGGTGCGACTCACATTGAATAATCTCGTGCGGAAGGCACGCCTTCGACCGATCTCTACCCAGGGCGAGCAAGACCAAGGTACCGAGAGGCAAAGTGAAGAATTGGGAAGTCACAAGACAAGTTGTTGCAACTCGCGGTGATCGATACCCCTTTGTAGACAGACGAACATCACTGAACTCGATCGCGAAACTCGAGTAACCTAACGCTAATCTAATTTCAGGGCGAGCCTCGACCCAAGTTTTCGATTTTGGCTCGTTCAAGCTGAGTCTTGGCGTCATCCTATACGACAGGGCCAGAAGCTCTCGGCGGTATGGTTTAACTCGCCCTACCCGGTCATGTCAATACCACTAGACGTTGGTAAGGCAAGCAGAGTTCTCACTACAGCAACATTTGTGCATATACGCGGTCTGTCAGAAACACTCCTGATCCTCAGCATGATTCGTAAACGGACATGTCCTGAGGAATGATCACCCTTAGTAATATGGGCAATAGTGGCCCTGGTGACAATCTACTTCGTCACGTACCAACTTTCGTCTCGGAAGATTGACCCGCAAGAGCCGCCTATCATCAGCCCCAAAATCCCGGTAGTAGACCATCTGTTAGGCATGGCAATATTCGGAGGCCGTTTTAGCAAGAACACGGGCATACGCAACAAGCACGCACCGGTATTCACGCTACCGGTCCCCAGCTCACGCATCTACATTGTAACGGAACCGTTACTCGCAGCTGCAGGACAATGAGCATCTAACACGCTTTCCTTTACGCCCATCATTTCTGAGGTAACACAGAGAATCCTCGGCTTTGACAACACAATTGCCGATGTTACTCGCCGGAGCCTCGACTCAGGCCCGGGTGGAGAAAGAGTATTTCCGACTGATATCCTGGAGACGGTCTATTCTTGGCTCGGACCTGGCGACTACCTGAGTGAGATCAGTTTGGATGCGGCCTGTGAGTTCAAAGCCGAGTTGCTGGTCTGGGTTCGACACTTGGTCACCGTCTCGACAGCGAAATATCTGTACGGACTACAGAACCCGATTGCCTTGCATCCCCACCTAGAGGATGCATTCTGGGATTTTTACCATGGCCTGGGGATGCTTTTGATTAACATATTTCCACGAGGCATGACGCGGAAGGCATACAAGGGCCAGGAGTTGCCAGTTTCTGCCCTGGGAGACTAACCTTGAGGCAGGCACATACAAGATGGGCTCTAAGATCATTCAGGAGCGCATCGCACTCGCACTTGCACTTGCACTTGCACTCAAGCATGGCTGGACCCTGTGTGCAGCTCCACGGCCAAAATTGTCGTTCCTCTCTGTTGGCATCGTTAATGCCTCGACTTTCTGGATAGTACCAGATCTTTGCAGACCCAGACTTGCTCAATCGCGTCTGGTCCGAAATCGAGTCCACGATCCTACAGTCCGATAATCAACCAAGCAGCTATTGAGCATTTATATTTTCAAGACGGAATGTCCTATGCTCGTCGCAGTGTACAGAGAATGTCTCCGCCTCAACTCAGACAACAACTCAATCCGTGTGGTCAAGGAACCCACCCTTCTCGCAGACCGGTACTTCCTGGCCAGTACTCGGTCATCCAGATGGCGGGTGGCGTCATCCATGCCGACAAGTCGATCTGGGGTTCCAATGTCGACGTTTTCGGACCCACTCATTTTCTTAACCAGCAACGAACTCCAAGGGAAAAGGGATTAAGTCCACCCCGCCGCGTTCCGAGCCTCTGGGGGCGGGAAGACCCTATGTCCGGGACGACACTATGCGATGAACGAGATCTTGGCCCTAGTAGTTTTGGTTGTACTGCTGTTTGATATGGAAAGTCCGGATGGAGGCGGGATTGAGGTCCCGAAGAAGAATAATGCGGTATTGCCAGTTCATGTCTTGCAGTGAGTGAAGCCAGTAATGATGGTTATCAAGCCAAGGCGTGGTTGGAGAGAGGGGAAGACAGTAAGGTCATCATAGGCAACGAGTGAACGTTGGTGTCGCGGCAGCGGATTTGTTACTAGACATAAAATTGTGTGTACAGAGCAAGCTTGAGTAATTTGTATACGTTGAAATTGGCCGCCGTTGATGTGCCACAGCTGGAGCAATGAAGACGGCATGAAAATTTGGCCGGGGAAGCCGCAATGCCCATGACACACCGCCTCGTGATCTCCACGAGAGACGGTAGAGTTACAGAAATGAATGTAAGAGAGCCACAAACATTAAGTAATATGCCCATTTCATATTTCTTGCCCCTTTTCAGGCCATCCGGATTTAGTTCCAAATCCCTCAAGCGCCCCTCTCACCATCCCATCAATGTCATACTCCCAAATCTTCTGAAATCGCCAAGTGATCTCCTCAGCAAACTTCCGAGAATCACTCCCAGCTGACTCATTCTGCCACTGAAACAAATCACAGGCTTCCCTTGTGAGTCCCACCAACCACTGCGTGCGCTCGTACCGCACCTCGTTGTACGTCTCTAGGGCCCCACAACACAGCTCGCCTTTCGATTTACCACCCTCGCATCTTTTATCCGCAGCTTCCAGCAGTGCCGCAAGCACAAGCGCATCCTCCATGCCGAAACCCGCGCCGGCCCCTAAATGCGGCCCCGCGGCATGCGCCGCATCGCCGGCAATACCCACGCTCCCACGCGCATAGTACGGTGCCGGACGGTCATGCATGTCGAAAATTGCCCACTTATCCAGTTGCTCGGGCAGGAGGTCCACAATAGTGCGTGCAGTGGGATGCCAATTCGCAAACGCCGCGAGAGCTTCCTGCTTGCTGCCTGAGGAGGTGTGTCGCCCGTCCTCGGTGGTCCACGGGTTTGAATCCGAAATGACGAGTAGGACGTTGAGGATTTCGCCCATGGCAACAGGGTATGTGATAATGTGTGCTTCGGGGCCGTTGTACATGAAGCGCGTTGAGGTCCGGTGGACACCTAGCTTGGGGAGGGCGGAGGGGAGGGGGATTAGGGCCCGGAAGCAGAATTTGTGGGTGTAGGAGGGAGCGTGGGAGGGGCCGAAGAGGACGTGTCGGGTGCGGGACCGGATGCCGTCGCAGCCGATGACTTTGAGGAAGTCAGTACCGATGATGATGTATATGATGAAGAACAGCTTTGCCGAGTTTTATGAGGTAGATGGATGGATGTAACTCACCCACATCAGCCTCCTCTACACTCCCATCCTTGAACCTCATCCTCACCCTCCCCCCATTCTCCTCCTCTACAATCCCCTCAATCTGCTTATCAAATCTCACGTTCTCCCCAGGAATCATCGTAGCCAACTCATCCACAAAATCCGACCGCCGACACCCCTGAAATCCCTGTTGGCCCAGGTACAGCTTATAGATAATCTCATCCGTGTGCCGGCCATCAACCCACTGGAAGAAATCCTCGCCGTTGGGGGTAGCGACCCGCTTATAAGCATCGTGTACCCGCGGATCTATTACTTTGAGAGCCCGTTCCGCGTTGGGACTGAAGCCTATGCCGGCGCCAATTTCCTTGAAGCTCGAGGCACGCTCGTAGATGGTGAAGGATACGTTGCGGGTTTGTAGGCCGAGGGCTAGGGTTAGACCGGTTATGCCGCCACCTATTATGGCGACGTGGAGGCGGAGGGTATTGGTTGAATTGGGTGAGGGCGACATGCTGAGTTGCTGCTGTGAGGTACTATTTTGTCAGCATTGGTTGAAAGCAAATAGACGGTTTGGAGTATTTGAACCATGAAGTTGGTAGTGGACTGCAGACGTTACACGATTTGGGGTAGGCTCAATTAGACACAGACTAACCAGCACTAATACCATACGGTTTCGTAGCATCTGCTACGTTTCGGTATGGGGGTGGGGTTGAAATTCCGGACTCCCGGGAGGCGGAAGGCCGGTGAATGTATCTGCGTTCAATACCAGAACCTTGCGGTGCGTCAGCTTTAAGCCATATTCCAAAGAAATGATTAGGTCAGTTCCTCTTGATCTTTCGAGGCTATGAGTGGAATTGAAAAATCCGCCAATATCACAAGCGGCGGCATCTAAGTTATGGGGGAGACTAACAAGCCCTTCAAGGGAAAGGTCCTTCTAACAGGTCTTTGCTACTTGCATATCCTTGCGCGGGATTGGAGCTAACTCATCATATTTAGGAGGCAGTGGGTTCATCGCCTCGCATATTCTCGACGTATTGCTGGAGGCTGGGTATGGATGTGCTGTGCGGTCGAAACTATTTTGCCCGGTACTGATGCATGCCTAGGTTCGAGGTGGTCGCGACTGCTCGATCTGATGCAAAGGGTCATGGCATCGTGGAAGGGGTGAAACCAGCATTTCGGAGCTCGGCGACATATTCCATTGTGGCAGATGTTGCCAAAGAGGGCGTGTTCGATACTGTAAGTGGAAAAACAAGAGCCACCCTGCGAAGTATGTGGTTGATTGTTGAATAGGTGCTACGCTCCCATGGCCCCTTTGACTATGTTATCCATACCGCATCGCCTTACCATAATAATGTGCAGGACCCAGTGAAGGATTTTCTAGATCCCGCCATCAAAGGGACAACCGGGCTCCTCAAGTCCATTCGGGAGAACGCCCCCACCGTCATGCGAGTCGTTTTCCTCTCTTCCTCGGCAGCAATTTTAAATCCTGGGAATCACGCAAAGGTATATGATGAGACGTATTGGGCGCCCATGACCTGGGAAGAAGCTATGGTGCCCAAGAATACTTATAGAGCCAGCAAAGTAAGTCTGATCGGATCACTTACCTCGACTCTGCTATGTTTGCTCTCATACAGACCTTCATTCACCTTCAGCAAATTTGATACATACGCTGCCTTTCATCCACCTAACTTCGTTGCCAGATCTTCTCCGAAGAAGCCGCCTGGAACTTCATCTCTCATGAAAAACCCTCTTTCGATCTCGCCACCATAAACTGCACCTTTAATTTCGGGCCCATCCAACGTGCGCTCCCCCACCTCGACAATATCAACACCTCCAACCAACGCATCCGGGATATGGTTCTGGGCCGCATGAAATTCGGCCTGGAGCCTACAGCCCCAGTATTCACTTTTGTCGACGTGCGCGATGTTGCAGAAGCACATCTCGTAGCCATGCTTTTGCCCGAGGCGGGTGGCGAGAGGTTCTATGTCGTCGGTGGGTATTTCTCAAATAAGCGGATTGTCGATATCATTCGGGAGAAGTTTCCCGAGCTGGGGGATAGATTGCCCGGGGGAGGAGAAGGTCTGGGCTCAGAAGACTTGAAGGATGATTTCCCTGAGGATGTGTATGGGTTTGACAATTCTAAGTCGAGGAGGATGTTGGGGTTGAAGTACAGGGGGTTGGAGAGGGTGGTGGTGGATACGGTGCAATCTATGCTCAATCGAGAAGGAGGCTTGGAGTATGATTTCTAGGAATGTTTGGTGATGTTTCTTTGCTTAGTAGAATGGGAACTATAGCCGGATAGATGAAACCAAAAAGACCTGTTGCCAAGACGAACACAACTGGTGTTGCCGTAGTATGTTACATAAATATTGCCATCTTTTACGCGAGACATGTCTCGGAGCGGCTCCCGACACTCATACAGGGAACTGCATATTTTAGAAAACGGGGACCTGATCATACGGTTGTATTTGACGAAGGGTTAGGAAGCTGTAGGACTATGAACAATCTCAAGTTCAAGCTACTACACATGCGCACGTCATTTAATGTGGGATGAGATTATCGGTGTTGGCTCTTATACCATAAAATGAATGCAGTCATCCCTCTACACAATAATTCTAGTTAGTCCAGGCCCTCCACATAAAACCCCCCCTTCGCCATCCTGCGCACTATTGGGCCGGCGCATCAACACACAAACCTCCATCTAACCGCCTCCCACCCCTCCTTCCTCTTCAACCTCACAGGACACCCCTCTCCGTTCCTCTTAGGCTTCGCCACCGCCTCCCCAAACCTCACCCCCATCATCTCAAGCATCTGAATCTCCTCTCCGCCTCCAAGCGGGCTGACGTGGAACCCAACCACCAATGTCGCCATCAAAGCCATAATCTCATACATGGCAAACTTCCTCCCTGGACAATAGTGTTTCCCCCCACCAAAAGGGATATAACTTGCCTTGCGTAGCTTCTCCCGTTCGCTCTGCGTTTGCGGATCCAGGCCCTTTTGCTCGGGACTGAGGAAATTGTTCGGATTGAAGGAATCGGTGTCGCTTTCCCACACATTATCGAGCCGGTGCATAACGCCGCACGGCATGAGCATGTCGATCCCTTTTTTGACCAGGTACCGGTTCCCTTTACCGTCGGAAATATACGTATCCTGCATGACACGGCGGGTGCCCAGCTGTGCATTACCGATGCGAACAGCCTCCTTGTAGCAAGCCAGCAGGAACGGCGCTTTCTCCTCGAGAGACGAGACGTATATCTGCACCTGGCGCATCCCATTGACGGGCTTGGCTTCTTGTAGAGTGTCGAGAATCTCGAGGCGAATGCGCTCAACCCAGCCTGGACGTTGGTACACATTCAGCACGAGCCAAAGCAGCGTCGGGATAGCGTTCTGCATTGACACCAGTGCGAGTGAGATTTCGATCTGGCCAATCTGACGCGCTGAGAAGCCATGACGGCGCAAGGTCTCTGCTCGGTACGCCGCGATGGCGGCGATGTCAGGATCCTTGTCGTTTCCGGCCGTATACCAATCGACCACGGCCGCCTGGAGACGGGCACGAGCCTGAAGGGTTTTGGGATGGGTGAGCCAGGGAAAGGGGCTGATCATCAGGGTTGGCGTATGCGTGTCAAATTGCCTTTTTCATATTTCAGCAAAATAGTTTCGAAATGGGAGAGTAAGCATAAGAAACTCACCATAGGTCGTCAAACATGGTTGGGATGGTGTCGAAGGGGTTGGCTTTCTTACCATACAGCGCCTTGGTGGTAGCTGCCGACAATAAATTGCGCAGCCAGATCCAGAAGTCGGGAATTTCAAGGCCGTCATTCCCAAGTGGGAACGCGTTGAGTTGGGCTGCAACATCCTCCAGGACGGCCCGGTTTGTGCGCAACAAGTTTCCGCCGCTCAAGCCCCCGTGGATGGCCTTTGTCATGTCCGCGTTCGTCGTGGTGCCCTTACTCTCATCCCTGATGATGGCCATAGTCGCCTCGTCAAGACCCAACAGCTTCTGAGCAAAGTCGACTACAAAGGGGTCAAAGGAGAGATCCTTTCCCCTCAGGGCCGACTGAATTAGAGGCGGCGACGTAGCGATGTAAATCTTGCCGTTTAGCACAGGCAATGTATAGATTGGTGGCGAGTTTCGCTTGCTGTTGTGCCAAATTAGTTTGCTGGGACACTCTCGGCCCTTTCAATGGACTTGAAGTGATAATACGCAGGGAACAAATGGAGATTCAGATCTCCATGTTTCCCATACCCGAGCTAGACGCGAGAGTAGATACTCACTGGAGCTTTTGGAAATAACTTTGCTGCCCAAGCATCATTCCGACTAGATGACCAATCAGAGGAAAACGAGGCTTCAATAGCGGCGGCTCTTGAGGGTCGACCTTAGCGGTGAAGAACTGATCCAGGAGGAAGAGAGCCACGATGGACGCCAGGACTATTGTCGAGATCTTGCCTGCCCCGGTTGTCATCATCGTCTCCAACACGCCTCCTGCGATGCTCGCAGCATCCGCCTTATTTCCAAGGCCAGAGCCTGCTATAACCGCATGGCTTGGAGCTAATACGATAGAATCCATTTCGACCCTCAAGATCGCCGGTATAAAGTCAGACAGTCGTTTTTGCCCGTTTCAAACTCTCAGGGAATTGACAAAGAATACAGCGGGCACCCTGTATATATCTTCGAACCGATTCCTTACACAAAATCTCCCTGCTACGTTCTCTGAGCCCAAAATGTTCGACTTTGAGGATGACCGGATGTCAGCCCAAAGAACGGCGATTAGCTGAATACTGCAACCTAGGAGATGAGCTGCTGGTTTAGCTTCAATTGAGACATAGCCCTGCGCGGCTAGCTGTCAGCGCTTGCACAAGACCACTCTAGCTGTAACACCACCTGCAGAATCTGTCAAATGCCACAAATGGCACATCATAATAGCTATTAGATCACTTGTGCATGGGTCGACTATTGACTGGATGGCGTGTGTCGAGCGCCGCTTGCTCGGACGCTTGGAACATGGATGGCAATACTTAGTGCTTAGTGGTAGGAGGGCGGAGCCTGTGCGTTTACTATGTATGTTCCAAGTTCTCCACCCAATCGCTTTCTATACACAGACTGCACCTTTGCCCAGCTGGACTGGCGAGTATCAATCCGAATGCCATCACGAGAAAATTTGCGTCGCCGCAATGGGGTGTTTTCGGCCCCGTCCTACTCAGTTACTGAATGCCGGCAGGTCGAGACGGCGTCGATGAAGTGATCTTCAAACTGTTGGTAGGACTCATCCAGTCTGTGTCGCTTGCGACTCGTAGTTGGAATTCTCTTGAGGAGGAGTGCGGCAATCGGCACCTGAGATCGCATGACAGGCATGCGCGAGCTGTAGCTGATGTCGTCTAACGCCAGTCCGTCTCCCGTCTCAATGATATTGCCTGGGCCTCTTGACTGCTTATACGGCATCCCATGGTGGTTAGAGCCTGGCATCGGTTCATCCATACCTACGTTTCCTGTGAGATTCATCTCCACGAGTTCTCCTGCAAGGCCGGCATACAATGTAGTCGAAATGTCCGAGGGTTTTGCAAGGGAGGAGATGTAGCATGGCTGGGTTCTGTGATTTGTTCGCATAACCCTCAAGTATATATTGGCATTGGGGCGATAGTAGTCGACTGTCGAGAGCGCATGCCAAGTGCATTTCTGGCCACTCACATGGTTGCACTTTCTCCGGTTATCGTATGTTGGGGCGGATACCAGAGTTGGTAGTTTCGGAGCCGGGAAAGGATTGTCATTCCCGCATGGTAAGGAGGCAGTGTAGGTATATCCCTTTGTCCAACGAAAATCGAAGATTTTGATAACGCTTGATCGGGCGCTTCCTCCGATGAACCGCTCGGCGCCATAAGATACCAGGGTACTAATGGGTGTCGTCGGCTCGAAGTGGTCTCCGTAGATGGTATCGATAGCTGAGGGTGTACGGATGTCCTGGAGCCTAACAGTCCCGTCCTCATAGGAACTGAGTAGCACGTTTCCTCCCCCGCCGGGGATAGCGGTCGAATCGATAGGCAATAGACCTCTCGCCGTACTATTTTCCCAATCCTTGAGCGCGTAGGTAGCCGCAGCACGCTTTGAAGGACGCATTTTGGCCGCAGTGTCTACTTCGGTCCCGGTTGGGGTGATCTTCATGATTCGCAGAGGCTGAGCGCTACTAGTCAATCCGATGGCGAGGTCCCCATTGCCCATGAACTTGAGTGAGCGTAGAAACTTGAATGGTGCCGAGCCCTCAG
Source organism: Pseudomassariella vexata (assembly GCF_002105095.1). Taxonomy (NCBI): domain Eukaryota; kingdom Fungi; phylum Ascomycota; class Sordariomycetes; order Amphisphaeriales; family Pseudomassariaceae; genus Pseudomassariella; species Pseudomassariella vexata. The sequence continues at coordinate 1,619,032 of NW_024467964.1, forward strand.
CACGTCTTAGGTCCACAGCTTCGATCGGCTCAATGTTGCGCATCTTCTCCAGCTCCATGGATTCCTTCTCTTCCGGGATCATAGACGTGCTATCAAGTGGGTACAAGAGTACGTTGTCCTTTGTGCTGGTGGCGAGGAGCTTTTGACGATCTCCAGTGTCGAAGGATTGGATCTCAGTTTGCCGCACATGATTCTTAACATTTTCCGACTGCGATGGACGGAAGTTCTGGAGGGTCTGACCAAACCCAGAGGAAGTCAATGATACCAAGCGTAGATCACCACTAGCTCTACCGACCAGAACCCCTATATTTTCTCCCTGCACCTGAGTCTGAGAAGGCCTGAATACGGATATGGAAGTGACATCATCTCGACCACTGGCGAATCCCGCTGTTGAGCCTTCAGAGGTGAACCATTTATCAGATATTATCTCGTTCTTTTTCTTTAGCCGAGTTCGAGTGACAAGATTCTCCCCAGCTCCCCAGACAACGGTTTCTCGTTGTTGTGCTCCGTTGAACTGGGTATGTGCATCAACAACAATTTGGCACGGAACGGTCTGAGAGCCGTGACTATGCATTTGCGCGCGTCTTCGATGTTGTCCACCGGCTGGAATCAGCGGTCCCGTAGGCTTAGGGGCGAAGGTGTCAAAGACGAATGCTCGTTTATCCCAAGCCCGCGACTGCCAAGTCAACGAACGTGCCAAGTCATTCCAGCAAGTCGTAGTGTTTGGCGGGATGCTGAGGCTCCCGAACTGGGTTTTCACGAAGATGCGCCAGCCGTCGGCCTTGACGACTTGCGCGAGGCTTCTACACGTCGAGGCGACACCAGCAAAACTGCGGGCTGTATCGAAGTATGATATGATAATCAGAAGAATATCGAGGGGCAAAGTATTCAGTTTTGTCATCTCTTGGAGACACAGGGACTCCATCTTCCCAACCTCGATATGCGACATTTGTAATCGAAGAGTGAGTTTGGTATATCGATTGGCGGGTTTGTGTCTTAACGGCTGGTTTGGTTGAAGTCTGATTGCTTCGATTTTAGCGGGCTGGATTATTTGTACTCAAGCAGAGACCTTGTAACCAAAGATGCCGACGAAGTTGCGCTTGATCTTAGGAGTCATCTAGTGACAGATTGCATGGGTGAGCTCGAGGAGTCATCGCAAGCAAATGCCGACCAGTGCCTGGCATCATTAACAGCGCGACATACCACCAAAAGCGAACCTATCAATTACTGTTCACCAAGATTTAAGGCGAGTAGAGTCATCAGCCAACGAGTGGAGCTGCAGATCGTGTCAAATCCTTTGTCAGGTTTGCCTGACTCAATTTTTCCCGTCCTTGAAATTGTTGTCACATAACTAAGCAATGGAAGGTGCACCTTCAATATTTTTGACCCAGTTTTCAGCTGTGACCATGTACGCAGATAAAGAGTATTTTGCAAGTACTGCGATGTAAGTAAAGAAGCTATATATGCATTTATCCATCCAATTGACACTGAAACAACCAACTATCTTTTGAACATCAAGTCGCATCACATAACACAAATCTTTCTTATAGATTGTGTAAGAATGAGAATGATGCGATGATGGGAGACGCTAAAGCGTAAGGTACGCAACATATTCTTCGCAACTGCCCTCATTTTGTTTCCTTTGCACCCTCTTGGATACCTCCGTATTTTAACCTTGCCTGCTGGTTGATGAGGTCATTAGTTCCATCACAACTGCAAGGTCAACTTTCATCCCCAATCCTTCATCATGGCAGCAATCAGTGTCTCCGATGTGGCCACGCCGGCCATATCTTTGCTGATATTGGCTTCCCTCTATCGATACGTTCTTTACCCAGTCGTCTTCTCTCCTCTTTCGAAAATACCGAATGCGCACTGGTCGTGCTCAATCTCCCCATTTTGGATATTGTGGGCCAGGTACGAGAGCCGAGAGAACAGGACATTGTATGAAGCTCATGACAAACATGGCCCAATCGTCCGCATTTCGCCCACCGAAATCAGCATCAACAGCATGGAAGGAGTAAAAATTGTGTATCAGGGCGGTTTTGACAAGCATGAGTGGTACGACATCTTCAACAACTATGGAGTTCCATGCATGTTTTCGTCTACGCACGCGAAAGAGCATTCAATTAGGAAACGCATGGTGTCCAACGTCTACTCAAAATCGTACATCCACTCGTCGGCCTCTCTGGCTGCGCAGTCGTATTCCATTCTAAATTCCAGATTTATTCCAACATTGGAACACTCTGTCTTTGACAGCCAGAAGCCTCATGGTATCGACGTTTATTCGTTGTTTTGTGCAACTGCGATGGACTTCATATCCACGTATTGCTTCGGCCTCCGCAACAGCTCCAACTTTATACAGAACAAGTTGTACAGAGACCATTGGCTGAAGCTTTATCAAGTTCGGAAAGGCTATGGGTTCTTTCCGCAGGAACTACCTCGGCTGTCACGGGCTGTCACCTTTATTGGCCTTCATTTGACCCCAACATGGGTTGACGCTGCGAATGATGAGCTAGAGGCCTGGTGCAAGAAGCTGTCCAACTCCGCTGTGTCCTATCTCAAAAAGACCGGCACGGAATCCCAGGACTCAGTGGATGATCCTGTAGTCGTTCGATCATTACTGGCGGGAATAGACAAAGAGGAAAAGACAAACGGGAAAGAGTCGCCCATTTACCCTACTGCCATCCTACAACAAGAACTTTCAGTCGCTTCAGAGGTCATCGACCATGTTCTCGCCGGACAAGAAACCACCGGAGTTACCCTGACTTACTTAACATGGCATCTCTCCCAGTCACTGGACCTGCAGCACGAGCTCCGGAATGAACTACGCTCCTTGGAACCCAACATGAGGTTGGAAGCCGGTAGAGTCAATATTGCAGACTCTAAACAGTTGGACAACCTCCCGATATTACACGCGGTAATCACCGAGACCGTGAGGAAGTATGCCCCGGCTGGCGGCCCAGAACCTCGAATTGCCCCGTCACCATCATCGCGCATCGGACCTTACGAAGTGCCCGGCGGCACCCGCGTGTCCGCTTCCGCATATAATTTGCATCGGGACAAGAAATTCTTCCCGGACCCGGAGAAATGGGACCATGCCCGATGGTTGCAGCAGGATGGCGTGGATGGCGAAAAGAAGACCGAAATCAACCGCCAATTCTGGGGGTTCTCGAGTGGTGGGCGAATGTGTCTTGGTTCAAACTTCGCTATGCATGGTGCGACTGAACTCTCCCATGATCGTTGGATGGCTACTGACGCTATCGCAGAAATGAAACTCATCATCGCCGCCATATACTCCAACTATACCAGCCACATTGTCGACGATGAGGGCATTGAGCCCACTGATGGATATACGGCACACCCTAAAAGTGATCAGCTTTGGTTACGTTTTGAAAAGGTGTAAATTTTTTATGTGCCATTCGTTGGACACTGAAAATGTGACAACTCTGTATATAACGGCTTAGAAATACAAATGAGTCAAGTTATTAGTGGCCCTACACGTGCACAACCGTAGAATACACACGATCCCATCTGTCTCTTCTCCCTTATGTTTGTTTGGCGTCCGTCATGATGACTTTTTTAACAAAGACCGATTTCTCACAAGTGCACCGTTTCGGCCTTGAGCGTCCGTATCCAAGCCTCACATTGCGTCGCATGTTCGCTTGCTTCACAGAAAAATTGGGTTATCATCTTATCATGTGGAATTCATCCTGTTTATTAGCTGTTTTACTACTTTCTAGACACTATATAGCACTCTACGGTAAGATGATGACTCGAAAACACTTCCTCTCTACATCTGGAAATAATTGCCTTCAGGTACTCCATTCGATCTTTCTGGAATGCCGAGTTATGATCATAGAAAATATACTAGAACACACAGGCATAACGTTGTTTATTCCACTGAAAGAAACCGGTATCATGTTGCTAATTCTACTGAGAGAACCTGGTATAACGCTGCTTATTCCACTGGAACGAACTGCCGTGGTTTTTGCTTGCTAAGGTCCCGCTTCTTCTCAGTCCCCAAGAGCTTTCAGCATCTGAGGCGAAGCGACTCCATTTCCATCAATAGCCGTCTCCCATGCACCTATCGCCCGTGAAATCTTGGTCTACTGGCCCGCATCGGCGACTACACACGTGGCGGGCGTTAGTTTTCGAGCAACCTAGTAGGACTGTGCCGATGGGGTTAGCCATGTGCTGCTGCAAAAGTTGGGATTCGCCTGTCCATTGGGCCCAAGGTAACATCAAGATCGAATTGTCGTAGATCCTTGTCGACCCCGTTAGTGCCAGCAACCTGCCGAATTATGTCGACGCCATCATAGTATTTATTAGCTGGTATATTCCGCTTCTCATCCAGCTCGGCCTCAAGCAACTCCTTTCCCGGATAATCTGGACTGGGTTGGTAAAATATGAGACTGAAGTATTTGTGAAAATTTGACTTACTGCGAGGTAGTGCCGAGCATTCAACTCCAGTCCGACGAATTGTGCCGCTTTATGGGTCTAATTAGGCATCGACCAAATAAGCTGAACTAACTAAAGTTTTGTGCGTCAGCTTTTGATTTGTGGGCTGGTGGCGGTGAGTCCGTCTATGGCTTCTTCTCTCTTGTTGTTTGTTGCGATCATCCACAGTTTCGCGAAATGAGCGCGGCTCGGAATATTCTGGCTCGACAGACATATTGTGCAGATGAATGTAGTTGAATTTACGGGTTTCACTTGAGAGGAAGTAGACGGGAAAATTACGTTGTAAGATTTTTACAGCTCGCATTGTGCCAACGAATTTAGAACGACACTGACGTAGCTATTTTGGCTGATTTGCAAATATCACCAACATAGGGGGTAGACGAAGAAAACGAGCCACCAACACGAGGTGTTGGGTTCAACACTCAGGCTCCACATCTTCACAGAGACAGCGCGATTCCCAAAAAATTAAAATAACACATAAATAAAGCCAGGCCGGTTATTTACTTAAGTATGCAGAAAGGTCTCTGAGGATGGAAAGAGAATTGATGATTAGCTGGTATGAGAAGTCGAGTTTGAGACGGCCGTAATTTCCAGCGACGGTGATATTGGGCTCCCAACAAGGAGACTAATGGATACTAAACATGAACTACTTGGGAGTTTAATAAGAGCACTTCAGAATGCTTAGAATTTATCCTCGAGGTTTTCATGTATAGTTTGGACATGAGAATTCAAGTAGCTGGTAGCCTAGGCATGATATCGACCAGTTACTCCCGACCTACCCGGGAGCGCCCCTGAGTTTGAAGCGACTCCAGCAGCTCCTAGGTTAGTAGCTCGCTCTCGCTCTCAATGGGAGCGGTCAAATCCCACCGTCGACAAATACCGGCTTTTGCGGCTCCATCATGTGCGCAACCATTGGACATATCTTAGCGGCGTGCTTCTCTTCCCCAGATTTCAAAGTCTGTCTCCAGATTTCGGCACGCACATGCCGTTCGCAATGGGACATCCAAATTCTCCAGGTGGATTTGATGAGTGAACTTTCGCTGACAAATCGTACATCAGAATGGAGATTTCCATAATCCTAACTATGGGTTTGTAGCGTAATACAAACCTTTCGAAGTGATCTTGTGACAGCGTTTCGCTACACCAGATGCGGTCTGGCATGTGATTGCGACGCTAGCTCGGCGAGCTTCTGACATCAGCTACAGGGATGTGGCAACTAGGGTGATGAGAACTTCCGAGGCACATCTCTGATACAATGATAGCGCAAGTGGCTTTGACCAACGATTGTTCATTGCCCTCACATACCAATTCTTCCATTTATACAAGTTGGCACTTCTCCATCTCTTCATTCTCTTGAAACATCTTCTGTGTTATTTGCAAAGTGAGACGAAATCAGACATCATGGGTGGTAAGTGATCCGATCAATGTTCCTCCTTTCAATAGCTGCTCGCAGCCGTCCCTACCGGCGTGAGAAGCATGTGGTAGACAACGAGACGGGCTGAGACTCAACGCTGACACTCAACCTCCACAGCCCTCGACCGACTCCAGCAAATCTCCGGCCAGATCACTGGCGCCAAATCGGCCAAAGATCGCTTACTGATCAAATCCCCCGACGACATCGTCGTGACAGCCTGCCTCCGCACCGCCTTCACCAAAGGCGGCAAGGGCGGGTTCAAAGATACGCACGCCGCAGACCTGATGGCAGGCGCTCTCCAAGGCATCATTTCGCGATCCGGCATCGACCCTGCCCTCGTCGAGGACGTCTGCGTGGGCACGGTACTGGCCCCCGGTGGTGGCGCGACCGAGATGCGGGCGGCGGCGCTGGTGGCCGGGTTCCCCGAGTCAACGGCGGTGCGCACGTTGAACCGGCAGTGCTCGTCGGGTCTGCAGGCATGTGTCGATGTTGCGAATCAGATTCGCGCGGGGATGATTGAGGTCGGCATTGGGGCCGGGGTGGAGAGTATGAGTTTGAACTACGGGTGCGTATATCCTCCCCATCGTTAAACCTACTTGAGCACATAACAAAGCTGATTGGAGATACGTACGGTCCAATAGTCCTGCTGCTGTATCCGAGTTTTCCGAACTCCTCGAATCCGTCCCCGAAGCTGCTAACTGCAAAGTGCCTATGGGCGTGCTCTCCGAAGACATGGCCAAAGACCGCAATATTCCTCGCGCCGCGCAGGATTCCTTCGCTGCGTCGTCGTATCAGAAAGCAGCCAAGGCCCAGGAGGCCGGGCTCTTCAACGAGGAAATCCACCCCCTGACAGTTAAGTTCGAAGACCCGAAGAGCGGTGAGACCAAGAGCATCACCGTGTCCAAGGATGACGGCGTGCGCCCCGGTACAACAGCCGAGTCTCTAGGCAAAATGAAGGGCGCCTTTGCGCAAGGGGGTTCCATTCATGCTGGCAACGCGTCGCAAATTTCCGACGGCGCCGCGGCGGTCCTGATGATGAAGCGGTCGACAGCTGAGCGGCTAGGACAGACCATCCTGGGTAAATACGTAGCCGCCAGCATTGTGGGCGTCAAGCCTCTGCTCATGGGCGTCGGACCCTGGAAGGCGATCCCCAAGGTTTTCGAGCTCACGGGCATTACCAAGGATGACGTGGATATCTTTGAGATTAACGAAGCATTTGCGAGTCAGTGCTTGTGGTGCGCCAATGAGCTAGGATTGCCGATGGAGAAAATTAACCCGAAGGGAGGTGCGATTGCATTTGGGCATCCGCTGGGGTGCACGGGGGCGAGGCAAGTATCGACGTTGTTGTATGAGTTGAAGAGACGGGGAGAGAAGGTCGGAGTTACTAGCATGTGCATAGGTACCGGCATGGGCATGGCTGCTGTATGGGTTGCTGAGTAAGAGGCCTTGTAGGGGTGAGATGCACAGAGCTACCCGACTGGCCTGCCGTGAACTTAGCATCATGACATCAATCCATACACTTATAATTGATCAATCTATTCCTTTTTATGGTCACACAATGCACTGATGGACTGGGAAACATCCGTGGTTTATTCTTAAGCTCTGGCAGTCCAGTAGTGATGACCAATGGCTTGTTTCATCAAAGTAACCCATAGGTATCATTCTCAGAACAACGCTCCCTATCGTATTATACCCCTCTAATTTCGCAACTCCTCAAGCTCAACTTCCTTCCTCTCAAGACAATATAGTACTCAGAAGACAGGCGCCAAAGGAGAAAGATCCTCACACTACGAGAAATTCTCAATATAACTCCCTACCCCCTTCTCCCTGGCCAAATTCACTACATCCATACCAACCACCAGATCCATCAACCCTAAACCAACACTTTTATAGATGACGTTCCCGCTCGTGAGCCACTTGCTCAGATGGTCCTCGCGGCGCTCCTTGGACCGGTCTACCGACCCCGTGCTCGACGTCCGTCGCTTGCGGAAGAAGTTGCTGCCAGTATGGCTCGGGCTCCGCCGCGGCGGTGATGGGGTCGGTGGGTTATTGCCGTTTTCAGAGCCGAAGACGGCCGAGAGGGCTGGACTTCCTGGTGTTAAGTCTAGTTTCTCCATATCAGAGGATATTTCGGTTGAGGTGCGTGAGTACGTAGAGTCGTGTTCATCCCTTAGGGCCAGCCGGGCCTTTTGTATCATGACCAGTTCGCCCAATCTGGGTTTTTGGGTTAGCTCCCGCTGCTTCAAGTGTTAAGTTATCTTGGAGCGTAGGGGGAGGGTAAACAAACTTACTCAACCAGCTGCCGGGGTTCCAACCCAGCTTCAATAATCTCACCTGCTTCTTTCATGGCCCCATCCAGGGTATCCACCACTACCACGCCCCCCTCAGTAGCATGTTTGTGAAAGTGCGCATGCCCATGCGGCGGCCTCGTGGCCTGCTCGAGTAACGCCGTAGGCAGCTCCTTCATCTCGGGCGTATAACTCCCAATGGCTACGATAAGCCTGCCCTTACGCCTCCCCTCATGGCTCGTAAGCAACCTAGCGTCAAACAGCGGCTCCGTACTCGGCGTACAGCAGTATATCACGTCCGCAGCGCGGATATGCTCCTTCTGCAATCTGCCGAACTCGCCGTATCCAGGCGTTAAGATGCTAAACTCGCAGGCCTCCCATCCTTCGCGCCTTTTTGTATCGGGCGCCACGGCGTAGAATTTCTTGAGAATGAATTTGGCGTTGTCAGAGAACTGCCGGTTGATAATGTTAACAGTGCGGATCGTGGAACCCCGTAGCATGAGCGCTAGGCGGATATGCCAGTACGCTTGTAGACCCGACCCGAAGACTGTCAGGGTGCGGACGACGGCGCGCTTGGTGAGCAGGCATGTTGACGCCAGGGCGGTGCGGAAGGCGGTCAGGGTCTTTGCGTGGAGGAACCCGACGGGTGCGCCGTGCTTCGAGAAGAGGGTAAGAGAGCCCGTGGGCGAAACCGAGGGCGCTTCGGGGTCCTCGAGTTGGGGCTTGGATATTGTTACGACTTGGGCATTGTTAGCTACTTGCCTGACGAGGAGAAGACATTGCGACAAAACAAGAAACACTTACCTTTCACTCCATGGCCATTTGGGCTCATTGAGGGCATGAACAACGTCGTCGCATTGGTGAGGTTGGAATGGACCGTCGTGCGGTCGGGCTGGTGGATCTGGCCCTCCTCAATCGATTGCGTCCCCGTCGAGTACTCATGCAACGCGCATCTGAGCGATTGTTGAAATCTATCTACCTCATCATGAGTGAGGGACTCAAAGAGATTTCTGATATCCTCGTCTGACAGAATCGCCAACGACATGGCTTCGTTCTCTTCTTCAGTTGTTCCGGTTTCGGTGATGGTTGTCTGTGGTGGGTGAGTACTTAAATGGGTACTGGCGCGGTAAGGACGTTGTTGAAAATAGTTGCGATGACGACAACTATACGATTGATGAAATTAGATAGCAACTTGTCTATGCACACCTCATAGCCCACGACTTTTGCCTACCCTTTGGGCTGTTAAATAATGCCGAGCCTTTCTTTATCCTCAAGTGCTGATGCCGGCCAGCCGACGAGCATCCTCGAACAGATTCTTCGCGGCTAGAGTGATCGGCCACTTGATCCAAGGCTCATCGCACGTAATCAATCAAAAAAAGAGATATACATCACCTGCCCGCAGCTGTTGTGTATCTTGGCATTCGGTAGACTGCGTTCACGTCCAAGTGAGCGTTGCTTGGCTTCCATCAAGATGGTGAAAGTCAGAAGATACCCCTGGAGTGCCCCGCCATTGACGTTAATAGAGGGGTCGCTTGCAGGGTAGCGGAGTCGGTTTGGTACTTGTGACCTGTTGCAATACAGCACCAAGAGATTTCTGGGATCCAACAGAAGCCTTGATGAACTTTTCAAGATCTAGAGCTGTTGGCATGGCTTGATGTAAGGAGCGAATCAACGAATCACATAATTCCATGCAGCGGTGGCCCTGTATAGCCTGCATATATCTTGGACTGTTGTATACCCCTAAATCAACAAAGACTATTACTGTACGCCTGTGGTTTGGCCACCTGCAACTCCAACACCTCGCTGTTCTCCGCGCTTTTCCATACTAACGCATGTAGCCTGACTGAAATACTCCGTGTGCACCCTTTGGAGGTTTTCCTTTTCTTGAGCACTTAAACCTGATAACACCATGCCGAGTCTTCCATTATAAACCTCACTGGTAGACATTCCCAGTAAACTCCAATCCGAGCCGCCAAACCCATCTAACGGGCTTCCATTCTGGCGCCATCGGCCCTGAAAACAAGTGCGCCATGTCGCCCCTTAATAAACCTCATTGACGGCCGCATTCCCACCGAGGCCGGTTCTCATCTTTGGCTTGGGATTCCCAGTACCAAAACCAAGGTCATTGATCTTACCCGAAGCAATGTCAAATAGCGTACCATGGACCTGTAATCCGCGATCCCGAATGTGTTCCTGAATCGTCGCATTGGCCATGAGGACTTTAACCCCCGCCTCGACATTAAGCTCTGCGATGCGAACCGCACGGGCCTTCTCATCCTTGATGTCGTCCAGCTCTGACTGGTTCGCCATGCGGATGACTTTAAGGGGCGTGAGCCAGATGTCCAATACGCCGCCAAGAGGCGTATTGCCTAGAGCGGCCACCGCGCCGCCGCCGCAGCACGAGTGACCGCAGAGCACGACGTGTTGGACTTTCAGAAAGGCGACGGCATATTCAATGACGGCGGTAGTGTTGATATCCGTCGGCGAAACGATGTTGGCGATGTTGCGGTGCACGAAGACGTCGCCGGGTTGCAGGCCTAGGATCGTGGTCTCAGGACATCGCGAGTCGGAGCAGCCTATCCAAACTTTAACGTGGCGGCAGACACCATGTTAGTCTACTTTTTCTGTACGTAATTATAGCTCGTCGGGTTTTCAAGATTCATCCCAAATCCTTGAACCGCAGAACTGGATTAATCTACTAGTAACCTGGTGTCTGTAGTAACCCCTTGGGGCTTGGGGCTTGGGGTAAAGTGAGGTAAAGTGGAAAAACTTACGGATTGAAGGTGATTGCCCAGCGGCCAATCTTTCAAAAAAGGCCGGGTTCTGATGGCGCTTGTAGCCAGCCCAGGCCTCGTTTGAGCTTAACGCATAGGTAAAAGGATCTTCTGCGCGTTGTTGTCATTGTCAGCCTGCATACTCTTCCAAATGTTCTAACCGCATTGACCACCTTTTTGCATGCACCCCCATTTTGCAGGGTCTAACTGAATCAACCTAAATACTTCGTCCATATTATTTATATACAGAACATACTTAATTTAAGTGTCCGAAGACTTAGATATATTCTTTCGAGCCCTCTTTTTAGGAGGGACCCTTCCTTCGAGAAAAGTATCAATTTCTAACTGCTTATCCGGTAAAATAGGCCGTGTTCGCTTATTTCGCTTGTCCTGGGCTGTTCGGATCGCTGATAAGTTAACGAATACTTTATTCGGGTCTGGCTCGACGGGCTGGCGTATATCTGGAGCGTATTTATCTAGTTCTGTATATAGTTGCTCGTTTTCGATACGTAATTTGGCATTCTCGGCGGCCTGGAGTGTAAGGGCCTTGCCTACTAGGGTACGAATCCTACGAGATACCCCGCCCTCGGCTTTCTCTATCGACTGTAGTTGGCTAGATAGTTGCTGCGCTTTCTGAGGAGTAAAAGCAACTAAAGGTGGTGATATATGAGGCGGAGGATCTGGTGTATGAGGCTCCGGAGGATCACAAGATACGTCGACTAGTCCTTCGGAGCCTAGGGGCCATATACCAGTCTTCCGCCAGCCAGAAAGTCTCGGATCTTGGTCGAATCGGACGCTCTAACTCGGCTAGCATCTACGACGCGCCTAATTTTGGTACGTATCTGTGGATGGCGGCCAACGAAGTGATCCACCCAGTGTTGGCCGAGTGTATTGTTATCCCCTTGAGCAAGGAGGATTTCGGCAGCGAAGTCGGCCGCATAACGCTTGCTAGGAGCCCGTCCACACACTTCTTCGTGTAGGATCCAGTTCTCGATAACCTCCTCTTGCTCTGGAGTCAACTTTTGTTGCCTGGAGGCGGCGTCGCGATGCGAATTACCGTGACGAATACGGTAGGACAGTGTAGTCCCCTTGATACTGTACCGATGAGCTGCTACGGCCTGGGAAGAGCCCTGACGGACAAGCTCTTTAGCGCGTTCGATTCGCTGCTCAAAATCGTCCAGACTATTCTCCACTGGATTAGCCATTTTGTACGTAGATAGGGCAATTGCGAGGTAAATTGAGAGACGTCGTGTTGTTGAGGCGTAGAAATTCCCTGCAAAATGGGGGTGCATGCAAAAAGGTGGTCAATGCGGTTAGAAGGTCTTCACGTTTCTGTCGGGCTTGTTTGTTTGAGGGATGAGGCAGCTGCCCATCTTTCGCGGCCCTGTCGTGGCCTCGCCTAAAAATCAAAAACATACGACTTTTGGGAGTTTTTGGTTGAAAGGGGCAACTGTCTCCGTCCCAGATCCAATCATCTCCACAAACGATCTCCAGTCTGGCAGCGGCGGACTATCTACTTACGGGACATGTTAGAAGATTAACTCAAAAGGTTTTAAGCTTAAATCGAGCTTGTGTATATAAAAAAATTAAAAGTTGACGACAGCGATGAATTTTGAAGATGACTTTGACTGCGTCGGGAGAACCTGCTCAATTCACGCACACTCAGGCGGGCTCGACCGTTGATATTCCCCAGTCTCGGCGAAGACTTAAGAGGGATTTTTGTGCTGACCTGCAGCAAGAGATGTGTACTCGGGAGGATTCAACAGATGCAGGTAGCTTTGGCAACCACCACTACCTGCACTCGAGGACGAATTGGACCGAACGTTTCCTCAGGCGGACAACGTACGACACCAAGTTGAATGATAGCTAGCTTCCTTATTGCCGAAATGTATGAGTTCGGCCGGATCCGTGGAATGTAGAGAGGGGAGAAAGAGAGAGAGATCTTGATCAACTGTGATATCAACTTGTTCGAGGGAACTCAAAATTTCTTAATTAGAAGTACGAGTACTCTGAGTGAATTTCTAGGAGAAGCTGAGGACATGTACCAAGCAACGAGTACCAAGCAACGAGTACCAAGCAACGAGTACCGTGTTCAACAATAAAGTCAATAGGCCCTTGTTCGCTTAAGATGAGGCCTCGACCGGGGTCACTTGTCACACCCATTACAGATCCATTAGCAGATCTGCTATGAGTGTTGGGATGGGTCAGTATGGGGCTCAATGGAATGAAACCTTGACAGTCACAGACAGCGCACAGCAACTCCCCACGGGTAATCCTTGTTCATACCCATCTTATACTAGGGATTCGAGTCCGACACACTGCTACTATTAGTATACCAAGAGCCAAGAAGCCTCAGTATGCTGCCCAAGCTTTCATTCAGAGGGTCTTAAGTTTCCAAGTTGTCTCTAAGGTTGGACGGACACTCCGCGTAACTGTCTTATGGTATGGATGCTCCTATCCACGTTGTACTGAGATCGCCGCCAAGCGGTGTGCGGCATTACATATCTGCAAAATATTGTCTTGTTTTGTCTTGGAATACCTAGAGAAAATGTTCAGAACACTAGATCCAATAGCAATGCCTCTTGATCGCAGGTCCTCTGAGAGCAGTGCCCTGTCGTGGACCCCACGTTTTCAGATTGCGCCTCGGTTAAGTTCCACATTGCTATTGCAGCTGATAAGCTCCCCGACCTTTGCCCCGGCTGCCAAGGAGTAGCATGTGAAGCGTTGCCCGTTTTGTCCGTGGAGATTTTGATGCAACATGGTTATGAACGGTGAATCGTACTACAATACCAACCAGGTCAGTGGGGTTATACGGCATGCGAGCTTGGCGAGCCTGTCAAGATGACACGGCACTAAAATGCTCGCTGGCTACATTAAGCTTCCTCATGACATTTGCCCGAGTTTTCGTTGAAGATGGACCTGAGCTACGACATATTGATAAATGACGGCTCACGTTAATCTCGATATCATGGAACTGCGAGTTTTATGTGGAGTAGGTGTCATGCAAATCCGTTGGCTGGTATTCCATTTTGACCCCTCCAACGCCGGTTCTGTGCAAAGCTGTAACTCCCAACCCATAACCTCAGAGACAACCACCTTAGACCTTGATAGCGGCATCAAGAGCCTTCTTCTTCTTGAATATCTTCATGTTGGCCTTGGCACCCATGATACCTCCACCCCATTGCTTCCGGGAGTTCTCAATGTTGCTCATATAGCCCTCCTTGATGGTGCTCACGAGCTTGGAGAGCTCGCTCTTGTCCTCGGAGCGGACCTCAGTCAGGGCGAGTACGGCAGCGGTCTTCACCACCTGTTAGACACAATGCAGTAGTACAGATGATAGAGTAACATACCTTCTTGTGGACGACCGTACCAAGACGGGCCTTGCCCTTGATGATTGCGTAGGGAACACCCATCTTTCGGCACAGAGCGGGCAGGAAGATGACGAGCTCAATGGGGTCGACATCGTTGGGGATCAGGACGAGAGCGGCCTTCTTGTTCTCAATCAGGCCTACAACGTGGTTCAGACCGTACTTGACAGCGTAGGGCTTCTTGCTGACATCCTCCTTCTTCTTGCCCTCCTTGATGGCGGTTGCCTCCTTGACCAGGCGCTCCTTCTTCTCGGCCTTGGTCTCAGGTCGGTATTTGTTGAGGAGCTTGAAAGCCTGGGCGGCGGAATTGCGGTCAAGAACTTGCTGGAACTGGGAGATCGCTGGGGGGACCTTCAGGCGCATGTTGAGGATCTTGCGCTGGCGTTGGAGGCGGACGTACTCAGGCCACTTAACCATGCGCGAAAGATTGCGCTTGGGCTGGATGTCCTGGCCGATACCGAAGTTGCGGGTGCGCTTCTCGATCAGAGGGTTCTACACATCAAGTCAGCATCACCTGGAAAGGGTCTGGCAAGGGTCCATGATGTCGAGGGGAGTAAAAATAAATGCTACTGACCTTGGGTGCCTTCTTTCCGGCCTTCGACGAAGGGAACGGGGCCGGGGCGGCCTTCTTTCCACCTTTGGGAGGCTGTCATTGAGAAAAGAAGACATCAGCAAATGTTTTCCATTGACTGGTATCTTCCTTGAACTCTAGAGAGACCCGCTGTGACATTTCTGTGTACACTGCGAGATCTCAAGCCAAGTTCCTCACCATCGTCGTAAGACAATGGATGGGGAATGGACAACTCGACAAGCGAGCGCCGTTTTAGATATGAACGAGTGCAGAGCACATCAATCAATCTCCTGAAACATATCAACTGCTTACCATGATGATCGTTGGTCGTGTGGTCGTTGGACGTTACTGGACCGGCTTTGAAAGGAATACAGGAAAGAGAGCTTTCGGGAAAAAAAGTTGAGCCTGAAAATGCAAAATGAATCTGTGGAAGCCGCGATCTGACGCTTGGACCATATGGCAAGTAGGGCTTGTGGATTTTGAGAGGAAGAAAAAATGCACTAGCCCAGAACAGACTAGCTTATATGCCCCTCCTCGCTCTAAGTACGTACCAGAGTCTCAATGTTCGCGCTACGTAAAAGTTGGTGATGGAAGTTTGTCACCACAACTGCGCTGGACATTTGAAACGAACAAATCCATCCCTTTTTGAGTTATTCAGATTGTTGAACATCTTGGTCAAAACTCATTTCCTCAAGAAACTACCGCCACAAAAAAATGGCGCCAGCATTCTGTGCCATCTGTAAGACCCAACGAGCACTCATCAGACGGCCTAAGAACCATCAGAAGCTCTGCAAAAGCTGTTTCATACAAATATTTGAAGATGAAGTACACCACACAATAACGTCATCTCAACTATTTTCCCCGGGAGAAAGGATCGCAATAGGGGCTTCTGGCGGCAAAGATTCGACAGTCCTGGCATCAGTTCTCAAGACATTGAATGAGAAGCACAAATATGGAGTTGACTTGGTTTTGCTAAGCATAGATGAGGGCATCAAAGGTTACCGAGACGACTCTCTCGAGACTGTTAAGCGCAACGCACTTCAGTATGAAATGCCCCTGAAGATTGTGGGCTACGATGAGCTGTACGGCTGGACCATGGACCAAGTTGTCGAAACCATAGGCAAGAAGGGCAACTGCACTTATTGTGGAGTTTTCAGGAGACAGGCCTTGGATCGGGGCGCCAAGATGCTCGGCATCAAGCATGTCGTCACTGGTCACAACGCAGATGATGTGGCCGAGACTATCCTGATGAACCTCCTGCGCGGCGATCTAGCACGTTTGTCCAGGAGCACAAGTATCGTCACCGGAAGCAACGCGAGCGAAGTGAAGCGAAGCAAGCCGCTCAAGTACGCATACGAAAAGGAGATTGTGCTATATGCGCACCACAAGAAACTCGACTATTTCACTACCGAATGCATATACAGCCCTGAAGCGTTTCGAGGGAGCGCGAGGAGTTTGATTAAGAATCTTGAGAGAGTCCGGCCGAGTGCCATATTGGACGTTGTGCGCAGCGGAGAGGACATGGCCAGACTCGTGCCTGGGCAAACGCCTGACGCTTGTGGTTGCAGGATCAAAGAGGCCACCGTCCCGAAGGCCGTTGAAGAGGATAGCGTCGGTGGATGCGGTTCCGCAAATGGTCGAGCTGGGGGTGGTGAAATGGCTGTCATGGAGAAGGAGCTTCGACAGAACGAGGCTGCAGAGGCTGAAGGGCTCGAGACTGAGATACCAGTCGGAAAGATGCACCAAAGCAAAAGGGAGTCGAAGCAACTGGATACCCCAGCAAAGCCGGGCAATGTTAGCTTACCCATCATTCCGAAGCAGAAGCTCGGCACCTGTGAGAGATGTGGCTATATGTCTAGTCAGAAATTATGTCAGGCTTGTATGCTCTTAGAAGGTCTGAACAAGAACCGGCCTGAAATATCAATATGAGTCAATCCTAAGAATAAGCCAGCTTCTCAAGGTCATGACGCGGCGCCGGACATAGATAATAGAATAAGATACCCCCTGTCATTTTGGACAATATCGGATGCTTTGAGTCTTTCAAGACATAGGAGATGCTATGTCGATGTTGCATTTATGGGCATTGTACATCGCGATGCCTCTCGCGTTCGTCTCTTTCCCAATCCCATCTGGCTCGTGTTGTTTAGCTAGAACGAGTCGGCCATTATCCGTGTAATGAACACTACTGGTCGTTCTACCATGGATGTATAAATGTTCGCGTCACTTTCACCATGCGGGGTCTTCCTTCGTTACTGCCCCTTAACACATTCGTTTTTCAACCTAACAGCACATTAGCAGGCAAATCCCTTTCGCATTCCCATCAAGAAGTGCCCTCGTCACTTACCCGCCAAGGGTTGTTAAGCTCGAAGCCGGCTGGCGCTATAGGCGTATCGCTCTGTCCCCGTAGATATCCTGTGAGCCTTCGGTCGCGATCCATCATTTGCTGTCGAGTCCGTCAGCATGAACTCCAATTAGATATCTCAATCCACCGGCTGAAGGCACGCACTCTATCCCATTGATCCAAAGATCGTCGCATTCTCTTGCCACCATTCTGCATGTTCTTGATCTTGGACATTCCCGCACCAGTCACACCGAACATCTGTGGCATCTTAGTATTATTGGGAGCTGGCAATTGAAGGTCAATCGGAGCTCACGGCGAGGATGATTCCATAGGGAATCAGGGCTTCGAAGGGGACGGGCATTGCGGCGGTCTTTCAGATGGCACTAGGGCAAAATTTTAGTTTCGAATAGTTCGCCGTTGCTATGTATTGGGGAGCCTTACAATGGTCAATGCCAGTCAGATTGTGGTCCCGATTCGTCGTGAAATAGGTCTTGATGATAGATGCCAATTGACTATCTGAAGTTGAAGCTCCAGCCGGACGACCGAGATGCCTCAGGCCAAAATATTGCTTATTGGAATTAATAGGTATAAGTTATCCGCCTTGATAGATGAATATGCAATTATAAGGCATGAAAGAGCTCCAACTTTTAAGGCCAACTGGTTAGTGTGGAAAGCTTGGACCAATAAGTTCCCGAGGTCAGAGCAAGTGGACCGCCGCAACTGCAAGTCAACGTTCTTGGTGTCAAGAGGAGTTCATGTTCGCCGCTGAGCCAGGTAATTAATCACCTTCTCATCATCTTAACTATCCAAGACCTTCTTGTCTACGCGACAAATTCCATAGGGCGCACTTTTGCTCTATTTATATGGCCAATTAGCTTTGTGGATGTGGAAAGTTTGCGCGTTCAACTCACGATTCCCTGGAAGATTTCAAGCGATGCCTCTTGTTGTGCTGCCGAGCTTGAGACGACAACTGCGCAGAACCTGCGGCTGTGCCTGTTGATACGGAAATACTGAGATCCAGAAAAGGACTACTGAGATAGGAATGCGACAAACCTGCGATCTGCCCTGCGATCCGCCGTGACTGCGCGACCTGTACCCCCTCTTTGCGACGAGCCTCCCTTCGAAACTACGGTCCTTTCCCTACCAGCTTACCACACCTCATCATATACCCGCGTCTTTCATTCAGGCCTCACCTTGAAGACCCTCCCTTCATGGTCATTCCATTCCCTAATAATGGAAACCGCGCAAATTATGCAAGAAGAACTGCAGCAGAGCGTGCTCCTCTCCGAGGAGGATGCTGAATTCGAAGAGGACGATGTGGGTGATGCCATGGTTATCGACAGCGAGGAGCCTGTGGTACCCGGCAGCACACTACGGGGTGCAGAAGAAGCGGATGGTGGAAATAGTGGCGGAGATCATGAAATTGAAAGCGCCAGCGCAAAGGAAATAACAACCGAAGACGTGGAGCGACCAGACGCAGAGGGCGAGCCAGCAGACCAGGAAGATACCAGCCAAAACGACGAGGGCTCCGACAGCGAGGCGGATGCCGTCCATGAGGATGAAGATGAAGAAGATGCATTTGATGATGCCGAAGCGCCACAAGATGATGAGCAGGATGGAATTTCGCCAGACAGTGATGGCGAAGCCGAAACCGAAGAAGATGAAGCTGAAGGCGTTGGTGCTGTTAAGATCAAGCCTGGCGAGACTGATGACGAGAGCGAAAGTGACGACAATGTCAGTTTAGCCTCAGGCGCCAGTGACGCAGAATCCGCCGACGAATACGAAGAAGAGGTCGCACAAAATGACGAAGACGAAGAAGATGAATCTGAGGGCCAGGACTCGAATCTCTGCTTGTTCTGTAAGAAAGACGAAGAGAACGACCCCAGCGAGGAATTCGAGTCGTACCTTACTTGTAAAGGTTGTGGGGATCACGGTATAGTCGCCCTGTCCCGATCTGCAGAAATTATCTATTGACTTGCCTTGTTGCAGCACACCAGCAATGTGCTCGTGGTGCGCGAGCCTTGACCGAAAATAATGGTGAGTTTGGGCCCATATCATGGCCTGTGTCAATTCAACGAGCTGATATACTCTATGTCAAGGTGGTGCAGGCTGGAAATGCCCGGAATGCATGGGCGATGAAGATCAATCCGATTCGGAAGCCGAGTCTATGCCGGAAGATGCAGAGGTCAATGGGGGCGTCGAGGACGGCGATATATCACCTGCCTCAACCCGACGTTCAACTGCCTCTAAAATCGCCCGCGACCTACTGCCACCGCAGCGTGGAGCGAACAAACCTGACTCTCATTCTGTTTTCAATCAGCTCGTACTCGACGAGGACCCTATGGATGGCTCGCGAATCTTGCGAAAACGGAAAACTTCATCTGCAGAAGCCGACGAGGAAATCATGTCACTACGCAAACGACGCAGAAACACATCCGAGGTCTCTCTTCAGGACGAGGCGACGTTGGATCAAATTAATAGAGTTAGTGAGGCTGATGAGGCTGTCCGGCCACGATCTGCACGTTCGCTAAGACTCAAAATTTCCAATCCGGCGGCTCTCTGCACTGTAATGAAGAAGAGCCGGACGAGTCTCGTTGTAAAAATCCGAGTAGGACCCACAGAGCTGCGCCAAATGCTTTCCGAGAAGCCAAAACCAAAGAAACGCTCAGGTCGGGCAGTCGCGTCCCGATCTGCGAGATCAGCTGCAGCAGCAAGAGGTAGCACCGCAGTATCAACATCAACATCTGCAGCAGCTGCTGCAGCGGAACCACCTATGGCACCATTTATGGCATCCAGTTACACCCAGCCATTCTACTCCTTTTATGACAAGGAGACAGATGAGCTTAAGGGCAAACCATACGGTGGGATCCTTACGGAAGCCGAAGCCGACACATCAAAAACGTTGCCCACGAAGGATGACAGGCGACGGTTTGATGAGGCCAAACAGAAGGCTGACGAAGAATGGCGCAGTCGATTGCTCGCCATGCAGGCTGAGATGGACGTTCCCGTGAAGAAGTCGAAAAAGACCTCAGGACCAGCCAGTCAAATAGAGTGCATCGAGTTCGGCGGCTGGGAGATTGACACCTGGTACGCTGCGCCATATCCCGAGGAGTACAGCAGAAACCGCGTACTCTACATCTGCGAGTTCTGCTTGAAATACATGAACTCGGATTACGTCGCTTGGCGGCACAAGCTTAAATGCCCCGCGAAACACCCGCCAGGAGATGAGATCTACCGCTCTGGTTCAGTTTCCTTCTTTGAAGTCGACGGCCGAAAGAACCCGGTTTACTGCCAAAACCTCTGCTTGCTTGCCAAACTCTTCCTTGGATCCAAGACGCTCTACTACGACGTGGAACCCTTCCTGTTCTATGTCCTCTGCGAATATGACGACATGGGCTACCATTTTGTCGGCTACTTTTCTAAGGAAAAGAGAGCAAGCAGTCAGAACAACGTCAGCTGCATTCTCACGCTGCCCATACATCAAAGGAAAGGCTATGGGAACCTGCTCATCGATTTCTCTTACCTCCTGACAAGGGTCGAGGAGAAGACGGGCTCGCCAGAAAAGCCCCTATCCGACATGGGCTTGGTCTCATACCGAAACTATTGGAGATTGGTACTGTGCAAATACCTACTAGAGCATACACCAGGGAATAAAACACAAAAGAAGGGTTTAAGCATCAGGCAAATTTCCGACAACACTGGCATGATGCCAGACGATGTCATATCAGCACTTGAGGGACTGCGATGCCTGGTTCGAGACCCTCAGACACAGCTATACGCGTTCCGAGTTGACCTGCAATTCTGCCGCGAGTATGTAGCAGGGTGGGAGTCCAAGAATTATGTCAAGCTCAAAGAGAAGGCCTTGACCTGGACTCCGTATGTTATGGGCCGTAGCAACGCTACAAACTTTGAGCTAGGGCCGGCCCTTAATGCGATTGCTCCACGCGAAGAAGATGAAGACACCAAGGAGGTCCAAGTGATTGTACAGGGCCGGGTTGCTGCAGGAGAGCTTGCTGATACTGATGGTGCGAGCCAGCAACCGCTGGCCCAAGTCGAATCTACCACCGTCCTTGAGTCTACTGAACCCAACGACAATGCGATGGATATTTCGCAGGAGCCAACGAAGGCCAATGGCATAGAAAAGGAGAACGGCAAGCCCCAGGCCATAGCGCCACCCCAAGAATTCAGTGAAGCCAACGACGCCGCAAAGGAGGATATGCAGAACGACTGGATAAAGTCCTACAACAATGTTCCCGCTATCCGATTTGAGGTTTTCCCTCCCGTTAACCCCAAACGACCTGCTGCCTCACGCATGAACTCTAGCATGACCCGACCAGCTGTTGTCCGCACACCAGCAACAGCACCACGTCCCCGTCCACGTCGCTCAGTCGGAGGCAGCTCACGCAAATCCGCCTCACGGCCGAAATCGAGCACTTCTGTTCGCCGCAAGACAGGCGGCACCGGCCGTGGTCCCGGACGCTGGCCCAAGGGCACCAAAAAGAGTGACTACGGAAATGCTGATAGTGGGCCAGGACTGCCACCAGCTTGGCTTGAACAGCAGCGAAGCGTTACCGTTTCCAAGGGTAGCGCCGAGAATGAGACCCAGGACACGGTTGAAGTAAAGGAAGCCAAACAGGGCAGGGGCAAGAAGAGCACCGCCGCCGCCGCAGCAGCAGCAGCAGCAGTAGCGACAGCCTCGATTTCGGCGATATTTGAGGTCAAAGACGATACTGCCCCTCCAGCCGAGACTGACAGCAGCAGCAACGAAGAAAGCGGCAGTGGCAAGGCAGAGGAAGAGGCCGAGAGCGACCGTGACGTGGTTATGGGAGAGGACAGGGATGACGAAGAAGACGCCGAGGCAGAAGATGAGTAGAGCCCTTACTTTCCGGACTCTTCCGTATCGACTGTGACCTCTATCAGCTGAGACCGGTACGGCGCATTTTGATTGTATTTGTGCGATTCAAAACGGACGGAAATTGGAAGTGTGTAGGAACGACCATGACGGCAATTAGGGGCAGCCCTAGGCAGACTGCTCAACACCACTTTGTGCTTTGATTGCCCTGGCGTAGAAACTCATGAGTATGGCGTCTAGGGATTAGATACCTATAATGGACTCGTATTTGACAAAACAAACTGCCGAGGGCATGTATACGATCTATTTGTCTTGAGCTAGCTGACGCTTGATTTGTGATATTTTGGTCTGATTATTACTCTACAAGCTGGTCATAACAGGGTCTGTAATGATCTATCAGCTCTGTACACTTAAAAGCACATGAAATCCACGAACAGATTCTTGAGTACACATGGCGATATGGTAGGTTGTTCCTGAAACTGTCAAGACCGGCATTGGAGATATGGGATGGGTTGCCGAAACCTGTGTCGACTCGTGATCATGCCCCAACTCCAGAGCTGGCAACCTCAACTTTAAAAAGTGAATGAGTGCATCACTTCAAGCTCACGGCTTGGAATGTTCAGATGCGTTGCTAATTGTATTGCGCCAAGATTCTTCAAATATTTCATTTATTCAGTTGATGTGTAGCCATGGAGCAATTAGAAATAATTATTGAAATATGGTTACGTTCTACTGAAGCAGTTACGTCATCCATGCTGTGGTAGTTGCGCATCGTATGAAGGACGAGTAGGGAACCGCGACTACCATTGGGTATTGACCCACATTTAGTATGAGACTATCGGATTTGGTACCTGGAGCTGCTCAGTACCTTGAGGCAGTCTAAGAATGCACAAGTGAACTTACCCGCTTCAAGACATTCAGATCAAGCTGTCCTGATCTGCGCCGTCAAACAAATGGACCGTATATTCTTGCGAAATTATCAACATTGAAAAATCATAGCTTGTTCCTCCACTCGCTTTTTACAGAAGCAAGAAGCTTTCACAGCTGTCACAAGCGTCGAGTCGTGGAGCATTGTTTCTCTGCCAGCCATCATTCATTGACAAATCTCCCAGCCAAGGCCAAAGATTACTAGTTCAATCTTCGCCCCTCTCACCTATCCAACCAAGGCATCTCCTAAGACCGCAATTCACTGCCTCATTACGAGTCGCAGGCAAATCCGGCCCTGTTTCATTCTACGATCGAGCTCGCGATCAATATATCTCCCTTCCCTGCTTGGCTTGCGCGCAACCACCTTTCTGGCCCAAACTTCCACAGGCTGGATTTGCGCTTTAATTGCGCCGCCGTTGATCGTCATCAGTGCCCATCCCAACCGACCATCCCAACCGACCATCCCAACCGACCATCGCGAACGTGACCAGATCCGGACGCTCGTCCTCGTCTCCCAATCTCCTACAAACCCCTCGCTTTGCATCTCTCTCCGTCGGAATAGATAACCGCCAAGATGTCGAAAGTAATGCGAAGTGTCAAAAATGTCACCAAGGGCTATTCCAGTGTCCAGGTAAAGGTCCGCGAAGGTTCGTCTCCCCGGCGGCTGCGCAACTCCAAACTCTTTTCCGGCCCGCTGGCCATAACTATGGGAAAGGATATTGACGTCGTTTTTGCAGCGACGAGCAATGACCCATGGGGTCCAACGGGGACGCAGATGAGTGAGATCGCTCAACTGACCTACAATTCGTACGATATCCGATGAAGCGACCTCGACGTGACATGGGAGGATTGCAAACTGACGTGCTGGCACAGATCGACCGAATTTTACGACATCGTTGATATGCTGGATAAGCGCCTGAACGACAAGGGCAAGAACTGGCGACACGTCTTGAAGGCGCTGAAAGTTCTCGATTATTGCTTGCACGAGGGTTCAGAGTTGGTAGTGACTTGGGGCAAAAAGAACCTCTATATCATCAAAACTTTGCGCGAATTCCAATACATCGACGAGGATGGTCGGGACGTTGGACAGAATGGTGCGTGGTGACTTGGCATGACGCCGACAAAGTTAAAAGCTGCTAATCATCTACTACAGTACGAGTCGCGGCGAAGGAGTTGACTTCACTGCTATTGGATGAGGAGAGACTCCGTGCCGAACGAAGCGATCGAAAGACCTGGAAGTCTCGCGTGACGGGCATAGAGGAGTTCCCCCCCGAAGGCAGCGTTCCACCACCTCGACAACAACGCCGTCAGCGTTCCCAATACAGCGACGAGGATGATGCCGAGTACAAGCTGGCAATCGAGGCGAGCAAGTACCAGGAGGAGGAAGACCGTAGGAGACGCGAAGGCCGGCCAGCGGCCGAAGATAACGACGACGACCTCGCCAAGGCCATTAAGCTCAGCAAAGAAGAGGAGGAACGGAGGCGGCGCGAGCTGGAGGAAAGTAACGCGAACTCGCTGTTCGATGACGACCCTTTCCCAGCGAGCCAACCGCAACCGACTGGCATGAATATGGGGTACCAGCAGGGCAGCAACGTCGATTGGTTTGGTAACCCGACAAACGAAAACCAAATGACAGCCCAGCCTACTGGATACATGAACAACATGAACAACCAGTATACTGGATTCCAGAACGGCTTTGGTACTCAGCAAACGGGCATATATGATCCTTACGGGCAACAGAACCAGCAACAACAACAACAACAACAACAACAGCAGCAGCAACAGCAACAGCAGCAACAACCGCAGCAGCAGCAGCAAGCACAGCCGTTCGGCATTTCGTCCACTGGATACAACCCCTACGCTCAACAGCAACAGCAACAATTCCAACCTCAGCCTACCGCCTCCTCGGAACCCACTACGCAGCCGGGCAGCAATAACCCGTGGGCTAGCAACCAGACTTCCTCCCCTATTCAGCCAATGAAGACTGGCTCAAATAACCCCTTCGCCACAGGCTTCGGCAAACCTCAAGCCCAACGAGTGCCTGCGATGCCAAGTCTGAGCAGTCTCCAAGCTCTACCCGAACAGAAAAGTCTTCAGACCTTCACTCCTCCGCAACCGACATTTTCACAACCCCCACCGCAGCAGCAACAGCAACAGCAGCCGCAGAGGGAAGTCAGTGAACACGAAGCTAGACTCAATGCTCTTCTTTCTAGCGGCGATGGCATGGATACTTTCGGCAACACTGGTAATTTGCGTATCCCAGCCCAGCACACCGCCCCCGGGACGTTCGTCAACTCGGCAGGTATTGGCATGAACACGCTCAACGCTGATGCGACGGGCAACAACCCGTTTCTGCGCCAGCAGTTTACTGGCATGCCGAATGTATCTTACCAGTCTAACGGACCTCAGATGCCGGCTGCCACTGGTCTTGCCAACATGGGCATGAATGGCGGCTTCGGCGGACAGAGCAATCCATTTGCGGCGCGGCCGACGCAACAGAATAACAGTCAAGGAGGACAGGACTTGATCCAATTCTGAGATTGACCAAAAAGTTGATCAGAACTTCGGCGAACCGACCACCATTCACTTCAGAACTTCACATTCTTCCTTTCTACTTGGCGAAGGGATATACTATTGATCTTACTCGGGTTATTTCGACCCGACTTGCGTGTGGCCTCGCTGTTCTCGGCCTGGCCGAATTAGTACTACACCTCCTTTGATGGATCCGTGTCTATCGGTGTCGAGGATAACGATGATGACGGTCCTTGCAGCGCACACCGTTCCGTATGAAATAGGGGCAGGTTGCGTTGCAGTACATACCAATCACAGAATGAGCAAGGAAGGTTGCATGGAAAAGGCCAAGTGTTGACGCATAGCGAGCGCATTGAAAGCTAGTGGTTGAGAGCGATTGATTCTCTTATGCTGAATTCCTCAAGTTGCGATGGACGAACTAGCTAGTTTTTGGAGCAGAAAGAGAATTTTAGACGATGGATTAAATTCCTACTCCGGTATATATATTGATTCCTAGTGAATTGGAGTTTGTGCATAACGTCGTGAAAGGAGGGGAAGAAGTTTGATGCTGTTCGAATGATGCCAAACTAGCTTGATCTTTATTCACAGCCCAGTCTCTCTATACAAGGATGGGACTGACTGATTATGTGTATCATGGGTACACAACACTTGCCCAGGTGGCCGGTATATACAACATTGTTCCTGCTCTTCTTCCAACAAGTCCCATGATGCATGGCACGAAAACATTGTTCCAACGCTGTTCCATCCCAATCGCCAGCTCTCCTCTCACAATGTGAAGACAACCTCATTGCCCCTTTTCCGTCTGTCGCTTGGCCTGTCGCTTACTTCGCTCCCAAAAGGGCGGTTCTTTTTTTGCTCCCCGATCTGAAAACCGCGACCCCTCGACATCCCCTCGGTTGCTTACTCATGCATGAGCTGGACGTCTCGCCCTTCTTTGTCTCCTTCCGTTTTGACCTACGGACATTCATCCTCGGGTCAGTCACACCTGCCATCATTCACATTCGGTAAGTTTCTTTCGACCATGTGCCCAGCCGAAGCAGAACACCCGTCGGACTTAATGTTTCTTCATCCACTTAGAAAAATGCCCAGAAACTCTTCTCTCGCTACACCACCCTTATCTTCGATATCGAACTGTTCCACCATGCTCCGGAGCTCGTTTTCGGGTACATCCTCGCCCAGCTCCTTGACCACGATCCGCAGGTCGTCCACTGTGATCATGCCCTTGCCGCCCTTGTCGAACAGCGAGAAGGTCTTGAGTAGCTCTTCGCGCGGGTCGCGCGCCGCGATGTAGGATGCGGCTATGGCTTGAAACCCGTTCTGGTGTAGCCGCAGGTCGACGACGCCGGGGGTTTGTGAGGGGGGTGGCTGGTTGGGTAAGGAAGGTAATGGGGACCAGTCTGGCCGCGGCGTGGCGCGTTTTTTAAAGGATGATATTAAGTCGGGTCGAGCGAGGTGCGAGAAGCCTAGCGCTTGGAGCGCGTAGCGGAACTCGGAGAAGTCGATGTATTCATCTTTGTTCATGTCGAAGAGCTGAAACTGTATTTGATAAAACGGTCAGTCTTGGTCTGACGTTCGTTCGAGACTGCAAATAGGAGGCTGGCAGAAAGGAGACTCACACAATCGTTTATTTCGGATCGGTGCTCGTCTGATATTTGGTCCCAAGGCTCGCTTTCTCTGGGATTTTGTATCGGTGGGCCGAAGCGGCCTGGCGGGCGTGAAGAGCTGGCGGCCCCGGAGCGGTGAGCTAAAGAGTGCGAACCTGGCCGGTCCGCATGGGTGTAGTCATTCATGGTACCGCTGGCGTAGTTGTTCATTGATGCTGCCATGGGTCGAGGAGGCGCGTGTTGACAGCCCAAACGTGCGCAGCCTAATAATGTTATACTTCGACTCTAGTTCGCCAATCGAGTCGTGGTAGAGGGTTGCGAGAGGTCGTGCTAGTATTCAGGTTGCGACGCTGAAGATCATGGAGATGGTGGTGTGTTCGCAAGTGTGGACTCAAATCTCGAGAGCAATTATGCGGTATTAGGCCCACGACGTCTGCTGTCCGCCGGATGGTGTGTAGAGCAAAAGTGTCGCGTGGTTCTTCAAGCACTTGAAAGCTCCAGCTTCTAGAGCTTCCTGGGCGAAGGAGACGGTTGATTGTGTCGACTCGGGGCAATCAGAGATGCGCAAAGCTGGACAATATAAATTCGCAGGGGTATTCAGAGTCGTCAGGAGCAAAACCCATAGCGTCGCAATGGGACAAATTTGTATGCAGTCAAACTATTTGTGATGTTAGTTGTGTTGTGCCAGCAAATGGGGCCGTCGTGGTGGTCGTCATCTCGAAATCCATTAATTGGGTGGCCGGGCGCACATGGATGGGCAGCTTTTCGGGGCGCGCCAAGCAATCGCGAACTCGAGAGGCCGGTAGTGGGCCCGGCGCGTCCAAGCTCCAATACCTTGCGGTGTGGCCTCCTCGGGAGCTATGAAGGAGGAAGCCGCGATATGCGACAACCAGTCTGTTTGCGGCTTACGGGGTATTGAACAATCCAAGCCTTTGTCTTGAGGGTGGAAGACCATTCCAACATTTCCCATTTTGCCTTTTCGCACTTTCCTTGTCCAAATGTTCACGTGAATAACTTGAGAGCAAGGAACAGATGAGGTGGGGAAAGAAAAACAAACTGAAAATTCGAACATAACTATGGTTAGATCATCTTGAACCAGTTTAGGAATAACTTCAAGTTCCGCATAGCAGATATCCGAATTTCCAGGCACCAGGTGCCAAATTCTGCCTTGCTTGGTAATGCAACCGACAGCAATCAATATAAAAGGCAGCCAAACACTCCGATGCATCGAGTTCGCTTTTTCCTTTCGTTTTTTAGGAAAGTGGGAAGCAGAAGACTCTAGATACCGGTAGCCAGCCAAACTACACGTAGCTCAGTTCCCAGGCAAACGTGTTAACGCATTTGTTCGGTCCGCTCGTGAAAGTACAACTCACTCGCCTTGAGAAGGCTGGGCCCATTTTAGTTGGTCAGTGCGCTTGCCTCAAGAACCGTGACCATTGTTGGACCCCCAGCTCTGAGCTTTGTGTCTCGCAGCCAAAAAGAGTGTCTCCTCCACTGCTGCCCACCCCAGCAGACTGGTATCATTTTGCGTACTGTTAGCAGCTCTCAACATCGCGAGGCACCGGGCTAGCGACACCACAATACCGAAGGTTAATTTTCCCCATTTTGGCCATCGACAAACCCATCCTGGTACGCTCTTTGATACTTCTCCTATTTTCCCCAGCAGATCTGGATTCATTTCGTCGTTTTGAGCGCAATTGGACTTGCGCCTCAAGTCCCCCCTGGTCTCTCATCGCGAAGAAAAAAAAGTTGACCTGGCCGACCACAGCACCTTCCGCGCTTTTCACGGCGGATTCGTTGACTACGAACACATCATCGTTCTATCACTCCTACCCTCCCATGTCTGCGACTACCTAGGTTTGCGGTAAATTCCGATATTCACGCGTCTGACGCGCTTACTCATCTCGACGGCCGCAAGCCCTCATCACTTCTGGAACGATATCTAGCCACAGAATCACTGCAAAGATGTCATTTGGCGGCGGCTTCGGCTTCGGCCAGAACAATAATACCAGCAACAACACTAACCCTTCGGGTGGATTTGGCGGCTTTGGCAACACCACCAACTCCAATACTAATTCAGGTGCGTTCTACTGTCCCATCTCCGTTTCAACCCCTGCGTCCCATCGTAATGATCTGTATGTGGAGGAGTCTAACATGACCGACAACCAGGCTTTGGCGGGAACACCACTGGTGCCTTTGGCAGCACGACAAACACGGGCGGAGGTCTCTTCGGCGGTGGTGGCACGTCCTCAGGTTTCGGCAGCAACACGACAGGTATGCGCAAGATCTAGCGACAGCCGATCGCTCTTATCATCACGACACGCGCACGTTCGGACAGATATGCTAACGTTCAAACTCACAGGCGGCGCCTTCGGGACAAATACGAGCACTCCTAGCACCTTCGGAGCAACGAAGCCTGCATTTGGCGGCACTTCTACGGGCGGCGGCGGTTTATTTGGCGGCGCCTCCACCACAACTGCTGCTTCAGGGACTGGCTTCGGTGGATTCGGCGCGAATACTACCGCAGCCTCGACATCGACTCCATTTGGAGGAGGCGGTGGGTCTTCCCTATTCGGAGGCGGTGCGAGCAAACCCGCTTTTGGCGCGGGCACCACAACCGGAACTACAGGTGGAGGTCTCTTCGGCGGCGGAACATCTACAGGTACTGGCTTCGGAGGTGGCGCATTCAATGCCCCCGCGAGCACGGCGTTAGGAGGGCCTGTGGGTGATCCCCCCGGTACAGCCACCACAGCTTTCCAGGCCTTTGTAGAGAAGGAATCGGCAGCTAGTAGCGCCCAGAATTCATTCCAGAATATTCTGTTCCAAGAACCCTACAAGAAGTGGTCTGCTGAAGAGCTGAGACTTGCCGATTATAACCAGGGCCGCCGTTACGGCACTGGCGCAGGTACCGGATTTGGGGGAGGATTTGGAGGAGGAAGCTTTACCCAGACTAACAACCAGAGTAGTGCATTTGGGTCCGGCACCAGCTCAGGTGGGGGTCTTTTTGGGGCCGCCAGCAACACCAATGCTGCACCAAGCGCTTTCGGAACAAACACCAACACTTCGAGTGGTTTCGGCTCCGGTAGTGGTGGATTATTCGGGAACAAACCAGCAACTGGAGGGGGGCTGTTTGGCGGCTCCAGCACAGCCCAACCAGCACAATCTGGAACTGGACTTTTCGGCGGCAGTGGAACAACCACAGCCTTCGGCAGCAACACTGGAACTGCTCAGAATGCCTTTGGCTCTACAAATACCAGCGGCGGCGGAGGCTTGTTCGGGAACAACAACACTCAGGCCAAGAGTGGAACGGGATTCAGTTTCGGACCCTCAACGACCAATACAAACCCCGGTGGTTTTGGAGCTGCCGCTACTAGCACCCCTAGTGCTTTCGGAACCACTAATACTGGAGGTGGTCTCTTTGGTAACAATAACAACGCGGCTGGTCAGACCACAGGTGGTGGTCTTTTCGGCAACACGACGCAACAAAATACAGGCAGTGCCTTCGGAGGAGGCGGCGGCTTTGGCACGCAGGTTCAGCAATCATCCGGAGGTGGCCTCTTTGGCAATGCCCAGCAGAAACCCGCGGGTGGTCTGTTTGGCAACGCGTCGTCTACTCCTGGTGCCGGTGGTGGTGGCCTCTTTGGTGGCCAGGCGAACAACACGCAACCCTCCGCTTTTGGCCAGACAAGCAACAACCAGACGTCCGGTGGTCTTTTCGGCAATAAGCCAGCGGCTACGAGTGGCGGCCTGTTTGGGAACGCCGGACAGAATCAGACTGCCAATACTGGAGGAGGCTTATTTGGCAACCTCGGCCAAAATCAACAAACGCAGCAGCAGCAACAACCCCAAGCTGCTAGCGGCGGTCTCTTTGGGTCTCTAGGCCAAACACAGCAGAAGCCTGCAGGTGGTATGTTCGGCACGAACCCCCAGTCGACCGGCGGTGGTCTTTTTGGGAGCACGAACAATCAACAGAGCTCGTTGTTTGGCGGCTCGACCCAGCAGCAGCAGCAGCAGCCAAGCACCAGCTCTCTTTTTGGCAACTCTCTCGGCAACCAAGGTGGACCTCAAGTCAACTCCTTGACCGCGAGTGTTAATGACCCCTCAGCCTACGGCACATCGTCACTCTTCGGCAATCTCCCCAACCAGAGCAATGATCCCGGTCCTCTTGCGACGCCCTTGTCTAGCAAAAAGCAAACCCGGAAGCCCTCTATCCTACCCCTGTACAAGCTCAACCCAGCTTCCGCCTCCCGCTTTTCCACTCCTCAAAAGCGAGGCTTTGGCTTCTCGTATAGCACGTACGGAACGCCTAACAGTCCGTCCAGCGTGTCTAGCACACCTGGTGGTTTCTCAAACAGCGGCCTACTGACTCATGGAAGTTTGTCACGAAGTCTTGGCAAGAGCATGTCTAGCAGCAACCTTCGGCGCAGCTTGAACGTTGAGGACAGCCTTCTGGCCCCTGGTGCTTTCTCTGCCAGCTCCGGGTCGAAATTCTTTGGCGGAAACAACGTCAAGAAGCTCGTCATCAACAAGGACCTGCGAAGCGATCTTTTCTCCACTCCCACCAAGGAAAAGCCTTTGCAAGAGACTCCAAATGGCTCACGTAAGCTTAACAAACGTGTCAGCTTCGATACGAGTAACGTTGATGCAGTTGAGAATGGCGATGCGCAGAACGACTCGGCCAACACGACCCCCTCTGGAGACCTGGGCTATATTCGGCCTTCACGCACTAATGGTATGAATGGATCCAAATCTAGGCTTTCGGCGTCCAGCCAAGAGATGGAACAAGTCAAGGGTAAGGAGCTGGCCATCGTTCATGAGGAGGAAGTCTCAGCTCCGGTGGTGCCGAGCACGGCGACTGGCAACGGCGAGAGAGAGCTCGGAGAGTACTGGATGAGCCCTACCAAAGACGAAATCCAGAGCATGAACAGGGTTCAGCGCCAGAAGGTGTCGGGCTTCACTGTTGGTCGTGGCAATGCCGGCAAGGTCGAGTTCAGAGTTCCCGTAGACCTTACCAGCATCGACCTGGACAATTTGTATGACAACATTGTCCTCCTCGAGCTTCGATCTTGCACGGTCTACCCGAACTCTGCAAAGAAACCGCCAGTCGGGAAAGGACTCAACGTTCCATCTTTGATCAGCTTAGACAACTCTTGGCCCCGCGCTTCCAAGGCTAAGAAATCAGCACCTTCCCTTGCTAAGCACATCGAGCGCCTCAGGCGTATCGAAGGCACTGAATTCGTGAACTACGACCCAAATACTGGTGTATGGACATTCCAGGTGGAGCATTTCACCCGATATGGACTCGATTACGATGAAGACGACGAGACCGAAGCGCCTTTTGCTCCCAAAGACGACTCGTCCGCTGCATCTCCAGTGGCGGATGGTGCTTCTGATGAAAATGACAGCTTCGATTTTCGACACAAGCGTCGGTCACTCCCCGGTGCTTTTGACACCAATGTCGCGTACGATGATGAAGACGAGGAGGAGATGGCTGAGGTTAACGGCCCCCGACCGTATTTTTTAGCCAGTCGCTCCGCGGGTTCTAAATCCAAGGCTCTTGTTCCCGTTGAACAAGATGATATGGATGAAGAATATGAGCTGTCTGAGGAACAAGATGCGAGTGCTTCCCTCAGACACCATCTCGCCGCGGAGCATGATGACTCGTTCAATGCCAGCCAAATGGATTTCGTTCAGGAGACCCCTGGTGGCATCATGAGAGCTAGGATGCGTGCTATCAAGGAGTCGGCCACCCCAGTGAAGGTGCAAATTGCTACCGGTGACGACTGGATGGACATGTTGCAGAAAACCATCAGCCCCCAGAAACGGGATCGAGCCCTACTGAAGAGCCTCCATGAGGCCGACACGTACGGCACTATGAAGGACAGCGTGCGCGAGAAGTCGCCCACTAAGAAACGAATTGTCGCGGACGGTCGTGGTTTTGCAACAAGCATTGATTTGATGAAGTCGATTTTTGACGAGGCCAAGGCTCCAGCTGAGAGTCCGACTTCTGTCCGATCAAAGAGTGTGAAGGTCGGTTGCTAGCTCCATTTCCTATCCCTGTTCATGGGTATGATGACTGGTTGGCGTTGCGTGAACAAGTGTACTTGTGTAATACAAAAAAAAAAAGAATGAAGCTTTTACTAAATCATTGTGCTTTCTTAGTTCCCGTACAAGCGAATGACAAAGAATCTTGACGAGAGCGAAATGGATCCCCAAGACCGCGCGTGGCACAATGCTCTTCGTCCTACATGGGGTCCGAATGGCACCCTCGTTTTCTCAGCTACACCCACCGAAATCCCTTTTGGCAGGTCAGGGCAGATTACTGAGAAGAATGGTTTGATGACAGTCATGAAGGGCGGTATTGTCTCCGAGTCTCAGGATATTCGGTTTGCAAAGTTCTCAAATGAGGTATGGCAAAGACGTTCCAGGTCAACAAACATAGTGATTACTTTGAATTAACTCAACCTAGATGTCCGCGAGAGCTCTCGGTCAGCAGATGAAGCTTAGTCAAGTCTACATTGACAATGGTGTACCCACGGTTATGGGCCCACGGGTCAGTCTGAAAGAATTCTCTGCAGAAGCCGGTAGTAAGAATCCTGCCGGAGAACACGAGAAACTTGTATGGGAGCTTGCAAGCGTCCTTTTCGACAGCATCAAGATCCCTGTGGAGCTCCAGAATGACCCGGAAGCTGTGGAGAAGATGCGGCGAGAGAGCCTATCCCGTTTCTGGGAACATATGGTTGAGGATGAGACAAACAAGGGAGTTGCTATGGCAGGTTCAAGCGAGGAAAAGGCACTTTCCTCTTTGGCTGGTCACAGAGTCGCTGAAGCATGCAAGCACCTTTTGGATGGCAAGAACTTCCGCCTAGCAACTCTAATTTCTCTCCTCGGCACTAGCGACCAGGTGAAGAAGGATACGAGAGAGCAAATGAAAGAGTGGCAAGAGGCCAATGTGCTCGCAGAGTTCTCAGAGCCTGTGAGGGCACTATACGAGATGCTAAGCGGCAACGTTTGTGTGTGCGAAGGTATGAAGGGGTCTAGCGAAAACCGCATAGAGTCGTTTGTCATATCTCAGACGTTTGGGCTCAACTGGAAGCAAGCATTCGGTTTGCGTCTATGGTATGCAATCTCAACCGAGGATAGCATTTCGGATGCCGTACAAAGCTTCAGGGATGACGTTGAGCAAGACAAGGAAATGCCACCTACAACTTGGTTCCTTGAGAATGGCATCAAGGGAATTTGGAATGATCCCGATGAGGATCTGCGTGAGGACCTGCTTTGGGGCCTGCTCCAGCTATACGCCAAACCTCACGCTGACCTCGAAGCCGTTCTGCGACCTGAAAACTCCCAACTCTCTCCGCTCGATTACCGGCTCAGTTGGCAGCTTGGCAAGGCTCTGACCGCCACAGGCAAGGTATCATTTGGAAAGAACGCCGACGAGAAGGCAGATGCAGCTACGGTTTCGTTCGCTGCACAGTTGACCAACGAGGGCAGCTGGCAAGAAGCTGTTTTTGTTCTGCTTCACCTCAATGACCCCGTTGCACGGTCAAAAGCCATTCAGGACCACCTTTGTCGTCACGCCGGTCTCATTGGCCATGAGCCTGCCGACTTCAAGACACTCACGGAGCAGTTCAAAATCCCCTCGCAGTGGATTTGGCACGCCAAGGCCCTCTACATGCGCAGTGTCAAGGTGGACGCCGCCATGGAGGTGCAGTGTCTTCTCCGAGCCGACTCCTATGCTGAGGCCCACCGCACATTTATCAAAGATGTTGCACCCTTGGCTATCATCGAGCGAAACTTCGACCGTCTTGCCAACCTGCTAAGACAATTTGACGGCCATCAGTCTCAGGTCCCGGACTGGAATCTTGGCGGCGAGGTGTACAAGGCATTCCTCCAACTCATGGGCCACCAGCGACGTCATGAGCGCCCGCCCCAAGCGCTGGTAAGTGGGTTGCTCGAAGGCTTACCTGCTATGCACGGCAACACCCCCGAGGCTGGCATTACAGAGTATGCGGCGCTGACAGACATGGCGGCCGTTGTTGCGAAGGTGGTTGGGGATATGGCGAAAAGGGGAGAGGTATGTTGCTTGTTCCCAGATGTGAAATATGAATTTGAAACTGACAAACTCGACCAGATGGACCACCAGCGTATCCTCAATCTGCCCCTCACAGAGGATGTTCTCCTCAAGCACACGCGTGACTTGGCATGGACGCACTACACCGCTGTGATGGCCGGTCACTGAGCAAACGGATTAATGGAAGCAGGACGAACTAATGCGTCGGTGGTGGATAGAAAAAATTAATATGATTATTAAAGGATATGGCCGTAGCGAGATTCATTCGGACTCGGAGATGGGGGGGCAGAAGTCAAAAGCGGATCTGACGTTGCTGCATACCTATCAATGAGGGGGGGGGGGGGGGTAAGCTGGCCCAAGCAAGAGGGAGCCACAGAGAAACCCCGGTTCCCGACTCGTCACTAGGATGACTATGGATGGCCTGGCATGGTGCCATTGTAGTATTAGATTAGTTAGATAGTATAAGCGTTATAATGCTCCCAACCCTGTGTATGACTAAGAAAAGTGGTCTGATTTGATTGGCTTCGGATTTATCTGAAGTGAGTGACGACTTATGAGGCTTCGGGGGGACGTTGAACGTCTCGTAACGTTTGTCGTCGGTTTTATGCAGATTTGTCAGTAAGCATACAAGTTATTAGAGTGGCCATTGATCTATCTAGGTTGATCAATAAGTTTCGTCCCCAGAGAGGTTTCAAATCCGTATAGACGTCTCATCGGGTCTGTCATCACATCCGCAGGTACCTAGCTAGAGCCTGAAAAAGGGTGTACAAGCTTATTGTTCTGTCTGTGTCTCCGTACTCTCAAAGTCTACTGCAGTAAAACATTATTGCGCCCATCGCCCCTAGAACAAAATACCTCCATATACCTTTTGGCCAATCCGAGCCCCCAACGCCGTCCATCATTATACATCATAAAACTTCGTATAAGCTGACCGAGTACCCACAACAGCTAGTCATATCCGACTCCATCCACCCATAAGTCGGACATTCAACTGCGCCCTGAGTAATAACTCCTCGTCGACGAAGACCCATAAGCCGACTGCTCTCGCTCAGCTTGCTCTCTAGCCTCCTCCATGAAGCGGTTCCAGCACTCGTTGCACATGCCCTCGTTCCACTTGACCACCTTCTTGTCCACTACTCCCCGGGGGCCCATGCAGGATTTGAAGAGCTCTTTGCACGCCGCCGGAGCGAGGAACCCCCAGCACTCGCAGCCTTTCCAGCGCTGGTAGAGTTCCTTGCACATGGTCTGTCTTCTTGAGATACCCAAGAGGTTTGATAAGTGATGGTGATCTTCCTTTTTTTTTAAGACGAACGATGGTGTGGAGATGGTGTTTGGGTTCGGGGTGCCGAGGTGATATATAAGATATATGAGTCGCCGTGGGTTTAGGTCCCGACTTGACCAAGGATTTGGTAAATGTGTTTGGTGATGAACTGATTGTTGACGCGACGGGACAATCAGTCAGGATTTCCAAGATGATTTCTGTTGTGTTTCTGGTTTTTTTTCTCCCACAAAGCTTTGACGAGTAACTTCCTCCGGAGGAACAGCTGAATTCAGCTTTTGTGGGCGGCGACGACTTCCAACTCGTGTGAATGATCTGGGGCAAAACTGCCGGCTGTCTAGTAACAGCACTTGATCATCCACTCCGAGAAGTGCTTTCAACAATGGCTCAACATGAGTTGGTATGAGGAAGGAGGTCCTCGACGTTTCCGATAAGACCTTTCGTCTTTTTCTTCTCCTTCTCCTTCTCTTTTTTTCTTTTTCTTTTCCTTCTAATGGATCAATGAACCGACTGGCAGGATTCGGTGACAATATCTCTGGAAAAGGCTTTCATCGCAGGTCCGTCCACCACTGTCTATAATAACAGCCAGCAGCAGTGGCAACAGACCCGAGAGAACGGCGAGAAAACGGAGACAACCGAGTGGACAGCCCCCGGAACATGGACGGCAAACGAGCGGTCGGTCCTCAAAAAGGTCAAAGTCGTGCAACCTCCCACAGCAAAACGACTTTCTCGTGGAACCCTCGAGAGGGAGGAGAAACATTTTAATTTGCATGGTGGGTGGGAAGATGCACATATTTCACCCACAACTCTGGCCCTCTGGACTACACCGCACGCGCTTCCATGCATGTAGGGTAGATAGCAGACAGGGGCAGCCCAGGTCCTTGGTTGCAAGTTGCACTCTCTCTCTTCTCGAAACTTATTTTTTGACAAGTTTGACAGCCGGCGTGATCCCCACTGTGGCTTGCAATTACTGCAAGACCTAACTTAGACCCCTGCACAATTAAACGGTCGCCGTCACCGCTTGCTCTTGCCACAGCCGGCATGGCTCCAACTGTTGGGTACTCCCTTTGACAACGGCCAACGTCTTCCTACTGGTCCTGGTCCCTACCAAGTGTGTGCGATCGAGATCGCTCACTCCACTCAAAACCTTCAAGTCCACTGCTGTTCAGTGTCGTCTCTTTTGTAAAATGCGACAGATCATCTTGAAGCCTCAAAAGCCGCGGAGAAAACAGGGAAGGAATGGCACAATACGACCGACTGTTGATGAAGTTATAGTCCAGGTTGGTTCAGACGACCGTGCGACGATGCGCAATAGACGTTTTCTAGTTGCAGGATGCGTGCACTCAAATGCCCGACAATGATCAGCTGACGTTTAATCTAAGGCGCCGCCGTGTGAGCCTTGAGTTCCCACGTGGTAATCACATCCTTGGCAGGTCGTATTGGTTGTTTCCTTCTTTTAAAGCTCTTCCCGGTGACGAACATGGCCAAAATGTTTTGCATGTCTCCCAACCCCTGACATCGTTACATGTATGCAACGTCAAACTCTGACCTGTAGCTTGCCATTTGAAAGCTCTAGCTACTCCCAATCGGATACGCACCCAACTCGGGATGTCGCTGTACAATTCGGCTCGAGGAAAGCATGTGTATGTGTATTCAACCCCTTTGGCAAACGACGGCATCTTGCGCATGGGATGTTGCAGCGATATTAAGCAGCTTCCCATGTTGTCCGACCGAGTTTCATTGCCGTCGGTGCCCTTGCTGCATGGCCTTGCCTGGCGTAGGCGGGAAGCCAGCTCGGCACCATCACCATCGAAGTGTCTGTGATAACTACTACATAGGAACCAAAAGCTCCTGCAACGACAAATCACTGCCTTGGGTGTGTTTTAAACTGGGGGGTTGTTTAGCTGAAACGCTGTCATGAGTGACGGAAGGTGCAGTTTGACCGTCAGAGTTGCTTCTTCATGATACATACGTAGGATCGTAATTGTTGGTATTAATTAGAGATGTCAAGACACATTCTAGTTCAGAGGCGCCCGTCGGAGGAAACTGGCCCTGGTCCACGCAAACTAGAACCAGAGTATGATCCAGGGTATTCGGAACGTTGTGCACCCAATGTTGTGCTGATAGCTGCTGCGTTGTCAGCGAATCAGTCCCACAGACTGGACAGCCCGCTATGAACACCCGTGTGTTCCCAGCTGGGGAGTTGTCTTCCGTCTGAGCGCTGAGTGGAGGTACTCCGAAGTCTCCGCCGCAGATCTTCAGAATATCCACTCCTGTGATGCCAAGATGAGGTTGGCGCAAATGTCTACTCTCGATCCTCTCGATGGTTCTGTTAACACTCCTCTAGATTGGTCGCATGCTATGCTCGTGTTCTGACTAGGGTGATGGAATATTGGGTCCTGCAGGGCCGTGTTGACTATTGAAAGGGAGGCACGTTGTCGAAGCGCCTAAGCCGTATTGTCTAGTGCCGGAGAGTCTGCATGCCCGCATGAACTGCCGTGTTCAAGTCGTTTCTTTGTCTTCTTTCCCCTCCCATTTCCCCAGTTCCAAGACTACCACAGCCGGCTTAGACGCCACCCTGGGAGTTTCCCGAATCTAGCTTGCTCCGTCCTGCAAGGTCATTGGGTGCCCCGTCAAGTCGCAAGGTCTGCCTGAGCTACTCAGCAGCTTCATCGTGGTATCGTGGGGATTTTACGGGTATGCATCGTCATGTGCAGCCTCAACTCGTCTAGTCTGACAACGACTTACTACTACGTACGTATGGCTTTGTCTAGCCTGTGAGCTCCACATCAAGCCTACCTCTATACGGCTCACCTTCCGAACAAAGTTATGTAAGCTATGTAGGTTGGCTGTGTACAATAGCTCAGGCCCTTCCATATATCTGTCGAAATTCAAAGGCGCAGTCCGCTTGGAGCCGAACAAATGCGAGGAACGAAGTGAAGGCTTTGCCGAGCATCAGACACATGCGGTGAGAACGAACAGAAGTCTAATTCGGATGTTGTTTTGGAAAGAGCTCAGTAATATACAACGATAGCCAGACGCGAGAAATTGAGGGGACAGCGTCGATGATGATCTTCTGGGGCTAGGGGAAAGAGCTAGAGGGAAGACTACGGTAAGTAGGAAAATACTAAAGTCTAGTACTGACATCTGCTGTCCTATGTTCCACAGGCTCTTTCTCCGGTAGAACACGCCGAATTCATACATCTCCCGATGGTACACATATTCGAATGCTCAGGTGATGATGCTCTTCAATGAGTTGTTGGATATCCTGCGACGAAACGCAGCAGGTAGGTAGGTACTCCGCTGAAGCGCCATCATCCACTACGCCTCATTCACAACCCATCTCTACACAGCGCCCCTGCGAAACACCCCCTTGATATTCCTCAGAACTTCCGAAAAACTCCGACGGCGAGGTTTGATTTCTGGATCTGGAATCCAAGGGTCCGAGATGGATTGCTTTGAACTGCGGGAGCTTTCCGTCCTTGCGACTTCGTGGGCTGACCCGGTACTGGAAGGAGTATCGTGTGCGCGTGGAAGTCTGGTTTGGGCACATGAGGACGTCGGTCGAGACCTTTCATCCCGCTCGGTGATGTCAGAGAGCTCGGATAGGGATCGTTTTTTGAGGATGAGTTTTGAGTTGCCACGTGGCTTGGCCGGTTGTCTTGATGTGCTGAGTTTTCCTGACTTAGTCCTGGGCTTGTCTCTGGAGGCTCTGTTTTTCCCCATGTCGACGATATTGGGTCCGTTAGACTTGGACTTGTAAGTTTGACTGCGCCTCAGGTTTGAATGGTCGGTTGACACGGTTGTTTGTCTCTCAATTTTGCCGCGAGGCAGGCTTCTGTGTCCTTGCATATCAGTTACCGAGAATAGATCCGGAAGACCCAAATTGTCTTGTCCGGATCCCGAACGTCTTTGAGACTTATGCCGGGGCAGCGTCTGAGTGGGTGTAAATGTCGACCGCTTCTTGGAGTTATTTAAACTCGTCGAGGATCTGCGTGGTTCCGCCATTTCCTCCATCTCATAACTCAATGACCGCCGTTGCCTATCACCACAATGTCGCCAGCTTCCCTCACTCTCCAACTGGCTGTCGTGATGTTCACTAATCGACTGCCACCGAAGTGCTGATACAGATCCCTGGTTGAAACCGTTGTAGCTGTTTCGCGGCTTTGTGTAGTCCGCAACTGACTCGTACTCCAAGTCCAATGATTTGGTAATTGACGACCCCGATTGCTTCCCGTTCCGCGTCTCTTCCCCAACACCGCTATTCGCGTTTTCACTCCCTCCTCACCGCGCTGTGACTCCGTATCTATAACCTTGATTTCGCCTTTCCCAAACCTTCTTACAAAATCCAATGTCGCATCTGGAATACAGCGACTCGTCGCAGACGGCAGCGTCTTAAACTCCCCGCACAGCTGTTGCCTAACAGCTTCGTTTGCCTTGGAACTCTCGAGAAAATCGCCCAATGACTGCGCCATGCCCTCATGTCTTGGCATGACCTCACACCCACCATTCATAGCACGGGGCCCTGCAGCCGCGGTGTCACCCCGGGAAGCCCTCTGAATGGCGCCCTCGCTTATCCTCTTCTCGAGTCCGTACACCGTGTCTTGTATCGGTTTCAAATCCGCCATTTCACTCTCCGAGGTCTCCGTCTCACAGGAGATTTATTCTACTTGGTCCAATTCAGCGCGACAGCTTTGAGAGAAGCTTTGGACTTTGGACAAGGAGATGTTGCTGCCGTTTTGTTGGCGAAGGAACTATTTCACTTTTTGCTCTAGTTCTCGGGGCGGTCGTGGAGGTTGGCGGGCGAGAGGCCGGGAGGAATTGGTGGGAAGTGAGGAGGGCGAGGCCTTTGAAGACGCCCTTATTCTCGAGGTCTTCGATGCGGGACGAGTTAGTGGGATAGAACGGGCTGGGAACCCTGGGTCTACTTGTCTTGCCGTGCAAGAAGGACTTGGTGGCATTGTGGGAAATGTTGCTCGTGGTTACCAGGAAATTTCAATACACAACTCGGGCTTTGGTGAAAACCTAGCTTGGGTTAAACTATATATTCTAGTTGATGTGTGGGCAGCTGTGAATGAGCTCGACATTACATTGAGACTTGACCCCTGATTATGTGGAACTGGTTGTCAATTTGAGGTGTTGATAAAGTAAGCATGCAGTTAACACCAGAGAAAATCTTATTACTAATTCGGGTTACTTCAACTTTGTCACTCCATTATTTTTTCCATAGCCTAACGTTGAA
Source organism: Pseudomassariella vexata (assembly GCF_002105095.1). Taxonomy (NCBI): domain Eukaryota; kingdom Fungi; phylum Ascomycota; class Sordariomycetes; order Amphisphaeriales; family Pseudomassariaceae; genus Pseudomassariella; species Pseudomassariella vexata. The sequence continues at coordinate 1,660,756 of NW_024467964.1, forward strand.
GATGATTCTGGTTATCAACTGAGCCTTGTGGGTTTGTTGGGTTTTACTCTTGAGTTTGTCTCGAATGGCGACTGCAGGCCATTGAATGTCCTGTCACACAACCAGCTGTTCCAATTCAATGCGCATTGCGTGAACTAAACCACGTTGAGCACCACATACTGGTACCATATTAAGGCATGCGTAGTAGCAGGTGTCTAGTAGAAATTGCATGCTATTGTAAGTGATGTAGCTCTAATATCTTGAGAGTGGCTTGGAGCACCAGTTAGATGCTCATACACGAGAGTTACTCCTTTCCTTTCTTGGCCATAGGTCATACTATTGCACATTTTCTCAATCCTCACCTAAAACGTCCATCGTCAATCTTGGGTCCTTAGTGCTGATGTCTTGCGATACTTGACACAACTGTCCTTCAGGTCATTCTTGTGTACAAGACTTCTCTCTTGTAGTATTTATCAATAGTGCTCGACTTATTGCACTAATCTTGACCACCCGGACGTATCAAAGCAAAAAGCCACAGCAAGGTACATCGTCACAGATGATTGATGGGCACACGGGAGCTGGTAGTGTCAAGCCCCTGAACTTAGCCAGTACCTTTTTACCAGTCTCCAATGTCAAGTATCATACCGACGGGTTTCCTTGTGCTCGGAGACTGGCGATCAAATCTTGCGCAGGTTGGCTCCACCTCATGAGAAGTCAGACAACTCGTGGGTAAATAATACGAGCAATCAGATCTCGATCAAAAAGCCAATGGAAATTGGTTACCCAATACGCAAAACGGATCATGGAATTGACACATTTAGCGACGGATTGTTGCTGTTTCAAGACACTGGCTTCCCATATTCTACGCCTCTCCTGTATCTACCCTTAGAAGTCAGAAGCTGAGATGTTTCACTGAGCTGTCTGCCTGCGTTGTATATCTTCTGACGTTTCTTTATAGTTCTGATTGGTGTGTTGTTGCATCTTTAGTTTTAGTGTGCCGCCCGAGGTCTCAGTGCATAAGTGAAGAGGGAGTACGAGGAGAACGTGATAAGATGGTTTCCCTCCAAGGGCACTCTTATACCCCGTGACAGCCCAAAACTAGATTCCTGTAGATTCGACTACAACGATTGAACTGACCATTGCAGTTAAACATGCGAAGAAGACTCCATTGATCACCCCCTCCAGTATGAAGACAGAAAGCAGTAAAGTCTTTGATGATTTGGTTTAGGGTAAACACGGTTCGGGATCCTGTGCAACCATGCTCACGATGTGCAAACGGATTCGTGATAGTTGATTGGCTATTCACCAAACTCGTTGCCCCCACCTGCCTCCTTCTAATTCCCACGTAAGGCTGTATTTCAAAACCATTGTGGCCTCCTTGTTGGCTTAAACAATCACTCTGTTTGCCTCAACAACATAATCGCTGATTCCGCTCTTCCTCCAAGAACCTGGACAACCACTTTCACCCCATTTCTTCACCCAAAACTTGACACCCAACCACCGCATCACCTTCATTTCAGTAACAACCATACCCTTTTCCGATCCGCAAGACGGAGGACAACTTCCGTCCCTTCAGTCTGTCATGGAGTGGATGACGGACCCAAAGGTCCTCAAATCCATCTTCGACCATGTGGCGCTCCCGTTGCAGCTTCCACAGCAGCAGGACGCCAATATTCAAGCTGTTGAATCTGCTCTCCTGGATCGCCTCGTGTGCGCGTCTTGTGTAATGCGCGATGTTGATGGTGGCCGGAATCACCAAATATGGGAATCGATTCGACGCTCTCTTACCGTCTGCAAATCAGTCAATATTGGGGGACGCTTGGAACGTTCGCGACTGCTGTTGCATTTGCGAGAGGTGGCGTCTTCTGACTTCCTTATTCTGCATGTTTCCATGCAGAATGCCGGTCTGATCATTCGGAGATGTAAAGAGTAAGTTTGAAGAATGGGCTCCCTTCTTCCACCCACACCCCTTCCCCCCTTTTTTTATTCCGCCACTGACCGATTTGTTCCAGTGAGAGCTTCGGTGATGGCTTGCTTTTCGAAATGTTTGAAGCTTCACCTAAACGGGAAGATGTGCTAGCTGCCAAGTCTGCCCTTCAGTGGGACTTTCCAGGTGTTGCAGTCGTTGTCCCCCTTGTTGTCTTCATGGATGATTTATTCCTGGAAAATCTGGCTACATTCCTGGAGCAGTGCTCAACCGAGTCAACGAAACCATTCAGCGATGTTGCCTTCAAAGCTGGCTCGGACGTCTGGGAATATCGCGGCACTTCTGATCCTTCCCTCATCACTTCCTTTCTCACTGCCCTTCTGGAAGCCAATGGCCGTCGGGTATCACCTACCTTACTGCGGAAGCGTGTAAAGGATGATGTCTGTTGGTCAAACGCTGACATCCCATGGCGAAGATTACCTTTGTGGTTGGTCCTTCGTGTCGGCATCGCGCGTTTTCTAGCAGCTTCTTTGGGTGGAGAGCTTGGAAGACTGCACTACAAGTTGTTCGTTTGTATAGTTCACGATATCGTTCTGTCCGAGTGCAAGGATGTGACTACATTGGAGGAACAATCTTGGTTGAAGGCCAAGCTCTGTCGACGCTTGGTCAAACTGGACCAAGATTATTCGGCTGATTCCGCAACGTATCCCTTGTTCCTCAACAAGCTGATTCCTCAAATAGAGTGCACTATCCGGGATACTAGCATCAGGATCGACAGTGTATGGAACCTTGAGAAGCAGGTAATAGCTCGGCAGATCCTTCCTGTACCACGTGTCGCATCCGACCTTGATCAACGTCTATCTTTGCGAAATAGCGGCGAGTACTTAGAGTCAGCATGCAGACAGTTCCAGAGCCAGCACATCAATGTGGCCACACATAGATCTTCTGCACGCAGGGTCTCTACTTCTGATCTGTATCTCACCAAAAACGGCCTGGACGACTTCAGCAAGACCTTCGTCGACATATTTGCACGAGAAAAGGAGTTGCTAGATTCTCTTCATGATCCGGATCTAGCTTCGGTGAGCTCCGCCACTATTTGCAAAATAAGGGCTGCGCAGATACGAAACTACCTCGATCTTGTGGGTACCAACTACGACGGCGATTCCGAGCAGAAGTCGCTGATGATACTTCTTGTCTTTGAACTATGGGTGGATCTGGACAAGATCACTTGTTCTATTTTCCCTCTGCTTCAAGAATTCCACCCGTTATTCTCTGCTGGCGCTCTAGACGTGCTGCACTTGCCGCAGATGCAAGACATGGTCCGCCTGCAAGCCGTCCAAGAATACCTAATTTATCGCGCCAACACCTGTCAGAGCAACCATCATATATTTGCTGACCCATCACGTGGTTGTTTCGCAACGCGGTACTATGACGAAGCCAAGTATCTCCACGAGTTGCATCAGAGTATCCTTGACGAAGCCGCTGAGAGGTGTGCCAGGAAAGAGGACGAGTGGAAGCAGTCGATGTCTGAATACGAACGGTTGGGCCAAGAATTCAACAAGGCTACATGTATCTTTACAACCGATAACTACGGTCAAAGATTCCATAATCCTCGCTGCTCTCGTTGCAAGTTGCATCGCAAGATGAGCGATATGAAGATTTCCATCTATGAGGAACCTCTTCCATCCGAACCTGCACTTCAAAAGGCTATTGTATTCGAGTTGGCATGTCCCCAGACGTTCGGTACATATCGTTCAATCACGTTCTCTATTTTCAGTCGACTCGGACTGTCGAGGCAGGAACAGAATGTAGCACCGAAACTACGCTTGACGAAATACTCAGAGCTCCAACAATTCTCTCGCCCTTCTTCTGGGGTTTCTTTGGCGTCAACAACAAAGTCCTGTAAGTCATACCTGTTTCGCGTCGACCTGTGTCTTACGTACGAGACGTAAAGATGGGACCAAATGATGAGTTTCGAACTACGCTGAACATAGATGCTAACAACATTCGATCATAGTCCTGACGACCCATTACTCAACTGTAGCCTTGCCTGTGGAATGGGAGCAAGTTTGCCGCCCAAACGGACTCAAGCTGGGGTATTTTGACGAGGCGTCCGGAATATGGCCAGGGCGGATCAGACTGAGGCCATTATTCACCCATCATTGTCAACCAGAAATTCCCAAATCCTCCCCTTTTTCGTCACTACTGAGCCTTCCGAACTTTGCTGTTGATTCGAGCGGACCTTCTTCGTATGAAATAGCAGCAAGTCGTTCAGCTTGTCCCGACGGTCTCAATAGCCATGAGTGGTTCGCTTTCTGTACGCTTATGTCTGGAAGAAAGCGTCGATGGATATCCATTCTGACGGAGCTTGGGTCTTCGAACCTTAACTTTTCCACGGAAGCAAGCGTCGGCCTCTTGAGCCACCTGGCGGTGCAGTGCGGCCCATCTGACGGCAACGGCTCACCACTAAGAGAGATCCATGCCATCTTCCAAGATGAATCGTTCTGCAGAAAGCTGTTGGAGCAACTTGATCTCAGGTTGAAGGCGGCAGTGTCAAATTGGCGCGAGACATATCTGATGGAGGTCATCACGACAATGTTGCTAAGAATCATATCTTTGACGTCGCATACACAGTCCAAAGACTTGCAGGCAATCAACGAAATGGCGTTGAACCTCCTACGGACGGCGCGGGCCGTTTTCATCAGATGGATGAAGATGCTTCGAGAGGAGAGGCAGCAGGCTAAAGACCCCGCAACTTCAGCCAATTGTCAAACATACCTAGTTTGGGCTTGCCTCCAAGCCAAAAGAACCTTCGTAACACATTTGCTGGACCCTGACACAGATTCTTTGAGTACGCAATCAGCCTCAACACTAATCGAGTGCTCTGCCACCGTTCAGGATAATTTCCCCGACTCACAAGCTGTGCCTATATTGCTTCGAAGGTCCGTCATTCGAGATTTGAGAATGATGTTTGAGCTCCAAGGCCAGATTTTACAATCTCTACAACGGCAGCCAGAATCTTGTCTTCTCCCTGCCCTACGAGAGTTGTGGCCGCCATCTTCATCGTTCCAGCTGTTGTCAGTCTCCTTCCATGAAGGATTCTGGGTGAAGAGTTACTTCGATTGCCTGGAACAAGGCAATATACAATGCGTGGAGTACAACTATCTTCAGGGGCAGTTATTGGTTGATGGACAAAGTTTGGGGAAACTCCCCACTGATGTAAAGAGTTCCGTCGTTCTTGCAGAACTCTTTGGCAACCAGAGTCTCCTGAAGTATCCCTCCAATCAGCCGGGTATGAGTTATTCTCTCACTGTCTCGAGACAAGGCTGGCATACCCATATTGGATACGATGAGTATGGGATGGTTATTCGCGCAGTGAGGGGTCAGGTGGTGTTGCAAGTCGTACCCCGTTCGGTATTTTTGAGTAGAGCTGGTTTCGATCTTCCGCTTAGTTTGATCAACGAGCATGTTCACTGGCTGAATCTCAAAACCCGAACACTGGAGATCAGACCCAAACAAACGGTTTGGACGACTAATACCAGCAACTGGACCTTGGAACTATCAAGTCGGCGCTGTTCGCGTCGACAATCGAAGACTTCGGAGAGTCTCGTCGACCCTTACAGTTCTCTATTCTGCCGTATCGCAAGAATCCTCGACGGATTTGAAGTTCGTCAGCACCTTCTCGTTTACCAACCTCAGAATCCTAAGGCATTGACCATCTTCTTGAAGAGAATGCAGCTCCTATTCTTCGTCAACAAGAACAATTTCCTGCAGAGCCCACATCTACGCGTAGAGATTGATCCAAACCAGGATGCAGGAACCTGGTACGGCTTGACATGCCACGTGGTGTGCCGAGATATTTCAAACCCTTCCCAGCGCAGTATTTTGGTTCCACTTGGAAAACTTGCAGCACAACGCAGGAGGCACCATGTTCAGATTTCGGTTCAGCTACAAAATATCTACGAAACATCTGCTTGTTACTTCAAATACGGCATCAATGGTATTCTTGGACGCATAGACTGTTCTGCCGAGCCTATTTTGGTCTATACTAAGGCCTTACTACACGCTTACACTTCTTTCCCTATATCAGACCCTCTCACAGGCCGTACTGGTACAGAGGAAGCTTTGCAGATCTTGGATTCGGGCATGGCCCAGTGTTGGACTCCATTGTCACTCGGGCAGGTCAATATTTTACAGACGATTGCGAGGCTGACACCAAGGAGGGAATACTACCCAGAAAAGCTTCAAGTTATGAAGAAGGAATTCTGGGACCCAGTTTTGCCGGTAACAATACAGCATGATGCTTTCCGAGTTCTGGTTGAGCGTATACTTTTGCAATCAGAAAAGCTCTCAAAATTTGAGCTTCAGCCCTTGGAATTTCCATCGTTGCCAGAGCAAAATACTCACTTGGAGCTACGGGCCATATTGCGTCGATACTCCCTTCAGAGAAGAGACACCTGCAATTACTACCCGCAAGCTCCACTCCCTTTGCCTTATCTTTCAAGAGATCGTCCATCCACGTCAAGCATAAGGTACCTGAATGTGTTTGAAGCTGCCTCTTTGATCAGAAAATGGCCGAGCCAGATGTCTACTGTAGAGAACATTTCCTACAACCTTTCACAGGCGCCAGTAGTCAGCGGCTATGGTCAAGAATTTGACAAAACAAGCCTGACGGAAAAGCTGAAAACTGACGTTCGCGCTGAATGGGGTAAACTTGTGAATACAGTCATCTCCCACGCAGATAATCAGTATTACCTCATGTTCCTGCTGGGTAGTATTTGTTTCAGGTTCGACGCCAACATGGGCCTCATTCGTTCTCTCATCGCTTTTGCCCTTTTCGTCGAGTTGCGAACCATGGAGCTCCCTAACGATCTTGAGTACACCAACTTTCGCGCCAATCAAATTCCCCAAATGGACAAGCTGCTTGAGTTGATCGAACCGTTTCGAGCGCCTGTCCCCGAGTCGGAACAGCCGGTACTTCTCGAATTTGCGAGTACAAAAGAACGTCGGAAGCTCTGGCAAGCAAAAGTTAGCCACGAGAAGAAAGTTGATGAGGATTGCAAGTTCTTCGTTCAGTTTCTACTTGAGCAGTGGCCCTCCCCGGAACCAAGCCTTTCACACCTTGACAGATCATTCCTGCTCGATATGGGGGCTGCTTTTGAGGCTGTCAAGCTGAACTGGGCGATGCTTTTCCGAAATCACATATTTTCTCGGCATTTGGAGAAAGTACAAGATATCTTCAACCGAAGAAACCAAGATTCGACTTCCTTCAGAACAAGTCCATTTATTCCTTTGGAGGAACTGTACCCCACGCGACAGTCTAGCACTGTAATCCCTACGCTAGGGGATCATCTGGTGAGAATGCCAGCATGGCAGCAGGCAAGGCAGTCGTCAAGATCCGTCACAAACTCAGTCCAGAGCATTCATCTAAGGGTGCCTCACCATGATACACTCCATAATAGCGCTTCAAAGGACGCATATATACAAATGGAGGCGGTTCCAAAACTCGAGCGCATCATCAACTCGTTCACCGGCACCAAATCCGCTGTACGAGCGAAATATGCGTCGGACCTGAGCTTGAGTCTAAAAGCTTTCAAATCCCGAATCAAGCCTGCAAAGACCTCTGTAAACCAGCTGAAACAGGCTCGATCCTCGAAGGGGGGGATTGTCTCCTTTGTTCGAGACTTTGAGGCGAAATTTAACGATATCCTGTGTGCGATGGAGCAACCCAGCTCAACGATCAACCTTCGTCAGATCCGATGGCTCAAAGTTGGCCAGCTATGGCCGGTTCTGACGCGACTGACGTTACTCGAGCAGTTGCGGTCGACCGCTGGGTTTGGCAGCGGTATGAAGGAGGCTATCTTATCATTCGGCGTTTCCCTGACGAAGCTGCAACAACAAAAACGCATCGACGAGCTGATCCTCTCGAGAGATCAAGAACGGTGCGAGGACGAAATGAACAACCTAGGTCACACCAACTGGGATCCGGCTGAAATACCATCCTGGCTACTGTTGGAGATCGAGTCTAACCTCATGATTCGAGAGACTCAGGTTGACGTCGCTCGTGCCATAATTGCCCCAAGCACTGGAGTGAACTCCGTGTTACAGATGAACATGGGAGAGGTAAGTAGCTCGGGGACTCACTCGGTCTGCTCGTCACATTTTTCATGATTTCCGGACACCAAATTCATCAGATGTTGGTTTCGAGACATCATTAGAGTTTGGGTCAAGTTTGTTAATGAATTCAACGCTGACTTATTGCTGAAGGGAAAAACAAGTTGCATCATCCCCATGGTGGCGGCCATGCTCGCTGACGGAAAGAGCCTGGTTCGCATCGTTGTGCCGAAAGCACTCCTTCAGCAAACCGGCCAACTGCTGAAGAGCCGACTAGGTGGGCTTTTAGGCAAGCCCATCTGTCATGTTCCATTCTCCCGGAAGACCCTTACCAAAGAGAGTGTCATTCGGACTTACCAGAGTTTGCACCGAAGTATACAGCGGAGATCAGGGGTCATGCTGTGTTTGCCCGAGCACAACTTGTCTTTCATGCTTAGTGGCCTCCAGCGACTTCTAGATAACCAAGTGCCCGAGGCAGCAATGCTCGTGAAGACACAGAGGTGGATGTCGTCTTGTTGCCGGGATATACTGGATGAGTCGGTGAGTATCTCCCATTGCCTTCCTTTATTACCCTGTCACATCTTGGAAAAGTGCATGATGCAAAGACAAATTTCCTACTAAATCCATATGCTCAAATAATGATTTGTTGGTTCCAATTACTGACCGCAACTTATTAAGGATTTTACTCTGGCGACGAAGACTCAACTTATCTATCCTTCGGGCACGCTTCTGAATGTGGATAACCACCCGCATCGATGGAAAGTCGCGGAAACGCTTTTGGACTTGGTTGACAAAAATCTCTATGTTCTGTCAGAGTCTTTCCCACACTCTATCGAGGTTGTCCGTCGGCCTCAAGGTGGATTCCCACTTATCTTTTTCCTGCGCACAGATGTCGAGGAAGAGCTACTGAATCGGCTTCGAATCGATATCCTCAGCGGCTCACGAAACATCATCCCGATCGAGACGCTCGATCATAAGGATAGACTGGCTGTGAAGGAGTTTCTTACTGCCGCCAAAGTCCGACCAAGCTCTCTGGAACGTGTCAAAAGCCTCTGTCCCGATAGACCCCACGTTCCTCGGACGGTTTTTCTGCTGCGCGGCTTGTTGGTTCATCGTATTCTGCTGATGACCCTCAAGAAGCGCTGGAATGTTCAGTATGGACTGCATCCTACCAGGTATCCTATAGCGGTTCCGTATCATGCCAAAGGAGTGCCGAGTGACTCCGCAGAATGGGTAAGTAATACAAAAGCTCACCTAGTCTCTTTTCCTTGTACAAGGGCTTGATATGCTCGGGCTTCATGATGAACTTTTGAGTACTATTGAATTCGTGGCTGTGGAATGTTGTGGGGTCACGCAGTTTGTTCAGGTGTCGTTCCGTTTCTTTTTACTCGGGCTTGCTCCATGATTTCTTTTCCTCCTCTTCTGGCAGGTTTCCATGCTAGCGCAGACTGTTGTGTCCCTGGGGTCGAGTCTCTACTAATACAAGGTTTTACAGGGCCACCCAGATGTTTCGATCTTGTTGACGTGCCTATCTTTCTACCATGGCGGGATCACTATCGAGCAAACTCGCCAAGCACTAGATCATATGCTGAAGTCGGACGACCCTTCCTCAGAGTACGACCGGTGGACAAATGAAAGCTTCCCGGAGTATCTACGTGACTGGCATTCACTCAAGGTCGACGATACTCATCAGCTCAACCAGATATGGAATAGCGTTCGATACAATGTCATCGTAATCGACTATTTCCTCAACAACTTGGTATTCCCGAAGCATGCCAAGCAGTTTAAGTTCAAGCTTCACTCCAATGGATGGGATATCCCAAATTTCGCAACGAGCACTCAAGACCTTTCTGCACCAAATGGCTGCGATAATAAGCGTTTGAAAGCCCTGACTACTGGCTTCAGCGGAACCAACGATGTTAGTGATCATGGATTCATATCCCAATTTCGTCCAGCCTGTGGAGAAAATGCCACGTCTTTAGTCTTTTAGGGACCTTTTAACATTAAAGACGTCCTCCAAAAGTCTCCTGAATAGCGTTTACTGACTAGACTGGTAGAGCCGATCCATTCTCCCACTCACGATCAAGCAGGACGACCTCGACGCCTTAGCCCACACCAACGCAGAAGTTTTGACTTACTTGTTGCAACCTCGTTCAAGCGGGTGTATCATCTCGGCTGATAGTGAAGGTAAGAGACTTGGTGAGGTTAATTTACTACGCTTGATGAAAGGGAGCAAGATCAAAATTCTCATCGATGCTGGTGCCCAAATTCTCGAGATGGATAACGAAACGCTGGTCAAGACATGGCTGAAAATCGACGGCTCTTGCCTTGCTGCGGTTTATTTTGATACGCAAGACAAACCATGGGTTGTCTCGAAGCAAGGAATCAAGACACCACTGCTGGCATCACCCTACGCGGATAACCTCGGCAAATGTCTGGTGTACCTTGATGAGGTAAGTAGGCTTCCTTGATATATCCGTTCTTTTTGTCACGAGTTTCAGCTGAGTCACATTTCTGGGCATGAATGTATTGTTGTCAAGGAGAGTCGCCGACTGAGGCTTTGTTGTTCCTAGATTGTGGCAACATCATTTGGTATCCCTCACTAACATCTGACAGGCGCACACAAGAGGAACTGACCTCAAGTTTCCGCCACATGCCCGAGCAGCCCTGACTTTAGGCCTGGGACAGACCAAAGATCACACCGTCCAGGCTGCTATGCGTCTTCGTCAACTGGGAACTACCCAAGCTGTGACCTTTTTCATAGCCCCTGAAATCAATCAGAGCATTCGCGACCTTCAGAGGAAGAAGGACGGGGAGGAAATCAACTCCTATGATGTGTAAGTCGTCCAATGTTTCCACCGCAGCACTGCAAAGAGAAATCTGTTCCATCCCTTGTCCCATTGAACCCAGGAAGCTGGCGACACAATGTCTATATTGTGCAGAGTGGTTGACTTTTGGCAGCATCTGTTGGCTTTTGGACAACACTTGCGAGGCCATCGAAACGCTACAGCCTCTCTACTACTCTCAAGGCATCGACTTTTGCAAGCGCCTACAAGCGGCTGCAGACTTGCCCGATTTCATTGAGGACGATGAACAGCGATCAAAGTATGTCGCTTCGATCAAACAAGTAGAGCGTCAAACGCTTCAGCAGCTTTATGGCCCTTCGACAAAAACGAAGGCAGCCCAGCGTACAACAGTATTCAGCTCGAAGATTGAAGGCTTCATCAAGGAGTTGGAAGCTCGGAAAATGGGTTTCCAGGATACTGGCAAAGCTGTCCACGCCTCTGCTCTTCAGGAGGTTGAGCAAGAGCGCGAGCTAGAATTCGAAGTTGAGTCAGTTCGGCAGGTGAAGAAGCCGATCCCCTACACCCCCTACAATTTCCCAGGACTCCACAGGGATATCGAAATCTTTGCCAGAACCGGTCGATTGGCCGCTGGATCTGACTCTTTCATCCATTGTTTTCAGGCCATGGCCCGTACAGGCCTTGGACGAAAATACAAGATCAACCGTAACGCCAGCTCATCCAGCCTGTTTGTTTCGGTGGAATTTGAGAGAACCGTGAAGCTGGGGGTGGGAACAGTCAACGATAACTTCCTGGTAGGGACCATCTCGTCAGCCGTTCATTTCTTTTCAAACACCAGCTAACACACTCACCACAGAGACCGGTACAGTGGATTTTATACAGTCCTTGCCTGGAGACGGCGATTATTTTGACACCTGAGGAAGCGGAAGTAGTACTGCATGTTTTCCGGGAGGTTGAGAGAGATGGCCTGGCTCCGAAAAGTCACCTCGTGACCTATGCCGCCCCAACAACAAGACGGATGATACACTTCAGCAAGCTGAGTTACTTCGCGGTTCCCGCGTTGCCTCAGGATTGGGAGGCGCCAATGTGGCTATCTACAGAAATTGGGCTTTTCGCCGGGAGACTGTATTTCACATTTGATGAGTACAGTGCTGTGTGCGAGATGCTTGGGGTAGATGAGATTGCCACTGGTACCGATGAACACTCTATCTTGGAGGAATCCACCACCGAGACGGGTGAATCATCCAATTCGGAAAGTATCAAGGATCCGCTTGACGGCGCGGGGGATTCAGCTGACATGGTCGCCCGCACCAGCGAAGGCGCATCGTTGAACAGACTCACTCCGAAACCATACACATTTACTCGTGAGTGGCTAGCCATACGCCGGCGGGGACAGGACTTTGTGCAAACCCCGATGGGTTTCATAGTCCATGGCAAGCCATTGCACTCCGATCATCCGTTCTTCCGAAAGCCGGACGTGCTTCCACAGGCTTCGGCACTGCTTCCTCTGGGATTGTCGGAACTCGACGGAGAGCACGAGGATGACATTGTAGATGGTGTCGATATGGGTGATTTCGACATGAGCGCCGAAGTTGGCGCCGACGAAAAACTCACAGATATTCAGTATCACGAGGATGAGAGATACAAATCGGATGACGAGGAAGCAGGCTCGGAGAGTGACAATGTGGCACCGAATGGAAATGCCAGTAAGGGTGAAGCTCCTGCAGGTCGCCATACTCGCGGGATAGCTGCCAGGGGATGAGTGTTGGCTATATTCATGCCCGGTCTATGCCAGTTGCTTTTGCTTGTATGTTGCGGAGGGGTCATGCCTCCTGATTTGTGTCGATGAGGATCATGGATAGTGTTCAGTTCTGGCTCTTAATTTATTTCTATGTCCTATGAAAAGGACTTTGTGGAAACCTATGACAGTGTCAAGGAGTGATTGCTGGCAAGCGCCCTTGAGTTTGCTGGGATACAGAGCTCGACAAGCTAGAGATGCATCATCCTTAACTTAGGAATCCACGTCAAGTTTCCAAGCTACATAACATTGTGATGCGATAGCCTAACTCAAATATATGACTTGCTGATGCAACAGCCTATCTGGAGCACTGTTCAGTTGGTTTAAGCCTTTGATCGTGTATAACATATATTCTTGGTCCAAATAGGGTTGCACTGTCAGGTATATGCTAGAAGGCCCACGTGCTGGCAGCAAACCTCCTGTCAAGCAAAACTAGCAGGGGCATGTTGACTTGCAAGATGTACCAGCAGTGAATGAATCTAACGTTGATAAAACTCAGTGGTATGATGGAGCTCAGGCTTCACGCCTACATATATGGCGATTTATGATATATACTTGTTAATCAGTACCTTAAAAGTCAAAGTGGTAATTTCATTTAATATGAGTGCAAAGTATATATTCACTTCACATTCACTATCTACATACAATACAACGAATAAGGCATGCGTGCTGTGCACCTGCTGGACCAAAATAACAATAGGTGTCCATGCGGACGATGAGAAGGGTCGGCGCCGCTGCGTTGCCTCGTTTCGCTTGGTGGAGCTACCGATATGGGGATTTTTTGTGAACGACTAGTACGACCCAGGGAGATCGGGTGACTCGGTGATTGCGCCTCATACCTGATAATATGCTTGTTTCGGGCTGCCAAAACCGGAGAGCGACTGCTTCGTCTGCACGAATAATACCAGCAAGGGTTGCTCCAAGTATCAGAGTATTATGAAGCCTTCGTATTACAAGTCATCCAGATGAATCATTATTTGAGAAGATCTCCCAGAAAAGATCTCAAATTTTACAAGAGCCTGGGGATAGTGTGGTGCGGAATGGCTCTGGTTATATCAACCATGCTACCAATACTCGATCCGGCTGTGTAGAGATGCCCTCGGATTGGGCTACATGGAAAGCCATCACGCGGCTTCACAAAAGGGAATAAAGAAACCTGGGGCTGGGCGAACATATGGCACCATTGAACGAAAGAGAGGGGCCAGTGATGAGCGGGCGGCTTAATTAGGCCTCCTTGTTCGATTCCTGTCCATATCAACTCCTATTTGACAGATGCGGCAGGAAGACCGTTTAGTGTGTTGTATCACGTTCTTCGGAGATGTCCATATGTGGCAGTAATAAATTATTGGAGAGATACCAAGACCCCGACACGTGGTAGCTAGGACAAATACCTGCTGGAAACTTACAAAAAAGGGAACAAATCGAAGCAGATAATATATTAGACACCAAGTCAGGATTTTAAGCGTAGGAATCAACGTTACCAACTTATTCTACCGGCCTAAACACACCGTCACTGATATCTCCCCCCTCCCGTCCCTTCACGTCTGCCCATACTCATCCTCCACCACCCACCCCTAAGCGCCCCCCTCCCTCTTGGCGTATTCCTCTTCCATAGCCTCTTCATACCTCTTATCCGCCTCGACCTCTTCTTGCGTCTTTTCCCTCGTAGTCCCGGCTCCAGTCTTCACTCCAGCGCCCGTCGCCTTTGCATCTCCTTCTCCATTGCCCTGTTTCTCCGGTACAGAAGCAGCAGCAGCCGTTCTGCCCTGCCGTGGCCCCAGCGCCTGCGGCTCACCGGATCTGGTGTTGGAGGTGGGCATATTGGCGGGAGGTGATTGATTTGCGTCTGATTTAAAACTTTTGGTTCAGGAGGCTCGAGTCGGCCAGCGTTGATCGTTGATCCGTGAGTTGCTTGATAGAGATGAAATGTTCTAGAAGGGGAGATGTGCGTTGTCAGCATCGAAAGTTTTATGGGCGGGTTTGATGACTTTGCGTGCCCACCCAGTTTGCTATTGGTGACGAACTTCGCCACCGATTCGTAGTTGGAGGTTGATGGGTGACCCGTCTCCAACCGAGAGGCAGCTAGCCAGCCAACTAGACTAACTGCATTTTACCTTTACTTCTTACATACACGGCCGAAGGTACTGCTTGCTTGTTAGCCAAGTCCGCCCCATCCACCAGACCCATTTCAATACCAGGCTTGCGGGTGATGCGCGCCATCCTGGCAATTCGCCACGAACGTTGATTGCACTCCTTCACACGTGGAAGTTTCTCAAGAAATATGATACAGAATATCATTTAAGCGTTGTACTTTTGTCATTATACAAGACATTCACTCATAGGAGCGAGAGCCGTCGATATCATACACGCGCAACAAAGCCGAAAAGAAAATCCCAAACCTCCAGTTTTTCTCTTTTTCTCGAACTCCATTGCATCCTGTTTCCTGCATTTCCACAAGTCACTAGAACCAAAGTTTGCCGTTCGGTGCACAATGGCCAAATTGCCAGCCTCAACATACCATTATCGTCTCATTGTAAGTGCCGTCGTAGGGTTTGGGATCGTCAGCAGTAGCAGGTAAACTATTGGAAACCAGATGCTGCATGTGTTGTGCTCGGGACATTTCCACTCAGCGCCCCGGGAACATGCAGCTGTAAACCTGTCGTTTTCCAGACGCACTTCTGCGGGGTATCCTCCAACTCGAGATTCATCTCCAAATTAATTAGCTTTTCGTCAAACTGTGATTCCTCCTTGCAGTTGCTTGACGTCGGGTAATCGGCGATCTAAATACGGTAAGGGAGCGCACCCAAGTAGGTGGAAGGTGTGGAAAGTTACCAGTAGGCACCACCACCTCGACGATAATCATCGCGAGGATAGGCACCATCCCGTGGTCCGTAACCACCCTCTCGAGGGGGGAACTCGCGAGGTGGACGATCGTAGGGGCGACCGTTGGCATAGGGATCTGGTGGAGGTCCATAGTCGCGGCGATACGGATCATCGTAGCGTCCTCTCGGAGGAGGGTAGTCATCCACGGGAGGACCACGACGCGGAGGTGAGCGACCATAGCGGCGATCGTCGTAGTAAGGATCGCCGCGGCCGCCTCCGCGAGGGCTTCTGTCACGATACCCGTCACGGTACTCGTCACGGCGAGGACTATAGCCGCGAGGAGGTCCGCGTCGGTAATCCTCACCTGGCGCGCCGGTGTAAGGCGCTCTTCCTCGAGGAGATCGAGAACGATTGCGATCACGCGGTGGTGGGTCGGGCTGGGTCTAATGTCTAACGTTAGTACAGCCAGAAACCACGCCATGGGGGAGAAGAAAGGTGTCCTACATCGGCAACGCAGGTCACGCGCTGTCCCTTGAATTCGCGGCCATCGAGCTTCTCCACGGCAGTTCTCAGATCGGCCGCCGTTTCGAACTCAACGAAGCTACACTTCCAATTAGCGCCTAATTTGTGTCTTTACTCTGGGATCATGTCGACTTACCCTCGACCGTTGCTTTCACGCCCAGTCTCCGAGTAGACAACGTCGAGGCTAGATTGACGCGCAAAATCTTTGAGGTCCTAGAGCCAGATTCCAAGTAAGTGGTAGTCCCAGGAGTGGCAGAAGTTTTTGTTGATGGCGGAAGGGCCGAATATGTGTCCTCCCCAGCAGGATGGACCCAGCAAAGGCATTCGGTTCAGTCACACCGATTCAGGCCAGTCAGTCCCAGACGGGCGGTAGATCCAACGCGGAGGGTCCTTGTTTCAGGCACCTTGGCCAGATGTCGGGACCCAGTCCACCAGCCATTCCGGTCATCGAGATGCCCAGAGGAATCAAGATGTTGAAGTCAAAGCACACGTCCTTCCCTACTGGCATGGCGACCACCCCACGAGGCGCAAGATCCTAAAGAACCAAGGAGGAGCAATCCGGGGGAGGGGGGCAAGGCGAAGAGCATGTTTCGAAGAACGGAAAACGGAACGGGAGTTTAACAGACCTGCCAGCTGGTATCATTGGGGAGTCCAGTGATCTGCATGCGATAGGGGGTGCGACGAGGACGAGGTGCGGTTCGCTCGTGATTGCCGAAGCCTTCCCGGTGACGAGAGCCTCTGGCAAATTGAACCGTCAGGCGTTCGCCCATAAAATCAGATCCATCTTTGTATCGCTAGATTAGCCCGAGAACAATGAGGGTGCAGCAGTCAGGGAAGGCGGTGGCCAGAGGAAGTCCAAAACGTACGGAAGGCTGTTGCGCAAGATTAGAGTTAGCAAAGAGTATCAGAAGAGGTTGGATGCCCTCGTGGTGGCGACGTGGCAACGGAGACGGGGAGCAAAGTACTCACCAGGAACAACATCGCGCGCGTCCATCGCGTCCTTGTATTCGATGAAGCCGAAGCCATTCATGAGCTTGATCTCAGTAATTTCACCAGTGCCATGGGTCGCGAAATGGTTCTCAACGTCAGTCTTGGTGACTGCAAACACACACGTTAGCAAGCAGACGCAAGGTGGCCGACGAGACTGGCTAGACTCGCATCACGTTGCGACACAAGTCTAAACAAGCGCCAAGGACAGAAGCTTCTTACCGTTCTTGGGCAGGTTGCCCAGGTACAATCGCGTAGCTGAGACCTCAGTCATGATTGCGACGATGGAAAAGACGCAAGTAGATGGGGAAGTCGGGCCAGCCTAAGCAGGAGGAAATGGGTGGTAGAAAACACCGCACTCGAATAGAAGGTGCGCACCGGGCTGGGAAGTTGCGGTTGTGATGGCAGATGGGCGAAGGCGGGAAGGCTGAGGATGGAGAAATAATTGCTGAAGAAAGCTCTCGCGCGCCGAGACACTACCAAGACCACCAAAGTGCGGTCGAGCACAATAAATGGAGGGTTGACGTCGTCTTTCGCCCCGCAGTAGGTAGGTAGAGAAACAAAAGGGCGTCTAGATGAGTCCAAAAGGAAAAGCTTGAGCTGCAGTTCCAGAGTGTGCAGTCACCCGCTTGCTTTGCACGAGAGGGTTAAAATAAACCTTGGAGAAAGGGTCCTCGCCGGTTGTTGTTTGGTTGGTTCAATGTTGTGTGTGGAGGCGCGAAAAGCCTTGGACGAGGAGAAGAAAGAAACGAGGCGGCGGCGGGTGTCCGGGTTGTTCAAGTCAAATGCAAGCTCATCCAAAGCTGGGGTAGGCCCAGCACGGACCGCCACCAGAGTGCCATCGATCGGCTATTCAGCTAACCAGAGCAACTTCCAGCTGCTGCCAAGACTAGCAATAAAAAAATTATCGTAGTTTTCCCCTACTGCAAGGTGTTCGTTTCTACTCTGATGCGCCTGTTCTTCTTGCCCTCACCATGCAATAGATGGTAGTGTGGGAAGGAAATCGGTCTCGGAACCATAGTAGTCACTGGAGATTCTCATGAGGTGGGATTCGTATACTCGACTTATCTAGATTCCATGACATAACTGTGGATCGAGCTATTGCTATGGAGCACTTCTCCCCCGCCATAGATTCATCACCGCTGCATTCAATACTACTTAACCTATCGCAAGGCACTGGAGTCTGCTAGCGAGATCCGGAGTGTAGAAAACACACGGGTATTTCAGACTTTTTGTCCCACTGCAAAACTGCAAGCTAGGAAGCGTTGCAAGGTCGAATCTCAATGCTCACCAATGTAGGCACGATGTCTCCCCCTCAAGAAGGTGCATGAACTAAATGTTACAGTGAAGGATGCCGCAACCCCTGACAAGTTTTATTGTAGGCAACAATCAGCAGTTTGAGCCGTTTCAATTCCTAACCACCCGAGTAATTATACTAGGTTACAAATGCCGAGGTATCTTCTTCTGCTTCAAGTCTGCCCTGAAGCACAACGCCATCCAACGATGCAGTACGTTTCCAGTCACACCAATGCGCGCTGTTCACAGTTCCTTCCATCTGCCATCTCGGGCCTCTGGAGGTACGTCGACATAGTCCCAACGCCATGCTATGCTGTAGAGAACAGTAAAGTAAAATAAGGGAAGCAACACACAAGCGCCATTGACCGCCTTTTTGCGCGAATCACGAACCGTCGAGTCGGACGTCGCACAGTTCCAACGTCAGTTGAAGAGCACATCCACCAACTCGTCCAGAATTGTGAACGTCAAATGCGTACTGTTAGTCGGTCAGCATCATACCGTCTCTTTGCGCTAGCCTTCGGTTGGTCAGATGAGGCAACTCACTTTAGTCTCGTATTATTCAGTGTCGCGAATATCCTTCGACTCGCCGCCTGCGCATTGAGCCTCCCAACCACACTCCCCGCTAAGTCAGGCACCAAGGTGGCGAGCATTAAGCTCGCCTCACGTCTCGTCCTTGCCTTTTCCGAGGCGGTTCTCGGTAGCTTGTTTCGATTGAGCTGGCCTCCAGGCCACATGGTATCTCTCAAGAGCCCGATGTATTTGAGGATTGCGTCCTCTTGAATCAGGACCTTGACGTTATCCCTCACTTTACGCTCGATGGTGCCGCCCAGCAGCTGATGCAGTATGACAACTACAGCCCGACCACGCAGCCAGTTGTTTCCCCGGTTCAGCTCGAAGATTTCCAGAAAGATGTCGCAGATGGGTTTGATGAAGGGCTCCAGTTCCTTGTTCTCGAAGGCGTTGAGCTCCGCCTCGGCTTCCGCCGCCGTCATCGCGTCCTCGTTGACGTTCAATGGCATGGTGCTTAGTTGGCTTGTGGCCGCGGCTATCAGGTTCTGCCCGGCAACCGACAGCTGGTCCAAGACAGGGATGTTACCCAGGATATCTTCCATGCCATCGGTGACGGAGTCGTACAGACGAGTGATCATATCTTTCTTGTCTTCACGACTGACCAGATCTTCTCCCTTCTGGATGACGCTTTGGGAGAGGAAAGCGCGCAAATCCCTGCTCCGACAGACTTCGGGGAGACGTAAGAGTTCCCGCAAATACTGCTCGAGAGCTTGCTGTCGTTTCCGCAGAAATTCGCTTTGTAGTTTCATCACCATCCTTCGACGTGGGAAGTCAAGGTTCCTTACGGACGGGTACCTTTGTCGTAGCGTTTGGTGGAGCTCGTGGAACTCGCTGTATCTTCTTGTGACAACCCATGTGGCGGCCGGCATCTTTTCTCCTGCGACTCTCTGCACCTCAATGACGTACAGTGCAAATTCTTTCCCTTCGTCTTCTCGCCCGACTTGAATCGATTTAATCCTGATTGAGGCGCGCCCGTAGAGACTGTTGTCGCTCTCCTGTATAACGTACTGCTGTCTTTGCAGTTCCTTCCGTCGTAGTTCTCTCTGCAGACTCGCTCTAGACTTCCGTAGAATGCGCAACTCGGCGGTATTATTCGTTAACTCGGCCTTCTTGGTCAGGGAATCTATAACAGCTTCCTGAGTAACGAGACGATCGATGTCATTCGTCAACACAGTGATGGCTTCTGCAAGCCCAAGATCACCCGGTGCAGCTTCATGTACCTCGTCTTCGATATTTCCGGGCTCATCGTCGTCCAGGTCCTCCTGCTCATCTGATAGGAACTTTTCTTCATCCCCAAAGAGGTCATTATCTTCG
This sequence comes from Pseudomassariella vexata, assembly GCF_002105095.1. Taxonomy (NCBI): domain Eukaryota; kingdom Fungi; phylum Ascomycota; class Sordariomycetes; order Amphisphaeriales; family Pseudomassariaceae; genus Pseudomassariella; species Pseudomassariella vexata. The sequence goes on from NW_024467964.1 coordinate 1,680,890, forward strand.
AAAACGCCAATTCGAGAAGCGACGCTGACCAATCCAAGGGATGATATGCTGGGTTTGTCAATTTCTTTACCGTTACCACTGAACAGCGGCTGTTGTTGGTCGATCGAGCCTCTACCCGACTCATTGCCCTGGCCGGAGAAGATGCTCGAGGCACCGTCATCATATCCAAACAAAGATTCTCGGTATTCTTCCGCTGTCTTTGGGCGGTCGTCCTCCATGATATTGTTCAGTGCCTCTTCCATAGCCTGGACTATCTGATTATCAGGTGCCGGGTTCGTCAGGTCCTGTTCAAGACTTTGCACATAATCCCCCATAGGATCGTTGTCCAAATCATCATCATCGAACAAAGGTAAGGGCGCAGGTTCGTCCAGCGAGCGGCGGCCTGCCAGCAGATCAGGACTATGGCTACCATTAGTAGCGCCTGCCCTCAAATCACTCGTCGAAAGTCCACGGCGAGCATGAGCTGCATTGAGCCTCGGATTGAGCCTTGCCACGGGAGTTGGCGCAGGCTGCAGCTGGTAAGACTGCGTTGTACGAAGAGGCGGCTGCGGCGAAGATGGACCCGCTTGAGATTGAGACATGGACGGCTGGGAGATCTTTTTGGATGCCTCCTCCGAGGCAAGGCACTTGTACCAAAGGTCGGACTTCTTGAATGTCTGAAAGTACTTGGATTGCATCTCCTCGAGCGCGGCACTTTGCGCTCTCAGAACCGCGCGGCGAGCCCTATAATATTGCTCGGGCGTTCCACGTTTACCCGCTTCCAAGAATTTTCGTATGACCATTCTTGACGACTCGGGTACTCTAAGCTCGGGCTTCGATAGGTATGCTTGATCTATCTGCGCAAGATCTGTTCGATCGGCTTCGGTCCACGGCGCCAGAGTCGAGGGCAATTGTTCATCCTCGGCCCCGTCATCCTCTAGTGGGTTTCGGAAGCCCTCCACGACTAGCCAGAACTGCACCAGCGGCATCAGGTGTTGCCGGTCCATGTATTCCATGAAATAAGACAGGCCGAACGTATCACGCAGCAATTCAGCGAGGGGGGCGTTTGCAAGCTTCGAAGTGCTTGCAGCTGAGTCCGGGTTTGCCAACATCGGGACATGCCGCCTGTCCCTTCCAGCCGCCAGATGCTGCACTCTTTGGTCCAAGAGTCTTTTACCCATGTCCAAACGTCGCAAGTAGACTTGGTCCTGCCCCTCCTGCTCCATCTCCTTTTTGAGCTGACTGGCAACCTCACTTCTGAACCGACGTGCGTCCGAAAGATTGTTGACCTTGCGGATGGTCCTAATGAACTTCTCAAACCTTCGCTCACTGTCGCCTGGAAGGAGCCGTGGGAATGAAGCCATCTTGGAAGATCTGGGTGTTGGAGATGCGTGTGCATCCAAGGCAGCACGTAACTTGCGTACCGTTGAGCGATCCTGTAGCATGCTCCGCCCATAATTCTCCATTATCTGATTCCATGTATCGGGCTCTGCGAGTATCGTCATGACAGGGAAGAAGACAGCACAAGCAACTATCTCCCGCATAATGCTTGACACGGTCCGGCTGTTCAGCACATTGGCAGGAAGCACTTTGGGTAATATTCCAGCAATCATCTTCCGCAGGTGCTCCTGTTGGATCATTTTGGTATCCGAATAAGCCAGGGATGCAGCCGGGTGCAGCTTGCCTTCCCTGTACTTCCCTGCGATGGCGATATCCAGCTCTTCCGACTCGGTAACGCTACGATTCAACTTGCGCCCACGCACTGCTCTTTCGGCATCGTTGAAGTCCCGAAAGTGTGCCGTAAGGATTGGGACTATGCGACTCGTGACGACTTCGACTAGATCGGTCTCGAACAGGCGGTCTCGGATGTTGGCAAGCGCAAGCCTGGCAGTCTTGTCCACTTCGTTCGAGAACACCGGGTTTTGACTGATGCTGGAGTACCATGACGAGACAAAGTCCCGCACGATCAAATTGAGCAGGTCGTCGAGGGCATGCGAGATCTTGCGGGAGTCGGGGTACAAAGGGGCCTTCTCGTAGATCTGTCGGACACGGAGTGACGATGTTTCCCTCCTCCACGCCACCGGTCCAACGAAACTAACGGCATGAGGACGAGACGACCTGTTCTTGAGTCTATATTCAGAACCGCGGGAGGTTAGGAGTATGAGTAGCAGTAAACTGAGCACGGCTACAAGCACGCCGGCAACGAAGGCGTGGCCCGCCCATCGCAACGTTGGGACCCAGCTCACGGCATATCCCCAGGCAATGAAGCAGGCGATGCCAGCCAAAGCGACATCTCTTCCCTTAAGGGCCATGATCCGCGTCGACTTGACGGAATCTTCGCGTCATGTTTCGTTGCTGATTCAAAAGTCGAGAGGAGCTTGGAAAGCCGGAGGTGTGTTATCGATTAAGCACATTCAAGGCTCCAAGGTCTAAAGAGGTGGGGCGGCCCTTGTGGCGCACACCATTACAACTATTTGGAAGACCAAGACCGCAACCGCAGCGTGACTTAAATGTGACCAGCCATCAACTGTAATTCAGACTGCAAACAACCGGGCAGTTTAGACATCCTTGTTCATCACAACAAAGCCTGTTCATCCGAAAGTAAACCATTCACACCAATTCTATGAGGTATACACGCATTGCCTTATATTTTTTCAACAAGCCTGCCAAGCGTTTACAAATATCTACTTGTCACCAGATAAATGGCCTACGAGATCAATACCGTTATCGGCCTCCGGCTTCACTAAAATGTACGCTCGGGTGTGAGAGCTGCTCGTGCGAAAGGAAAAATTATGCATGGTAACAGCAGGGCATGTGAGTCTACTTCTCTTTTCTTTCTGGAATAGATTGAGCACATATTTCTCGGGGTATCATGTTTTTGAATTGAACTGCAAGGCATGCGGGTTTCATCGTGTTCCACTGGCAACACCACGCACAGGTTTTATTAATAGCATAGCCATGCTCTAATGGCCGACTTGGGGGATTTGTCTTTTGTTGTGGAGGACCTTTATCCGACGGCAGCTATCGTTTCACACCATCACACACAGCAAGGCATCCAACTTCACGCAACAAGCATCATCACGCGCAGGAGTTTCACGGGCACGGCGAGCTTTCAACGTCACGAAACTGGAACAATCATCGCTTACGTTGGGGGTCCTGCAATTTTCCAAGTCAGCGGGTTGCTCTTTCCAAGATTCCAGTGTCAAGGCGGGACACAGCTTGTAAGGTAATGGGCCAAGACTATGTCGTAGTCGAGGCATGCGCCTGTGTGGAAGACAGAGAGAAGTACTTACCAGCGTAGTTCTTTTTTCCCCAAGCCATGTACCACGCCAGGGAGATGAGCACGAAAGCGGCAAATACCACGGAGGCGTAGTTCATGGTTGCCGCATCGACTGGGATGTAAGAGGGCATGCAGAAGAGTGGAATAGCCAAACACGACCAGCCTGTTTCAGGTAAGCACTCGGGGGACAGAGCAGAGGAATCGAGCACGTACCAACGGCGATAATGTTGCAGAACAGACCGAGCTTGCCGAGATAGAAGCTACCGGTACTAATGGTCCTGCGTCCGTCAAAGAGACTGATGACAATGGGAACAGCATACGAGGCTGTGAGAGCGATGACACCAACGCCAGAGAAAGCGTTGAAGGCAGCAGTCGAGCCGAAGTAGAGGAAGCCCAGCAGAATTTGGACAGCCATGCTGAGCAGCATGGCGTTGGCAGGCACGTCTAACTTGGAGTTGACCTGCTTCCAATACTTTGCACCGGGGATGGCACCGTCTCGAGCGAAAGCCCAAGTGCACCTCGAGGCAGCGGTGGTGCAGCCGATACCACAAATGAGAGCCAGGACAATCAACGGAATCAGAAGACCAAAGGCGCCACCGGCAGATCCCACGGCGCTCTTGAGGATGGTCGGGACGGGTTGACCGGATGCAAGCGCGATGAGTTCGGCAATGTCGGGGAGGACAAACAGAATCGGCAGCAGAAACATCAAGCCAGCAACCGTGTTAATACAAACAGTCAAGACCATGGCTTTGGGGACCTGGGTCGCGGGCTCTCGGACTTCCTCACACATGGAAATGATCATGCCAGTAGATGAAGTCGCATACGCGGCCTGCAGGAGTCCTACCATGAAGGACCAGCCGGGGACCCATCCAGAATTGGCTTCGAAGTGAGTGAACACAAAGGTAGCGTCTCGGCGGCCGTTTTTGGCGATGGCTAAGATACAGGCCATGATGGCGATGACACCCCCTAGAGTCCAGAAGATGGCGAAGGTATCGAGCCAGGGCAGCCAGCGGTTTCCGAATGCGGAGGCGGCATTGCAAAGCAGTGTGATGGCCAGGAAAATGAGGAACACCTGCCAAGTCTCGCCTGGGAAGATAGGCTCCGCTTCCGAGGTCTCGAACACGTTGAGGCAGGCGACGAGAAACAACGCAGTACCGAAATTGACAGCCAGAGTGATGGTGATGTTGCCCACCACATACAGCCAACCACATATCCACGAGGCAATACGCTGGTACTCTGGGGCAGCCAACATGAATGCCTGGTAGTAAACACCGCCGGCAGTGGGATAGACTGCAGAGCACCAAGTCAGTTCACTCCTTCACACAAGAGAGGGCTAATATCAGTGCTCTGAGGGTAGTGAATCATACCCGAAGTAATCTCTCCCAAGGAAGCTGCCACACAGATGGTGATCAACGAAACAGCGACCCAGCCCCAGACGACGTCGACGGGGCCTCCACCGGCGAGCGGATAGTAGAAGGTTGTAGCCAGTCCGTAGGGGATCGACGCCAAGACGAAAGACATGAAGGCCACTTGAAGCGTGGAACGGTTCCGCAGGAGCTCCGGAGTATAGCCAAGCTGCTCCAGAAGCTGGTCGGCAGAGCCTGAGGCAATATCGCCAGATCCGGCCCGCTCGGGCATCTTATCGGAACTGGTCTTCGGGGAACCCATGGTGACAAGTGTCGACTCAAACGGTACAATGGAAGCGTATGGTTGCCAAAGAGTAACCTGGCTGAGGTAGCACTGTCTGTTCGTCTGCAACGAAGGACTCGGAGACGGATGGTGGAAGGAAGAGAGGAAGGAAGGGAATGTCGCGTGTATTGCGGGTGAAAGGTTTTTAGGAGTTCCTCGAGGAAATTTCAGGACGGTTAACAATGGAGAATTCGCCCAGAAAATCCGGAGCTCATCTGGCCTGACATCATCGCCCCGTCTTGGTTTGTGACTTTCAAGCTGCAATGTCACAACTTTCCTAACTTGGGCATCCAGGAACACGGCAACCACCGTGTTCCCTGGCCCCTGGGCAAGCGATAGGTACTGCAAAACGTTGCGCTTTGGGGAGCCAATCACCGAGGCGCGTTCCCGCTTACACCCTTGTGCTGCCCGAGCGTGCCCCGAGAAACTGGAACCTCTAGTTAGTTTAACAGATGAACCGTGATAAACGACGGTGGTTGCCGCGGAGCCGACACACGCACAATACGATGTCTAGATACGAAACTAAGTTCTTTCGTATCTATGTGGGTTTTCGATATCGTCCCTATTCCCACAACTTGGAAGCTTTGATGCTTCGGCCTCTGTTATCCGTATCTATGGAATGGGGAATGTGCCGTTCTTTGTGGGAAAATCTGAAATTAAAAGGCAGTGGGGACGCCCTTTTAAATTGTAACGTAATCGTGGTGAAGCATATATCGCGCATGAGTCAGGCCAGAAATTCGAAGTAGCCATGCTCGCCGGAGCCAAGCTGTGGGATACCCGTGCCACACCCCACTTATTTCGGATTCGCTTGAGCTCACCAACCTAAGTTGGTGCTCACCACCAACTTGGCCAGTTTTTCGACACTTTCAACTTCAACCTATCCTATCTTCGTCAATTCATTAGCTTTTTCCAATCGCAATGGACTCACAGCTACAGGAAGCCGTCCTCTACATGCAAGAGCATCCTCAAGCCAAAATTGCCAAGATTGCGCGAGAAAGCGGCGTAAAACGCGAGACCCTCCGATACCGCGTCAAGCAAGCTGGGAAGACTAAGAACCACGGAGGACTCAACAAACTACTATCTGAAGCCGAAGAAAAGGCCCTCTGTAATTACATCTACCGCCTTGATAGGATCAATCTTGCGGTTCGCGTAGAATTCGTTACCGACGCTGCAAATACGATATTACGTGAGAGAGTCAAGGTTCTACCAAATCAGCCACCACTAACAGTCGGATCAAACTGGACTACACGTTTCCTCAAGCGCCATAGCTACTTCCACGCTTCCCAGCGGAAGCTCCATTCAAACCGTCAGACTGCTGAAAACCTCGACACTATACGAGAGTATTTTACACGGCTTGAGAGAGTCCTCCGGGAAGAAGGAATCGATCCCTCTGATCTCTGGAATATGGACGAGACTGGCTTCCGGATTGGTGTTGGTAAGGATCAACTTATCATCGCTAAGCGCAAGAGGGCCCATTAGTTCGACCTACCAGAAAATAGAGAGACAGCGACAGCTATTGAAGTTATCTCTGCTGCTGGCGACGTAATACCAGCTTTCCTCATACTCACGGGGACTATCCACTCGGCTCAGTGGTACGCGCAAGACCTTCATCCAGATACGAAGCTACGGCCGGTCGATACAGGCTATTCGAATGACGAGATCTCTCTCGAGTGGCTTATGCACTTCGAACGACACTCTAAGAAAACGCAGAAAGGTCGAAAGCGACTATTGATCTTAGACGGCCACGGCAGCCACCATACGAAGCAGTTTATCCAGTACTGCAACGACCACGATATTATACCCTTCGGTTTGCCCCCCCCATCTTACTCATCTCTTACAGCCACTAGATGTGGTTGTTTTTCAGCCATATAAGCACTGGCATGCGAAGTCCCTCGATCAGCTAGTACGGGATGGATGTACCAATATAACCAAACTAGAGTTCCTCTCAATTATCGAAGATGTACGCAAAAAGACCTTCAAAGCGAGTACTATCCAGTCAGCCTTCAAGAAAACCGGTATATATCCATTTTACCCTCATCCAATACTACAAGAGATTGAAGAACGTATACCAAAGACGCCATCACCACCACCACCAGCCCCTTCATCTTCGTCATATGAAGGCACACCTACTACTTTTCGACAAATTAATAAAGTAGCTAGCAAGATTACGAACTGTCTTACTGATCCAGAGCTTGGTATTAGTCCAGATCTAGCCTATCGACTTAGTCGCTTTGTTAAAGGGTCCCTCGTTAATGCGACCGAGCTTATACAGACTAAGCGCGATCTTAGCCGTACAAAGTACGCCGAACGTATATCAAAACAACGGCGCGCTACGAAGAACTATCATCTTCAATCTGGTAATCCGTTGCAGAAGGTAGAGAGATGGTGAAGAGGAAGGTCGAAGATGAGGTAGCTAAAGCACAGAGAGTTCTCGCCAAGTATCATGAAGGACTACGTAGAGTAGCCAAAAAGAGCTTTTCTGATGCCGCAAAAGAAGCTAGAAGACGTCGATTGACAGGCCAATTACAGCCTACAGATGTCTTCGAGACAGGCCTTGGTTGGCAGTTATTACGTAGATTCTAATTGAAGGTTGAAATCCGTCGAAAAACTGGCCAAGTTGGTGGTGAGCACCAACTTAGGTTGATTTTCTTTGAAGGGGGCATTGTTAGGCAACCTTGGTGGGCTTTGCCAAGACCACCAAGGTTACCACGTGACTTAGCCCTTCGGGACTAAGTCCAACCTTCGTGCTCCATAAGACTAGATAGAATGTCATGCTTTTACAACCTCACAAATCTTTGACCACCTTTGCGTGTAACAATAGTAGCATCTCTTCTTCGACAAGGGACCTACTAATTTTTTCCCTGACGATCGTTGCGGTTGTCCAACGATCCAAAGGTGACGACAAAAGCAACCTACCCAGCAAAGCTTACTCGGACAACGGCATTACCGTTGCATGACCGAGGGGCGCCGAGACTCGCTAACAGATTAGTGGAAACCGGTGCCGTAATCAAGTCCGAAAAGAGGGTCCAGTTCGGTGAAGGAAGTGGGAAAGTGGGGTTGAAGGACTGAAGGGGCTGAAGGACAAATCACGATAAGTATTGATATTTCACAAGTTTGCGATGCATGAATCTTTGCGCTGGGGACCGGCGTCAGAATACGTAAGCATCACAGGCAAGCTCCCTGATGTAGCATATAGACAGTCCATTCACGTTTCGCCTTATGATATATAATAAACCCACACGACCCACTGCTGCACTCTGGGGCTCCTCAGGGGGTCCGCCCCTCACCAACAGCGTGTATTTGGTGGACGTGGCCACAATGCTTGACGACATTGGGTAAAATTATCCTGTCTTACCAATCAGGCAAAAGATGCCTTTTCCACTTCTGTCCGCCTCTCTCTGTGCCGCTCGATCCTGAGATACAGAAAATCATCATTGGACGCCGGATTGCAAGGGGTGCGAAAGAAAGGAGATCATCAATGCTCATATCAGCTTCGGACCGACTGTGTGCGGCACATGAGATTCAAATCTCTCGACTTCGCCTCTGTGGCTCACCACGGATTGTCCTCGAGTCGTCGAAACAGCGCCACGAACTTTGGGCCGTTGTTTCTTTCCACCTTCTTTCCTTCCTCCGTTTCGGTTCTCATGATTTTCACGCACTCGTCTGCCTCTTGCTCTTCAAACGGGATTCTCTCAAAGGATGGATGCGCCTCCAAGTGGTGCACCATCCACTCATGCAGATCCTCGACATCCGTAATTGTGTAAACGATACCACCGGGCTTCAGCACGTAGGCGTACTCCGAGTTGAGTGTCACCGACACAATTCTAGCTTTGTGCTTTCGCGCCTTGAAGTGTGGATCCGGGAAGCAGATGAAAATCTTGGAGAGCTGAGACTTCTTGAAGAAATTGGGCAGAAACTTCATCGTGTTTGCTCTTAGACACCCGATGTTCTGGTAAACGTTGGTTTCAGGATTCTGCGCGCGGAGAGATCGAATTCGTTCTTGAACAAACTCAGTCACTTGAGTTCGGATCTCCAGTCCCAAGATCAACTTCTCGGGCATGGAGGGCGCCAATGCGACAAGTAGACCACCGAACCCACAACCAATGTCTATAACTTCAACATCTTGCTTCATCTTCTTTGTACTCATTACCGCTATCGAGTCTTGCGATTTGGCGTCTGCTGGCTCTTGGTCTTGGTGACAAACGAAAGCAGGGAAAAAGGTTGACCAGTCCATATCAATGGGTGTTCGTGGACTATTCTTATGTCAGCATACATAGAGCACAATATATCAATATATGCATACTAGGTCAGCTGGTGGTCAGAGAAGGGATTGGCATGAGCTCGCTGGCGATAGAACTTTTTCTTGGGCATTTCAGTTCCGCCATGTTGCTCTCGAGCTGAGCGGTACTCAGCTCGCTTCTGCCGCTTATTTGGAGCGCCCGCCATTTTAAATGCTCGATATCGATATCGCAGCTGTCTGAGAGAGTTCGGGTTGGAAGGTCGGTCGTACCTTGCAAGGTGGTGAAGATCAAAGGTGACGAGTGATGCCAATGAGGCTCAAATTGAGATGGACTGCAATGTTCAAAATCTAAATTTTGGCGGGGTGCAGAGGTGCCGGCAACTGTGAGCTCCGGGCGCCGACCTGGGCTGGATCAGTTAGGTTAGATCTCTTGGGATGGGCCCCGAGGTAGCACCAACCGAATTAGGCACGTGAGGCACCCGAATCCCAGCCCCTGGCGTTCTAACGTCATTTTGTGCCTCGGCCCAAACCGGCCACCTCTTTTTGCGACGCGGGTGCATCAACAGCTCTAGATGACAATCACCAACTGCCATGAACTGACCACGCTCGCGTCTTGAGACCCTATATTTGGCTTATTCTACGCGTCTCCTTCAACACGGCAATGAGATAGCGAAACGTCCCGATCCTAAAAATGGCTATCCGGGAGGAGCTTGTTGCCTCGGCGGTCAACTGTTAGTTGATACTAGATGAGCAAGTGATATGGTTATTCAGCTAACATGGATGGTTACAGTCCTTCAAGATCCGAATGTCGCATCATCGCCAGTCGAGAACAGAGTCTCATTTCTACAATCCAAGAACTTGACACAAGAGGAGATCGATGTGGCTCTTGCTCGCGCGGGAACCCCTTCGCCCGTAGGCCCACCGCCCCTGTCGCAAGCCGTGGTACCGGCAGCTCAGCAGCAGCAGCAATACTATGGCCGGTATCAGACACAGCCTTATGGATGGCAGCCTCCTCCACCTGTGGCGCCTAAGCGGGACTGGCGGGATTGGTTCATTATGGCTACGGTGATGGCGGGCGTTGGGTCTGGATTGTATGTGATCACAAAGGTAAGGAATCAGCAGCACAAGCAGTTTCTGACACACAGATACTGATCCTATTCCTAGCGATACATCAAGCCCCTAGTGGCGCCGCCGACACCAGAAAAGCTGGAGCAAGATAAAACCGCAGTAGATGAGCAATTCGAGAAGGCCTTTATGACCCTCGAGCAGCTATCAAAGGATACCGAGGCTCTCAAGGCTTCTGAACAGGAGCGGACGGAGAAACTGGATAAGATCCTGACCGACTTGGAGTCTTTCATGCGTGATACCAAGTCGGCGAGCCGAAGACAGGAGGACGAAACAGACCGGTTACGTGACGAAATGAAGTCTCTCAAGGACGTCATACCCAAATCCATGACCTCTCACAAGGAGTTCACCGATAGTCGGTTACGAGAGATCAGCAACGAAGTGAAGAGCTTGAAATCCTTGATCGGCCAGCGCATGAGCTCTGCCCAGGCGGCGGCGCCCCCGTCAAGTGCAGCGGGTTATCTCCGGCCCAGTAGTGGCAATGCCGGGCCTGCCAGTCCTGCTGTCACACCTAACACACCGGCACAGGATACATCCGTGAAGGAGAATGTCGACGTTACGGAAGCCAAGAGTGCGGAGACACCGTCTCAGGCGAGCAGGCAGGACTACTTATCCTCCCTCAACGGTCGGTCTAGTCCGTTCGGCAATGGGTCGGCAGCGGGGAAGGCATCGATTCCGGCTTGGCAGTTGGCGGCGGCGAATAAGGCAAACGCGGCCAGTGGATCGCAGCAGGATGCCGGAACCAGTTCTTAGACCTTGAGTGATGGGCAAGCTGTACGTGTTTTGGCTACTGTAAATGTACTTATAATGACGGGGAAGCTTCGCTGGTCCGCATTTGTCTCTTCAAGCCTCCAGTTTTTCAAGGGCAGGTGTAGTAAGAAGGAGCGATCGAACTTCTTTCGAAGACGTGGGCGTATAAGAAATATCAACAATGGCATTAACTGTGTCTTGGTATGCATATATGCATTAATCCTGTGCCTCGACACGTACGCTTGGCCAAACCCTGACGTCTAGGAATTACAGGCATGTTAACTTGTAAACTTCAAGCTCTTAACAAAAAATTCAATTCTCCCTCATCAAGGAGCTCACAGCAAGAAATTACGATCTAAGTTGAAGGAATCGTAGTCAGTAGAGATTTATAAGAGAACAGATTAGTCATGAAACTACCCGTGTCCGGCAAAACAGACTACGGAAATCGTAATTTTATACCTACCGATGAGCTGCTACGGCCTGGGAAGAGCCCTGACGGACAAGCTCTTTAGCGCGTTCGATTCGCTGCTCAAAATCGTCCAGACTATTCTCCACTGTGTTAGCCATTTTGTACGTAGATAGGGAGCAATTGCGAGGTAAATTGAGAGATGTCTTGTTGTTGAGGCGTAGAAATTCCCTGCAAAATGGGGGTGCATGCAAAAAGGTGGTCAATGCGGTTGGTTTCAGCGGCAGGTGCCAACGATTTTCTTGGACCGTCCGAAGGCCCGCGACAATTACTCTTTTAAGCGATGGTCGCGACCTTCTATCGGTTGCAATGATCCACAACTCCGATCTTTCTATGTCTATGGCGCCCGATTGTTCTTCCTGTCTGCAAAGCAAGGATCGTCCTGAATAACTAGAACCGCATACAGCTTCCACATGCCGTCTCGAGTGGTATACAGTAGCGTGCCACACATCTGGTTCCACGATTCTAGGAATTTCCGGATTGATTGGAAGAAGACTGCCATTTTGGGCACTATCAGCTATATCGTATGGGACGACGATTCCAAATGAGTGCACGTCTCTCCCGGATGCTGAGTCTACCGACCAGAACGGTTTGCTCAGTGAACCTGGCCTAGCAGTTGCTAGTGTGTCGAGTTCATGCGAAGTGACTTCCATAGGCTGGATTGTCTTGCCTTGTGATTCGAAGCAGGTCGCAATTGACTAGTATAGCGTCATTGTACGCAGGGATTCCACCTCGGGCTATAACTAGGAGGCACCCTGTCAGCGTCCAAAAGTTGAGACTGGGGCCCGTTGCCATTCATCTTCATCATCAAACAAAACAGTGTGAAGCGCACTTTTTGTCGATGGTCGGGACTCTTGCGGAAGTACATAATTCCAGAGATTCCGATTTTCTAAACTGGTTCTCGATTGGATCCTTGTCAACCCTATTCGTCCCTGACTGACTGTCCAACCGATTGGAAGCAAAACATACCAGGCTCGACGCTCCGCCGATCTTCGTCGCAGGAATCTTTTCGCCATTTTTCTTTATACAGCCCATACCTATCCCTTCAACAATGGAAAATAAAAAGGGGAGTCTTAAGGAAAAGGCAAAGGCACAGCTTGCCATTTTGCGCGTCATCCTTCCATTGTTACCCTTCATCAGTCGGGTCATATTGTTACATGTCCTCGGAAAGTCAGAGACTTCGAAGTATCTGGACCTGAAGAGTGTGCTGCTGGTGTCAATATTGCAGAGGCTATGCGATCCTCCACAAAATAAATTACAATCTATAACGAAACTGCAGGCGCTCACGACTCGGGATGTGCCTGTCAAAGGAAGGATATGGGTGAGCCATGTTGCCGCGGTTGTACCACCAGATACGAGCATCAGAGATGTTTTGATAGCCGCCATCGAGGGTACAAAGCGGGACTTGGTACCGGGAAGTGCAGATTGTAGGATTCCTGAGATTGTGCCAGTCGAGGCAGAGTGGACGGGTTATCGGGAGGATGCTAGTCGCGAAGCCAAACCACCGGCGGTCACGGAGGAGGAAAAGTACTTGCGGATGATGAAGGGTTGCAAGAGTCCCGTTACAGTGCTCTACTTTCATGGAGGCGCATACTATCTTATGGACCCTGCGTCTCATCGACCGGCCGTGAAGAATATCTCCAAGTTGACTGGTGGCCGAGTATACTCTGTTCGATATCGTCTCGCACCGCAGCACCCTTTTCCTTCCGCCCTCCTGGACGCACTTGTCTCTTATTTCACCTTGCTTTACCCGCCGCCCGGGTCCGTCCATGAAGCGGTTCCGCCGGAAAATATTGTCTTTGGCGGGGATAGGTAAGTATACGTACTAGTAAAATCAAGGATCAGGTTCTGATCTTGGATTCATAGTGCTGGAGGCAATCTCAGCCTAGCCCTTCTCCAGACTCTCCTCGAAATCCGACGACAAAACCAACGGATCACTTGGTTTCATGAAGATCGACATGTGCCCCTCCCCGGAGGCGTTACGGCCATTTCCCCCTGGCTAGACGTGGTCCAGGGCATGCCTTCGTGGAAACGCAACCAGACATGGGACTACTTACCGCCGCCAAACGTATTAGATAGGAAAGATCCCCCATGTGCCGCCTGGCCCTCAAACCCACCCCGACGACACGTTTTCATCGACGATGACTACCTGCTTCACCCAATGGCCAGCTTGACACTAAGTAAAAGTTGGAAGGGCGCACCACCCGTGTACCTCACCTGCGGCTGGGAGTGCCTCGCAGACGAGGGAAAGTGGCTGGTCAAGAAGCTCAGCCACGACGGTGTTCCGGTCGTGTTTGAGGAGTATGAAGCGATGCCGCACGTGTTTGCGTTTATCTTGACCAAACGGCCTGAGGCGGCTCGCTGTCTAGCCGGCTTGACTAATTTCATGAAAGTCGCTGTCGAGAATCCCGCAAAAATCGCATCGAGATACACCACGATCAAGGCGAGAACGTGCGAAGAGGTTAAAATCGACGTGGATAGTCTTAGCCCGCACAGCCAAGATGACTTGAGGAAGATGGCTTATATGATGATTGGAACGGATTCAATGCCAAGTGCGCCCATAGCCAAGCTATGAAGCGACATGCCGCGTCGAAAATTAGGTGAATTTTCATCGTGAGAGTTGAGACCGAACTAAGGTACTCATACTATTTAAAACATTCAAAGGATTTAGATGAGAAGGTCATACAAGTGCTGTAAATTACAGATTGGGAGGGTCGAAGGTTTTGGAGATTATATACATCCATGTTCTTTGAAATGAGTTACAAAACATATCATGCGTAACCACACGATATTCTCTATTTTTAGGTAACCAAGTAACGAGGACTTAGTAAAAGCCCTATCCGGAGGAGAATGATGCATCTCAGCCATAATTCACACACATCTGAAATCGTGCCATCGTACCTGGGCTCCCGTGACCCGCAACTGGGAGATCTTGGCTGAGTGCGACTTCCCCAATTCTCCCCTAACCCAGCGGCTTCTACGGGGGATCAGCGTAGGAACCCTGCAGCCTCCAGCTCCCCTGTCGGAACTCAAAATTCTCAAACCACCCGCGCATCCGCCTCATGCGCCTCCAGGTTGACACAACGCTGGCGCAAAGGGGGAACGGGCGGAGGAAACTATGCCTAGAAACTAAGCCATTGAACCCTTTAGAACTCTAAAAACCACTCCCAACGTTCTCAACCCCAAAATGGAACGGCACCGCGCCGCCGTGCGACTCATCTCGTCCACGATCCGCGGCTTCTTCGACCGCGCCGAACCCTACCGCATCACCCACGGCTCAACCAACTCAACCCGGCCAGCGCACCTCAAGAAAGCCTCCCGGCTCGTCGATATATCGGCACTCTCCAATGTACTCGAGGTGAACACAGAACAGCGCACCGCGCTCGTCGAGCCTAACGTCCCCATGGACCGGCTCGTTGAGCACACGCTCCGGCACGGCCTCGTCCCGCCCGTCGTCATGGAGTTTCCTGGGATTACAGCGGGGGGAGGCTTCGCGGGCACGGCGGGCGAGAGCAGTAGTTTTCGGTGGGGATATTTTGACGAGAATGTGAAGAAGGTCGAGATGGTGCTTCCGGATGGGGAGGTGGTGGAGGCCGAACCGCGGGCGGGGACTAGGTATGCGGATTTGTTCCGGGCGGCGGCGTCGACGGTGGGGACGTTGGGTGTCACGACGTTGTTGGAGCTGGAGCTTATTGAGGCGAAGAAGTTCGTGCGAACCACGTATCGGAGGACCAGCAGTATTGCCGAGGCGATCAAGGTGGTCAGAGAGGAGTGCGCGAGGGAGGATAATGATTATGTGGATGGGATTCTGTTCTCCAAGGACCATGGCGTTATTGTCAGTGGGAAGATGACGGACGATGGGCCGCGTGAGGGCGAGAGCTTGAGGACGTTTAGCGGGCCGTGGGATCCTTGGTTCTATCTTCATGTCAAGGACACCACCAAGGCTGTGCCTTCGTCAACATCGACGACAGGCACTACGGGAACTGTAACGGAAACAATACCATTGGCCGAGTACCTTTTTCGATACGACAGGGGCGGTTTCTGGGTCGGGGCTGCTGCATTCGAATACTTCCGCCCCATCCCCTTTAACCGCTTCTTCCGCTGGTTCCTGGACGACTTCCTGCACACGCGCATGCTATACCGCGCACTACACGCAAGTGGCGAGAGCGCCAAATTCTTCGTGCAAGACCTAGGACTTCCGTACGAGACGGCGGAGCAGTTCATCGACTACACGGCCGACAAGCTGAACATCTGGCCCCTGTGGCTCTGCCCGCTAAAGACACCAAAGGGTCCGACCTTCCACCCACATCTTAGGGGAAAGGGTGCAGGCGAGATGTTGAATATCGGTGTTTGGGGCTGGGGCCCGGCGGACAAGGAAGCGTTCGTCAAAGTCAACCGGGGCCTCGAGGCCAAGGTCAACGAGCTGGGCGGCCAGAAATGGCTCTATGCTCATACGTACTACGAGCAAGACGAGTTCTGGGAGACGTACGGGAACAAGGAATGGTACGATGGTCTGAGGCAGAAGTACAAGGCGACGTCATTACCGACTGTGTTTGATAAGGTGAGGGTCAAGGATGCGCCACCTGAAACAGGCTGGAAGGCCATGGTGAAGAGCACATGGCCGCTTGGGGGGTTAGTCGGGATTCTGAGAGGGATTCAGTCTAAGGATTATTTGATGCATCGGAATGCGACGTGGAAATGGAATGGAGATAAAGGAAGGGAAAAGGTGCTGTAGATTGCAGAGTGGCTGGCGGCATGTATTACTCTTACAGGCGGTATAGCCAGCAGCTGGACGATGGAATAGCATGTATACATATAGATGTAAGACCATGTCAACCTACCGTGAAGTTGCCGTTATCCAAGGAACGGGGGTATCTGTAAGTACTGTACCTTTGCTGTTCGCGCCTTGGAACTGCCTCACGACATTGAGCCACTTGGCCGACTTCCAAAATCCCAGTAAGACCACCTAAACCGGGACTTTCGAGGTACGGTTTTGTCAGCTGCATGGATATTCCTGAAATGATTGGTGAGATACTGCACCTACGTCGTAACTGCATCTGCTAGTTGGCCGGGGTGGCTCGGTCGATATTGGTAAATGAGGTGACGATTGGGTACTGTATGAGGCAAGATGGGAAGTTCATGGAAGGAACGAATCTTTAGTATTTCCTCTTCAGATAAGACTTATAGAGTTTTGTGCCTACACCTGTTCTCATGAGTCTCATAAATTTCTTTTCCAATACCTGGAAAAAGTCTAAAGCCGAGAGAACGGGGCCAGAGCCGGGCGACAATGGATTCGGGTTTCATACCGTTATTGACAGGGACGCCGACGCTCCTGAAATGGCCGACATCGTGGCGGTCCACGGGCTCAATGGCCACTACGAGACTACTTGGACTGATGAGAAGACCGGGGTAAACTGGCTACGGGACTGCATGACGATCAAGTTTGCCCATGTCATGTCCTTCTCGTACAACTCGGCCGTCCAGTTCAGCAAATCCATCTCGGATCTTTTCATCTTTGCTGACCAGCTCTTAGAAGGCCCTCTGGCTGCGAGAATCAGTATGGAAAAACAGAGCTGACCGAGCATCTTCATCTGTCACAGCCTCGGAGGTATTGTCTTCAAGCATGCTGTTATTCGCGCCTACGAGAGTGAAAGGTATATTTCTCTCAGAACCCGCATCACTAGCGTGCTTTTCTTTGGAATACCTCACCGTGGTGCAGATATCGCAAATATAGCCATACCCATCGATAGTAATCACTGCACAATGTGCCGTTTCTCGCACAAGAACGAGCCGCGCTTCCAGACTGTGATGGCCAACCTCGCAAACCTGGCTAGAGACGCCCGCAAATCGATGAATTCCACTCCGGAGATTGGAACGTCCTTGTTGATGGGAGATCTCTCCAGGTCGAACTGGAAACAGCACAAAGAGCGTAACCCGCCGACTGTTCAAGGTACTTCCAGAATAATTGCTTGAGGGCATCGAGAAACAGCTGATACGACGTGCTGACCGGACGTTCCTCTAGGTGACCCTCATCCTGCAACTTCTCGTGCAGAAAGTCGAGACCGGTGCCTCACGACACGGGCCAGACGGACTCCTGGAAAGTCAGGATATTGACACAATCTACTTAGAGCTCCTTTCTACCCGCCCAGATGCCGCCGAGGCTCGAAAGATGCTGAGTATCATATCGGTCGCCACCAGACCCTTAACAATAGTGGAAATGAGCATGGCGTTGGCAGTAACCCCTGACCACGATGCCCTGTAGACGGGCAAGCTCCCACGCCGGCCAGATTCGAAAAGATTACACGACCTGGAATACAACCTGGTTTATCCATTTGAAATTCATTTGAAGTCAATCTGCGGAAACTTTGTGAGAACCTTTCAGGACAAGGTCTGCCTTATTCACAAAACTGCCTGCGAGTTCTTGCTAGAACTCGAAGAACCCTGGACTGAAGACTCGCAGCCGTGATCCATGGGGTGGGATCAAGATCCTATCGAGCCTTGGGTTGAACAAAGCGAAACGTCCTCACCGACGGCTACTACTTTGCATTTGGAGACAGCGCCGAATCCGTGGCAGCTCTCATTCACAATGCAAGAATGCGAGGCTGTCTTGTTACAAGTTTGCACAACCTTCCTGTACATGCTTGGCAAGGAATCTAGAGTAGCAGAACCAGGCCAGCCAAGCGAGCGAACACGCCCTTTCCCCGACTACGCCGGGACCTCGTGGGGACGATCTACAAGACTTCTACCTCAACCTTCTAGGCATCGACCTGACGGACGCCACGCCTCAAGACGCTAGTATATTAGACATTGACCAATATCACATTGATTCCAAATCCATGCGCTCCAATCTCGGGTTGATAAGATGCCGCATGGCGCTCAACGTCTGCTCGTCGAATCTGGCGTCGATCAATAATCAACACTTCCCCTTTAAGGCAGACGAGACTGGCTTTGTATTCATCGATTATGCACAAGCCCAGATATATCCACACATGTAGAATGGAGCCATCGAGGCTCTATATACGAAGAGCGATAGGTGGGGGCAGCTGCAGCAGCTGCTCGCGATGGAGGAACAGACTTTGCTCCCGAGTGAAGTTGCCAGAACGGCTGGAAATTTCACATGAGATGAAATTGGGGCTTAAGAAATCTGGATTTAAGAAATACAACATCTACACTCTGTTACCATGGTTGCGATGTACTACACAACTCCGGGCTTGGTAACTAATGGGGAGGTAGGTAGGGGTAGGACGCAGCATATGAGAAACAAAACACTCTCCTCCTCTCCGAAAGCCAAAGCTCTCTCGCAAATCACAGATAAATACCCGTGAACTTCGATCACTCACTTTAAACCGTATCAAAACATAATAGACACTACCCCTGTGTATATACACGTTTCGGAACATCTGTAGTGCGAAGGTCTACTAGGAGCTTCTCGAGAGGAAGCTGGCGACAATATTCATAAATAGCCAAGATTAAGTCGGGTTCCCCAGCCTCACACGTACACGCTTTCTATACACGTGTATTTATAACCACGGAAGCCAGTAACCTACTGCACCCTTTTGAGATGGAAATTTATTCTTCAGAATGCAAATTGCACCGAATCAATCCATCTCAAATATGCCTCCAAGAAAAACTATCGAGGTATATCGTAGAAAATACCAGAATCAGGAAGCATGTGTAAGCAAATCAGCCTATGGCTGGTCAAATCTAATGAGAAACAGGATAGGTGAGATACAAGTAATGAATTGAAATCGGTCATATGGGCTACCGGCGCACATCATGGAATCTGGGTATCCTTTTGTTATTTTCTCTCTTTTTCCCCTTTTGCTTTTCGTCATCCTCGGGCTGGAGGATAAAGTAATCTTACGTAATAACAGCTACATCTAGGAACACCTACAATGCAAGTCAACAATAATTACTGTGCTCTCCAAGGATTTCTTCACGTTCGAAGTCATCCTCATTCATAAAATCAAACAATGGAGATATTCTTGAAAAATTTATGCATTTTTGATTAATCGTGGTCGTCAAGAAATCTATCAGAGTGCGCGTCGCCTGCTATTATCGTTCGAGAATGAGGGGCCTCGATATATACAAGCCAGGTTTTCATTTTCTTTTTTGAAGGCCCATCGTTGGATGCGGGGGAATTTGCCGCCTGCCTTCATAGCTTCCATCTATTCCGCAAACCATCAGTGCACATCAAGTGTTCGGTATATGGTGTATGCGTTCATCGGAAGTACAGAGAGGCTAGCTGAAACCAAGGGCAACGAAGAAGTGCGTCTGTCTCTAGCAACACCGCAAGAAAACAAATGATGATCTATGCTCGAAACAGAAAAAAAAGGTTCGCAATGCTCTCTTCATTCCTTGATAGCGTAGGATCGCTTAAACATGTCGTCCACCTTTGTGAGGTAGTATGTTCCCTTGACGATAGTGGAGATGTCACCCTTGGGCTCGAAGTTCTTTTGCAGGTGAGCCTGGTGGCGCATCTCGCAGAACTAATTGGACAGTTAGCGCGCATAATATCAAACATGAGCATTATTATACATACAGCCTCGTAAGTCTCAGGGGGGACTGCTCGTCGCGAAGCCAGTCGGTTGGGGATATCCAAAACTTTGAAAATCTGCTCGGTGCTGCCGTTGATGCGCAGGGACATGAAAGTAGCCGCCAGGCCAGAGCCGTAGCTGAAAAGACCGATTCGCTTGCCTTGCAGAGTAGCACTGTCAACGTGTGATACCAAGCTGGCGAGACCACCCCACACACTGGCGCAGTACATGTTTCCACAGAGGGTGGCGACCTGGATGGCCGGTGATAAGCGCTCAGCAAAGCGCTTCTTGGTGAGGGCCATGAATGTCTTCTCCACGACCTTGTCGGTTAGGGACTTTTCGTAGTCCATATCGCGTAGCTCACCAGGGACCTCTGCAAAAGCCGGGCTGTCGGGGTTGGCAAGATAATCGTGGTACAATAGACGGGCGTAAGACTTCTGGACGACCTTGCACGTGGGGGAGTGGAATGCTAGATAGTCGAAACGGTCGAGAGCAGTCTTGACGGATGTGCTGTCAGCGGCAGCAGCGCCATTGCTGTTAGCATGGCCATTGCCAGCAGTCTTGGACAGCAGGGCCTCGCGCTTGGAGTAGGCCTTGTAGGCAGCGTCCAATGCCTGGGTGTAGCAGTTGACCGAGTAGTGGCCGTCGACGTAGGGGTACTCGCTGGCCAGGTCGGGCTTGTAGAAGTCGTACACATGCGACATGTAGGTTCCGCGCAAGCCGGGCTCGATGACGATGGGGGCATCGGGTCCAAGCAGCATAGCAACACAGCCAGCACCGCCAGTGGGTCTGGCGTTACCCTTGGCGTAGAGGGCAATGTCGCCAGCAACTACAATGGCGTCTCTGCCATCCCAACCTGACGACTCGAACCAGTTGACA
Source organism: Pseudomassariella vexata (assembly GCF_002105095.1). Lineage (NCBI taxonomy): Eukaryota > Fungi > Ascomycota > Sordariomycetes > Amphisphaeriales > Pseudomassariaceae > Pseudomassariella > Pseudomassariella vexata. The sequence goes on from NW_024467964.1 coordinate 1,701,835, forward strand.
GTGTTCAACAGGGCGCTGGTGCCGCCATAGCAGGCATTGACAGTGTCGATACCCTCAATGTTTGTATTGTCGCCAAACAGCTGCATCAGCACCGACTTGACCGACTTGGACTTGTCGAGGATGGTCTCGGTGCCCACCTCGAGGCGGCCAATGTTGTTGACATCGATGTTGTAGTTCTTGATGAGGTTGGACGTGGCGGTTAGGGCAAAAGAGTAGATGTCTGTAGTAGCACACAAAGAGACCTCGTTAGCCACGATAGAACGCGCGGGGAGCAAGCGGGGGCATATCGTAACGGACCCTCCCGATCGTCACAGAAAGTCATTTTGGTCTGCCCGAGACCAATTGTGTACTTTCCGGTACTGACCCCATCGAACTTCTCGAGCTCGACCTGATCAACATACTGCGGGGCGCCGAAAAAAAGTAAGTAGGGGTCTTTTGCGATTTCGGAGATCGGAGGAGGGGCAGAGCAACTTTCGAGGAAAATTGAGGGGCAGACGACGTACCTGGCTCGGGAAGTAAAGCTCAATGGCCTTGATGCCAATGTTCTGAGGACGGGCGGCCATGGTTCAAAATTTGGGGGAGGGGGATTGCCGGGAGTCGACGGTCGAGGTTCGAAGTCGTGGAAAGTCAAATTTCCTAAAAGTCCGTTTTGCGAGCAGATGCTGCCGTACTTGAGGTTAGCAGAAAGACGTGGATTTTCGGAGCTGCTTTCACCGCCAATTCCAACATGGAAAACTCCCCTGTTTAGCCGCTTGGAGAAATAGCAAAGGCTCCGACTCGGCGGGGATCAATGTAGGAGAGGTGTGGGTGTTATGCAAATTCACATACGGATTTAGGAGCTGTCGCGACCTCGAGGCTATGCCGTTGGAAAACTGGCGAGCGTGGGTAAAGAAGGTAAGACCAGAGAGACAAGACGAGACAGACGAGAGATGAGACGATGCAGGAACAGTCGTGACGCCCCAGAGGCAGGAGAGGCAGAGGGTATTATTATGTAAATATAAGTTAACCGTTGAGGTCTTGAAGTTCAATTTCTGCCACCCACATAGTGGCTGTCCCCATATTTACTGGTGGAACTGTTACTGGTTTACTGGTGCCGCCATAGATTCCCGCGATCGCTGTCCCACTTGGACTTTTTGGGCTCTTGTCACTCCATTTTAATGCTAATTTCGGGTGCTAATCTAATAAGTTAGTGGATTTTCACACATGTGCATTCGACCCCTGCAGGACCTCGAGTGGCAGAACTGGGCTTATCGCGCGCCGTCGCTTAAAAAAATTCGCTCCGAGCTTGGGGGGTTGGGGGTGTCTGCTGGGAACACAGCGGGTCCCGGAGTTTCTATGATTCCAAACGTACCATGCAACCATACAGACGCAACATGTGAAGTACGACCCCGCTGTAACGCAAGACCAGGACGCACGGCATTACCTGATTGAAGCTTGCATTACGGACGTTTGACTAACAGAATTGCCCCCATATGCCTTCCATTTGGTCATCCGGTCCTCGCTTGTCAGAGGGTGACAGGAAAAAAGTTGGAGGGGCTTCCCTCAACGTTATGAGGGTTGCACACGTTTGCCGCAAACCCAATTGCGTTCTAGTGGCAATTCAAGTGCCAAGTTGCTCTAGTGCGCATGCCAAATGCCAACGGGTTGGAACTATCGTAGCGACGTCAGCGTCCCACCCGGCTAGTTTGCCAACGATGTTCCTCGACAGCCCTAGATACGTTAGCGTCCAGGAACAAACGGGTGCCAGCGTTGACACAGTCATCTGGTTGCCGATTCTTCCGCAGTCATGGATTGGTTGGCTACTTATCAACCGTATGATACACCTCCATTGTATAATGAGTGATAAACGGCGATTGGCTGTGCGTAAAATTTCTACGGCCGCAGGCGTCATATCGTGGCACATTGTTTAGCTTGAGATTTCAGATCCTCTTCCCCTTAAATGAATTTGATGCGAAAATTTTTGTTTTTTTTTCTTGTCTGTCAGTCGCGGGCAAGTGGGGAGGAAGTGGGTTATCAAGGTTATCAAGTCTACAACTGAAGCGAGACGCTCCCTGGGAGTCGGTGGTAGCTACCTGCTGTATTTGCTTGATGTCGAGTGGCATGTACAGGCGTTATCTTGGCATAAGCCGACGCACGAGTCAAGGAATAAATTGCAAGTTGACTCTTGGCGATAGGCTCGCCTCAGAGGTTCAGAGACCTCGCAAGATTCCCAGTCAGCCCGTCAAACGTTGTGATGGAGGTTGCGTTAGTTCCTAGCTGGCTCTATCGCATTACTGCCACTCGACAGTCCACGTTGGCTTTCCTTGCTGGAATGGAACGATCTCGACGCCATGCCCCTTGATCGACTCTGCAATGACCTCGCTGCCTTTCTTGAGCACGATCTTCTGGGTGCTTTGTGCAATCCCATAGAACTTTCGTCCCCATTCACCCAAGAAGCCCCCGAGAACCTCTTCGGTGACAGCTTCATCCTTGATATCTCCTCTCTCGATGGCGTCTTCTAGGGCCGAAAGGACATACTGACACGCGTATGGCTGGGTGAAGACACCAGCTGCTGCATTGCCTTTGCCTTTCTTCGCGCTGATGTCGTGAGCTAATTCACTGTCAGTTTCTCCACTAGATGCAACAAATTCGGCGATGGCAACCGAGTCGACTTACGTGCAGAATCTGTTCCAAGGAAGAACCTGCCATCGCTGTTGACCAAAGCATCCAGCAGAGCACGTCGATCTGCCGGCAACTGTTCATAGTGAGTATAGGTCACGTAATAGTGTTGTGGAAAGCATACCTTGGCAACAGGTTTGCAGTAGCAAAACTATGCAATGTTTAGACCCCCTTATCGATAATACGCAACAAGTTAACTTACAACATTGCCAGCCCAGTCTATTCAGAAACATGTATTAGTATGTGCCGGTTCCAGGACAGATGACAAGAAGGCGTTCGCTGGAAGTACTTACCATCTACCAGTATAGACAAGTGGTGGGCCGTAATGGTTCCTACCACAGTATCTCCACAGGACCTGACAGCTTCGACAGCATCGGCGGTGGTTGTGTGTTCCAGCCTGTCAAGAACGTGTCCCATTAACATCGGAATTCAAAGTTCATGATCTGTATTGCCGTCTAGACATAGTCAACCTAGTGCAACAGGGCTAAACTCACACAATTCGTAGGCGTGGGAATCTGTCCAAGTCCTCGTGTTAGCAATTACTACTCATGACACGTTTCACGGGTATCAAGTCAGATCATAGAACAAGACAAGGGAAATCAGTTGCCAAGACGAAATTGCTCACCTGCGATGCAAATCTTGGAGTGTAGGAAGGAATTTGGGTTCGGCATTCATGACGGTAATATCCTTTCCGTCACTCGGAACCTCTCCATGAAGATTGAGAACGAGACCTTCTTCCTGCATGGCCTCAAACACGGGATAGAATGGCTCATAACTGATCACTCCCGAGGAGCTGTTGGTCGTGACACCAGCTGGGTACGACTGCAACAAAGGTTTTTAGAAAACCTCCCATATGCAGAGAGCCACAGAAGTCCTACCTTGATGCCCACAATTCCAGCTTTTTTGGCCTGGCGAACGACATTCGCATCGATGCTTTCATGAAGGTATAATACCATCAGGTAGTTGATGCTGGGATCTATGTTTTGCAGTCTCTTTTTGTACTCGAGAGCCATGCTCACCGTCGTAACTGGTGGCACTAAATTGGGCATCACATATACCGTATCCACGCCGCCAAATCGAATTGTCGGCGTGACGACCTTGCTGACGTCTCCATCACGAAGGTGGACATGGAAATCCGCTGCTGCGGGTAGGGTGTAAGTGTCCTTCATCTTGCAGGGCTACTCCTTTCGATAGGTTGGATATGGCAACAAAGACACGATTTGTCAAATGCAACGTGTTTTCGCAACCTCGGAAGGTCAAGAGAAGTCGTCGTCCTTCGAAAACCTGGGACTGTAATGAAGATGGTAACCTCTTGGCAACAAAGAGCCGTCATTGAAAATATGAGTGGGGCCCCATTTTTGCAGCAGTAGGTCCAACTATCTGTGGGTTACGTACGGATGTGAGCAATTTGCGATCAATTGAATAAACTGGTGCTGATGTCGCAAGTAATCGCGATCGACCAACACCAGAATGAAAGAACATGAAATAGTCAGCAAACACGTCACGATAGTGCAACAGCTGCACTTCCCATTTGCAACTTAAGCAAACTGTCTAGGAGGTAATCACGTGCCGTGGCGCTCTTTCCGTGTTAGCCCCTCATCGCGTCACCTCGAACTTCTGACGATCTTCACCTATTGTCTGGAACAATAAGTGACGACTCCAAAACTTTTCCTTAGAATGGATGACCTTGACAAACTCACGTAATCCAAATTTGTTTTCTTGTCTGATACCTTCGATTTCTGTATTCGCCTTGCCGTGTCCAATCGCGAGCGTATGACATCACCATGGCAGGTCGGAAACGCGCAGCGCCTGGAAGTGCCAGAAATGCGTCGGCTTCAAGCTCGTCGTCGCGACAGACTCGATCTGCTGGTCGCAATGCGATACCTGATGTCTATCGAGACATGCTCTCCGAAGCAGACGTATGCTCCGTTGCCGATCCTCCTGGGCGACCACCAAAGAGAAAACGCCCTGGGCAGAAAAGGGAACTCGCGCCTCCTCCAAAGACGTCTGTGCCCCCATCAGCAACAGACCAGGGGAGAAGTGACGATGAAGAGGAGGATATCGAGTTTGAGGACGTTGGTCTTCCAGTAGCGACTGTCCAAACTATGGTCCGGGACTCTGACTCCGAAGACTCTGAAGAAGAAAATATGCAATTTGAAGACGTCGACTTCTCATTCCCTGACCTAAATGTTGACGACACCAAGGAGGCGCCGAAGGAACTAAACTTGGATCTCTCCGCTCGCCTCAATTCGAACCCCCGCCGGACTGTGGAGAGGCGCAAGCCCATCAACAAGACAGAAAAGGAGCGCCGAGTTGAAATACACAAGACGCATCTTCTGTGCTTGCTGTCTCACGTCGCCCGGCGGAATCGATGGTGCAACGATATCGTGGTTCAAAAGGCTCTGCGCAAACTACTGACATCAAAAATGATTGCCTATTTGAACCCGGGAACTCATTTATCCCAGTTTGGCCAAGCTGAATCACTGAAAACTGGTCTTCACCAAGTTGAGACTATGTTCAAGACAAAATATCAGATAACAGAGCGGGGCTTACGCCGAGCACTCTGGGCTGATACTGAAGAGCATCTGCAAAACGTAGGAAGGCTTTGGCGCTGGTAACCTAGGCTAGCGGCTAACACTCTTGCAGTATAGCATTCCGGATGACGCAGAGTCGTCCATGGACAAAGCGGATTTCCGTGACGCCGCGAAAAGCCTCAAAGGCTCGCGTGATGTCGGAGCTCAGTTGTACTGCGCACTGCTTCGTAGTGCCGGTATCGAGGCTCGCCTTGTGTGTTCTTTGCAACCCTTGTCGTTTGTGTCTGGCGGACCGTCAATGGCGAACCCGCCCAAATCCAGGAAGAAACTGTCGGTTGAAGAGCAATACGCGCGCAGACCGCAATACGACAGTAGTTTTGACAGTCCTGGAGTCTCCAAATCCCGTTCCGCCCGCTGGCGTTTAGGTCATCCAAATGCGGCTGCTTTTCAGATTCCCATAGTGACTACTGTAAGTCCTGCGCGTCCGGCATCAGGCGCACCAAAAAAGATCAGGGAGTGCCCATTTCCTGTCTACTGGGTTGAGGTTCTTGATGTTGGGCATCAGAAATGGCAACCAGCAGACCCTCTGGTCACTCAGTCTTTCTGGAAACCCCGCGTGTTTGAGCCGCCAGCAAGTGAGCGGGAGAACTGCATGACATACGTTGTGGCTTTTCAGGCAGATGGGACACCCACAGACGTGACACGACGTTATGTCAAGGCTTACAACGCTAAGACAAGGAAGATGCGTATAGAAAGCGTCATGACCCATGGCGACAGGTGGTGGCGCAAGGCTTTGAGGACTTACTGGCGCGGCCACACAACAGATCTGGATCAGATCGAAAGCAACGAGCTGAACGCTGCAGAAGCGCGAGAGCCTATGCCTCGCAATGTAGTGGACTTCAAGGACCACCCAATCTACGCCCTCGAACGGCATTTCAGAAGAAACGAAGTCCTGATTCCTGGCGCATCCTCTGCGGGAACAGTTGGCGCCGGTAGTAAAGGCCCTTTGGAGAGGATCTACAGGCGAAAGGACGTTCGACTTGCACGGACTAGAGAAAAGTGGTACCGGATGGGTAGGGAAGTACGGGCTGACGAGATTCCTGTCAAGTTTCTACCGATATCAGCCCGGAAACAGAGAGACTCATTTGGCGATGAAGGTGATGATGCTGACGAGGGTATGGCGGGGACCCCGATTTTCACGGAGGAGCAAACGGTGTTGTACCATGCACCTGCCATCGTCAACGGGATCATCCCTAAGAATCGATACGGGAACCTTGATGTCTACGTACCCAGCATGGTACCAGAAGGAGGTGCATACGTCGCTGATGACCTCGCCGCCCAGGCTGCCTACACCTTGGGCATCGACTATGCCCCAGCACTAACAGGTTTCCAATTCAAAGGGAGACAAGGCACGGCAGTACTCTACGGTGTGGTTGTGGCTGCTGAGCACGAGGAAGCGGTCAAGACTATCATCTCCGGACTCAAAGATCAGGAGGCTGAGATGGAACGGGAGAGGAGAACTCGCTTGGCACTTAGGGCTTGGAAGAAGTTCTTGACTCATTTGAGGATATATCAGCAAAACCGGGACGATTATGCTTCGGACGACGAGGATCGAGATACTGATCTGATGGATGTCGATAAGGATAAAGAGGTGATTGTGAATGAGGAGGATGATAACGAAGATAGAGGGGCTCTGGAGAGCAACAACGGTGATTTGGACGGCGGGTTCGTCATAGATGATGATTACGGTGGAGGCGGTTTCTTGTGAGATCAGATTTGACAGCGTTGGGAAGTGTCATGTCCAAGACGAGGAGTTTACAATACCAACAGAGCGTTTATTTAATGAGGACGTGATGCATTTACATGTCTTCATGATGCGACGTAACAGCTTGAACATCCGTTATGGACCTGAAAATAAGCTCGTTGGCAGCCTCGGTATTAGGGAGCACTTGGCTAAGAAACTCAGCCGGGCCTCATGAAAAATTGTAATATTTCTATAAGTCACTCGGAGGTTTGCTAAACTCACAGTAGCTGCCTGTCCCTTCATCAAGCAATCAGTATGTTCAGGGGACTTAGATAGTAACTATTGGATTGAGCGCCACATTTATGCTCTAGACCGAAAGAGGTACAGTTGCTAGTGTAGATAGTGGCTTAGACCCCCTTCCTTCCTTGCTTCCTTACCGAGCACGAGCACGAGCACCTTTGAGCCTCTGAACAACCTACGCGGCACAACGCGCAGGGGCAGGCATAGCGATAAATACGACATCCATCCAGAGTCATCAACGAAGACCCGATTCCCTCAGTAACAAGTGCACTTCCTAGAGTAATCTTGTTATAATGAATACTAATGTTTATACCGAATTATTCTACGAGAATATCGAGTTATCGAAGATTATTCAGTTGGAGTATTTAAATTTCCCGTACTAGAAGAAAACAATATGATTATATGCTACACGTTCCCCGCCGTTACGCTCATCATCCTCGTGGCCGTCTACCTACTTACTTAGCCAGATAGCAAGGACTGGCCTCGGCAAGTAGCCTCACGGACTTGTTACCGGATTGGGCTAGATGGCTAAGGCTATTGCTTCACAGCCAGGTTAGGATCCGACTGGGTGCTCGAAAGTCGGCACAACCAGACGCCCGAATCGCCCGTATGAATGGTGCCTAGCAGCACATTTTGCATCATCGATTTCGTATTTTCGCATAAGCTCAGGGTGAGTGAATGCTCCAATGTAAGATGTTGTCTCATAATGTCTCTTGTATCTCACCTTCTCTCTACTTCGTTTCACCTTTGTCTATGTCGTCTTCCCGTTCATAGCACGACGAAGTTCAGTTGTGCAAACAACCTATAACACAATAACTTCCTGTCGCGCTCTCAGCAATGCTACCGTAATTGAAACTCTCGAGTTCGCATAGTTTCACGGCCCCACGTTCAATGGCATTTCTTTCACAGACTTGGACCTTGACGGCCAAGAACCTTAAAATTATTCTTCTTCGGCACTGGTCGGCGACCGTAATTCGAGCATTCGTTCTGCCAATCCTCTTGGCAGCCTTCCTCTCCTTCGCCCGCTCGCTCTTCGTTCCTCCCGCCGTATTTGGAATTGGCGACGCCCACGCCATCCGGAACCTACAAGATGGGCTACACGCTGCGAGCAGCACCGGTCGCACCGTGGTAGCTTTTGTGAACAGTGGGCTGGCAGGCGGAGACATTGACCGGGTTATTGATACACTTGCCGATACGGTGACGGGCGCCGGCAAGAATGCTACGAGGCTCTCCACAGCATCGGATCTAGGCTACGCGTGCCGCAGCTCGCTGCGCGGTGTCAGTGGCTGCTACGGCGCTGTGGTCTTTAACTCGTCCCCGAACGAAGGCGACAGCGGTCTCTGGAACTACACTTTGAGGGCGGATGGCGCTTTGGGGACCAAAATCGACACCACAAAGAACACCAATGATGGGGAGATATACACGCTGCCCCTGCAGAGGGCGGTGGATTTGGCCATTGCGAACCTCAACTCCACGGATGTTCAGTTTCCGAGCACGACAGACGAATATCCTTTCACGACCTTGACGAAAGAGGAGCGGGCCGACAAGATACGTCAAATCTACCAGGCGGCCTTAACCAATTACCTCGGCGTCGCTTTCATTGCCGCTATCATCGGCGTCTGCTACCACATGACGGGCTTCATGGCCACGGAGCGCGAAATCGGCATGTCCAACCTGATCGACTCTATGCTCCCAACCAAGCGAAGATGGAAAGCTCAAGCGGCGAGACTCCTGTCCTACCACCTTGCCTTCACGTTTGTCTATTTGCCCGGTTGGATAATCGCCTCCATCATTATCGGTCGGGGCGTGTTCGCCAATACGAGCTTGGGCATAGTACTGATCTACTTCGTCTTGTGCGGCTTGGCTCTGACTTCCCTGTCCATCATGGGCGCGGCCTTCTTCAATAAATCCCAGCTTTCCGGCGTGGTTAGTGTAATTGCCTACATCATACTCGCCATCATTGCGCAGACTGTGACCTCGCCGTCTTCGGGTACGGTCGCCGTGTTGAGTTTGCTGTTCACCCCTTGCAATTTCGTATATTTCATCACATTTGTTGCGAGGTATCAGCAACAATTGGCACCTGCGGATTTGGTACATACGGCGCCGGGAAGCCCTTGGAATTTGCCTGGCATTGTGCTTTGGATATTTCTTATTATACAGTTCGTTGTCTCTAAATTTCCTTTTTGTCTCGGTCTTCGTCTGTTGGGGCTCTGCTTGTTCGTTTGGCTCTAAATATGACACCAACTGTTTTGAGGCAATTCTTAGGTTGTGTTTCGCTAACCTCAATTTACAGGATAATTGCCTACCCACTGATTGGCGCTTACTTGGAGAAATCATTCCATGGCACCACTACCAAGGGTCGCACAATACTTCGGGGACAAGGCAGTGATGTGGCGCCTCAAGCTGCCGTTCGCCTAGAGGGCTTCACAAAGGTGTATAAACCCAGCCCTCTCCGCCACTTATTTAGTTTCATTTCGAAGCCCAGGGAACCGGTAATAGCAGTCAACAATCTGACGTTGAATGCTGGCAGAGGACAAATTCTGGCGCTTTTGGGTGCCAACGGCAGCGGAAAGAGCACAACTCTAGATTCTATCGCCGGAATCAGCAAATTATCCAGCGGTAACATTGCTATTGACGGTACAGGAGGTCTTGGGATTGCACCGCAGAAGAATGTTCTCTGGGATGAATTGACCGTCTTTGAGCATATTCAGATTTTCAACAGACTGAAGGCCCCTGGCAACGCGTCCTCGAAGCAAGAGATCACAGAACTGGTGAATGCTGTCGATCTCACGCTCAAGAGCAACGCAATGTCCGGAACTCTGTCCGGCGGTCAGAAGAGGAAGCTTCAACTGGGAATGATGCTCACAGGCGGAAGCGCTGTTTGTTGCGTGGACGAAGTCTCCAGCGGAATTGATCCTCTGTCTCGCCGCAAGGTCTGGGACATCCTCCTGGCCGAAAGAGGCAAGCGAACTATTATTTTGACGACGCACTTCCTGGACGAGGCCGATCTTCTGGCAGACCAGATTGCTATTTTGTCAAAGGGAACCATTCGTGCTCAGGGGTCCTCTGCTGAGCTGAAAGATCGGTTAGGTGCTGGCTACCGAATCCACGTGTTCAATGCCCAAGACATCAAGGACGCCCCCACTGTCGACGGCGTTACTCGAAAGATCTCATTCGACGTCATCAGCTACATCGCGCAGTCCAGCGCGTTGGCGGCTCAAGTGATCACTGCCCTGGAGTCTGCCGGCTTGCACGACTACAAGTATTCCGGGCCGACAATTGAGGATGTCTTCCTGCAAGTTGCCGAGGAAGTGAAAGGAGAGGGCCTGTCTGGGAGCACAGGGGAGGGTGCCACTTCCACCGTCACGAATGACATACAAACAGCTTCGGACGAAGTCATGGGAGTGGACGGTGCTAACAAAGAACGCCTCGAACTTATGTCGGGTCAACCCATTGGTTACATGAAAATGATGGCGGTTCTTTTCATGAAGAGGTGTACCATCTTCAAGACAAATTGGTTCCCATTTGTTGCGGCATTTTTGATCCCCATTATAGCTGCGGGATTGACTTCATTGTTTATTAAAGGTATATGGACTTTAACTGCTTTTCCCTCTGCGGATGACAAGAAACGGCATAATTTGTGTGAAATGATATGGTATAGCCTCGGTGTTCTAGTGTCACTGAAAGGAAGAGCTGCGTTGTGTCTATTTACTACACTGGATATCGGCCCATGTTCTCTAATCCCACCCCTCGTTTCGCCGTTTATTCTGTCATCCGCTGCCCCTTTCCCATCAATTGTGAATAGGTCGATTGTCGACGTTTCATAAGCCTCTAAGGCAAGCTTTTCAGTCCCAATAGCTTTACTGACTCTCCCATAGGTCAGGACCCAATTGGCTGTACTCCAGCCGAGCAAAACCGGGCGGCGTCTACATCTGACTACACAGACCTGTACAACAACATTTCTCTTGTAGCCGGGCCATCTTCCCAATTTGACGTCACTACTCTGTCAAGGCTGTTTCTGCCCATCTTCCAAAACCAGTTTGGCCGCGGTGATTCCTCCGGATCGGGAGTGTCAAATGTGACGGTGTCCTTCCTTCAGAACCTCCACCTTGTTGATTCCCTAGATGATTTCAACAGTTATGTGTTGAAACATCGCAGGGATATCACGCCTGGCGGCTGGTGGCTGGGAGATGCCAGCTCGAGGCCCACACTTGCATATACTGCTGACACGGGTGATGTGTATACTTCAGTGTTCGACCAGAACGCACTGAACATAATGCTATCCAACATCAGCATCGCCACGACTTTCTCCCCCTTCGATCGTCCATGGGCTCCCGGTACCGGCAACAGTCTTCAGCTCCTCGTGTACATGGGTCTGGCCTTCTCTGCGTATCCCGCCTTCTTCGGAATGTACCCAAACATCGAACGGCGTCACAATGTTCGAGGTCTACAGTACTCCAACGGCGTTCGATCGTTACCGCTGTGGGTGTCTTACTTGGCCTTCGACTTTGCCATTGTCCTCGTCTCCACCGCTATCGTCACTATCATCTTCATTACGCTCAGCGACGTCTGGTACCACGCGCCTTACCTTTTCCTTATCTTCATGATGTATGGCCTCGCATCTATTCTGCTGGCTTACGTGATCTCGTTGTTTTGCAAGACCCAGCTGTCGTCGTACGCCTTTGCGGCGGCATCACAGGCTGTGGGGTTCTTGATTTATCTGATTGCCTATTTGGTGGTCATGACTTACGCGCCGATCGTTCGCATTGACCAAGACATCATCATGGTCCACTTCATCGTGTCTGCCTTTATTCCGATGGGGTCGATTGTCCGCACGTTGTTCATTGCTCTGAATCTATTCAGTACGGCCTGCAACGGAGATCAACTCGAGAGCAATGCAGCGGCTATGACAGCCTACGGAGGACCGATTCTGTACCTAATCCTCCAATCCCTGCTCCTCTTCGGGATTCTACTATGGTACGACAGTGGGGCGGGGGTCAACATCCTACACCGGTTCACTCAGAAGTCGGTCGATACAACTGATGATGCAGCCATCTCCGACGAAGAGGTTGCGAGCGAGCTCACTCGTGTTGTGAGCACACCGAAAGAGTCTGATGGTCTCCGTGTTATGCACCTGACCAAGTCGTTTGGCAAGAACACGGCAGTGGACAACGTCACATTCGGGGTCAAGCACGGCGAGGTTTTTGCATTACTCGGGCCTAACGGTGCTGGAAAATCGACAACTATCTCCCTGATTCGTGGCGATATTCAGCCGAGTCGCAATGGAGGAGACGTCTTTGTCGAGAATACCTCGGTCAGTAAACGGCGGGCTGCAGCCCGAGCCAACCTGGGCGTATGTCCCCAGTTCGACGCCATTGATTCCATGACTGTACTCGAGCACCTACGATTTTACGCCAAGATCCGCGGCATCCCCAATGTGGACCACAACGTAACAGCCGTCCTCCGCGCCGTCGGCCTCGAAGCCTTCGCAACGCGCATGGCCCATGCCCTCTCGGGCGGTAACAAGCGCAAGCTCTCCCTCGGCATCGCCCTCATGGGTAACCCGTCCGTCGTTTTGCTTGATGAGCCCTCTAGTGGGTTGGATGCAGCAGCGAAACGCATCATGTGGCGGACTCTGGGCACCATAGTACCAGGACGATCCATCTTACTCACCACCCACTCGATGGAAGAGGCCGATGCGCTCGCAAACCGCGCTGGCATCATCGCGAAGCGCATGTTAGCTATGGGCACCACGGAGAACCTGCGCCACCGCTTCGGTGACGCGTTGCACGTGCACCTGGTCAGCAAATCGGCGCCGCACTCGACGCCCAAGGAGATGGAGCGGATGCGCAACTGGGTCGTAAGCGCCTACCCCGAAGCCGAAATCGAGCAGAAAATGTACTATGGTCAACTGCGGTTCAGCTTATCGGCTAGCGCAGTGGTAGGAGGTGCGACGGACGGCCGGAGTGCGGTGGGGCAGCTGATTGTGGTGCTAGAAGGGCAGAAGGGGGAGTTGGGGATAGAACATTATAGTGTGAGTCCCACTACGCTAGACCAGGTGTTCTTGAAGATTGTGGGGAAACACAATGTACAGGAGGAGAATTATGAGATCAAGGAGAAGAGGAGTTGGTGGGGGAGATAGACGATGCGTGGGTGAATAGAGGGCATTCAGGGGTTGTTCTTACATTAGATAATCAGTGAAACGCTAATAACACTAGTGGCGACAAATTACGAAAATACGCTTCCAACTGAAAATAATGTCTCGAATCCAGCTAATGGGCGAGATTATTGGCGCAAATCGTACTTTGCAGCTCAAGCTTAGAGTAGCAACGGACGCGCATTGACTGTTGGGCTGATGTCTTGTTCTCGGCAGCATCTATCACCAAGTAAGCCAGCTGTACCATTTAGTGGTCGCACATCCGTCCGTCATGATCCTCAACCGCTTTTCCTTCATGGAAGTCGTTCCCCTTTAGCATCTTTGCCCTCTGAATTATTGCCTTTGTCATCTTTGCTGTTGGCATCTGCACGGTAAACGTTTTCTTCCTCCAAGTCTCTCTTGCTCTTTATCCTCGTGAGGTAGCTAAATCCATGATGAATAAATGAAATACGTGTAGGCCATGAGATAGAAACTCTGCCATATAATTGAGGAATAGTAGGAGAGTAACTGAAACAACACGTTCATGATATTTCTCACACCAGGACCCGCGACATTCTTCCAAAGACACTCGATCTTGAAGCCAGCTCCAACCAGCTATATCAAATGGACCAGCGTCAGGGACCCCTAAGTTACATTGATTAACCCAATTCCTAAATGTATCCTACTCGACTACGAAAACAATCCCTCAAGATTCACACTAGTAAGCCTTGGGATCCATAGCCTGTGCTGCTGTTTTATCTGGCAATTGGGAAAAGTAAGGTTTACTATATTCAAGCTGATAACGGAGAAGCACATTACGGGTTGTATCAGGGTTCGTATCGTAAATTTGAAGACGGATAACCACAATTACATATGCGTACAAATGAAGACAAAATATTTCATACAGATACACAACCTTCCAGTTTATCGTACCTAACGCCATAGGCAACCGCAGTTCCCTGAAAGTAACTGTAATATGCCAACCATTCCACTTTCCTGACCTCCACAGAGCTCACTCCAGTGTATCACACCCCATTCATCTTAAACCCTCAAATCCACTTATTCCTATCGTTCAAATCCTTGTGATTCCTCCCATCCGGCGGACCATCCACTCTCTTCCGCTGGTGCACGCGTCCAAACGCTGGCTTGTAAACCTCGGGCTCCAAGTGTTCCGGGTGCAAATGTTTCCTCCCATTCGCATTGGCCTCCTTAGCATTCCGAAACCGCGCTACCGGGTCAAGTTGTGGCGGGGTGGGGATCTTGGCCGGGTCGTCGGGGAAGGGCGTGGAATAGGCTACTTCGGTGCGTTGGTAGGCCATGTAGGTTGCGGGGACGGTTAGGGCTACAAGGCCGATTATGCTAGGGAGTTCGGGTGATTAGTAGAGTATTCGCATCATTGAGTTCGGATCAAGGGGGATGAGAGTGGTGTTGAAAGGCTCACATGGGTTTGTTGCTCCCGCCATGGCTGAGAGGGGGACGTTGAGTAGCATACGGCCTCTTTGCTCCGCATCGCAAAGCCGCCATTGTGTTCAACTTGGGTTGGATTTTGGGTCCATAACGGATAGTATTATAGGCAAACATTGTGGGTTGTTCGAAGTAACTTTGACAGGCTCTGCTCAAGTATCTTCTTGAGTATCTTCCTCCTTAAAATGGTAAGTTCATTCGTGGACTTCCACCAACCTAAAGTGTCCAATGATTTGAGACGAAACCCCCTCCCTATAAGTCCACAGTCCAAAGCCCACAACCTAATGATCATGAAGTCATGCATTTCCCAATTTCTAATGATGAATCGTATAAACACCTGAGACAACCAACTAACCATAGCTCTAGATTGGATTGGACGAACCGAAGGAATGGGTATATTAAAGTTGGCCTGGGCTCCGTCTGGAGCCGATCTCAAAGAGTCGATGATGCCGTGGATGCCATTGTCGATCTGAGGCGCCAAGTCAGAGCGAGAAAAGATGGGACCAGACCAGTCTCTAGCAACTCACGTTAAATGGCCATTCAGGACTCAGCGCAGTCCCCGCTGCATTGCGCCGGACCGTTGTGCTTCTGTAGTATCTTCTCTGCTGGGCCAACAAATACTGGACGAACTCAAAATTGGGCTTCACACGCATTGGCAAACCAACACAGCAGCACAACGGATTCCGCCTGCAGTATTAAGCCCTGTAAACTTACACACTCGGCAAAAGGGGTCGGTGTATTACATAATTTGTAGTTTTCTGTGAATGCCTTCACAACTCATGACGACATGCCGGACACTTTAAGAAGAATTGTATGAGGATTATGTACAAAGCGACGGGTTATTTTGCAAAGTGTACAATCCATGACCCCTTTCCGTCTCGCAATTCGCGCCTATGTCACCACACTACGGTCTATTGTCCTGGGGCCACCAGTTTACCCTGAGCCCTTGTGTCGGCCTTCCATCCACCAGCCAATGCTGGGCCGCCGTTCTCTGCCGCGAACTTCTGCATTCTTGCCTCCAGCTCTGGGCGGAAATGGCGAATAAGCCCTTGAATAGGCCAGGCAAAAGCCTCACCAAGAGCTGTCAAATAATCAGTACATAGACACAAGAAATATGTAGAAACGCAAGTACTTACCGCAAATGGTGTGACCCTCTACTTGCTTTGTGAGTTCCTGCAACATGTCTATTTCCCGCTCGCGACCCATGCCCTTCTCAAATCGGCTCATGATCTGCTCGGTCCATTTGCTTCCCTCACGGCAAGGAGTGCACTGTCCACAAGATTCGTGCCGATAGAAATGACTTAACCGGGAGATGGCGCGGACCACATCGGCGCTCTTGTCCATGACAATAACGGCAGCGGTACCGAGACCAGACTGGCTATCCTTGAGGGCATCAAAGTCCATCAGCTGGTCATCGCAGACGTTCTTCGGTAGGATGGGTGTTGAAGATCCACCTGGGATAATGGCTAGCAGGTTGTCCCAGCCTCCACGGACACCACCGCAATGCTTTTCAATGAGCTCGCGTAGCGGAATACTCATTTCCTCTTCGACCGTGGCGGGGTTGTTGACGTGGCCAGAAATACAGAAAAGTTTCGTGCCCTGGTTTCGCTCTCGGCCAAAGCCGGCAAACCAGTTGCCACCTCTTCTGCAGATGGTCGGAGCTACAGCGATGGTCTCGACGTTGGCAACCGTGGACGGGCAGCCGAAGACACCGACGGCAGCAGGGAAAGGCGGCTTCAGACGCGGCTTTCCGGGCTTGCCCTCCAAAGACTCGATCAGAGAGGTCTCCTCACCGCAGACGTATGCGCCAGCACCTCGGTGGAGGTAGACATCGAAATCGTACCCGGATCCGCAAGCGTTTTTGCCAATCAAGCCATCAGCATATGCTTCGTTGATAGCATGTTGGAGGACGGCGGCTTCGTGGATAAACTCGCCGCGAATGTAGATGTAGGCAGCCGAGGCGTTCATGGCGCGGCCAGATACTAAGCAGCCCTCGATGAGCTTGTGGGGATCCTTGCGCATAATTTCTCGGTCCTTGCAAGTTCCGGGCTCGCCCTCATCGGCGTTGACAACCAGGTATCTCGGCTTCGTGTCCTTGTCCCAGTCCTTGAAGTTCATGAATGACTGCATCAGTCACCAGTTAGCAGACTGCCATGGCCTCATCACATATATCCGGCGATACGCACCCACTTCAGCCCAGAAGGGAAACCAGCTCCTCCTCTGCCTCGCAGTCCCGACGCCTTGACCTCGCTGATGATCCAATCGTGTCCCTTGAGCAGTATTTCCTTCGTCTTGTGCCAGTCGCCCATCTTCTTGGCCGACTTCAAATCAGGCGGGTATCGACCGTAGAGATTCTGGAATATCCGGTCCTGGTCTTTGAGCCCGCCGTAGGTTCGCTTCGGAGTGCCATCTTGAACGGTGGCCATACTGCGGCTTTGTTGTTGCTGCTGCTGCGTGGTCGCGGGCATCTGTGGTAGTCGGCTGCATGATGGCAATGCGACGCGCGACAATGCCTTCGCAGAGGCTGCCGATGGCGCTGATGTTCTTGACAGCATCGTGGGGGGTATTTGGCGCTCGATTGAGCTCAAGAGTAGACAGGAAGATGGCGATGGCAGTTGGCAAGCAGTTTTATGAAATGAGGTTTGGGGGGAATGTCGAGATCTAATCACGTAGATGCTATTGGTTCGAGCTACCTTTATGTGGGTCTTGGTCAGCAGCGGCAAATCGGAACTCGTTAGGTGACCTCATGCATTCTCCAGGTCCCACTTCGCAACATCGAGCCTCCGATTCTCGTCTTGCCGCATTACGCTTACCGTTCTGAACAAAGGACGAGAGCCTGGTTTTTGCGGAAATGGTTGAATCAATTGTGGAATTAGGCCATTTGTAGCTAGCATTGGAGTAATTGGGCCTAGCAAATCACTCACAACCTTTCTCAACCCGGATTTCGGGGGTACAATAACAATGTCGTCCTCCAACAAACGCCAGTCCGTCCTCCCCAAGGTACCCTCAGGACCCAAAGCCCCCGTCAACTTCGGCTCGCACGTTACCATCGCCGATTCTGCTATTCTGACCGGTAGCCACACCATCAACATCTCCTCTGAGTCCGTCATTCATCCGCGTGCGAGACTCGAGTCTACCTACGGTCGAATTACCATTGGACGACGGTGCATAGTCCATGAGCGTACTCACGTTGGCGCCCCATCCTCGGACGATAAGCGCGGTGACTTTGGGGTTTTGACTGAGGACTATGTTGTGGTAGAGGTCGGATCAATCATAGAGTCGGGAAACACTACCATTGGCGAGGGATGTCATATAGGGCCTCGAGTGACTATCGGCAAGGGGGCTAAGCTGGGGAAGGTATGTTATATCATATATGTAGACCTTCACTTCGGGAGCTGCCATCTGACTTTATATAGCACTGCACCATCACGGCCAAGAGCATCATCCAACCTGGTGAGGTGGTGCCCGACTACACCGTGGTATACTCGAATGGTTTACGGCGTACAGACAAGCGCGGCCTGGAGATACTCAAGGCAAAGGCTCAAGCTCGTCAGATCGAGATCTTGAGGAGGTTGATATCCAGCAATCCTGCCAAATTCAAAGACTGACGCGGAAATTGTCGCCGTAGTTCGGTTGCCTGTATAAAATGATACCCAGCTCACCTGAGGAATGTCAGTTGGCGACTTGATTAACTGCAACTCGCGTTCAGAGCCTCAAGTTTATGCGGTTCATCCAAACGTCCAACAGCATGACGTAGCACCATTAAGTGTGGGCATGGGCATGATTGTGGGCCGAGCTGGGGCTGCTAGGTCATCCCCAGGTACGACTCTTGGCGTTTCTATTGACCTCGTATTGCCTTTCATTGAAGCGCAGAGCTTATAGGATCAGTACACCAACATCAGGGCGTCGAATGTGCTTGGAATTACGACACGTAACAACAAGTTTGCTGCTGAAAATTTAATGATGTCCTCACAAATCACACAACCAAATGATATAACCAAAGAACGTCACTAGTATCTTCGCATAACAACCAGGCTTTGCAATGGTGTATTTACGTTTGTCTTCCGGTATGCATGCGAGATATCACACCGGTACAACTCATATATTTTCATACAACATAGGTGCAAAGCCATGATACAATCACCCAGACCCAATACCTGTTGTGACATCCACTTCTTTATGCAAAATTTCCAAGTCTGCTCAGTCAATGCCGAGTTTATCCTCTCCAAGTCGCGACATGCCTCGAATGGCGATGAGCGCATTCGCCGCAATCCCTTCAAAGGTCGCTAAGGCAGCACCGTCATTCTTGTTTCTTTCGTCGAGGTGTCTAGTCCCCAAGCCTCGCAACTCAACCCGAGGAAACTGCTACGAGCTCCCATTCGACTCAAATTTGCCCTCCGTCTTCTCAATGTGCGCAATCAAATCCTCAATAGTGCACACCTTCAACCCCCACCTCCTCGCAAACTTTATGCACCCCTCGGCCCTTAACATACCGGGTTCGCTCCTGGTAGCCCTCCCCTCAACCTCTTCCCCATCCTCTACCAGCTCCGAAATAACCGCCGCCTCCCTTAGTCCCGCCAACCGACAGAAGTCTGTCCCAGCTTCAGTATGACCCGCCCTCACCCTGACACCGCCGGGGCGCGCCCGTAAAGGGAACACGTGCCCCGGCCTGCGGAAATCGGTGCTCTTGGCGTCGGGGCTCGCGAGGACGCGACAGGTTAGCGCACGATCGTAGGCGCTGATGCCCGTCGTGACGCTAGGGTCGGCCGCGTCGATGGACACGGTGTAGGCAGTGCCGCGGGGGTCCTGGCTGGCATGGACCATCTGCGGGAGGTCGAGGGAGGAGGCCAGGGCCGGGGTGATGGGCGCGCAGATTAGACCTGACGTGTGGCGGATCATGAAGGCCATTTGCTCGGTGGTTATATTGGCCGCGGCGATGATGAGATCGCCTTCGTTTTCGCGCGAGGGGTCGTCGAGGACTACTATGAAGTCGCCATTGCCTGGACGGATGGACAGGTGTTAGTTTTGGCTGCGACGAGGGAAGAGGTAGGTGGGAGGGAGAGGAGCAGCCGCAACATACGGAAGGCGGCGATGGTATCCGGTATGGAATCGAATTGCGCATGGTCGATGGTGGCGGAAGGCATGGTGAACAAAAGTAAGAGGGGTAACGAGAGAATCGACGTCCTCAAAACTGTGCCCAAGAATTGCTGCTGGGCAATTGGCTTCAATTTCCCGATGTCGAATCTTGCGTCATGCAAACGGTGGATAACAGAAGCTGAGGAAGGGTCGAACACACGATGGCTTCGACTTCTTTCTTATCTGTAAAGTAGGTTAGTGGCCATGGATCTCTGGAAACTCAATTGGACTTACTATTTACACGCAACCACTTCCTTTGTATGTACAGCCTAGTGAGATGTCGGCAAGTAGAATATGACTGTAAAAAACTATGATTGTTGCATCATCCATCATCAGCGCGGCGCCTGTACTTTTTTATCTGCGGTCTCGGCGGGGTGTTGCGGTCCCAGTAAATCGACGTATTTTGCGCGCTAATTCGCGCCTACCTCGGGATGACAATCGCTGACAAACCCCTGCATTTCGGCGCATGCACCCTTGCGACCCGACTGCTGCACTCTCGACCCGAACTTTTGACCTTGAAGTTCTAGAACCATTTGTCATCCTATACGATCTGCATGTGTAATCCATTATGCCACCGCGCCCAACACCGCTCCTCCGGCGGCTCCGCCCCCAATTCCAGGCCCAAGTCAGACATCAAATCCCACGGATAGCCATCTCATCCAATCGCCAGGCCTCCCTATCCACCTCGTCCTCATCCTCTCTAAACTCAAACCCAGACCCCACCTTCACCACCGTCTCCCCCGATGAAGTCTCCCACTTCAATGCCCTCGCCTCCTCATGGTGGGACCCCCAAGGCCCCTCCCGCATCTTGCACCTCATGAACCCTCTTCGCCACGACTTCATCCGGGACTGCAGGTTCTCCGTCCCCGTCTCCCCGGTGTCCACCACGGCCGGGCTGACGTACCTTGACATCGGATGCGGCGGCGGCATCTTCGCCGAGTCGGCCGCCCGCCTCCGAAGCACCAAGTCCGTCACCGCCATCGATCCCAGCCCGGAAGTCCTCACCATCGCCAAGGCGCACGCAAGGCGGGACCCAGCGCTCAGGGGGAAGCTCGAGTACCTCAACACGCCTGTCGAACAGTTACCGGCGCCGGCACCGCAGGAGGGTTACGATGTGGTTTCCATTTTCGAGGTGCTGGAGCACGTATCGAACCCGGCACAGTTTCTGGATCGGTGCATGCCGTTTGTGAAGCCTGGTGGGTGGTTGGTTATGAGCACCATTGCCAGGACGTGGATGAGCTGGTTCACGACGAATCTCATGGCGGAGGATGTTTTGGGGATTGTGCCCAAGGGGACGCATGATTGGCGCAAGTATGTGAATGAGGATGAGTTGAGGGGGCATTTTCTCGGGAAGAGGGACGGTTGGGGCGAGGCGAGGTGTATGGGGGTTATTTATGTGCCTGGAATTGGTTGGAGGGAGGTAAGGGGGAGTGAAAAGGTCGGGAATTACTTTTTCGCTGTGAGAAGGCTAGAAAATTAGATGGTATAAATAATACGGTCAAAGAAAGGGTCGGTAGTTATGTATGTAAGAAATTTGTGCTACTAGTGTGGTTTAGGGTGCGGTTCAGAGGCCGCCGCCGCATGCTAAGCCATGCAGACTTGTCGTTTATGATCTGCCCGAAAATACATGATAATATAATTATGTATTTGTGCTCCCAAATCATGAGTTCGATGGATTATTCTGGTTCAAGTAAGTGAATAGTTCGTATAGTACTGACGTTGTATGATTCAGCGCTCGTGAGATCAGGGAGGACATACGTCCTCAACTACATACACCACACATTTCTCAATCTCTCTTGGGATCTTCCAGAAAAGATCTTGAAGGTCATATTCCGGATCTTCGTCAATGTTGCTGCTTCTTAAAATCCTTCGCAAGCCCACTAGGCACCTGACAACTGCATCCCCGTAGTACTCACCAACTTCAGCTGCAAGTTCCTTTTTTGCAGCCTCGAGTATCTTCTTAGCCGTTATTGACACATATGTGGTTTCTTGGCGGAACACCTGCACAGTTTTCCAGAAAGCTACCCCTAAAAAAGGACTCTTAAGCTGTAGACATCGTCAGAATGACGATATCTTCCCTGCCACTAGTTGTGATCGGGATGCATATATGGCTCCAGTCTGCCCCCCTCCATGTTCACCTTCTGGATTGTGACATATATTATCCACTATCATTTCTTCTCTATAAGTGTAGTGAGTCATTTCAGCGTGTTTCAATCTCTTATAGGTAAAGAGAAACTATCTACTGTAGGCGCTATGAGAATTCATGTTTATAGTTAAATTTGATCGCCGGTACACCAAATTCTTTACAAGAACCGCCGCATTGGAGCGCATAAAAATTTAAGCTGATTTATTATTGAATCATATTATTTCCCCGAGCGATAGTCGGATTGCGTATAAATCATTGTGTGGCGAGGAATCGTGGTTTTTAGCGAAGTAGTACATTTCGACAAGCGGTGTACCAAAGTGAGTTGTACTCTGAAATATCGAACTCAGGAGAAGCAGCGTCATGTTGCCGCCGTTCGACCAAGACTTGGAGGCTTCTCGTTCTGGTCAGACGTTAATATGGTAACGTCGTTAGGCCAAACATGCGACCCAGTCGTACCGTGTTGAGGTGGGGAGCAGTTGCAGGAAGCTCGAAGTCTTCCACGTTGATAGTGATTGGTTTGCTCTTCCTTTCCCTCAGAGCTGTCTTCATCGCTTAAATAGTCTAGGTAAGCGGCGGCCAATTCCACGCAACGATGCTTCATTCTGACAGTTGCTAGTGGATGAGCATCATTCTTTAAACCAGTGTTACCTGTATCCAACATACACATCTGAGTGAGCGCGTTAATCTCGGCAGTCAGGTATTGCGCGAGTAAGCCAGGATACAAGGCTCGAGCAACCTGTACCTTCTGAGAAAGTGAGATCACTTTGTCCAGGCCATTATCCATTTCCGTTAGTTTCTTCAACAGGTTCTTGATCATTTCCTCGTCATTGATTTCTATGAAAAAAATGCGTAGGGAAGTCTTTCGTTGAGTGCCACATCTAGATCAGTCGGCTAGACCTCCGAGCAGGCTTATTTTCCCCTTCTCTTTTGCATGTGTACTTTTCTTCAGAGTTATCGTCGCATGCCTTCTTGTCTTTCAATATATTCCACCTTGGGGCCTACGTTGTATCTCTCTCCATATGGTGTCAGTGATTCGGGGAGCTGAGTTCACACAATAGCACAGTAGGAAGTCGAACGGAACAAAAAGTGGACATCGAGCCTACTTTGGCATATTAAAAATGCGAAGGTGGTGATATGAATCAATGCCATGCGCCGATGGGCGTCGTGCTTCAGCGAGGGGACATGTTCATCCCATAAGACGTCCTGAAGTTGCTGAAACTTCTGTGTACCAAGGGTGGTGAGTTGCGTCACTTTATACCAGACCTAACATCAAGCAAGCTGATCTCCGTTTTCCATGTTGCCATCCGATATTCCTGGAAGCAGGCGGGTCGAATACATACTTGCACAAGGACGACCCTCCAGTTTGCATGCCAACGTCCATGACGTCCACGGAGACACCCCTCTTCTCTACGCATCACTTATTAGAGGAAGCATGCAAGGCGACATCATCAAATAATTCGTGTCACTAGGCACCGGCCCTAATGTTCTCAACAGCCGAGGCATTACACCCTCAGATGTCAGATTCCGTGGATATTTACACCAGTCCTGACCCTGAGGCGTACCCAGGAAAGTCGCTCTGTTTCGATCGCATCTACAAAGGGCCTGCCGAGGCTCGCGTTACCCACGGAAGACAAGGTAACGTGGGTATTTCGGAGCAACATGGGTCTCATTCGGTCCGGTGGTCTGCTTTTGCAATGGGGTCCATGTTCGTCAAGTGTGGGACCTGGATGCAAGAGCATACCAGTCGCTTGATCAGGATCTGCATATGCGATCGTTGGTTTGGGTTGAATGAACGAATAACTTCGTGGGCCATCATTTTTAAATTAGAGCCGATGTGCTGAGACGTTTCGTTGGGTTCGTCATAATGAGAATAGGGCGCTTGACTTCGCCCGTGAAAGTAGTACGAACATATCTCTAGGTTATTCTCTAATATTGAACTTACTTCTACATTATAACAACACGAGTCACGTAACAAAATATATATGCTTTGGTTTTCTTGGGGACAGATATAGCTATAAAAAAAAGGATTCCAAAATTTCAGGTTCCATTTCCACTTCCGTTTATAGACATGTCCACGTTAATACGATGCGGTTAGGTCCACGTTATTGTTTGAAAATCGCTTTATACAAATGACCAAAGCATGTTACCATCGACAAGGGTTATAGGGTATAAAAACCCCTAGTATATTCTAAATAACCCCAAAAACACTTAAGTAGCATCCAAATATTTTGCAAGTAAAGCGCCGGCCTATCACAACATCTCAGAAAGGGGAAAAAGCATACAAAACTACCCCTCCTATCCTTCGCGACAAGAAGCAACACTGGTTTGGGCTGCTGAAATTTCCAAGGCGTTGGCTAGCAGCGCCAGAAATCGCACTTCCAGTTATTGAGGGCTATTTGCTGGAAGTGTTGGTAGCCAGGAAATAGTTGCCAGCAACCGGATCTCCCAGTCCATTTTCCTGAATGAAACTCGGCAGGTTAAAAGACAGTCGGGTGTAGACGTCCGTGTCATAGGGCGCATCCGTGATGTTAAATCCCTTGGGCTGGTTGAAAAGTAGATAGACGTATCGGTGCGTGTCACCGGCCTGTTGATCAAAGTCAGCGTTGCCCCTCGACAACACTTGGTCTCAGGCATTGAGGTGTATGTATACTTGTGGACCCGGGCTGATGTACTCGGCGAGATTGGCAGACGTGTTTGTGAGAATAAAAGGAAACCGAGGAAAGCTGGAATGGTCGCCGATAGCCAAATCTTGCGAAAGCCAGTGCAGGAAGGTGTATGTAACATTAAGGTAGAAGACGTCGGGATCCACCATAAGGGACAGGTAGTTAGTGGCGTGCGTCCTCTTCTCCAAAGCGAGTTTCGGTGGAATTGAGACTTGAGAAAGTTCCTTGTGTGAGCCCGAGGCGACGAAGGTGTTACCATCGAAGAAAAGGCCGAGGAGGGTGTCGCTTGCTGGTGTGAAACCGGGCGAAGTGGTGGTCGACTGCGCTGCCAGGGCAGAACCCAGAAGAAGGGAGAAGGTTATGAGCTTGATTGCGATCATTTTTTCCGGATAGCTTGGGAGCGAGTTGAATATTTTGAAGAACTCGGCTAGGTGGTAAGAGTAGACAATGCCTTCAGAACTGTGCGTTGCTTGAGGCTATGGACTTGGGTAGTTGAGTGCACTGAGGGCAGGCATCGCTCAACTTATGCACCTTTGGATCTATGTAATCCTCGACCAAAGCATTGTTTACAAACAGTCAGACCGAAATTTGTCTCTAACACCATTGCGTCGTCATTCTGCATTTCCACTAGTATCTCGTGTAAGTGGCAGCATGGGCAAGCTATGGACGCCACTATGCTATCGATTGCGAAAGCTTCCCTATTAGGCAATGGAGCCATGGAGTCTAGCTCCGCTCTGGGTTTTGATCCTTCTTCCTTCATACTGGTAATGGGCGGCATGACTCAATGCCAAAAGTACGGCGCGCGCCGCGTTCTGATTTTTCTGAGCGATGATTACATGACTTGTCAAATGCTCACGGAACAGAAATGTTTCTTAGCGGAGACTGGCAGCTATATAGAAACCTCTCTTCTGACTCAAGTTGGCATTTACTCTCAACGTCTCGAAGAATAAACATGCACATCTAGATAGTATGTGTAGAGTAGTTTGTCATGTGGAAGTTCTGATAAACATGGAGCAAGATTTCTATCAAGTATAGGAGCCTTGCATCAATTATGAAGTACTAACCGGCTTGATGGACTATGTTTCTACCATAACTTTCAGCCCTGAGCGGCAGGTCTTCTTGGCCTGGAGCTGATACCCGGGTTGGCGCAATCCTGATCAAAGCAAGCCTACATATTGACAGGCAAACGAAAACTTCTGAATATCAGTGCGTTTCTAGCGGGGTGGCAGCCATATGGAGCTCGAGTTACAGATAACGGGATGCCGCTACCCGGATAATAATGCCAGCCAAGTCAAATCAAGAAGAACCAAGTATAGATGGTGTGAGTTTTTGGAGCTCACAATTTTTATTTTTTTATTTTCAAACATGTCCAAGCTCTCTATGGTCAAGTTCTAATGGCACCTTCTTTTTCTACTGAAACAGGTTATTGTGGTGCATCACAACACGAGCGTACTAAGCAGACGCTCCAAACCGCACTGGAATTCAGTAGCAGCTCGACGACCCACACCCCACCAGACCCAAACACACATCTTGGCTCCAAGCAGGCAAACATACATTGCCTCGGTTCTTTCCCTGGCCTGGTGCGTCAGAAATTACGAGAGCCACTAGCAGCACTCTCCCTTCATCTTTAAGCGCTGAAGGATCTGAAAGTCAGTGGGCACTCCACATTTGGTCGGCTCAAAAATCCTCGCTTAGAAGCATATCTGACCCTCAGCCAACATGACCGCTATTACGCACCCAATTTGTCAATTATGAAACATACAGGTTAAATTGAACACGGCTTGATGGTCTAGCGGTATGATTCTCGCTTTGGGTGCGAGAGGTCCCGGGTTCAATCCCCGGTCAAGCCCAATCGTTTATCATTTTTCCACATCATTCGTTTTGATTCTGCTCACGTACATCATCATGCAATTAATCTGGGGACCTGGGTGTTGTTTTATCGTTTGGTTTGATTTTGCAGTTATTAAACACAGGTCTTGTGGTTTGCAGAAGGTGTTTCCTTCTCTAGGTTAGTTGGGATGACCGTAATAGCACCAGTCACGACTAGTATGCCTTCTGTTAAGGCATAAAAGAATTGGATCTTCTTAAGGATATAGATGGCCCGCTGGTGTTATGTGTCTCGTCCTATGGTTCTGCTTAGTAATAAATATGGATACCGCATGCATACCAGATAGGATCGTTACGAGAAATACATAAGACTTTATTTAGCCACATGCTTAGTTTTTAGTAAAACCCTGAATAGATAGAGAGTAACAAACTCACTATAGTGTAGTAGCCTTAACAGTGGGTGTTTATTTCAATCGACAAGTATATGTGCTCAAATACAATATATGGTCCTGGGCGTCACATGTATTTTGGATCTGTTCAGAGACCACTCGGTTTCACCATAACTCAATGATTGCGGTGAAGACTTTGGTCAAAATTCACATCCCGTCACCAACAGTTCTACACAGGGGAGTCATGGATACACCACCATTCACTAGATACACCTCACTACTGTAGTACTCCGTCCCAGAAAAGTGCATCCATCGGGCAAGTTCCATGGCTTTCAGAAGTAGTCATGCTATCTCTCACCATACCAGAAAGTTACTTTGCAAGTCTGGTTAATCAATGTTATTGGTCAACCATGTCCATAAGAGGCTCGTTTTCTAACATATCCATTTCCTCTGCTATACGAAGATGACCAAAGCATTCCCCCAACTATGTATTGGAATGAGGATCCATTCATTGGCACTCGCCATGCACCGGCCGAAAAAGGGCAGCAGATGTGAAGTTTCGTGGATCTGGAACCGTAAATGGAGTTTGATAAACAAAGAAGTATGCAATATAACGTGGGACTTCTTGATAAAACCCCCCTTCCTCTGCTGGAGGAGCTATTCAATTTCTACAAAGAAGCTGTCGCAGCTATATGATCACTGCTCACCAGTAATGATACATCACCCTAGCACGTGGATACCTCCACATATGAACATCCTAGTTTCCTTCGGAGCTCCATAATTTTCTCTGATGCTTATGTGGGCCCATATCTTCAGACTCTACCCTGTTCTTGTGGATGCTGATATACATGCGCTTACCAGACAACTTGAAACGAACAACTAATGACAGAGGTCGCGGGTACCTAACGCCGAAGGCTTGAGGGGTTTCTAAACGGTGGGAATTTCTCCTTTCGGACACAGTTGCAAGTCACGCTTTAAAGTTAGCCGTTGAAGCCTTGCCATACATATACGTCTAGATACACGACCGACAGCAAGGCCCCTTGATGATCACATCGACAAACCACTCGATCTTGAACGGACAACACTTGTGTCAAGTATCTGCCGGCATGTTGCACTACGTACGACCTGTAGCCCTTTGCGCGTAAACATATTTCGTAGTGTGAATACCTCTAGACCTAACTGTGAAAATGCCGAGAAGAGTCGGGTGCAGCCCAGGGACCTATAGAACATCGATCAATGGAGCGATTCAGAGCAGAGTTAACTGCATATCCCAGCTAGAAGATCTGCGCGTACTCATCCATTTCAATTCACTTAGCTTAGTACTGATAGAATTTCTTTGGCGTGCTTCCGATCATCATGCTCACCCATCTAGTAGCATTGGGACTAGCACAATCCTCTGATCAATATTCTATTGCAAGGAAGCGAGTACATACGTTTACTGTTTATCCTGAAGATAATTCGAACCTAAACAGACCTATAGCATAAAATGAGCTCTTCTGTATGCTCAGAGGATATTGTAGATAAAGTATAGTAATTCCTATTATTGTTGGGTGGTCTTATGAACCTTACTTGCTACTACGAGCGGTAATATCCTGTGGCTCTTAGGTAAGCGGCCATACTGTAGCATATTCATCTCGATACCTACAGGAGAAGGATTCCTGGACGTGAGAATGACAGGTTGAGCATACGAGCCATCATCGATGAACACGCCATCTTCAGTAATGTACCATCCATTCCTACCATGTATCCATCTGTCTACACCGCGCACGAGGCCATCTCCCCGATCGACATGCATTGACGTGTCCGCTTTAAGCAAGTATTAAACACAGCAAATGATCTAGAGATATACAGGAGGCAAGGCACTTAAGTGGTGGAATATATAAATGTGCATATGCTTAAAGTATTAACCTAGTATAACCAAAATGCCGAGTTGAGCCCAAGTCGATCGACACAAGTCCGAAATGGGGAAGGCCATGGGCCGTGTTGAGCTCAAATAGGATGGAAGCAAATATAATTTCATGCAACCTTGCAGAAGGGTTAGCGGCCCGCTGCTGAAGTAGTTGGAGCTACGAGGCTGGGCTCGCTTGCAACAGCCGGTCGTTCTGGCTGTCGGTACTGACAGAATGAAAGGTTCATGTGGTCATTTTAGAATGCGTAACAACCTTTTGCCTGGGTAATATCTAAATGAGCAACACTACGATCGGCCACGACAAACGAGAGATTTCCCTCTGCCAGGAATGTTGCACTTTAGGCTTTCCATAATTTCGACTGACCGGTGGGAGAGTTAAAGCAGTTGTCAGGGCTGAGCTGTCAGCTCACCTGTTTCAAAGCGGCGCGCGTGACGGGCTCGACGAGCGGGGGGCCTATAGATGGATTTCCTAGTGTGTTGACTACTACTAATATCTCGTTAACAGTACCAGTCTTCCCACCACTGAGAACCGAGTGGTCTCACCGGTCCCGCCATGTGGGCATCGAGCCCTTTTGGTCTCTACGCGAACCTCACTAGGTTAGTACTTTCGGAGAAGGTCCAGATTTTGTGATATGCGGGGACCGAACAGGGGAGAAAAAGAAAGCGAAATCTGGGGTACTTTTTCGAACATGGATTAAGTGGAGGCATTGTCGATTCGGCAGGAGGGGAACGGAACAATGGGAGATTCCACGAGCTGGGGAGGGAGGGTAGGTGGGTATTGTCGCTTCGCTACAACTCTATAGAACCTCACCGCCGCTTCGTTGCACAAGACCAGGCCGCTGTTTCAATAAAACAGCAAGTCCTGCCGAGTGTCTTGTTGTAGTTCCGCACATGCAACTCCTGGAGAGGGCTGATGAAGCTGACGATGATCACAGCGGGAGGGAAGTAATATCCTACTCACGAGTGGGAAAACTCCGAGACAGATTTGGGCTCTATTTTTTGAAGGAATGAGCACAAAAAAGCTAATTGTCTAACCCGCTCCGATAGCAACCCCTGGTAACAAAGGTGTGCGTGACTCTGATCCTGGAGGAGTGAGTGCCTTTAGACATCAGCAGCACCAAAAGTAAACGAACCCTTCTTGCAGTAGCAGTACCCTTCTAGTAACACTGCCCTGCCCGTTAAAGAAAGAGCACATGGACGTCCCCACAAAGCCACCCGCACGCGCATGGCTCGCCTCCGGTTAAATGGGCGAGGAAGGATTCCTTGCAAGACCCCTCAGCCCCTTCCGCGAGCCGCAACATTGCACGTAATTTTAGCCGTCCTATTTAGCCTGACGCCTAGCCAGCCCCAACTACCATGCCAAAAAGAACTGTTCTATATAAACTTGGGTTGATGGGGGGGGAGGACCCTTGGGAACCACTCGGTCGGTAGTTCTGGACCATGGTGATGATGGCGTTGGTTGGTAACACTTGCCACGCACGCAAGCGTTGGGTTGGGTCTGTTTTCTGTGTCGCGTGCTGGTGAGTTGCGTTACATGCTGGGTGAGGGATGTGGGAGGGCGACCCAGAAATGAGAATCCGGAGATATGTGAGTACAATAGCATGATTCCGGTCTGAAACGGGGTTCAATTTTCTTTTGCTTATTATTTTTTTAAACAAGAACGAACCGGAAGCTTTAGATAATATCCCCCATCCGTGCGAATGTTGCGGCCTGGGGATTTACTGGGAAGAACTAACACCAAGCTTTCATTCGTTACCAGTCTTCGTAATTCTACCGACATTGGCAACACCGCATTTTGATTCGCTGAGTATGGGCTGACTGTGACTGAGACCTTCTGGATCCAGCGATAGTGCTAAATGCACCCAGATCTAGCTCACCGTCGCGGCCTAAGTATTGTCTAAGTCTGACTTCCTGGGAAACACAGCATCAACAGGACAGAACTAGCAAGGAAAGACGAAGTAAGCATGGGGGGAGAAATATTTTACAGACAGATGACGTTGACGGCACACCGTACACCACTCACATATAATTTTCGCTAAGCGCGGGGGAGGATCGCCGGCCGAGATGATTGGCAGAGTTGCGAGGCCCCTACTACTACCCACTACTACCCAAAGCTGCTATTAGACGCACCGATATTACCATACCTATAAATGCAAGAGATGGTCACAGCAGCCGGAAAGCTGGCTGGTGTCTCTCCTGCGCCGCGAGGCCGTGCTGACCGAGTCTCACTCGCGATACTACCTTGCTACCCACGTGGATGGGTACAATGGCCAACTCAGTCCGGACCCCTAAGACGAACCCCCGCGTTTCTGACCATCCGGTCTCCACCGCTGCTTTGGGGGTTGTTTCGGTATCAGATGTGCGCCATTGGGCGTTGATCTGGGCAAGAGGAACGGGAACGGCCCGACCAACAAGTCGCCTGGTCTGCCGTAAGCACAGCGGTGCATTCGCGAGTCGCGGGGCAGGATCCGGAGGAGTAAGCGGACCCATCGTTGGTCCATGTCTGGAACAGCATGATGATGGGGGTAATGGTGTGATTGGAGAAAAATGTGAGATTAAAACTTACGATCAGATCGGGAGGGAGTGATAGCGTGAGCAAGTTTAATAAAGCGTGCTTACTATATCCACCGATATTCGCGACGGCCCGTCATTTCGAGGGTCAGTCAGGAGTCATCATTCTGAGGAAATATTACCGATTCTTGCGTTTGTTCCCTTTCTTCGTCTTCTCGTCGTTATCGTTTCGAAATTAGTCTCATTGTTTGACGTGACGGTGATCTTCACATCAAAAAAGGTGGTCAGCAAGAGTTGGCCTGTTCATATGCTGTCACCCACACGGAAGAATGGTAAGGAGTCCAGATGGAACTGAAATTCCAAATGCAATTTGGTATCCCCGTCCCAAAGGATCTATCGTCGTGACGTCCTACCCGCCTGGTCCTGGATCATGCGCTCGTCCTTCGACTGACATAGCAATTGTAGCGGAGGCTCCAGGACTCAGAATATACAACCAGGGCCCTGATCCATGTCACCCCAGATATTTCGCCTCCCGCCTCGTGGCATTGGGCGATCCAAGATCTGTAACACAAAGAGTGATCCAGGTATTGTGACACGCTGGCGCTGGTCAAGTGAGCACGCAAAAAAAAAATTGAAAACCCACCAGCTGAAAGTCGAAGCGGAGAGTCTAGCAATAGCAACCGTCACATCCAGAGCAAGGACCCTGTTCTGGTGTCTTAGATGAGAGACGAGTGAGTAGCAAGTCGAGCCGGGCCTCTGCGCAATAGTATTCGCCGTTGACGGGCGCCTCCTCCATGATACTTGAATTGCCTCGACTCGAAAGGATCCAAGACCTGCAGAAGACCATTGCGATTCGTGCTTGAGGAGCAGACGGGACGGCTGACGGCTGTGGTGAAGGTCGGACATGCCCGCCCGGTTGATGAACACGAAGGTGTATATCGATTACGAATGCAATCTCGGCACCTCAGTTGTCGTGAGAGCGATGAATATCCCGGGAATCCCTAAAACCTCATCATCATTCGTGCTTCCCCTTGGTGTGATTGGCAATAGCTGAGTAAGTTACTAGCTGACCGTGTCCACGGCTGAAGAAGGGACATATAGAATGACTGGTGTATGCCGTTCGTATCAGCAACACAAATCCGGTAAATGAACGAGTTATGGCAGTTTTTCCTTCACGGTGGAGGATGGCGAGGAGAAATTGCATGCGTATTCTTAGAAGATACACCAAACGATTCGTATGCAGCATCGGCTGTCTGCAGTCGGATTGGCATATGTCCGTCCGAATCATCCCCTGCCAGTGCCCCTTATCGTCTCCCAGGACCAATTATTTTCGCCGGCACAACAATGTGGCCTGCACCATTCGTCTCGATTACCGAAAGTGCTCCAATTGCACCCTGCATCGCCGTGACTTTGTGCATATCACAAATATCGTATTGTGTTGTTGTCCGAGGCCGAAGTCCCCGGATTTCAGCGCCCCCCACGAGGTGAGACCGTGGAGAAGACAAATGACCAGTCTCACCGATAGTCGTCGAGATGTGAGTGGCGGGCGATGAGTTACAGATGTGGCTACTAGTTATGTAAGACGACTGACTACTTGCTGACAGCGGGATACGCTAGCCTACGTATCGACCGCTTCTTCGACGTGTTTCAACGAATGACAACTACTTGCCGGTAATTCCTTTCAGGATCTTAGCAGTTGGTTGTGGTCACGCAAGATCGAAGAAGCCACGCCTAGGACTCAACGCCGACATTGACGATACGAGTTGAGGTTACGGGACACAGGCCTTCTTCTAAAGGGGTAAGTAATATTGGGACAACTATAATTCAATAAAACAAAGGAAATAATAAATAAAATAAGAGATAAAACGATGAAAATATGAAAATATGAATTGACTTTAGAAGCTGACCGCTGCTCACCAGGCCATCTTGCTGACCCTCGTTATCTCAAAAATGCATGAATTCAGTATAGATGACGAGAATACAACCACCAACTAGTCAGTGCCAGACAAGTCCGGCACTCGGAATAGAACCCGAGAGGTGCTCGAGCTCGGCTTGATTCGAGCGCATCGAGTCAGAACAAGACCCAGCAGTTCTGTTTCTTTCAAACAATGACGATGCTATTCAGCAAACAGATGATCGATTTCTCCATCAACTACGGTTTGTGGTCGAGTCAGTGGATCCACAGAATAAAAAAAAGGTATCAAGTACAGGTACGAGGGCCAGTTTCATGCACCGTAATCGGTCCTTGGGTCTTTAGCTGCTGAACAATCATCCTGAAAATATTCATGCGTCCCAAAAAATCCAAAAATGGCATGCTGCTGCTTGCAATTTGCATGGAAACATGTTGGTACCTGATTCTTGTTTTGGGGCGTCGGGATGACATCATGCCTTCGCGTGAGATGGTGTAACATTTCCACACGTCGATTTGTGCGAGAACAGACACTGACTCGCAATGAGCGAACTACACAGTGCTACGTAGATTTTACCATGCGCTCAGGCTTGGGGAGAATTAGATAAAATACAGAGACGGGAATTATGTGAACTCATCATGGGGTCGCTACAAACTTCCCACATGGAGATGTGTGGATCTCGATGTTCTGAATTCGGCTCAGGTTGACCATGGGTACCCCAGAATACCAGAGAAAGCCAAAGAGAGGAGAAGGAGGCAGGACGGCAATTGATGGTGAAGAGGATGAGGATGATGGCGACGGCGCATCGTCTTTACCTAGGAGTGGCCCATGGGATGAATGAATGAATCAATCGACCGGCGAGTCAGAGGTATTGCCTCGCAACTATAATGGCAGTATTCAGGACAGCACCCACGTTCAATCAATCAACTGGGCACGCCTGGCCTCGCCGCTCTGTTTCGCCTAAGCATGCACGTATCAGAAGCAGTTGTCGATTCCACCGCGTGACCAACCGACAGTGGTAGCGCATTAGAAGGTGCGTAGCAGCCTAGTAACCGTTGGCTGGGATGGGGAAGAACAAGCGCCACCCCAATCTGCACCGTAATCTAATCTGCCTTGTCAAAGTATCACATGAGGGCCTATTCTGATTCTAGTAGCCTCAACCGGTGCAGAAAGACAACTCCGATATCGCGAGGATCCGTAATAAGGCCGCCCGCGCTGTTGGCGGATGAGCATTGCATTGATCGTCATCTGTGACAGCAAAGTCACGCTCCCGAATTACAATGTTGGGGTTGTTCACCCCACCTTGATTATCACATCTTACAACAGGACAAAAACTGTGGACGGATCTGGCCGCCAACATTTCTGGCGGGGAGACGGCTAGAAACGAGTCACAAGAGCAACCTGCGCTATGCGATGATCGGTTGCCCTCAAATCGCTATTCGTGGCACTGGCGGATCCCCCGCAACTGGGGCTTCAGGAGGCGTTGGTCTGGTCTTGGTGCACGCTCGTGATCGTGGGAGGTGGGGTCACAGTCTCCGCCAGCAAAGAATTGAACGGATGAACGAGCGAGCGAAGGAATGAACCCAAGGCTCGCGGTGACGACAGTCTTGAGCCCCAAATGCACGAGTTACTGGCAACACCTTGTCATTCGAATGTGTATCAAGTATATTGTCTCATTCTTGTAAATTTGGCCATGCGGTGATCGCCTCATGCCATGCGTAAAATGGGAGACGAGGGATGGCTATATTCAGCAGCTTCAATACCACCTATGCCCCCCAAAATGACCTAAAGAATGCTGCACCGGGTCACGATGGAGGGCGGCCGGGATGGGTCGGGCGCACATTACATTGCAAGAAGGATGAATTTTATGTAGTGAATTTCAAAGCGGTAACAATGAGCTGAAGGGAAGGAAGGAACGAGGAGGCAACAAGACACACCAGTTGATCCCACGTCGCAGCACAAGCACTCAAAGGAGCAATAACAGTACAACGACAAATGTGCCATGGGTCTTCCCATTTGCTCAAGCGCGATGCGATACAACATTGTTGGTTGCTGATAAGCGCTGGCGCACTGGAGTGAGTATAAGACCTATTTTGGGGTCCAATCCACCACCTGTTCATCCCATTTGATCTTATCCCCGTTGCCGTCACCACCAGAGCTGGCGGGAGGGGCTGCTGAGATCGATGGGGTGGCTCACTACCCATGACCACTTCTGACATGCAGCCCATCGTACAGATGTGCGAGCTAATGAGAGGCTGAATGGTCTCAGCCTGCATTGTAGCGTTGCAATAAGGTAAGTCAGCAACCAGACAAGGCAGGCAGGCCGTCATCTTGAACTTGTCAACACGTCATATCAGGAATCGCAAAAGTACGCGAGTACCATCTGTACCTTTTTTTCGACTCTTGGAGGCGAGGGGTTTTCCATGTCAGACGATTGTCTGGATTTCTCCTGTCTGACCAGATCAACACGCCATTGCTGCAAGAGGCAAGGAGGGCCAACAAGGAGGGCCAACAAGGAGGGCCAACAAGGAGGGCCAAATAAGAAAAGTATTCAGTCGATATTCATTCAAATTTGATGAAAACAATGATAATTATGGTCGTGGTCGGTTCAGGTATCAAATCTGAAAATGGTACCTATTTCTCTGGGATATCTTCCCCAGATCTAATGAAATGACGTACTACTGCTTCACGGGGTGCACTCAAGATATTGCGGAGAAGCATGCCAACGGCTGGGCATTTGCTTATTAAACTGCATGCCCGGCAATATACACCTGACTTGTGATGGTGCACATAACCGGGTAACAGGAGAGAATTACGCTATGTTGCCTGATTCACTTTAGGAGCATGAATACGTCTATACCCGGCTATGCTACAGTTTCGCTCGCCCTACTTCCCTTCTTCCGATGAGGATCCCAAGTTTTCCATCCGCGTATCTTGTTCACTACGTGTACTTGATCCAACGGATCAACAACAAGCAATCAATTGGCAACCAAACAACAATAAACTGGTTATGCAGGGTCATGTCAACAGCGGCCCATAAGGCGGGCACGAGGCCATGATTGTCAAGATTGATGAATGTGGGGCTGAGCTTGCGTTGGTCGGTCGTGATCTTCATTCTTTAACGCACCGAACAAGGCTGGAGCCTGCTCATTCATTACTGGACAGGCCGGCCTCGCCTCGTCTTTTTATGGCAGGTAGGTTATTACCATGTAGTGATCGACCTGCCAGCCACCAACCATCCAACCAACCAACCAAGTAACAGGAGTTGTTACATGAGGTTTCGGCTTGAGTCACTGTAGTAGTCGACCTCGGTGAACAGCATTAACATTAGCCGTTGGACCACGTCCAACCTCATGTTCTTCCTGCTGTTCGGTTTCGAGACATTGTGTGAGCCCTTCACCTATAATAACACCCAGCCTGATATTATATCGACTGAGGTATATTGGCATCGATGGCTTCTATTCTGATAAAGAGAATGGGTACCTACCATGCTCCATTCATCCGTCGCCTTGTCAACCAACAAAACCTCAGACGACAAGCCGCCAACGAAGCCACTGCAACAAGCTTTATCCATGTGAGGTTTTATCCGCCGGCTCCAGGTTCCTAATATCGGTGTACTGCGTACTTACTTGAAGAATTGATCACTTGACCAAAATATCCCATTGAAAACTTTTGAAATATCTGCTACGACTAATCCCCAAGTCAACGATCAACGGAGCATCTATATTATAGCATCGTTGTGCCCCGTCTCCCACAACTGGGACCCGCGATTGATAAGACAATCAACAAGATGCATTTACTCTTAGCCGCCAGAAATTCAGGGTCCCACCGGGGCCAACAAGCCGAGTCTTCAACTCGCCCTTTTTGGACAGTGGAGAATGATTACGCGAAGGCTCTATTATGTTAGACCGACAATCCTGATGCAGAATCCTGTGATGGGACAATAGGCACGGAGAAACGGAGAAAAGCAGCGACAAATGTCGATGATCATGCGCTGTGCACATACTATAACATAAGATTATAGCCTTATAGCACCTAGGCACTTGTCCATGTTGGTCAGCTCAAACAGTCGGTCACTCCTTCGTCCCGGGAGCCACACTTTGGGAGAATATTTGCCAAACGCGCGATCATCAACTGGGGGTTTCCAATGGGGAAATTCGAAGGGGTTCTCCGCACGGCATGGGCATTGATGACCGTTGAAATTTACCACGTGGGTAACGATTGTCAATGCGATGCTGGCCGCAGTTATCCTGGGGGATTCGAACCTGGGGGAACGGTTATCCATCAGTATTCGTACTGTGACTGTGACGGAATGAGGTTCCAATTTACCAGAATTTTGATTGGCAACGCGGATCAACGTAAAAGGCTCCTGCATGGAAGTCTACAAGACGAATTGGATAATTTTTATTTGCTATTAGCAACTTTTATCAGAAGTTTGCATACATGCGCGTGGTGAGTGAAGCAAGTCGAGTCCCCACTACACGGCCTCGTGGGAAGATATTCCGACAGGCTTTGACTCGCTTCAACATGGGGGAACTGGCCGATGAGTCGCCGAGGGTTGGGGATTATCCGTCCACTTAAGAGCTGGCATTTGCATTGCATGAGCTCCCGAAGGAACGGAAGAGCGATCCCACAGGAAACGGGACATTGCTGAAAACCGCAAGCTCGGTTAATCGAAGCGAGCGTGCGAGCGTCTCATCGTATTGCGCCCATCTACCAGATCGTTGGGTATGGCATCGG
The DNA here is from genome assembly GCF_002105095.1 of Pseudomassariella vexata. Lineage (NCBI taxonomy): Eukaryota > Fungi > Ascomycota > Sordariomycetes > Amphisphaeriales > Pseudomassariaceae > Pseudomassariella > Pseudomassariella vexata. Next base: position 1,739,902 of record NW_024467964.1, read on the forward strand.
GGGTGCAGGTCAAGGTGATGGTAGTCAGGGGTGGTGAGCCCTGAAGTGCTCCCTTGCGATCAACGTCTTTATTCCCGTCCCTGCATTCGGCGAACAGCGAGTGCATTTCAATGTCATTGTTTAGCAAACATTCTGCGCCGACAGGCGTTTCGTGCTAAAAATGACATCTGAGCTATAACACGGGGAACGAGCCGACCCCTGTTCGTGGACTCATCAGGTCTGTCACACCAGTTTTTGCATTGCACTTGTGACCTATAACAGACTGTGAGTTAGACTGCGTACGAGAACTCGTACCTTTCGATATTATCGGGTACGGGAACGGCTGTATATAGACTCATAACATCAAAGCTGTACCAAGCCATTTGGCCGTTACAGTGACCCTGAATAAGTCTCCTTACGGCCACCCCCATTTCCACCAAAGCCCACCTACTTCCAGAGGCACTTGTTAAGTTCTTAATACTCAAATAATACCTAATGACTGTATCTATAATATTTGAAAGATATTATTTGAACATAGCATATATTTTTAGCTATTTGTACTTCTTATTTCTTTGTATTTCGGATTATAGTCAGTTGAGGCTATTACTTTAAGAAATTTCTTATAGGCTCGGTTACCTCGGTTACCTATAACATCAAGTAACATTAGTTCAGAATACAGTTAAGTATAAAGAATTCAGTATTACAATCTTTTAAAAGAACTAAATCTCTATATATACCTTTTTAGTATCATTTTACGATTTCATTTTGAATTATGGTGTATTCGCACATAGGTCGAGTTTTGGTGGGAAATGGGGGACGAACGGAGACGTATCAAGGGTCACTGTAGCATGTCGGAATAATAGCCAACGAGGATGGGAGGCATCCCAGTTGACTCCAATGTGATACCGGAAACACTTCCGACGAGATCCGCACGTCTTGTCATTCGCTTATCTATAATTGAAATAAGTCCTGCCGACAGCATGTAATACAGCAGATAATTAATGCAGATGAAGTCACCACGCCAACAACAACGGTTGTTTGACAGATTAGCAGTGACGGAATGGCGTTTTTGGCGACCTTCGTTTCCCAAGAGGACGATGCAGCGGCTCGCTCTAAAAAACTTCAAAGCAAACAAACCAGGCAAATGAGATTTTAGTGAGGCATCGAGATGTGATGCAGTCTTCCAAACCCCGGCTACCAGGTTGACATCCATCAGGCCAGATCAAGCCTGCAAATATCCCGGTCGAGAACCACGGCAAACCACAATGTTATCGGGATGATTGGACGAACACCGCAGCGAGGTATTCAAAGCTCCCTCTGCAGCTGCCACACAAGCCTCTCAGCCGCCAAGCTCGACCTCTGATTGGTGCAGTATTCGAGCGAGGCAGGCATAGACAAAGTGCCGTCCGCGGTCAGATGAAGCTCTGCTTGCCAAGCATAGCAGCAGCGCAAAGGGGACCCCTCATATTATGCTTTTATTGCAACTTGAACCAAGGCTGGGACAATTGCATGGTATATACACAAACAACCGTCCGCAGGCCGCGATCTGCATCTGCTCAAACTCGCCAGGTGCGCATGACTTGTACCGCGAGACATCGAGGACGAACCGTTGCATCCTAGGCGACGGAATTTCAATTTGATACCCTCTAAATAGAGTTCATATTGGCCCACTACCACCGGAATTGTTTTCCAGCAAAAGTCCAATTTTGCAAGCTAGTGAGGCAAGATACGATGGCGGTCATGGCCGGGCAACGAAGCGCGGAGCAAGCATGGCCGCTTCGGACACTGCAAGGCGCCTTCCCCGCCTCTAATTACCGCTGGATTAGTTGTGGGTGACTCGTTCGATGAGTTTCCCTTTGCCTTTGCTCACATGACGATACCAAAGAACTGGAACGTCTCCAGTGGGGCAGCGATTAGTGTAGAGGGCCTGCCCCCAGGGGCCCCGGGGGGTTTGATACCGGGGTATCGGGATTAGTTGCAGAAGCATGCGCCGTCATGACGAGTCCAGACGATATTGAACACGACTGGGGCAAGTAAAACTCATCACTTACTCTGATATATTTTTTCGTGTTTCGTAAAGCCCCGAGGAAAGGGCCTATTACGGGTGATCATAATGCCACTGATATCAGTGGCAGCCGCCAGCCGCCGCTATGGGAGCTGAATGGTCTGTGATGTGAAAAGGAATGTTGCAGAGAAATGATCGTTCAGATTTAGGTCTGTGATAGTATATATCAGTCCAAGCCTTTTTCAAGGCCGCGTGCCAAGCCAATCCATACATATTTCCTTGCCACACGGGCGACGGCCGCCCACCCCTTTCTCCCCCCCACCCCACATGGTCTAGAAAAAGGGGGCTTTCGCTGACCCCCTGGCTCGGGGAATCAAACCCCAGTCGCCGGTCACAAATGACAGAAATTGGCAACAGAGATCCTTGGAGTGCCCCCAAGTATTGATTATCGCAATTTAGTCGATAACATTTTATCGTTATACTGCTTCACATTTGTGAAACGGTGACGACAATTGCCATGCAACCGCCATGCGACAATCATTGACATACAATAGTCGCTTTCAATGCGTTGTGATGTGAATGCTTGAGCTGATAACTGGAAAAAGAAACTGCAATGCAACTTGTTATCCACTCTGTCGCATCATGGTGCAGACAGCGGTGTGATGCAGGTGAAGTGCCGGTTGTCAGTTGTGGGTGTTCTCGCGAGCTTCCAGAAGACTGCAATTGTCACAGGTTGGCATGTTGATGTTTGGATTTGGGGTAGCGTTATGCCGGACTGGAGTTGGGAATTGGGAAGGCAGTTTGGAATTGGCCCCTGCTTCCCAGGCCTCACCTTGCGACCATGGGGACTTATCCCTGCCCTCCCGCGCTTTCTCAGAAGAATCGTGGGGGGGGAGGGGGTCAATGTCATCCCAAAGCGATTGCCAAACCTGGACGCTCCTGTGCATGGATGCTTGCTACCACCTGCCGTTCATCACGCCTGGTCGCGCTACGTCATTAGAACCAGCGTGATAACTCTCAGCTTCACGCCTCCTTCACTTCCTAGCTTGATGATGTGATAAGGCATTTTCAGCAGTAATGGCGGGTGTATATTTGTGGATTGTGGGCTGACGTTCATATCAAACAACTTTATCCAGTGGTGCTCTACCTAATCCCACAACACCTCTCGCGCCAGCCCAAGTTTGCAAGTCTCACGATTAGAACGCAAGAATGATTGGAGTGGAAGCAGCTTGTCCCGCAGCTATGTGGTATTGCTGGGTCACTTTTACCTGGAATCATATAGTTTTAAAGGGCTATGTAGATGCGGGAAGGTTGGATTCAGGAGGTTTGCATTGTTCTCCAATATGGAAACATTGTGAGAACCGCCGAAGTCAACAACACCAAATTTCGAAAATGATGGATGAGTCAATTCTGCACTGATCCAACGTCTTAGAACACAATGTAGGCCTGTGCCTTCTAGATCAGGCAGAATTTGGGTTTGGATGTTGACGATGAAGCGCCTGCCACATCCGGCAGCGCAGTCTGGGGTCATTTGATATCGTTTCTCGTGGAATCCGGACTAAATTGGCGACGTAACATTTCTGGAACGAGCTATGATCGTTGGAGAGTCCCGACAAACTTCGACTTGCACACCTGGGAAGTTGTAAGAGAGTCTCTTCAGTCGTATCGTGTCGTTGTAAACTTTTGGAATGAGGGATAACTGGGCCTTGCCAATATATATCTCGCGATACTGCTCGGCAATGATGCAACGCAACCAATCCATTGATTTTGAAATGACTCTAGTAAATAGCTACATCGCCGTTGATCGGGCGATCCGGCGCAACCAGTCAAGAGCCGAAGTTCGCGTTTCAGTCACGGTCGGTTGTTGCCTTGACAGCTCGGCGCTACTCGTAGGGGACGAGGATGTGACGGAGCTTGTTGGCGATAGGGTGGAGTTGAAGATGGTTGTGGCACATGACATAAGGGTAGAAGTTGTCGGATATGGGGTTGGATTGGTGGGGAGGCTCTCCGCAATGGGAGTGCTTGATGATAAAACTCGTATGTGATTATGCTCGGAGGGATATAGAGCATGTTCGATACGAGGCAAAGTATTAGTGATTACATATGAATCTTCATTCAGGACCGACCGCGACCAGGGCGACCCGACCAAGGACTCGACCTGAGTATGTAACAGGAGGCCTGTTACACTCTCTGACTGCGGATAAGTCGTGGCATCGCCATTTCGGCAGTCCGTCGAAACCAGTCAGCACTTGGTGAACTCCAGTCCGAGGTCGTCAGCAAGCTGGATCTGGCCGGCCAAAGATGCGGGGACCGCGGCGTGGCTACCGAGGCTGTGAGGGCCTCAGCTGATCGTGTTGCTTAATGCGGAGAAAGTCAATTGTGGAGAGCCATTGCTCAGCAACTGCTCACGGGAACCGGAAAAGCCAGCGCATAGATAAGCCAGCAGGACTTGCCAATTATCAATTTCGAGAGTTGTGATGATTTGGTCGACAACTTGCTTTACCTCATTTGCGCACGTGTCGATATCTGGCAAAGGTCCAAGTGAGGCCCGCACTGGTATTCTAACCCCGCCTCAGTAACGTGAAAGAATTTGCAACTTGCACGCTTGCGGACACTTTGACATCAGTTGTGACCCCCTTGTAACTGTCAGTGCCAACTTGCAACACATGCATTGAACCCTCTTTGGGTTTAGTTTTCTAGTTGCCGCCCTATTTTCTATCGATAGGAACGCCGTGATGTTATCTGCAGCGGGACAGGCCAACTTTAGCAGTGATGGACATTGTCACAAGCCCTTTTAAGGCAACATTGGGGGGGTTCTGGCCCAAACAGCCCATAACGACAGGCTCCTTGGGGTCAAGAAGTCACGTCACATCTAGACCCTGTCAGCCTGTCTCCGCCTGTGTCCTGTGCCAGCATGGCTGAGCAGTAACGACTCGTCGGCGTTGATAATTCGGTGTTGGGCAGCAAATAGACTTATCGTGGACTTCAGTCTAGACAGCCGCTGCACAACCTGCCCAACGAGATGGAGTTCAGTCAGCCTGCCACCGTTATCAGGAACAGTCCTGGTGAGCCTGTAAGCAAACTGAATTGGTCCTTCCACAATCACACGAGATTGATGCATGGGCTGCGTACAGCAACCGTGATGTATAGCTGGGGCGCAACTTTGTGTGTAAATTGTCGGGAACAGCACGGAGCCCGCCGCCACTGATGCTTTCGGCAACGAGAGGAGGAAGATTCACGCAGAACACCCAAAAATACACAATTGACAACCAACTGCAGACTCCCGCATGTAGAAACTCTTGATGGATGGTCATTAGGAATGACTCTGGTGAGACTGCCCTTGAGCTTTGAGTGTTTCGTGCATTACTCGTTGAACATGACGAAGACGAGGATTTTCAGGCGTATTGATGCCCACCTGCATCTTTCAACCATGACGGCGACGGCGATGGCGACGGCGACGGATTCCCAACGGGCATCTGTCGCCCTCACCTTGTTCGGATGTCATGCAAACCTACCTATGAAATGGTTAATTCTGGAGGGTAAACAGGTGTTACAGAAGTTTTTGACCCGTGTGCCCAATCCAACCAAGCGACCAAACAACCGGTAGTGTGGTAGCGATCAGGAGGCATGGTCATAGAGAATCATCTGCGCTGAGTCGCTGAATCAAGCGCCGCCACCCTAAAGTTTGAAGAATCCAGACGTCCGGGTTGACGGAGCACATCCGATAGTTTGAGCGCCGGTCGTAAATGCCTCATTTAGAGCATACTACTCAATCGGGCCAAGATTGTACGCTATAGTTATAACTAGCTTCTTCAAGTTAAGTCGAAAACTGCAGACCGCTGCGGTCGTGATTTATGGGGGCATGGAGTATGGGATCAAGAAAAGAATGAAGTACCGCCGTAGTTGAATACTTTGCGAGGTATTGCCGCTACCCCTTGACCGGTGCCACCAACCCACCACCAGCCAGACCCCAGCTCTTACCTACATTCATCACTCTCTCACAACTACCCTCGCCGAGGTAGCTACGTACCTCTTTCTATCCGACGGTCAGGAAGCCGCGACTCCTGCTGGGTACGTACCTCGAAGTACTGCCAATTGGGGAGTTACATACTTCACCGCGCCTTCCCACCACCCATGCTCAAAGGTCCACCACCCTCTCCTCCGCACCATATCAATCAAATACAGACGCAACACATCTTTACCTACATATGTACAATCAAACCACTCGTCCTGCGTCGGTCTCTTCTGAACAACTTCACCAACAATAACGACTACGACCGTGGAATTTTCAACCCGGCATAACTCATTACCAGTTCCATCAGACCAGCAATACCTCGCCTACATTCACTAGTAAGACCGATCCCAATCCACTTACATCGCATCCACCACCAATCGCGGCGGCGACACCGATTATTACTCAATTTCAACTGAGGCGCACCTCGACGACTTCGACGACAGACACACTATTTATTCTACTGCTCGATTTCTCCGGTGCCGACTCCACTCATGAACTCCCATTAAACCCTCCAAAGAGCCACCGATTGAGACGCTCGCGGTCGTCTTCGCGAAATCACCACCACCATACTCCGCCAAACTCCACCGAGATCTGCTCCCACGCTCGAGCAGCACGCATCAACAACATGCCTTGCAAAGCGGAAGGACTAGTCCTGACGGTGGACCCCAACGTCATTCACAAAGTAGACACAAATAACGCGCAAAATCTCTTCAGCATGTGGACTGGTGAGTAAATCAAATGGTCCGCAGTATTGGCCCCACTTGACATTGCTAACCACCCTCTTCAGTCTTTTCAAGATGCGTCGACTCAGTAGAGCAGGGCCGCCGCTTAGAAAACCTGAGTTGGAGATTGTGGAATAGAGAGACCTTCTGCTGCGAAACTGCGTGCGGCAAGGCAAAGCAGCTGCATTCACATGCATTTTCGGCCACGACTACGTTACCGAAAGACATTCCTGACCAGCGCATACCAGACGTGCCCCAATTGTCCGGCAGCGTCGACTCGGTGCAGGAGGACGAGGAGGCGCTCGAGTTCTCGTCAGATTCCGAGCCAATGGAGATCGTCCACCGACCCATAATTGTTCGTCAGGACTCTTGTGGCAGCAGCCGGAGCCGCGGACGTGAGAGACATATCACCTCAGACCACCTCGAGAAGATGGTCGTTTCCATCATCCAGGAGAAGGAGCCCAACCTGTCACCCATATCTGACATGAGCTCCCCGTCCTTGGAACCAGAGTCCGATGAGTCTCAGGCGGCCTTCTCTCCAGAAGCCCACGACAGTCTCGGCACTCCGACGACTCCCACAACCGAACCCTTGTGCGATTCCGCCGTGTTGCCGTCCGAGGCATCTGCGTCGCAATCTTCGCCTTCTGATATTCCGACAAACGACTCCGCAAGCCGGACAACCGTCGTACGCGGCTTCTCACCCTCCCAGATCTCTATCCCTTCTCTTCGCTTAACCAGTCACAACTCCATGATGGCTTCCCCTACCGAACACGCCATTCCCGAGCCCCACTCTTCTCCTGCGCACAAGCCGGTTCAACTTAAGAAGCAACCACCCAAGTTTGCGCTCGGCGGTTCCTCTGGAGACGAGTCCTCGCCTCAGAGCCTAGGGGTTCGCCAACCTGTTCCTCAACCTAAGAAGAAGATGTTCTTGGTTGGTGGATCGTCGGGCTCTGGAGAGGATGACACCCCGTCTCTCAAGAGCGCCATGCACTCTGCGCGGCCCAATTCCTTGCTCACAGCCCAGAAGAAGCAGACTTCGTTCAGCAATCAAGTAACGATGCGAACCATTCAGACTCCCAGCGACCAGTCGGACAGCTACATGGACGAAAGCGCCATCGACGACGACGACGAAGACTCGGAGTGGGAGGACTCCATCGAGGAGAGTGGCAAGTCTAGTGTGGACGACGCGGTGACCTTCAAGCGCGTGTCATCGAAGGGGAACCTCACTTCGCAGCGGTCGCTCATTAGCTTGATGTTCGCTGGACAGGATCCCCGTACCAAGGCTCTGACTAACCACGCTTCCCAATCGACGTCGGCAATCCCTCAGCGCGCGCGGTCTATGCACAACGCCCCTACGTTGGTTGCCTCGCCGAATGATTCCGATGATCACGGATTGGAGATGAAGAGCAGCAGAGCTCAACGACGCACGCTACTGCGGCCCATTACAGAGGTTCCTCGCTCTGGCGCACAGCCAATTACAACCCCAGCACACTCGAGTCATCAACAGGCGGCGCTGTCGCCACGAACCACACGTAGAAACATGTTGGCCACCGAACTGACCGAGTCCCTTCGACGCCAACTACTATGGGAACGCCAGCAAAAGTCGCAAACTGCGAATGCCGTCCTTAAGAGAAGACACACTTCGCACGATGTCGCCAACCTGAAACAGTACCCCGAGAAGGCCTACATGGCCGAGGACAACAAGGCTAAGGAGGAGCCTAATGCTAGCAGCTGGAACCAATACTTCAACCGAGAGGCCCTCGGTGGTTACCATGCGCAAGGCTGGTGATTGTCCCTACTATTTTCGACCTTACATATTCCATCGAGATGCTTGTCCACAACGGCGAGCACTCTGCGGCAGATTGCTGCCCTGTACAATGTTCATTTATCAACGCATTGCGACGCGATTGATTTCTACGATACCTATTGCATCCATGCATTCGGCCGGCGTTTTTGTTTCGACTCAAAGTCACATGTCATCACATCGGCGACCCCACCACACGGCATGGTTGACCAATCCCAGGCATTAATGCACTGGGCAGCACTGTTCAGCCAGGGCCTTATCAATGCCTACGGACATCGGCGGCTCTGGCGGACACTTCACTGGCAATAATCGGCGTTGTTACTAAAGATACCACGTCTGTTCCATGGTTTTTCGCCCAGTTGATGATACCCCCAACGGGCCGGGTTTGTTTTTATTGTCTATTTCAAGAGGTGGCACGGTGGAAGAAGAATGGTAGCGTGTATTCTGTGCGGAGACTTGGGGCAACCCTAGCTTGACCGTACTGACCATCGGGGATGAAGGCGGCTTGACAAAATTGGAAGGCCTGCTCGTTTTGGCAGTCCGGCGAGAGGAAAAAACTTTTGGAACTCAGTGTGCAGGAGAGCGGAAGATAAAAGGCAAAGCGCTCATGACCGACAAAAACATAGCAAAATGACAAAGAGCTACAGAAAAACACAATAAAACTTGATGAGACACCTCAACCTATGATCTTCCTGCTTGACTCCTGATGCGTGAATTCCAATGCCGTGCGACTAGTTAACTCACTATGAACACAGAATATTCCAATCCGCCTACCGTTGTTGCTCAGATCCAGGTATAGTGCATAGAATTAACCGATGACAGGTACAGATGGCCAGTCCACGGACTGCACAGGACCCATACGATCGAGCGAGGATAGACTGGTCGGCATGTGAAGATGACGGTGCATGGTGACCATTCCAAGGTTTCGTATCCCGGCAATTAGCATGACAATCTAATGAAAATGGGCACGCACTATCCATACCTGTGCCTGGATTTCTTTGACATTGTTAGGGGCTCGCACGTTATCAGCCATATTCGGTTATATTGAGGTTGTCTAATTGATGCTTATCTGACAGGCCGCAACAGAGGTCAAACAGAAAAAACCAGCATCTTTTGGCGGACGGTGGTTTTGAAGCTGCAGTGTTACACATAGAGCTTAACGCCAAAATGAAACGCTGGAGAAAATTGATTTCCACGCTTACGAATAACCCCGCGTCCGCCGTGTTCGACCGGCGGGAGTCACCACAGATCCGACCGGTTTCTCCGTCCACTCGATTGATGTTCTCTCTACGGTATGGTATTCCAGGAGCCGTCCCTGCATTGCAGATTTTGTGTCCAGGAGAGGGATGAGTTGTTTACTTTCGGAGATGACCATCGACCATTTTATTCATTCTGGTGGTTGGAGACGATGGCAAAGCCCCCGCCACAAGGGAGGAGCCTTTTTGTTTACCTGTAAGTACGTGGGGTGTATTGAGGCATCCAGACACTCTTATCAAAACAGACAAAAAAGCAGCTGCAGTTTTGGGGTTTGTCAGTCAGGGAGCTGCTTGCCACCTGGATCATATCATGATAATGGATGTTTTCCGCCCGTGCCGTTTGTACCGCATCTGCAAGAGCAGCACCCTTGATCGGAATTCCCAACCAGCAACAACTCGTTTGTTCGCTCGTTGGTTCGTTTCACCGACGGTACACCATGTAGATCAGTCGAGGGCCTCGAACAAACCAAACCAACTCAGTTCATCTCTTTTCGCCTCTCCGTGTTTGCAAGACGGGCGATGCTGCCATCTAGACCGTTATGGAGCAGGTGAACGCAACAAAAGCGGAGAAGGGGGAACAGAGAACAAGCACGGCTGTATACTCGCATCCAGGTACAAGGCCGCCGCCCTGATGATCAATGGATTTACCCTCCGTATTTTTCTCTTCTTGCTTTTTTTTCTGGAGAAAAATACAACCCTTTCAAACGACATAGCCGCGATGAAATCCTGGGTTTCTGCCTGTACCTCTGGGCTGTGTATGAACCCTTCCTACTAGACAGACCGCCAACTCGCATAACATTTCATCGCATATAGGGAGATGTTGGGATTCTGCTTGCATAATAGCGGGTTGCATGTTGTAATAGCATCGTGGGGGGGCCGCTACTGTGTTATGATGATTACCAACCTCCCGCAGGTTAATGACAGATAGGCCCGCGCAACATAACTGCGGTTTGATGGCGTGGGCGTTTGGGGCCAAAAAAGTGAGGGAGTTGGGTTTTTTTGTCCTTTTTTTTTTTTTCAATTTGCCTTCCCAACTCACCGCCGTAGTTTTCGACCTCCGCGTCTCGAGCCAACCACATACCACTTTCGATCCTGGTGCGCAGTGTGAGTGAGTGTTTGCTTCGAGTGCTAGCTTTTGCAACTATTTCCATCCCTGATTGGGTGTACATTCTTCCGCATTTGACATCATTCCCGAGCCGTCATGCTCAGTGCCGCATGCATCAATACTTCTCTGCCTCACATGATGGCGGCTCTTACACAGGGCGTGGCATCGTGCGTGGACCTGTAGGTCTCGCTCTCGGGCGGTATGTGATTATGCGGCACTTACTCATTTTATCAAATCAATTTTCGTAGTATTCATTTCCAATTACAGCCTAACTTGCTTTTGAGTTCAGACCACAGTGAGTTCATGCAAGTTGGTTGGGTCTGCGTGGTTTCTTGTTTTCCGTGGTGAGAGCTGCATGCGATACGGCTTTATCGGTGATGCGTTGGCTGACGCAGGTTCGAATAGAGCAACGCCACTCACCGCCTTATGATGCAACCATCCCAGCATTCAGAGGTGGTGTGTATGTGTTGTGTGTCGTGTGTTGTGTGGCGTGTAGGATATCTAGACACCTGCGATGAGAGGAGATGGGATGGTTGCGCGGGAAGAGTCATATGAGAGAAGAAATGCTGTCTTGGGGCCAGGCACATCTCGAAATTTACGCCTCGCGAATTGAATGGACCGGGGATTGGTTTTGATTTACTGCCGTCCGTAATACGGGGAAGGATATGGCCGGTTCCTACTGGCCATGACCACAACAAGCGCCGTTTGTTGGGTAAGAGGCTGCCCCATGGAGGGGTATATGGCAAGTATGTCATTGTGGCGCTGACGTGAGGCATCGCTGCGGCGTTGCGGTGCATTATAAAAAAGAGCGGCTTGGCTTTTTCGTTGGGGAGGGCCATTTTGAGAAGTCAAGCACACATGGACGTCTCTGGGCCGTCATCATTGGACGGTTGAACTCGACTCGCCGCCGGCATTCCATTGGCACGTCCAACCTGCACGACACAAGTCTCAGATCTTGGCCTTCACGAATCGCAACTGTATCGTGTATGTATGACTCTCTGTGCGACATCAAGTCACTATCGTTCGGGCGGTACTTGAGTCGACTCCCTGTCAAATCATCAGGGTGATAAACGTGTCGCTGGGTTCCTTGTCACAAATCATCGACGCTAAGTTATTCGTCAGCGGATTGCAGCATTGCTGCAAAGTGTACTTTCCCTCTTACTGCCTAGACACGAACTGCACCATGTAACAGCTACTGGTTGGTCATCGTCTAGCCGACTATGCACTCAGCTGAAACTGGCATGGGCACTTATGATTAAACAGATTCCACGTTGATCGGTCCTTTCTCTGTAACACTATGAGGCCGAGTTTTATGTGGCTGGCATGCCCAAGTCTGCGAGTGCGGAGTTGACAACCTGGGACCCACAAGCTTACACTTGATAGACCCAAAAATCTCGAATTCTGGATATGCAGATTCGACCCGAGGGCCATGCCCAAAGATAATTAATTGACCGGGTCCTTCTCCTCCAATCATCCCTAGCTTGCACTCTACAAGGCTGCAAATATTGTCCCATGGTTCCAGGACCAATGTTTACCCCTCAGCAGAGCAGCAGACTCAGCCGAGCCCCTCAGCCGCCCTCTCGTTTTTCACGATAATAACACGCCGTTTGCCCGTCGGCAAAGACATTTCTCCACTTTCGAGACGCCGTCAGCATCAATTCACTCCAGAAAACCGCCGAGAATAATGGCACGATTGTCCTGTTTGCCGTGTGCTTTTTTCTCTTTCTTTGCATCTCCAAACCCACAATGGGATGGGATGACCACACATCACGATTCCGTTACGCAAAGTCTATCTTCCCCACCGTCAGATAGCCTAGGCACGAGCAGCTAGTGTACTAGCCTTATAATGACCCCAAGATGTGAACGAGTTGGGTTTCGTGGGTCGCGAAAAGGTCGGGATTTCCTTCAGGGGGAGAAGCCTATTACCAGTGCCGCACCGGAACCAGGTTGACCCTTCGGCTGTTGAACCTTCGGGGGTTGCAGCCTTCACATGAGAGTCTGAGAGCACGTGCGAACCAGCACCAGACCGTGGCACACGACTTCCAGGAGTCAGTTTTCCTGCCTGCGCCGGTCGGGCTGGTATCGCAGTAGCATGATTGCGGTTTCTTCTCGGGAAGAAATGCTGGAACATCGTGTGATCTCGGAGAAGTTAAGAGTTAGACAGGCATCCGGTGGCTCGGTCAACCATGCCGGTCAACCGTCCCAGGTACAACACCTTCTGACCGGTCGTTGTGCGGCGATATATAACGGAGTCGACAGCTCCCGGTGGATAAGCCCAGTTATTTCACTTTGGCTTCATCGTACTTGGCTCAGCAGTCGCCACCACATCCCGTTGTGGGGTTATCGGGGGATTGAAGCACGCGCTCCAGTGGGCCAAGTCACATCGTGATCAACAAAGCAATGGCGTCGGATCATTCATAGTACCCACGATGACTGATGGCCAACCTCGGGGTTCGTGCGCTGGACATTCACAACCGACTTGACTTGGCCTTTGGCTTATTTCCAGAAATAGATAATCCACGGAGACGATGGAGAGATAATGACAAGCCTCTAGGTGCACCCAACCCACCTTGACAAAGTACAGCGTAGTATCACGAATAGGAGCAGCTGCCTATACTTTTTGGCATACATCATTCATCAAAAGGCATTGTGCACGACTTGCGTTGGGACTCGAGCTTGGTTGTCGGTGTCGTGTGCCACCATGCCACAATGGACTGAGTATTGCTTGTTCTCATGATTCAGAGTTTTGGCAGTCTGGATCTCTTCATCCGTTGAAGCGGGTGCTAAAAATACTCGAGGGGTCTGAACTCTATCTGCATTTGATTTGTTTTCATTTATGACTTCTTTTTTTCTTTCTTTATTTTTTCTAATTTTTCCTCTCAATAAAAGTCTGGTGGAAATAAAAACAACACAGGCCACCAAAAACCAACACCACCTGTTCATCCAGTTAAGCTTTCACTTATCCCCGGCCCCAAAACTCTGGGATCGTCTTCCGGGGAACCCTATTAGTGCTGATCAACTATCTGCTGGTGGGAAGAACTGCAAGCCCAAGTTCTCATGCCAGGGTTTCTCGCGGAACAGATGATGGTGCTGCGATGTACCGAAACGGAAATCGGCGTATTTCCCCCCTTAATGTGGTAATTCGTCTGACATTTGCCAATGGGGGAAAGGGGATTGGTTTGGAAATTACTCAACGGCTGCTGTCCGTCCAATGAAGTAAGCAACCGAGAATGACAGTCGTCAGTCCCGTGTCAAACCAGTCAGTCACATCGCTAATTGGGACAGTCGTTAGCGCTAACACCGTTGCATGTGTCTGAGCTGAGTTTTTTGGGGCGGCGGCGGTGCAAAGGCCTACATATCACGAGTTCCCGAGCAAGTCCGCCCTGACGCTGATGCAAGCGTGCCTGGTGTATGGCCCGATGTGGGCAATGTCAGCCGGGTGAGACTCAGGAGTTTGGGGAAAAGCTAGAAAGTCATTGGGAGCTGACCGAATGTAGCCGAGCTTACATATACACAGACTCCATCAGCTTTGGGCCAAGAAAATAGAAAGAGGCAAGCCTGTCGGCTCGAGGCGCGCGCAGGGGAGAATGAATGACGACGCTATGTTGTGTGCGAGGATGGATCATCACATGTGACGGCGACCCATCTCTTCCCCAACTTTGTGGCCATCATCACCCCGGATTTACGCCATCAGGATGACCTGATCCTCCCCAGATCTCGGTGTCATGGCTGACGAAAATTGCGCGTAAGAGTCGCAACGGTCAAGGCGAGAGTAAGAGTCACCATGACCCGCAATCTCCGCATTGGTCGTGCGAAGGCTTGCGCCAATATCTGGGGACGAAAGGGCACTTGCGGCTTGAGACCCGAGCGGATCTTCCATAATACGGGGGAGGAAAAGGTACTCAACTAACTTGGGAGGAATATCAAGGTTTCAACTGCTTGAGGGGAGGGAAAGTTCGGGGGCGCTCCGCCACGGCGACTTTTTTTGGCGAGAATTGAGCGCTGAGCTGGTCTGCGACGAAAGGGGAGGGAGGCCGTTTCCTGTTGCAATAGATCAGAGTTCGGTGTTTGTGTGCATATTGGGTTTGGGGCTATGGTCGGGTGACTCTGGGTTTATAAGTGTTGCTTGGTGCCCGCGTGGCTGCGAGTTCAGGAACCCGGCGGCCTAGACGGTTACAACGAGACAAGTTCCAGTACACGCATTGGGGCAACCCACGATTTTTACATTTGATACTTTTGAGTCATACGGATAGCGGGTTAATGCGGATTTCCACGGACTTTGCATGCCTCGGCAGGATTCTGGGCATGAGTTGAACTCCTTTTTCTATCGTTCGTTATGAACATTCCACTTAAGCACAGAGTTTTGAGGCGCTACATTGTGATGTCGATGGACGCTTTTGCAATCTAGACATATAATCTGCATCGACCGGAATCAAGCTCGTATTTACACACAGGATCCAAGCTGTGGGATTTATTGGTCGTGTGATTGAGTTAACGCCACTGGAAGGAAACTATACAATTGTTGGTGTGGTGGCTGTGCTACAGGCGTTGCTTTGATTCCTCACACTTCCGGAAAACATCCTGACTATGCGATCATCTCAATGGGGAACCGATCTAGGTGTTAGTGAAAGTTGGGCAATGAAGTGCTCCTTTATCAATAGCTATGCCGGTACCTAGTAGGATTCCATTATGTGAATTAACCGCACGGTAGTGTTGCCGTAAATTGATCTATTTGATAACATCAGATTAGTGAAATTTTCCTTCACAGCATTCCGCTTCGCCCTGATGATTCTTTACTGTTGGTCTAAGTGTTTCACGGGCTACGACCCTATCCCGTTTTCGATGCGCGGTTGAAGCGGTTAGCACCATCCAGATTAGTCATTGGTGAAGTTCGTGATTGGCTAGCACTTACACGTCTGTCGTCGATGCTAAAGACACACCTCGCTCACTACCACGTCTCGATATAGAGCATTAGGTAGAGTATACAAATACAAATTATTCACTTTTTGAATTGATATATCATGTGGAATGAAAACAATGAATATTACGCCAAATACTGCCGCGGGTTTTCTTCACAACCACCAAACCTCTGTCTTGTCAGTGATCCTGCCGTGTCGTTTCACTCGTCCCATTGCATTCAACACCAGTCCCACTATTTCCAAGTTCCTTATTGCGAAATATACCACGCAGTCCATATGGGTTAGTTTAGCAACTGTATAGACATCAGCTGGTGTTCTCTGTAGCATAGTCTGAGGCCTGGCCAGCTTGGCCCTGCCAGCTGTATCAAGTCCTGAAAAGGGGCTCGACATTCTATCGCATTGCCTTTCCTTGATATTTTGGCCGAAGGCAACGGAAAAGCATTAGCGGAGGCAGCACGGCAGATTTAGACCGCCTCGAGATTGGTGATGGCTGTTGAGAACATGGGTAATGACAGAGCGGAGCCCCGATATGGGCAAAATATAGTGGTCAAGTTGCATTCTATTTCCAACTATTTCGACCGCCTCACTCGCGGAAATAAACGAGGCCCCTGGATATGTTGTTCCTGGTCCAGCTCATCTCTTCAACAACGGACCGCGAAAGCAAGCGCAAATCCACGGGGACCCCGAAACTCCAGGCCTGCAGACCCCCCGAGCAGTGCCTGAGGGCTTCGACATTTAATCTTATCGGGAATTATTGATAATATCCAGCTTCCATGCCCTCTGGTTCAAACCTGGGAAAAGAAACCTGCAGACTCCTGATGGTGGATATGGTCACGGGCCTGCAGACCAAACCAAACCGTTGGATGTATTTCCAGCATCGTGGTACTTGAGCTCCTCCCCCTCTCCTCCTCCTCGCTCCATGGCCAGGTTACCAGCCCAGTGGGGTCTGAAAAAGAGGTGCAGACAGGCGGTGGATTCCCAAGAAAAATCCACTCTAGTACGTGACATCAGGCTGACAGGGTAGGATGGAAGAGGCGCGCCCACTTGGGCATCATTGCACATGCTGGCGAGGCTTGTCTCGTGGCTCCATATGGGAACCCCCTAACTAGTGTAAAGTAAAATAACAACCCCTAGGTCCTGCTTTATTACCAATCCACCCGAATGATACCTGGGTAAGGCATTTGTGAAGCAAGGTTGAGTATTCATTCGTAATATGCTTGGACCGACCGGCCGTGGCTTGGACAACACGTTGATGTGCGGTGTGTAGTGCACTATTGACATGACATACCTTGCGAAATACCTGGGTGCTATCTGTCTCTGAACGGGCGGCCCCTATTGGCGGCATGGGCACCACGAACCCCTTCAGTCGGCCGTGGCTCCGACCGGTGAAGCGTCCGGGGGCCTGCAACGGCAGATGCTTCATTTGTCACGTTAGCATCGCCATCCCTGCCGCTGCTAGCAATAAGCTTGGTGGTGTTCATTTTGTTTACTTTTATCGTTCTTTTAGGCGCGTCCCAATGGAGCGATAATGGCTCTGATATCGTATACATGTTCCGTTAGCTTCCCCGCAAACCTGTCTCCAGATATTGTTGCTTGTTGCCCGGACCCGTTGATATTCTGCAGCAGACGGATGGCTTGACGGGCTATTTTTCTAAGCAAGAAATGTCATTGGTCGAGTTGCGACGACGTAAGACACGATGAGCACGACTATGTTGTACATATGTGCGCACTCGTCATCCTGCACAGAAGGCCAATGTCACTGGCCTCGTTGGTCAAGCACGCCTCGAGCCGCCCGCGTCGATGGTCGCTGTGCCCAAAAGCGGGTACAGCACAGATCGAACATGGCCCAGAGATAAAAAAAACTTCAGTACAGGATGTTATGGCGTGTCCTCGAAACAATTGTGTTTTGGCGCTTTGGCACAGGTATGGCTCCCAGTGCCACGTTGTCGGAAGCGACACCGAAATCCGTAGGTAATTGGCTTGGTCTCCAGACAGGCATCTCGAAGTGGTGAACAAAACTAACTCCGTGGCATTTTCTTTATCTCAAACAAAGTTGCTGGACGCACATTTGTTTATGACGGGCCCAATCAGACGGCAGACAAGTCAAAACTCGGAGCGGTGCCGGGTGGCCACGACTCGCAGCAGACCTTATTTTGGACAAGCGTGTTCTCAGGACTCGCGGCTGTCGCGACCCTTCTGGGTGAGATGCGCCGATGGGAGGATTCCTTCGAAACGTGGCGAGTGGGGCACCCACATACGTCAACTTCGGGCAGACTTCTAGAAGTATGGAAGAAGCACGGGTGGAGGGGTTCGTGCGATTGATCCTGGTTGCAGTTTTAGCTTATCAGCTGAGAGAAAAACTGCGGGAGTCTTGTTACATGCTAGGGATATCGCTGGTTGCAAATGCTGCTTGTGACCTCACTACCACGAACCGTTCAACGAACTGCATCGAGTCATGGCGAACAAGAAACAGGATGTCGACAATCGGCTCTCGCAACCCGCCTTTTTGCTCTTTTTACTTTTTTTTTGTCAATTTTTTTTATTCGCGCAGCTTTGGTGCGAACGGAAAATGTGACCTGTATGCGGCTTAATACCTCGGGAAAGGGTACACCGAGTATACGGCCGAAGAACTGGGGATTGCTCGGGCAAAGGGATTCCGGCGGGCCTTTTTTCCTCGCAGGGCCAGCGACCGGCCAGCCAGGTCTGTCCTCTCTCCACTTTGCTAGCTCAGTTCCTACTGTAATTGGGAACGAAACCGCCCACATACTACGTAGGAGCCATCGTGTCGGCGACTACGCAGGACTGCAAGGCTGGCCAGGGTAGATAATCAAGTGCTGTCGTTACCGCCGGTCGCTGTCGCATGTTGAAACATGTGACCAGCGTCTCGGGTCCCGTATGGGTGCATCCAAAACGGCGACAACGGGCAATTCCTATGGTTCATGTCATGAGTCGCGGCGCAACGGACGACGAAATACCCTGGAGGTCGGCTCCAAGGTAGACAGAGCGATTGATCCCACGAGGAAGAAAACCTTCGCCATTCGTCATCGCCAATGCGGAAGACTCATGCGAGTGACAAAAAGGCTACGGTGCCTGGGCAACTGGTATCATATGCACAGCCCAGCTTCCCTCTAGCCTTTACAGCCACGGCGGCTTTATGGAGACGTGATGCGCTGCAGAGTGTCGTCTCCGCATCGTACCGCGTCGCGCACCAACGGCAACAATAAGCTGCGCGAGTACAAATTGTACGCAAACCAGCCCGTAGCCAAGTAAATGTTGGGCTATGACGTAGTTTTTCATTGTCGAAGCCTTGATGATTCCAGGGCGGTGAGGTTTGCTGAGAAGGTTGCAATCGACTCCGCTATGAGAGCTAATAGCATATGTATTATGGTGAGCGCAGGATACCTGCTGGTCGTGACTCCCTCGAATAATGAATAAATCTCAGAGATAATTGATCATTTTTTTAATCATTTAGAATCCCGGTTCAGAACCATTTTAAGATTTCGAGTCAATGCTTGTCCAAGCGACATCGTACATGAATCAAGCGTTGTGTTCGTATACCAACCTTGGTAAGGTATTGTTCATCTAATGGCCATGGTAAAACCGTTACGCGTCTATGCTGCAGCGCTTGACCTCCAGTTACATTGCGCTGCGGCAGGTTCTTTGGAACCTAACCGAGGATGACGCCGTGCAAGACAGTGCAATCATCCCATTCCGTCGTGGTGTCGGGACATAGACACCTGATGCATAAGACCTTCTTCGTCTGGGGTAGCAGTCAAGTCGGTCCCTGAAAACATCCAAAAACGGCACTGCCATTGCCGTACCGGCTGAAGCAGAGCGGGACTTATGCTGCCCAGTTTCACCATCACTCTGGGCGAAGAAGCAATATTGAAAAAAGCCGAAATAGGCAGCAAGCTCTAGCGGTTGTCCAATCCGGCGCATCGGTGCGCGATGCGCCGTACCCCAGGTTTCGGTATAGTCGAAGCCAGGAACTGGAAAATCTGGGGTGCGGCGCACGGCATTGGATTGGACATGCACGAGAAAACGTCCATGGAACGCGCCGCAATGTGGCTTCGGCAAGAGATCGATGTGCAGGAGATTGCTGCAATCGAGCAGCCATAGTCGTCTGAGTAGCTACTGCGGCCTTATGTGGTGGTAACTGGCAGGCTGGCAAACCGCTCCGGCTCCAATGGCCCCAGGCCAATCTCCTGGCAGCTTGTCTCTCCCCGGATCTGTACGAACGTTGGTTCGTTCATCATCTCACGTCAACATCTGTGCCGCAAGTCGGTAGCAGCAAAACACCACCAATTCTGGTATAACCCGGGAAATACGCACAGTTGGCCTTCTGACGGGAAATGCAACAGCGGCACGGAATCGTCTCCCGATACAAAGAGCCAAGGCAATAGTGGTAGTATTCAACACACAGACCGGTCAGCACATTTTGGTAGTTTGAACAGAAACGTAGGATTTAGACTTATAATGCCCATGGGTCTTTCGGTGACACTTGACACCTGCAACCCTCCAATCCCACGCCCGACCGTCGGACCGAAACAGCCCAAGGGAGCGAACCGTTACTCGTTCCCAGTTTAGCAGCTCGGCAACTGAATGAACTCACTTGAAATCCCATTGTCGGCCACGTAAGAAACTCATCAGTGCACACCCTGCAAATACTCCATTGTTGACAGCTGCTTCGTTCGTGCCTGCCCCCGTTTCGAGGTTCCTCTCTCAAACAGGCCCGATTTGCTAGTCTAGACAGCCCCAAAGCTCCTGATCAACAACAAAAAAGCGGACAGCCTGTAGTACATTTTGCAACAACATTACGAGCCTCATTATCCATCCCGGTATCTCCCCGAACGCAATCTCCCAATCAAAACCTTTCGCGGAGTCTTCGCCGTGTTCTTCTTACTTAGCGCATGCCTGTTCTCGCCATAGGATGTCCAATTTCCGAATGGGGAGCCTTGTTAGTTGTAACTCTAAAGACAGTTGGCTGAGGATCCTGTTCCCCGCAACAGCCAGGGGGTAACAGGCGGGACCCGCAACCGGCTTCCGCGGTTCATGAAGAGAGCTGTGCAGTGCGTAACCCCACCAAAAACATGTGCTGTGGCCGGGTTCTACGGTACAGGTGATGATAAGCCGTGCGCACCTTGGGAGAGAAATGACTAGTTCAAGGAATGGAACACGGAAAAAGAAAAAGAGGAGAGAAAGGAGCGAGCGGGCCCCATCGGCCCGTGTGTACGAATTCGAGAAGGGCAATCTAATTACTCTGTAGTTGTCGCTCCTCGCTAGGGCCTCGGGGGAGGTCTCGGGGATAGCAGCCGGGGAAAAAGTGTAAGGCACGTGGAAGGAGGAAGAAAAGAAATACTCGATTTAATGTCGAGAAAACAATTAATCCATGAATATTTCTGCGAACCCCTGCCTGCTGCCCATCCCAAAGTCCCCAAAGTCTGGAAACGAATCGCATCGCGCATGACGACATTCGTATGTGCGCATCAGCCTGCCTTCATGGGTTGCTTCAGTATCAGTATCAAAAGGTAACTCGTGAACAACTTTATGAATGCACATATGAGCTGGCGGCTCGCTGTAAATATAGTTGCCGACCCATTGTGCCCTTGGTGGTGTCTGTCAACTTGGCCAATGACGGTGCGTGCTTCGAGTTGTGATCATTGTGACCAGTGCCAATTTGTGCAAATAATCACCGCCTATTAGCCGCCCTGGGTCGAGATACCACTGCCGCATCGGTGGTTCTCTCTGCGTTCGGCGGCACTGCGCAGCGCTACCAACAATTGGCAAGCGCTTGAGTCCAAATGCCCACTAATTGTGTTATCCATGGGGGCTGGACAATGTTGCATGAATTGTGACGTATTCGTGGTCGTGGGTGTGGTCGTATCGTTCTACCAGTAGTCTTGCGATAGCTTCAAAAAGAGCCGTCCATCAACCATTAGCCAAGCTAGAACAGCCAGCCCCAAGTCTCACAGAAGTGTATCAGCCTATGGATGGACTCGGGGATGGACATGTAGGTCCGATGACAGGGCTCAGTCCTTCTTCTTCGCCTCTCCGGGCCCAACCCGCCGGAACTTCCTCTTGTCTTTGCGACTCATCATAGTCCTGTCTCTAGTTCCCTTACCGCCCTCCCAGAAACCTCTACCCTTTCTCCCAATCACGCTCCTGCCGCAGAAGCCACATGCTTCCACTGCGTAGTTCTGCTCTCTGCTGCACCAGCCGCAAATCATCCTATTCGCCCATTCGTGCGGGTGGTCATCTTGCTCGTCGTGACACTTGTCGCAGGTGTAGACTTTGCTGCAGCAGGAGAACCTGAACCACCGGTATGACTTCTTGTAGTGTGAGCAAACGCCCCGGTCGGGTAGCGGCTCTCCGGCATGAAGACCCAGTTTCTCGAGGCGCCGTTTGGGCCCTGTCGTTGGCGGCAGTGCAGAACCGTGGCTAATGGCGAGGAACTTGACCTCCGGTATCTTGAATGTGAACTTTCCATGGCATTCTCGGCAGACGTTGGTGGTGACCTCCCCTCTGACTGAGACCAGACCGGGACTTGAGGTCGAACATCTCCCGCAAGTGGGAACGAAGGTGCTGTATTCTTGTCAGTACCGACGTGCTGGCAGTCTCTGAAGGGCGAAATGACTTACCTTGGCAACATATCGGCAACGGTACAGCCAGAACAGTCGATGAACCCAGCCCGTATGGAATTTTGATGGACCATCTCTGGACGAAACTTGACCGATAACGCTGTGGCACATTTCTTGCAACTACTTTCTTTCTCCGCATTCGGCCTCAAGCTGGTAACCTCGTTGATGGTCCTGCAGCGTTCACACTTGACGTTAATGCTGAGGAGCGAAACCTGGAGTAATTCGATGCTGTGCAGTTCTATAGAGGGGAACGATATGGACGTGCCGCGCTCGGCCAGAGGGGTGGCTGATGCCACATTGTTGTTCGTGATTGCTACTCCGCCGCCGTCAGATTCGTCACCAGAGTCCCAGGAATAGTCTCCATCAGATTCAGATTCGTTGGAATCGTCGGATCCGCCGACCATTGTCCACTCGGGAGGACGGGGTATCACTAGTACGTGTCTCTTTTCGTCCCCATCCTCCTTGAAGCCTTTCGTGGTTTCAACGCTCTTTCCCTTGTCCACAGTTGCATCCTCGATAGGTCCGGCTACGGGCGCAGACTTGACGAGAACTTGAACCGACTTAGCCAGGGTATGCATATTCTGCGTGAGGTAATTTAAGTGACTCATCAGAGACATCTGGTTCTGCTGGGCAGCCCTACGTGCAAAGGCCTCCTCCAAAAGTTCGGCATCCTTGGACTCGACATCGTTGAGTAGTATCCTCAGCGGCTGTAGGGGATAGAGCAGAGGGATAATGAGTTGAACGGATTGAATAGCCTGTAACTCGACAGGTAGTTCTGTGCGGCGTTTTGCTTCTAGAGGCAGGGTGTATACTATAGTGTCTGGAGACCTTTGGAAATGAGCCATGCGTCCCATGCGAGATTCGAGTTGTCTTGTCTCTTGGGCTCGCCTTGCTTTGGCCTGTGCAATCTCCTCCTTTGTGAATGACTCTTCTGGTTTGTAAGGCTTGTGAACGGGCACGGGTACGGGCTTCGACGGCTCCGGTTGAGCTGGGGCTATGTCATCATCGAGTCCGGTGCTTGAGGTTTCCAGATGCCTTGTGTCCTTGAAAGATACCAGAGTCACCGTTTCGGTCTTTTGCTCCGAAAGTAGAGCCTCGAGGTCCTTGTCCAATGCGTTGGTGAGAGCCAAAAGTGTAGCTCCTTCCTTCTCCCGAGCGAGTTTGTCCCAACCTCTTTCAATATTGACACTGAAGCCACGAGGGATATCTTTGTTCTTCACACGAAGAACCGGTCGCCCTTTGGGGTACGATGCGGGTACCTGGACTTCGCAATCAAGATAATCCAACTCAAAAGGGAAATCCGGATCAGAAGGCTTTAGGTGAAAGGAAAGGTTGGTGGTCCGATTTTGCAGATTTGATTGTTGTGCAGAAAATCTCCGCTTGAGCTGCTCGATCTGATATTTCCTGGGATCTTGAACTTGAGATTCAGGAACAGGCTTGGGAACCACGCGGCGGCTAGAAGCCTCCGCCACGGCTTGTCGGCCATCAATGGCCCCTTCAGCAAGATGACTGGTTGATATCATGTCTGCAGAAAACAGAAGCACTGATATCGACTAATGAGACTGGTGGGAAATGGAACCCTTGAGGAATTTTGACCACCAATGTGAGATGAGATCAAGTCGATGAGAGGTACCTACATCCGTACTTTTCGAAGGGTCGAGTTATGCCGTATAGATGGGCAGCTTAAAACGAAGGAACAGTATTCATCAAAGGCAAATTCGTTGCAAGGATATCACTATGAATCAGAATGACCAAACTCCCAGATTGAGAACGGAATTGGAGTCAATGCCAAGAGGCTTGGGAACTGATATTCATAGCTGCAGTTCAGCCACCCGCTTCACCGTTTTTGGCCTAGACTCAATTACGGCCCGTGCACACTGATCTCGGTGAACTCGGTGAGAATAATGCCATCACGAAATCAGAACTCAGTCTCTCGTTCTTTCACGTTTTAACGAAATAATTCATCAAGTTATCGATCCTCGAAGTTTTTATTTGGCCCCTATAGGATCCCTGCTATTACGTACATGTCGCAGCCAACTGGACGACCAAATACAAGGCGTACTCGGGTGGGATCATCAAGCTACGCCTGGTGTACTACACTGGAATAGCGAGCTATCCCATATTATTACGCCCTTGTTGAGCCGTTTGTTCCGCTATCTCCCTGAAAGCTTCGTGTGTACCGGCCTTCTATCATGACTGATCGACTACCATAGGGGGTCGCGCGGTCCTCAGCATCCGCATATTTGACCACCATTACGGAAGCTGAAAACAGCGCATCGGGATACCAATGTCAACTGCCGTATGACAGACTGATATATTTACTCGGGATCATGATCAGATTGCGGCTATCACCCATGCGACACAGAAACAAGGCGCTGGTCAACCGTGGTTACAACATAACATGGGAGCCGACGATCTGGTATTCTGGAGCCCATCAACGAAGCGAAGTGGGCAGTGTCACTATTGAGGAACCATACCGCTGATGCTCATTCGACTGGTTATAAAGGCAAATTGCACGGCTTCTGAATTCAATCATAAAACATTCCCCTAGCGAATGATCCATTACCTCATGGAAGACGAGGCTTTGAGCGAGTCCACGGCAAGGTCGCAGGCAACAATCGCCTTCATCGGCATCTAGCAACGCGACCATTGCAAGCACGCCGTCAGCCATATCTTCGCCGGCCACGGTGAAAAACGCATTTAGTTCACCGCCGGGATGAGAAACGATAGTGCAGGAGATCCGTCATTACCACCGGCTCTGTCTGATCATTCGTCGCCCCATGCGAACGCCTCTTCCGGGATGCAACGCGGCAGTCCGATGATCGTCGACTGCGCCTACAGATATTGGATCTCTCACACTTACGGGGCTTGCGGCGACCAGTCGGATGGGGATGGTCTTGCAATAATACAGCGTTCCCGATCACGAAGTCTGCCCAGGACGCACGGCGTGCACCATGCTGCATTGATAGGGGCAATGAGCGATATCTCATCGCGTACAGACTATGCGCAGCCTTCCATTCGGGCTTGTGAGGCCGATGCATCGTAGTCAAGCAGGGCGCTGACACCTTGGTCTAGCCGTACACTTCACATCTGATCGGATATGGTAGGCGCGACAATCGTGCTTGAGCCACTTGAGCCCTGGGTTGCTTCCCAATTTTTTTTCACATTTATTTTTCTGGTTTTATCGATTTGTCCCTCGGAGCTCGGAGAGGGTTTTTTTTTCTTTTTGGGCATGATGGTCCGAGAATGTGGTTGGTATTTTCTGCGATAACATGGACAGGCGTAGTGCCAACTCATCATTCCGCAGCAGATGACCTTTATTTTTATGCAAGCTCAAGTCAGCTAGCTCCCCAGGCGGTGGGAAACGGTAGGTCGGCCGGGGAGAACCCCAATCTCAATTCACCACCGGTCAATAGTGGAAAAAATCGGCACCTGTAACATCGGTCGCAAAGGACATGTGAGCAGCTCAAGCGTTATCAATGATGAGTTGGCTTCAGTCCGCTGGTACGAATGATGCAGACCCCGAGACCTAATACAGCAAGAAATTGAATCAAGTGCTCATCGTCTCCATTGCTGGCTATCGGAATTTGCGGCTCGTAGCAGTCAATCTTGAAGTTGGCGATGCCAACGCAACCGACATGCTGGCCTCCTGTGAGGCTGTTGGGCTGGCAGCGTTAGGGCACATACGTCTCAACGCATGTACCTCCAAGTGGTGGGATACTTGGAGGTACGGTAACAAGAAACCCCCCACGTTTTATTCCAGGCAATGACGATAAACTCCAGAAACATAAATGCTCTTGTGGAAGCTGGGCAGCCAAGCTTGAATTGACACTTCTTAGTGCACGCAGCGAGTTGATGCAGTCACGACAAGGTGACTCAGCCAACCTCGGGCATTACCATTTGACAGAAGCGTCTGCCGCATGCTGCCGCGCGAAAGTGTGAGGCTTATGGCTGTGCTGTGGCTGCGTGTGTCCGTTTCAAGTGATGGGAACCTCAGCCATGACCGTACGCTCAAAATAGAATATCTCCGACACACGAGCTGTACGTCTTTGCTTCGATATTTTATGGGATCATATTTCGAAGCACATGTGTTTTCCTCGGTGTCTCGGACTGACGTGGCCGATGAGATCGACCAGGTCTCACTTGACTTGATACGGGGCTAATGTGACACAAAATGACGGCAAGTCACTATTGTTCTATCTCGTTATTATCGTCGTAAATTCACTCCATCGCAGCAGACCGCTATTATCAGAACGCCGCAGGCTGTGGTCAACACGGTGGACGGAGCATATCGTGGCCGTCATCACGAGTCCACAGTCATGACTTTCGATCGAGATCGCTGGCCGCAATCCGAAGGCTGCCGGGAACCGTATGGGGGATGGGAAAGCCCGTCCCAACTCGCCATTCAGAGCTTGATTTCACCAGTTGACAGATCATCCGTATGTTCAATATACACTATTATGTGTAGAGCGTTGGTTTTACGCTCAGGCGATTGTGCGCTGTATACAACTATGGAGTGTTGATATGCCCACTTGACTAAATATCAACCAATATGTACAAAGAAAGGGGACACCCTACGAGCTAAGTAGCCCAGGAGGTGATAACAGTGTGATTATTCCGATCAACCGACAAAGGAGACTCGGGGATGCTGGGCACAGCTTGGCACGGCTCACAGCCAGGAGTAGCACTCGTCCGCAATAGGGACCTCGACGCTATACACCGTCTCGGACCACCACTGCGTAACAAAAGCAACCACGCTGAACTCGAATGCCGACTCGATGCTGAGCCCGTTCTCACAAGTTGTGGCATTGCCGGAATCCACTTGCCCGTTCTCATCCTGCGCGGCCGAAAGGGTGAATTCATTACTGAACCTGGGCTCGGCCGTCACTCCGGCGCTGAGGTCAAGCAGCCCGCCGAGCAGCTCGAACGCGAGCTCGACTGTGACGTCGACATAAGGATCCACGCTGACCTGGGCCTTTTCTGTTACGTTGACCGTGGCCGAGTACGTCGGCTCCCACCCGGAAACGGTCGTCTCTTCCATTTGCAGAAAATCAACATGAATGTTGCCATCCGCGATGGCCACACCAATATCCGCAGTGGCCGTCACGGATCCCTCAGAAGCCAGCTCAACACCGATGGCGAAGACGAGCGCAGGGCCGAAGGTGATGATCCCTGGGATGTTGACGAGGTTATACGACAGGGCCCCGGGGGCATACTCGAGGCTGTCGCTGTACGCGGCCGTAATATCAAGAGTCAGCCCCAGCTCGGCGGCCAACGTGGTGTCGATGTCGAAGTAGAGGCTCTCGAGCGAGGCGCCCAGGATCCTGAATTTGAGGTAACCCGAGAAAGTGACGCTCGCGCTGACCTCGGCTGAGTCGGCGGTTAGTGTGACGTAGTCGTCCACGGTGGCGAGAACAGTGCTGGTGGGGAGGGAAATGTTTCCGTCTAGCGTGATACCGTTTTCGGACACGGTGATGGCGCGCTTGGAGGCGGGTTGCGCGATGGGGACGTTGGAGAAGGTGATTTCCGTTGTGGCTAGATGCGAGTGTTAGTGAGTTCCATCATCTCAACGTTCAAGTCTCATGACTTTAGAGGGCAACAAAACTTACAAGCTGTGTCCACAAGCTCCTTCTTCACCGTGCTTGCAGTAGCCGTTAAAGTTGCCTCATCCCATGCGATGCTGCTAGCGAGGAAGAAACCACGTTCGTTCTCAGTATCGCAGTTGCCCATGTGATTTGTGACCAACACGATGGACTCGCTGGTAGACCACTCAGCCATACCGAGGTTGAATGCCGTGGTGGAGTTGAACAGGACTTCCACGGTCGAATCGTCGCAGATGACGTCTGATATGTCCTCGATTTCTTCGAGAAGCACGGAAGGGTTTCTCATCTCGAGGGTGACGTTGACCAAACTGGCCTCCGCTCTGCCCAAGCCGTAGTGGATAGCGATTCTGTGAGCTGGCCTGATTCTAGCGGGCTCGGTTCTGTTGCAGCCTGGGGCCAGCACGGGGGTCAGGTCAGTGGTGACATTGTGCTGGGCGAGTGCTGCACCGGCCAACAAGCCTAGACCGATAACGTGGCGCATCATTGTGCTGGGCTTGGTTGGCAGTGATCGCGATGCCAGGTAGAAGATGGCAGGATTTAAAGCCGTGGAAGGTAGCTGGGTCACACGTCAGATAACGACACCGGTCCCGAACCAGATATGTACTTGAGGTTGCAGTATCTAAGCTCTGGGTGCAGAAGCAGTCCACTCTAGTCTGGGGACTTAAACAAATTTATAGTGACCCAACACACGGACAGAGTCCAGACAACGGCTCGCAATAAAGTCCATATCCGTCTGGACTCATCTCCAACATCCTTGAGGTACCCTCGTGACCGGATCGGTCGTATGGCGACATACTCGCGAGCAGGTTCTACGGCTGGTCTACTATAGTAAGATGCACGTTGGAGGGGTTGA
Source organism: Pseudomassariella vexata (assembly GCF_002105095.1). NCBI lineage: Eukaryota > Fungi > Ascomycota > Sordariomycetes > Amphisphaeriales > Pseudomassariaceae > Pseudomassariella > Pseudomassariella vexata. Next base: position 1,768,801 of record NW_024467964.1, read on the forward strand.
AGCCCAAACAGAGCTGAGCCCCGAGCATCAATCATGAGAAATCTTGATAGTTTTGCAAGGGTAGCAGGGAACATGGCGGAATCACGGATGCCCCAGTACACATGCAGACGGCTTCGTTCCTGAATTCGTACGAAACCTCCACGAATCTCCACCCCGGAATCTCCACATGCAACATATAGTTGACCAAGTTATTGCCGGGGCCCTAAATTGATAACTCTATATCCCGTTGTCGCGTTCCAGTTCCAATAGAGCACGTGCATAAAGGTCTGGCAGTCACAGCAATCAATTTCCTAGCATGAAAAGACCCACCGCAGCAATATCCGCAACGAGTAAGCGATCAAACTTGCCCGGTTGTCTAAATGACCAGTTCATAGGTGACAGTACTCTCTTCATGAATACGGGAGATAATTTCTGATTGTGCGATTGTGTAGTCTGGGGTGAAAACGCTGTCCTGAGAGTTGCAATTGGGAAGAGGAAGGATAAGGAGTTGAGAGAAACAAAAGCTCTGTTTCGTTTGCCAGCTTGGCAAAGTCAATTGATATGTGGCTACCACTTCGGCTCGCCTTTCTCCACCCTCGGTGTCACAACAGCATTCCTATCGGCGAAAGGGTCGTTCTCGTCTTCAATGTCAACATCGTACTCGTCATTATCCTCGTCTTCATGGTCTAAGACCGGCTGGGTAGGGATCCGAGCAGTTGCTGTTGGCTTCGACATGGCCGATGGCCTAGGCGGTGGCATGGGACGGGGAGGAGGACTAGGCTTGATGCTAAGTTGAGCAATTTCCGGGACTGGGCTGCCGGGGCTCGAAGGCGACATTGGTTGCTTGCCCTTTTCCGTGGCCACTATACTCCATCATTAACTAGAACTGACACATGTATCACGGATATCCTCACTTCTGTAGAGATGAGCCTGCTCCGCCAACTCATCATCTGAGTCACTATCGGCGTCAATAGAGCGATCGAGCTGTTCGAATGTCATGAGGGCCATGATAAGCTCGTCGTTCGCGTGAAGAAGTCCACCCAACCATTGTTCATCTTCAACATGGTGGATCTGATTATAAACTTGTCAATTCTCGTAAGTGTACATCGAGGTAGGGAAGAACCTACGTAACGCAGAATCTTTCTTCTCAACTTTTTGCACGCCTCGAATCGCTGTACAGCGAGGGCATTGTCCGAGATCTGTTCTTTCTCGCGATTGATGCTTTGGAGAGTGTTGTTCAGATTCGTCGAGGCAATGGAAGACTCGGCAATTGCAACCTTCATTGAGTCCTTCTCTGCCTCGAGGTTGAAAGGCTTTGACTTCTTCTTGCCACTATCTTTGCTCTTCTTCTTGCTGGACGAACTGGAGAAGAACGATCCAGACTTGGATGACGATTTGGTGTGACTGAAAGACTGTATTGTCTGGTTTGGCTGGGGAAATGTCACCGGGGATGACTTTGGCGGGGTAACCTGAGGCGGCGGTGACGATTGTGCCTTTCGTTCTGCTTCATCCTCAGAGTCACGGAAGGGGTCTTGCTCAGTCTCACGAAGAACTTTGGATTTGTCCTGGGTGACAACTTGTTTGCGTCGAGGCAGTTGCTGCTCTGGGTGAGACTCTTGACTGATCTTGGACACGACTTACACTTACCTGGTAAAGCATGGCTATACGTTCCAGACCAGGGGTGCTCTTGTACTCACTGGCCCAACTCCTGAATAGCACAGAGCACTTTTTCCTGACATCTGGATCTGATAGGTCCGACGTACCGCAGACCCGCAGGCGCTCCAGGAGTGGTTCATCGGCAAATGCCTTCTGAAATCGAGGACCCGCGTTTTGTATCAAACCATCCAGCAGGGTGAGAGCTCTGAGCTGACGGTGAACATTTCCATACTTCAACTTCTTTCTGATGGCACGGGCAGCCTCGGTAGGACCTGAGGCCTGCAACTTGATCACCTCCACAAGATCGGGGATGCCACTGAGGTCATCTTCCTCGAACTGCTCACTGGTGAGCCGCTCTACGGTCACAGTGACCGACGAGTATGGCTTCTTCTAGATCATCTATCATGTTAGCGATGGACCTAGGTCACGTCATTCGCAAGACACCATGCCTTGCATTCGATCTCCACTCAGTCCATCTGCTTTGGCGCAGTACGCAGATAGGTCAAATACTTAGACGACCGTACGTTATTGAGCTTGAGCCACAGGGATCCACGCATAGTCTTCGTCTCCAACTGAAACTGGAGTATTTAACATTGTTAAATGGTGTTTGACTGACCTGGGAGAACATGATGGCGCCAATGAGGACTCCACCTGAAAAAAGGTCGATTGTGGTTGCTTGAACAAAATACACTTCGGGGCTCGAATGGCTTTTCACTCAACCGCGCGTCGAATAGCCCTAGATGCAGTCGGGCGATCCCAGTGTAGGCGAAAAACAGCGCCTCTTCAAAACGCTACTCAATAACGTCGCCTGAAAGGCTGAAAGGAGGAAGACCGTTCTGGCTGAGCAAGCTGCAAATGGTTGAAGGTGCGTCACTGATAAGATATGTCGCGGGGTAAATGTAGTTCGTTCTGGAGCCTGAAGTATATCTATCGACGACGTTTGTTTCTCCGAGCCCGGCCAAGTATCAACTCCGTATCTGGGCTAGATTCTTTAGCTCGGTGACAGCAGAGGAATCGCCAGATTCAACTTATGAATCTGCCCTCCTGCACGGTACGGTCGGGCTTGAATTTGCCAAGGGTGCAAACTGTCATGCGAATTCATGCAAGAAGTACACGACGGCTGTTGCTTGGCTGGGTGGGAAGACCCGTAATTGCAACTAACGGAATATAATTGATTTCTAGGGTCTAATTCCATAACTCTGGAAGCTCTTTCCTGGTCACCAACATCCCGGTTGCTGACTTTCTGATATATTCTTCGTGGGAGAATTCCAACGGACGCCCCTTCCACACAAGGTTTCTCTTCACCAAAATATCCCCGAGAGCTTCACTTGTGTAGACTCATCTGATGGTTGACGGAAACCTGGATCAGCATCCAGAAGAGTCGAGTGCTTCGTAGGTGTTTTCTTTTGTGCAGCATTATCTATTTCCTGCATCCTGTTCGGGCATATCGCGTTTTTTCTGCAAATCTCTCAACGCTTGCCATCTCCTTAGCCATTTTCCTCTGCCTTCAACACCCCGAGAGGCCCTTCTGCGGATCAGGGTACGTTTAAGTACTGCAAGTATGCCTTTCCAACACCCGGATAACCAATACCGTGGAGAAATGCACATGGATCGCTTGGTCCATGGAGACCTCGACCAGAACAGGTAATCAAATTCCAGGTTGCTTTGACTTCATGGCAGGAAACTAAATGTGGTTGCGTAGTCACAACATGATATCGTCTCAATTGAGCAGCAGCTTCATCCCTGTCAATCTCAACGGACAACTGGAATTCAAGCCGCTAGGCACCCAGGAACAGCCCAGTTCCAGCCCTCGTGTCAGTACAGACTGTTTTAATGACGGTACTGGAATCCCTGCATTTACAAACGATGGCCGGCGTACAACTCTTAAGAGAGCAGCATCTTCTGGTGGTGACCGAGGTGTACACAACCGTGGATTTTGTCTGCCCGCAACCCCTTCCTCCAGTCCCTTCCGAACTCTCAAGGTCACCAAGTATAGCGTGAAGACTCACAAATCTTCTGGTTTCGGTACAAACCATTACATAGCGCAGGCAACAATGCAAGATAACTGCGCCAGCCCGGAGTTGTCGCTACAATCAACAACGATGGACTGCCTCACTCCTTATCCGTCTTACCAAGCCGGGGATGGTCAAACGAAAGCTAATGAGGATGCAAATCGCGACTTCATTCCCAAGAATATACAGCACCCAGGAGGACATCTGCTTGACAACTATTCGACTACATCTTCAATCAATATCGTCGATGCTTCACAGAGAGACATTGATCTCCCACATCTTCCCGTTACCAAGGGACCGCACTCTGGCACTGAAGCACACACCACCCTAGATCAAGCTAAGGCCGAAGGCTCCGACCACCCTCTGCTTTCGTCTGAAACACTGCTTGAACCAGCCACCGACGACACTGGTTTGCCAGACGACTATCCAATAGATGAGTTTGAGGAAGAAGACATGATTCGATTGCTTGAGGATACATCAGCCGCTGTCGAGAATCATATGCCGCCTGCCAGTGTGCAGCAAGGATGGGACAGGGACTCTAGATCGGCAGATGAGTATGACCCAAACCTACAATTCTCGTCCCGGAGTAATTCGTCAGAGATAGAGACTATGGTAACTTCAAGCGAAATCCCCGCGGCTGAAAAGTGCGAGGATGATCTTCTAGATGAAGAAGTCGACTGGGGCACAGTATACGCAATAACAAGCAGTATTCCCAAAGACCCATCTCTCGTTGGATCCCGTGAGGGGGAGACGACCGAGCCACTTCCTCGAGCTGAAGCGCAGCCTGCAGAGCATCTCCAGCAGTCCATACAGCCAGAAAATTCCGGTCCGTTGTCTCCGTTTGCGCGACCCCCCTTCCCAGAGCGAGTACGCGATAGATCCTCAGTCCCTGGAATGTCCTCGAATACCGTGCTCCGCACATGCTTCCGCATCGGCGAGATGATCAGCCAGAGCGCACGGTGCTTCAATCATCAGCAGGAAGTGGTTGTTGAGCTATACGCCAGAGTAACGTACTCGAGCCGCGAGAGCCTTGCTAGAAAGCAGCACTTCCAATTCGTTGATCTCTTCAAAGACAGGCAACCCTACCCGTCCGGCACTCTCTCAGGCTGGAGAATGAACTCTCTGTTGGACCGGCAGAGTCAAGCATTCATCAACATAGGTGGTCCAAAGTTGTGCTGGTGCTTGTGTAAACCTAAGAGAGACACGAAGGCTGCGGTTGGCTGGGCCTTCGAGGTTTTGGGTATCAGAGAAACCGACTGGGCGCAGATTCGATTTGCCAAGGCAATTGTTTATGGCGCACTGAGCGAAGACATGGGAACACCCGCGGCGACCGCTAAACTGTGAGTGGAAGTGCGAAATGTTGGGCGGAGCCTATCGTTCTATAAGAGATGGATTCGAAGCGGGGGGTTCTAGGGGTGCTAATCAGAATCTCGAGAAATATTTTGCTTCCTAGTTATCAGAAGCTGGGGGGGTATTGGGAACATACATTGTCGGGCTTGCCTTGGCTGAGATTTGGCTCAAACATCACGCAATAGGTTTTGGCTTCATCTTGCTCAAACACAGGTCTTGGCTCGGGTTTAGTAAATATACTACACATGAGGGTACGTATACATCAACTGCTGATCACACAGAGAATGGGGCCTATGTTCACAAAGATGGACCGCTTGCAGGTTTCAGAATTTCCCGATACATAGCTAATAGAGCATTCCTACATCGTAATTTGACTGGTATAGTTGCCCCAGACAGGACCAGTTTAGGAAGTGACTTCATGTTTCCTTTTCGAAGAGTGTTCATACAGTGTATACTCGAATTGGAATTCACCGACGCATTATTCCATTTCACAGGCCAGTAAGCAAGCGGATAAAGAAAAATAAACATCGCACCCAGGTGGAATTACGGGTTACTCCTGGTCTACTACCGCGGTGGCCGTTGTTCGCTATTGATGGATCACCTGTACTTAGCTTAGAGCCTCTAGCCAGAAACCGCAGTACAAAATATCAATTCCTGGTCTATCGCAAATTGTTCCACTCTTAGCATGTCGTTTATTCTGTCGCTTCTTTAACGGGAAAATTATGATAAAGAGGTCACTTATTTGAGACTAATGCATGCCATTCAATAGCACCTTGTATGGCATAGTGACTTAATCATGAGTGGGGCGGTAGAGTTTTCCTGTTAGGTAGTTCCCTTGATTCAAATCCAATATAAATCCAAATAGAGTGACAGCACATTAGTCCATCATCACCAAGGTACTGTACTTGGTTGCGTTTCCAACTCCAGAGCGGCCTGGAACAGCCAGATGAAGTCATAGGTGTTAGTAACGGTGTGCTTGTGCATGTCCTCGGCCGTGACCTCGGAGACCTTGCACCAGCGCAAGGACACGCCGGCATTGATAATCACCAGGGCGAGGTGGTCGATGCCGCGGGCTGCAAGCTCCTTGACCGCGTTGGCGGGGTCTGTCTCCTCGGCAGGGTCGATATTTATGAGAAGCAGCGTGGTTCCCTCGGCCTTGGGCAAGTCGAGCAGAGCTTGCGATGTTGCGTGATTGGGGTCCTGTTGGCGGTGATGACGGTATGGCTGGGCTGGGCGAGCTAGAAATCCAGAAGATCCTTTCCAATGCCTCTGTTGCAGCCGGTGATGATCACGATGGTTGGCACCATGGCATTCTGAGGTTCTCCTCTCTTGTTTTACAGAACAAGCTCAGACCATTGAGTCTTACGACATTGTTTTTGGCGAATATTTTGACAGGATGATATGTGAAGTTTACAACTTCTTATATATCTCACATGAGTTAGTTGATTTTTGTCATGTTTTGATGATTTTATAAGTGAATTGGGACGTAACAAAGCCCCCACCACCCTACACAGTTTTCTTGTGTTACACAAAATGCTCGAGGACCTTCCTTTACTCCTCAAATGCTGTGTCAAACGGTGGATTTGTCACTATAGTCGGTGTCGCGTACACCATCTTCAGTATGTGCAGGGGATGCTTCAAGTCTACATGACTAAGCCTCGCGACCTAATGAACCAATCCGCGCCTACTTAAATTATTGTCAAGCTAGTAAAGTCCTGGAGGCTCCAAATAAGTTCTACCTTAACTTAAGGTAAGAACAATCCGACCGCGACCCGGCCAGCCGGACTGTCTTTCTTACTGTTGCGAAGGGGCTAAAGTACGTAACGAAATAAACGGCGTTGGGTCTGATAGCCAATTTACTACACTGGAGTATCGGGCTACCCCTTGTTATTGCGCCCCGGGTGGCGTCTTTGCCTCACAGCTGAGCTGCCCGAAGCTCAGAATAGGAGAGACCTTGACGAGATTCGGACGCCTGTCGTCAACTGCAGCCTTATAATTGCAGCCGCACAGTTGCAAACGGAAGCAACTAGGCTTGGTGCATGACATGACGAGTTTGGGACTTGGAGAATGTTTTCATTCATGCTATAAAGTTGGGGTCGTAAGTTGAGAATCGGGGATGTTACGGCCGGGTGTGCCGGGGCAATCGGGGATAACGGCCTGCACGCCGGCCCCGACGGCGGAGATGAGCTTTGAGTCTCATGTCATAGGATATCTTGTCTTGGGCGATATGTTCATGCCCTCCATTCTTTAAATTAATCATGTGTTGCCCTCCGATCCTCTTCTGTCGGCAATTAATTCTAGCTCAGTCTCGTAATCTCATCGTAGGTAATACTCCCTGCAACACAGCCGTAGTAGCATGGAGCGCCTCCTCGGCCGAAGACACAGATATTTATACATATCGACCCTCATTCTCAGTTTTAGCCAACGCACTCCGCATACAAGCAGTCGCTTCTTCTTCGCCAACGTATCCAAACACATAACCTTGCAATCATCGGCCCCAATGCCGCTCAACATCCTCATCGTCGGCGCCAGTGTTGCGGGACCGACCGCAGCTATGCTCCTTCAGGGGTCTGATCCAAGTCACAACATCATTGTCGTTGAGAGGCATCCCCATTTCCGAGCGGCAGGACAGCAGGTCGATCTCCGCACCAAGGTATCCATGTTCTGCGGAAGATGGGTCTCTTCGACGTTGTCAAGTCGCACTGAGACGGGCCTCGAGGTTTTGGATGCGGGTGGGAAGCCCATGGAGATGTTTGGCATTAACCCATAATCAGGCCCGCCGCGACCTACTTCAACGACCGAGGACGAGAGTATGCGCGGCGACGTAGTGAAAGTGCTATACGAGACTAGTCTCAAGCAGGACGCAATATTGAGACGGGATGCCGGGAAAGGGGAAGGAGGGTTAACGTACGAATTTGGCAAGACGGTCACGAAACTCACTCAGAACGACAACGACGAGAACAACAAGAACAGCATAGACGTCACTTTCTCAGACGGCCGAAAAAAACGCCACGACCTCGTCATCGCAGCCGACGGCCAAGGATCTCGAACCCGCCGCCTCGCCTTCGGCCAGGAAACCAGCGACGCCGCTTTCAAATCCCTCGGTGTCCACGCCACGTACTACAGCATCCCGCGAGCTGAAGGCGAAGGCGAGATGGCCAGGGCGTATAGCGCGCCGGAGAGCAGGATGGTCATTACCCGGACCAGCGGGCGTCCCGTTACGCAGGTCTTGCTCTTTACCATGAAGGACACGGTCGAAAAGCTGCTGGCGAAGTCACACAAGCAACCCATCAAGAAGCAGAAGGAGGCGTTTTCCGAAGCCTTCAAGGACGTGGGGTGGCAGACTGATCGGGTCTTGGCGGGTATGCAGACGTGCGATGACTTTATGCGCAGGAGGTGGCGCAGATTAGGATGAAACAGCTGTATAAGGGGCGTGTTGTGGTTTTTGGTGACGCGGGGCACTGTCCGAGTCCCTTCACGGGGATGGGGACAGCCGATGACGTATCAGACAAGAAAGGATGAGAAGTCGTGGAGTCTCCCTGAGTACCCTGAGCGGAATCTCAAGTTGTAGTTTGGGTATGGAACGTCTTGTGTTTGAGGAGGGGTGGAGGGAGAAAATATGTTGAAAGGGAGCGAATCTGGATTTGCATTGTTATATTATCATGGAGGATTGTGATGTTGATTGAGCTCAGTTAACCTACGTCAGGTGCAACGGTAGAATGTTACCTATCTAACTAGTGTACATTGTTACGGAGTAACTAGGGCTCCGCCAGTGGACTGTGTGCCACTAGTCCTCTGTTATATTACGGTGGCGTCAGGATTCGGATACCACCTATTTCTCCATCTTTGCCCATAGTCAAACTGAAATGAAGCCAGCTTGGACAAGGCGGAGTGCTATGGCGATGATGCTTAGAGAACAAAGTGGACCACAGTAATCAGTTGATGACAATTGCTGATTCTCCTGTGGGTTGGCTTGGTTTGTGCAACTGATTAATTTGACAATATCCCACAGCGTTTCTAATGATCACAACCGCATGTGCTCACCTCTTGACGAGGCGCAACTCGAGTTACTATGCAAGTATCCAACATTCTGCGAGTTATCAAGGAATACTATCATGATAGCAAGTCTCGTGGAGTAGACTGATATGAAGAACTTCTACCGGGATTTCAACGTGCAAACAAAGTAATTCAGGATCACTCCAGGCACAGACTGCCAGGCTTCGCGATATCTGAATTTCACACATAATTGAGACGTCTCAAATTCCACGGGCTATCGAACCAATACATGTAGACTCAAGGTTGAAAGCGTCGACCTCGGTGCATCATCTTGAGAATGTGCTTTATCAGTGACCATGTTCGCAAATATGACTCAAACCACAAACCCCCCAAGCCAACACCAAGTATATTGGTATCATATACCAGTGCTGGCTTATGATTCAGATGAGCTAGATGCCCACTTGGTGGTGGGTGCTCTGAGCCATGGCTCAATGCCACAACTTTGCAGAGGAGGTGGTTCTGTGCTTAAAACCTTACAGATACTGAGTTAGCTCTGATGTGAGCAGCACTTGGATGGTATCATAGAATATATCGATTTATATTATGCCCTTGTAAACAGCATGTAGTAACGGTTTCGGGCCGGCGCAGGTCTCGGTAATCTGAGATTTTGTGAGTTGATTATTCTTCAATGAATTATGCACCATCATCGCCTCTGAAAAAAATGGTTCATCTCATAACGGAGGCCTGCACTTTAACTTCTGAGAGAATATATTCAGGATAATTCGTATGGTAATAGTTGTCACTAGCCCCTGAGATAGCAAACCCAACTCAAGTAGAGAACATCAAGGTTTTATCGCGTAAAACCATCTAATTCCCTCGCATGTTCATATACTCAACCCCACCTGACTTCAAACCCCATGGGGTATCCAGCATCAAACACGTGTAAATTTGGAATCCAATGCAGAAGAAATCACTCAGTCACCACCCATAACACCAGGATCCTTCTCCTTAGTCTCATGCTCGTTATCATCCTCCTCCCTCCTAACCTGGAGCAACCCACTCGAGCCCTGGCCCTCCTTCACCATGGCCTGTAACTCATCCCTCAGTTTCTGCTCCAGGCGGTCAAGGATCCATTCAGCCTCCTCTCTGGTATCCATGAGAGGACTCCGATGGCCGACCCAGCTCCACTTTAATTTATCGTCGTCCCCACGCTTGGCTTCATCATGTTCGCCAGGAGGCTTGAGGGGGGTGTCAGCCGTTTTGTGGCTTTTGTCCAGGGTCTGGCCGTGAGAGGCAACATGCACGGCGTCGTGGGCGTCCTTGCCGCGTGGTTTCTGCGCGGGCTTGCGGTGCGTCTCGGCGCTGCTCTCGTCTTCGCCCATGAGGCGCAAGTACCACGCCCATTCCTTAAAGGTGTATTTCCGGGGAGGCGAGCCTTGGAGATGCTTCGTTACACGAGAGATTTCGTCAATCAGGACTAGGTGGTACTCGGAGCGTGTCTTTGGTAGTTCGGATGGGATGTCCTCTCTCGCCATGGATCCGAGCTGGTTGGGCACGTTAAATTTGTTGTCATTGTTGCGAGCATCCGACGTTTGGGCCTCCTTTTGCGACCTTGTGGGCACAGCAGCTGAATTCAAGTTGGTCGAGCCGCCTCTTTGGGAAGCAGGCTCGGATTGACTGTTCGATGTGGTCTTGCGGAGTACGCCATCCTTGTAACTGCCGTAGCCCCTCGTTTCTTTGACATCAATCTCATCGTCTTCATCATAGTCGTCGTCGTCATCATCCTCGTCAGAATGCGGCTGGGCTGCACCTAGGAACCCGGGTGGCGATTCCTCGACGTCTTCCTCTTTAAAAACGGCACCGAAGGATAGCTTCGACATGACTTCCTTCGCCTCGTTCTTGAACCCATGCTCCCCGGGCAGAATAGTGAGATTTCCAAGTTTCAACGTCCCGTCCCTGACAACCTTGACAATTGTATCTCCTGCATTAGAGATGAGAACCGTCGTAGCAGGCAGAGCTAGCAAGGACCAGAACACGAAGAACGCCCTGCCTGAGTTGGACATTGGGGTCAAGTCGCCGTAACCGATAGTAGTCAAGCCGGTAAAAGCAAAGTAGAAACCGTCAAAGTACGACCAAGGTTGGTATGGTAACTCACACACCTGGAAGATCTTTGCCCCCACGAACCAGAGCACCAACCAGGTGGTCGAGGACGCAGCCAAGGCCATCCACCTCCGTCGAGTAGCCGCCTTGTCCTGGATCTTGCGCATCAACTCAAATTCTCGCTGGCGACGCTCGAATTCAGTACGCGGCGGCTTGCGCGACGATTTCCAGTTGGTGGGGCCATCTTGATTTTCGCTGCCGATCGGCTGTAGTAGGGCCTCCTTGCCACTTCGCCGCATATGTCGGAGTAGCTGCCGTCTCTTTTTCTCCAGCATTCGTGCATCAAGTCGCCGTTTGCCGCGGTCCAACATCAGACTTCGGATGGACCCAATTACCAAACCGAGACTGATGATTCCAATGAGGGCATAGGGGATGAGAAGAGCGCGACCCAACGTGGTAGCTGGGGAATAATCACCATAGCCAACTAACATGCTGATCAGGCGTGGTTAACTTGAAGAGCGGGGGTAGTGACTTACCGGTGAACAATGTGACATCGCACCAGTACACCGTGTCCAAGTAGTTCCAGCCCTCTAGGATGTCTAGGTTAGCGACGAACCTTCTCATCACCAGAAAAAATTGTGACGTTTTCAAGGAACCGTAGATTAGGAATACGGCTATACTCAAAGTGTGACAGCTGGTGCTCGGATAGCACAAGAATCGTAGAAACCGGATGTGACCTACCAATCTTCGAAAATACAAGAGCTCCTACGAGAAGATACATCAAGAACATAATAGTCTGAAGCATCAGCGTCCGTTGGCTAGTCGACAGCTCAAAGTCTTCAGGATAATGTCCAGCCCGAGCACCCCACACCGTGACCACCATGAGAGAAGCGACAACGAAGTAGAGAATGGCCGCATAGACTCCGTAGTAGAATGCTTCCGACCACACATATTCGATCACTGGCTGCTTCAGTAACGGTCCGCTGGCCGTCGCGCTCAGAGCCACAAGACATAGGGCCGAGACGTACCACCCGGCGATAGTGATGGGCTGGGCGATGGAGAAGCGGACCCGCTTGGCCATGTTGAGGAGAAGGAAGACATTGGCGATCAGAGCGATGACTAGCTGGACGGCATTAAGTACGGTGAGCCAGATGGGGTCGGTGATGAAGTCTGCTTGAGTTATCGTGGAACCTGGATGTCGTGTGTAAGCAAATGCGGACGTGTTGAACTGGTATTATGTACTCTACCTGGTTGTATGTGTTGGCGCCATGGTCGGACGAGAGCACATATACTGAAGGCTGAGGCAACTGGGCCAAGAGTGCCGGCAATCATGGGAAACGCCGATGAGGCGAACCACCAACGGCTGAGAATCTCTGGTCAGTTGCTAGTCTCGGAGGCATTCTGACGGTTGTAGAATTCGACGGTGCGCACCTCGGATCTACATGGATTTGGTCTCCGCCGATTGCACTGTGACGCTCTGCATGTTTCTCACCATCATCACCATCGATGGCCTGCGTGTAGTCACCAATATTCTCGTTGAGATCCCCATCATCCATGGTTTAAGGCGGGTTTCGAGGAACGAGATGAATCAAAGGATCAGGACGCTGTGGATGCATGGAGAAAGGACGCCCCAACCAATGCTCCCAAACGGATGCTGCCAAGCGATTATGATCGTAGGGCGTGGTTATCTAGACGTGCGAAGATTGGTGTAAGCCGAAGACGATATCTCGGGGAACTCTAGGGAATAATCTGGGGTATCTTGGCATGGAGCCCATCCCGGTCTTTTTCATATTCAAGCTTGGAAGGCAAGCTTGGAAGGTTTGCTGCAGCGCGCATAGCTGGAGGATCCGAAGATAGACCGCGGTCCGTCAACATGCTATGACGTCGGTTAACCGGGCGTTGGTAGGGCATGCCAAGAAATTCAAGGTGGGACTCGGGAGCCTCCTAATGACGAGGCCTGATTGGACACAGGTATATTGGTCTTGCTTCTGGTAGCTGATCCTGATGGATTGGTCCAGGCGCCGTTGCCCTTACTTCGCGCAGAATGCAATTCCCATTGCAAAAGCACAGTCGCGACAACGTCACACGACCGCTACAATCCCAACGCCTGTAGAACCCCGTGTTCAGGTTTCAAACTTAACGCTCCGAGCGTGACTTGATTGCACAAGCGGAGCTATGATCTTGGAACCGCGGGATTGTTCCAAAAGATGAGGAGATGGCTCCAGGCTAGAATCAGCAGAGTCGCTTACCCTCCCTGGTCTCGTGCTGGCCCTAGGCATTCGAGCACTGTCTCCAGTTCGCGTGAAATCGAACGGGTCAGCGTCCGATGCGGCTCTGCGGGCAGCGTATATGTCGAGTGGGCATCCTCCACTCCGCAATACTCGTAACCACCTGACGCAAGTGCTAACGCGCAGATCAGTTTGCATAACCTGGACAAGGTGACTTCATCACATCCCTTACTGGTATATCTACCGCCGTACTCTTCTCCTGCCCGCGAGGAGATCTCCGAGGTGCCTGGCTTTTGTCGCAACTACCCCACGGCTGTGATCAATTACCGCTGGGCTGGCTACGGCCCCTATCACGGAGCGAATGCACTATCGGCGCCGTCTCAGGAGGCGGAGAGCGATGCTATCCTGCCACCTCTGACCTGGCCAATTCCTGTTCACGACACGTTGCAGGCGTACAGCTGGATTATCGAGAATTTAACACCACCAACATATGCCCGCCGGGATGTCTACGTTTACGGGTCTTATCTGGGTGCCTCGTTGGCCACGTCGCTGGCCCTGACCGAGAGCTATCCACATGAACCGGTGAGCGTTCGCGGGCTCGTCGCGTATAATGGGATATACAACTGGACCACGTTTCTCCCTGATCACCCCGCCAATCATCAGTCCGCAGGGCGCCCAACTAATGTGCTGGAAGATGTTCTCGGTCAATCGGCCGACCCCATCTTCCAGGAGCTCAAGCAGCATGTCCAAGCCCTCTTTGGAGATCCCACACACCTATTCGATCCATTCGCGAGTTCGTCGCTCTTCTTTGAGTCGCCGGGAATGTGGGTCCCACGGGACTTCACATCACCTAACCTCCCGGCTGCGGCATCTCTCCCGACGGCGGGCCTGCCAGAGAAGGACATGGCGGAGATCACGGATCGGTTAGTTACCATCATGGTCGACAAGCCGCCCAAGCAGAGTCCTCTCACGTTTCCTCCACGAGGGTTTACCCTGGAGCTGCCCGAAAGCCTGTTGCTGCATACCAGGCCACCTGGTCGATCTTCCTTCGCCGCGTGGAAAGGACGACGACAGCAAAATCAGAAGAGAAGCGCCGCCGCCAACCACTTTGCGGCACAAGCGGAAGAACTCGCTGCTCTGATGCGGAGGAGTCTCACTAAGCTCGAGTTCAAGGAGCACAGGGCGAGGGATGTTGATTTTGATGAGCACGCGGAGGCGAAGAGAAGGGTACAAGTCCGTGATATTGGGGCAGATGAACGGCCTGAAAGATTGGAATTACCTCCAAGCGCGGCAGCACGGGTGAGCAACTGGCTCGACGAACGCATGAAGGGACGGGATTGATGCGGCATTAATATTTCATGACAAAACATATAGATACGTCTTCAGTTGGGTGTCCAAGACAGGCATGCTTTCGCCCCTGGTGAGCTAATTAACTATTGACCAGACTGCGAAAGTCGCTGGATTTACCTATCGTAATGTAGACAATAGGTATCGTACGATGCTACCAATCATCGTAATAATGGTATGGTCCCTGGTTGCCTGGGTCATCGTCAGCTCAGCACGTAGTGTAATTCAAACACAGATTTTGCCACCATTGGCCTGGTCAAGTTGTTTGTGCAGACTCCTCCCATCTGCGTGAGTGACTTGGATTCATGTCCCGCTGAAGTCAACCGGTGTCATAACCAATGCCGGGAGTTGTACAGGCATATAGTAGGTTTCATGCGAAAGTTTATCACGGGTTACGGTTATGGACGAAAGAAAAGATCACTTTGGAATTTAACCAACTTGGTTTTGTCTTTCGATTTCGTTCTTCTCATTTTGATGTATTGCGGCTAGTAACGCGGGATAACACATCATGCATGTATGCATGATATGTGGTCGATTCGAGGACTCTCCAGTGAATTTATTTGACTAAGGCATCTGCGTAAACGGGACAGAATGCGAGAAGTGTGCCTTCAATTCCAATGGTGCTGTCAACGTGTATGCCTGAATTCCCACTCTTGCCTCTAAGATATGTCGATCCGACGCAGCTCTGTAACCCAGGTTGGAGGCCATGCAACAAGTCTTGACCTTTGCTTGAGCATTTCTATGTACAACTGCCTCCTCCAATGAAAAACAAAAAGAAAACACGAAATGATCCCCAGTCGGCCCCTGAGGGATCCAAGCCTGCCGTCAGCCAAGTCGTATTCGCAACAATAACCAAATTAGGGACTTCAGAAATCGAATCCAATACGAAGGCGCTTAAACACTATTCAGTATGGTCGTTCATTGGGGCACCAAGGTTTGTGGATGGTGTTGCCTAGAGCTCATCTCATATCTAAATACGCTTAAGAATACCCTCAACTAGACCATACAAGCAACACCTTACCACAAAAGCCTGAAGTTATCAAGGTATTTTTAGAACCCGACAGCTCTTGACAAAGACGGCCGTTGAGATTAAATTCAATCCGATAGGCACCCTTAATTCGACAACATGTAGGGTTGGCTGGGAGTACCCCTGTACACTCCACCTGGGGAGTTTTCAGCTCAAAGAATTACCCCCTCTGAGAAGCTTGATTTCTCCATCTTCCCATCGGTAGAAATTTCCGATATTCTTAATAATAACATAATTACTTAAAGCATTGGTTCTCGTGACCGACACCAGATTTAGTAGATGCATATACGGTAGAGCCACTCAGGTATATGCGTGTTAATCTTGTTGTCATAGCCCTCTTACAGCCCCTTGACGTGGACTGCATACGATCATTTGTTAAGTCCCGGATAATGTACCCTAAGATTCTGCATACACTCTCTCGAGAAAGACTTCGTGTATGACCAAGAGGTCCCGATGCGCCAGCCGCAAATTTCAAGGCGAGTTGTATCACCGGGATTATTGGATTTGCCAAGGCTCTACATGGCTGGGTTCGATTTTAAGATGCAGAAACAGCACTGCAAGTTTGTTTTCTTCTGCCCATCGGCGCCTACGACTCGTTTCGCGATGACTCGTGCCACGACAGGCTCAACTAGCCACTTTCGAGGAACGAGCTATGCAACCTCTAACTGAAGTTCGCCAGGCTGCAAACCACCTTTAGTTATAATTGTTTCAATAAAGGTAGGCAATGAAGAGGGTAAGCAGAGGGTAAGGAGAGGGTCAACGGACCTTGCAGATGGCGCTAGCTGGAGCGCTGTCCTGTAAGCCTTCAAGCCCATCATACCGGTATAGCGCATTTTGCAACTCGTGCTGTGCAGGGTCTTTTCAGCGAAAATATTGGCGTAAGTCCCGGTGGTGAGTTGGGATATATAAGATGAGCGGGAGCGCGCCGCTCATGAACCGCGCGATCCTGTCGCGAGACTCTCTATCGTCATTCTGTTGTTCACATTCGTTTGGGTTAACTGCGTTGATATCGATACCATCGTCCATCAAGGAGACAATATGCGCGCCCAATCACAGCTCTTCGGCTTGCTCCTTCTTGCACCAATCGCTTTGGCGACCAAGAAGCTGAAAATCCCAGTGGGCCTATCTTACTTTGGCACGCCTGGTCAGTCCAAACTTCAGCTCGCTTCTGGCGAATGTGCCACCGGGGAACAAGAATGTGGCACCGGTTGCATGCCCATCGGTAGCGAATGCTGTAATGGAGAAGGGTACTGTGATAGTGGCGACAGTTGCGACAATGGCGGCTGCTGTCCCGTCGGCGAGACGTGTGATGGAAGCCCTGACGGCTGCGATATTGAGGAGGTGGAGTGTGGTGGCGGTTGTATTCCAAGCAGTGGAGAGTGTTGCAGTGATGGAGGCTATTGTGAGCTTGGAACGTACTGGTTAGTAAACAGATTCCATTCTTTCTCCTTCGATGCCCCCTTTTCAGATGTTCTGCGGGGGTTTCGTGGGATGTGACTACATGACTTTGGACCTCTTCCCTGACAGCTTGAAATCCCTGTAACTCCTTGGATAACACTGGACTGACTCCGATCATTAGCACTAGTCTAGGTACCTGCTGCGATAACGGCGACACCTGCGATGGCAGCACCGACACCTTCTCCTTCAGCGATACCTTCACTTTCGCCTCAGAAGACGAGACGGTGACGTCGGAACCCACCTTCACCTTCTCGACTGATGCGCCTGCGACCACGACTACGGACGATGCTACTACCTCGCTCACTCAAACTGCGGTCACCACCACGCGACAGTCGACACCGACGACAACCATCTTTCAGCAGTTGGGTGGGCATTACAGTCCTGATGCCAACATGGTGGCGGCGGGCATTGCCATGGGGGCTGTCCTGTTGATATAATTGGTGAAAGATTAGACTTGAGAGCGGTGTCACTTCTGTTTGGTTGGTTGATAATCATCTTGAGCGAGTTTGATGGAAAGAAAGTAATGTAACCAGGCGTGTCCTTGCAATAATGTCTCTGGCTGCGACCACCAGTGACTCTGGGTCTTGGCCCTGAGGCTGGGCATGAGTACGGAGATCGGGAGTGCGGTGTAACATTGACTTATTATGGTGGGCAATTAGGAAGGTGACGCCTTAGGGGTCTAGACTAGGAGCTAGGATATAGAAATCTCCTATACATCCTTGCTCTTCCAATCCACCAAGACGTGTCCGTCATGGGACAACACGTTCGCCTCGGAGTTCCCGAACGGAACGCTCTTCGTTCGAGATAGCAGCTTCAATTTTCACCCACTGGAGCTCCGCATGATAATCTGCTGGTTTTAACTTTACTTATGTCTCAGTTTTTGAGGAATCGTAAGTGTGTACGTCTCACCAGTATCCTAGATTCAATAACATCGAAGTAGTGACTGATCAAGTTGAGAATCAGTGTACACAGACCGATGAGTCTTACTAATTATCTCAAACTGGAAATTGGCTAATCCGAATAGGTTTCGGAGCTTCTCCAACAACTTCGTCTTGTCAATGTATCGCACATCGAGCACTTACTGTTCCATTGGGACGGTTGAGATCGAAACGACTGAAGAGCCTTCCAGGTGTTACCAAATGGCAAAAGGTCTCCGTGAAGCCAGGCAGAGGGGGCTATGTTGAGAGTAGAAAATGCAGTATCCACTAGATTCTGAGAGAGGGAAGTTCGTGGAGTGAGTGTTTATCTTCTCATCAGCATCCATACAAGCCGGACGCAAATAGAAACTCACAGCTGACGCAGTTTGGCGCCTTACCAGGCCTACATCAGGCGGACCGGGCGAAATCATGCTGAAAATACCCAAAGCTGCATCTGATGAGATGCGTGCCAAGAAATGCCGGAATTCAGGCCCAGGTAGGTGCGTTGAACCTTTAGCATTCGCCTCTACGACATGCTACACTTTGGCAAAGTGAGCATACTGGCACAGAAAGACACTTCGTTGCTGCATGTGTCAAGTGAGCTCGAGGCAGGCCCACTGGAGCATTGGATCTATCGTGTATACTGCGAAATCGAAGTAGATACACTGCGAACACAGATATGGAACATCCGCCTTCGAAATGTGGACGAATACCTCCCGGGTAGCAGTGACATCTCTATTGCAACAAATAACATGCTGATGGGCAGGCAGAAATTCAAGATGGCTCGACAGGAGATGAGTATCAATCAAGCCCAAGCGACCGCTTGGCGAAGAACATCATCAGGTGCTTAAACAGCTTGAAACACCCCAATATACTTAACTTCTCGGATCATACAACTTGCAGGACAAATACGAGCTGCTTTTCCAACTTGCTTCTCAGTCTTTGCACTCCTACTTCACAACGGGAATCAAAGCGTTGATTTGCTCGATCAAGTCTCCGCAATCCTGAACTTTCTGGGTTGGCATCGACCCTCCAGACGTTGCACTTCTATGTCTGGCAGGACGTGTCTCTAATTAGTTATCATCATGTTACCAAGCCCGAAAATATATTGATCAGAAATGGAGAATTCGTACTGACCCATTTGGATCTATCTACCTTGAAAGAGTCCTCCAAGGATCGGATGGATACTCATTTTCGATACGGTCAAGGACTCTACTTTGCCCCCGATTGCGAGGATTACGACGACTACTCCAAAAGGCACACGATTGGGCGACATAGGGATGTTTGGTCACTTAGATGCACCATTCTTGAGCTTGTGGTTCTCGTCGAGCTCGGCAGGGCTGGTTTGACGGAGTTCACTCAAGAACGAAAGGTGACTTTTGCCAATAGATACAAAACTTCAGCCTTCCATCGGCAAATCACCCAACCTAGGCATTGAGAAATTCATCAATTAGCTTAGTCAGGCCTCTGATGATGATGATGATCATCATGATCATGAGTGTAGGAGAGATACCATTGGTCTGGTTCGGGAGATGCTCTCTATCACCCCAGGGCAGCGTCCAGAGGCGGCTCGAGTTTCAGAAAGGTACCGTGCTACGTCACTCAAATGCATTGCTGGAATTCTCAAGCGCGAGCTTGCGAACACGGACAGCCTTGGGTGGCCGCCTGACATTCCTATGTTAGACAGAAATACTTCACGCCGATGCGCTACCAGACGTGTACTCACTCCTCGAGCTTTTGAAGACGACGTGTCCTACAACACAACCAATAAAACTTATCAAGTCATGAGGAAGATACTGGAGTCTGTACAAGACACGAACATCAATATTCACATCGTTCTTGCTAATTTTCGGCGCTACAATTATGATTTTTCTGGAACCCTAGATGAAAAGGGGCAAAACAGGGGACTGAAAACGGTTGAGCTACGCATCCTCAGACTCGATCTGGCCGAATCAAGCAACATCTCTATCATATCGTCGACGATTTACCGGCTTCTCGACACATTTGCATGCTAGCAGCATCGAAGCAAATGTTCACGCTGAGTGAAAATTTGACCGGCGACGCGGAGCCAAATGTTTGGAAGCTCGATCAAAACTGCCTGTATGACCAGGATCGAAGCTGATCAGGAGCATTCACCGTGGTGCGAACAACACGGATATTTGGACCCCCAAGGATGTCCTCATCCAATGGCTAGAATACGATGACACATGGGTAGGGTATGTTGGCCGAATCATGCGCGCGCGCTTGGAGGCCATCGTCAAACTCATCCATGCTGCTTCTAGGTCACCGACATTCAAAGTTCTTCCTTGTTACGGGTATTTCCCTGATATTCGACATCATGCGTTCGGGCTCGTATTGGGCTTCCCCGAATCGTGAACGGGAGAGATTGAAGCCAGCTACCCTACACCAACTCATAATGGACGCCCAGAATGTGTGAAAGCGTCCTGAGCTTGGTCAAATCTTCCTCGTGCCCATTCGCTGGCCATATCCCTCATGGAGTATTACAGCATCGGCTGGCTACGTAAGAACATCTCATGACACAATGTTCTGCTCTTCCGAGACCAAGACGAGGTACTCGACGTGAGATCAGTGTATGCGACAGGTTTAACCACGGACAGCTGGATCAATCTAACGAGTACCCCGCAGGGCGTGGGGATGAGGAAAAGCGTACAAAATATCAACATCCACTCTACCGCAGAGGCAACCATCAATTCTGTTTAGAGTTTGACTATTTCAGTCTAGGCCTTGTCCTTCTGGAGATCGGGGTTGTGGAAGACCATTAATGATATCGACAAAACCTTCTCGGGCTCGCCGATAGAGCTTCGCAAGTACTTGGCACGCATCCGCAAAGAAGCATTTGCTTTATTAGGGCCAGCGTGTGGGGAAGATATATCGCGGGGTAACGGAGGTGCATCTCGCCCTTGGTCAGTATGCGGAAGCAGAAGAGTGCAGTCGCCGGTCGCCTGATGGCAAAAGAAACTTTGTGAGACATTGCATCCTGACATTTATATGAGTGCTAGCAATCCTTCCCCAGTACTCGCTGCTTCAGCGAGCCAGCATGAGGATGAATCCTCAACTCTCGTCGAAGCCAATAAGCTCGCGACATGGGCTTTGGGAGACTGTAGAAGCATGCTGGGCTCCAAACACCTACCTCGATACAGATGATGTGGAGAATGGGAATTGTTGAGAAATGTCGAGGCGATCTTGGGTAGGGTATATACTGATCCAGGAGGCACGTTGTCTACTTGCGGAAGTCCTGGGCGAATCGCATCCCGACCGCCAGCAGATGATGTGCCAATTAGAGAGCTGGAAACCGGTGCAGGGGCATACACAGTGATTCTTGTCTGAGAGACACAAGGACTAACACTATTCAAGAAAAAGAGAGTATTCTGACTTATGACCCGCGAAGTCAAAACTAGGCACATCAGCTTACTTTGTGCCCGCAATATAGGCTCTTGTCAAATTAGATTATGACAAGGAATTCCAAGTCGCCACATGGCTGCCTGGTAACAACGCGCATTGCGGGGAGGCTCTTGCCCGTAGCATTCATGCACTGACGTCACTAAGAATTGGGGATGTTACTATCCATCGACCAGCAGGTTATCGGCTTCAACGACAATGTCTCTTTTTCCAATTGGACTCAACTGCAACGGTAAAACCTCTCCCGGTAACTCGAGAAGTTAACAACGACAACAAAAACAACACCCTCCTCGCCCACTCCTCACCAAACACCACCACTATGTCCTCATCCATCAACCCCCTCCGTGCGCTCCTCTGCGCACCCGCACGCACCAACCTCACCTTGCGCACCCCCACCCTCCCATTATCGTACCGCCTGATCTCCACCACACCCTTCCCGCGCCTCCCCTACAAAAACGACCAAGACCGGGAATCTGTCAAGCCGCGCGCGCACGAGTACACGGGCTCAGGATCGGACGATGGCGCCGCCGCCCAGGAAGACGCAGCCTTCAACCCGGACAAGACGTCGCCCGAGGAGGCCAAGAAGACAGCGGGTAAGGGCCAAGCCGAGGGAGACAGCAACCCGCTTGAGGTCAGCCCCGCCAATAAGGACGTGTCGGAGGCAGGGCGCGGGAAGGAGGAGGATAGGCCGCATACGGGGAGTAACCAGAAGCCGAGTGGTGGCGGTAATCAGCAGAAGAAGGGGAAGGTTAACTAAAGAAGGGATAGGAGAGGACTTGGGCCGGTGTGCGCGAGGCAGGGGTAAAGTTCGTAATTAGAGTGAGGGAGGTCTGACGATGATTGTACTCCATCGACGTTTTCTCTGCATGTATATGGAGCTCGGCTGGTAGATATTCCTCAAAATCATCATTTTGCATCGTATGTGACGTCGATTACACTGCATTGTGAGGTGCCTTGCTGTTCGTATGTTACAGTTGAACATCACCGTGTCTGTTCCTCCCCATATGTACCTATCGACTCTGCAATTAATTTCAAGTTAGTCTTTTGAATTGACGAAGATGGTCGATCATGTCCCCCATGATGCCTCATACTAAGCCACCTCACGGAAGCATCTCTCTATAGCTCGTAATCGCCGTCGAATCATTGAGAAATGCTCCTAATGGTCGATCACCGCCTCGCTCGAGAGGTGATGCAGTCTCATATGGTGCTGCCTTCATCCATACAGCCCGTCTACGATATCCTGTTCGTCCTCGTCGTCCACCGCATTAGCCTTCTTCCTCTCCTGATTCCCTATCTCCTTTCTCTTCTTCTCCGCATTCACATCTTGCCTACACATGGGACAGGACCCTTTACTCAAGAGCCAAGGCCCCACGCACTCGAGATCAAACCGATGCTTCTCATGCTTGACGTGGATGGTCAGTCCAGTGGCTGGATCGATGCGCTCGTCCGAGCACGGCAGCACCACCACCAACGGATACGGATCGTCGAGGAAGGCCTCGGTGCAAATCGGGCATAGCTCTCCCTGTTTGAGCTGCTTCTTCGGCACCCGGTCCAGCGCGTCTAGGTCATCCTGTGTCAAGAAACCCTTCATATCGGGATGCTCCCTGTCGACCACCAGCTCTTCGATGAGACCCTGCAGCAGCTCCGTATCGACTCCAGCCGGGGCTTGGTTTCGGAGGGCCGTCATTTGGTCGAGCACCAAGGTGAAAAGGCTTCTCAGGGCGTCGGGTGTCGGTCCCACGTTGCGGTTGGAACTTGACGAGGATGGTTCGGGCAATAATTCGTGAAGAGCCGAGTGGAATGATGACATGTCGGGCCGCCGCGTTTGGCGAGGGGCGGAGGGCTTGATGCCGTGCTCGACTAGAAACACAGAGGTCAACATAATAGGCGATGAACGATGGACATAGCAGGAGAATAGCTTACCTTCGTACGGATTACTTGCCATGCTAGGCGACGAATGGATGAGTTTATCCGTATTTTTATTTTTGTGTTTGGAAGGCCTCGGTAATTGTAGTGTAACTCTAGATGTGTTATTGACTTGCCGTCAAACGGTGAATTAGTGAGCTTAACCGTAGCTGAAGGCTTTGGATATCTTGATTGATAAATGTTACAATTTAACCGTTTGACATCCCACCAGGCACCGCGGGGTTGACGCGGTGTCGGTTGTGAATTAGCGCCCTTAGTGGCGGACCGTGCTCTTCTAGGCCTGCAGTGGCAATGGGACACCCTCACCTGTTTCGTCATCCAATCTCTCTCTATTCAACGAAGGTTTTAAATATGGCTGGCAAGACGAATATTGTCGATTCTCAACGACAGGATATCATCCAAGAGGGTTCTGGCTTCTCTATCACTCGCATCACTCACTTCCTTGCCTCCGAATGCACATACTTACCGGGGTCCAGGCAGAAGCGGGCATAGGCAGACGCGGGTATAGGCAACGCGGGTATAGGCAACGCGGGTATAGGCAACGCGGGCATCTGCCACAGTAGCGGCTGTAGCAACGCCCTGATTCGCCAGGAGCCTTGCTTGTCGTCCGATTTTGCGGCACAGTGTCAGGGTACTAGTTTCACAGGAGGACTGGTCATAATTGGTTTGATACGCCATGCTATCGACAGCCAGCGGGACGCATAATGCTATTGAAAAAGAGTGTCAAGTCCCAGGCCTCCATATGGCTTTGCAATCATCTCTGAGTGCCATCGCCATCTCCTTGCGTGATAGTTCTTTCCGTCAAAATCATCCCTCCTTGCTGCTTGCATTGCCAGTCACTATTTGAAGGTTGTTTCCGAAACGGCAACGGCGCGAATTTGTTGCATTCTACTTAATCGAACTTGCATCAGTCCGCAGAACAAGGTTGTAATATTTGCCGTGCACTTCACTAGAGGCTCATTTGCGACGCGCCTGATCTGCAGCAACTTCCAGTCATGTTATCCACATCCTAAAGATGCTACTTTTCTACCAACTCACTTCGTGGACGTCGGTATCGAGGACTCTGCCGGCGTAATATATCCGCCCCTGTAACTTCATAAATCGGAGTAGTATGAGAAAGGCCAGTTTCGTATGTTCACCTACTGGTGGGGTATGGTCCCGAATGGTGCAAGAACCACGGGGAAAATGTTGAATATTGCCAAAGACGATCCAAGACGCAATTACCATTACCAGGCAGGAAACTTGGTGTTCGATGCGTCTGGATCGATTCTCTCTGCATCATCAAAAGGGACTTGAATGGAACGGGGTCAATATGATTGGCTGGTTGAGTCCAGCAGGATCGGTCAATATTATGAGCAGGCGTTGTGCACATTTTCGGCAACTGGCGCATCTCATTGCGACGAGGGATGTTTTCTTCTGAGGCCAGTATTGAAGTATCCGTGGAGCCAAGTGTGATCAAAGTCGATGGTTCAATCGAGCGAGAAAGCCTTGAACTTCATCAACATCGGCACATGCCTCATCAGGACCCTGACACACTTGGTCCCTATTATAAGGGTCATGTAATGCAACCTGAGCTTGTGTGGCGTGACTGGGTGGCTCGGGAATGGATCTTTGCTAGGCGGATTCTGCATTTCGGCAGAGACTGTATGTTCTGGGAATGCCGGAGAACAAGAACTGCTGAGTGGTGCGTCGAAGATCTCAACGTGAGGGGCGAGAGGGTTCATGGGCTCGTGGCGAGATCATCTCAACTTATGGTTCCATGGTTTATTTTCGTCGAGTTATTCAGCAGGGTAAAATGGACATCCGTGCAAGACAAACTGGCGGCGCTTTCATCCCTTGTCAAGGTTATCGAAGAACATACTGGGCGGAAATATCCCACCAGCACTGGAAAATGGGAACACAACTTGATACAATCTTTGGTATGGCGCTGGAAACATTGGGATCGACCGCCGCCGTTGGACGTCAAGCCTATTGGGGTGCCCTCTTGGTTGTGGGCTTCCTGCGAGTCAACCGTCGACTATACTTGGTTGACCTTGTCGAGCAACCTTGGCGTCAAGGTATGAAAAGCGATTTCATAGCCGACTACAATGCTGTATCTCGAGGGATCAACCTTGCGATTCAAGTATGATTAATCCTGGCGAGACTCAAAAAAGACAACACTTGGCCCGTGAAATGGTCCGCAATAGGCAAGACTCGCCGCGGGAAAATCCAGTATCTTCGTTTCTATCTCGATAGAATGCTTGCTGAAGAGGGACTTGAAGGTGCCTCTCGCGACTCTCGCGAGGTCACCTTCCTCGGACTACAGGGCGATCATGAATGTACGTCTTTGAAAGTTGAAATTGGACTAAGCAGTTTTCTAGCTCTCGTCATGACGGAGACGGGTAGGTACAATTACCAGGAGACTTGGTCTTGTCCTAATTGAGATCAGCGCGAATGCTCCTGAGCCCTCTTTTCCCAGATACTTTGGCGATGAGGAGGTAATCGATCTCATCGGATGAAGGGTGCTTGGGATTCTCGGACCGGAGTTATACACATATAAACCAATCACCTGGAAGACACGTAAAGGGACGCTTGGCTCAGGCTCGGTCTCTGTGATCCCATACGGGAGAGGACATTTCAGGTTCTCCTACCACTGAAGGCGTTGGAGGAAGAGTCATTCAGCACCCGCTCCTGTCCCTAAGCGTGGACGACGCTGAGACCAAAACCAAGAAGGCACTCCGAGTGTATTGCCCGAAAGGCAAAGTTGCTGGTTTATCTTCTTGGGAACTTGCCTTGACAAGAAATGTGAAATTGTTCAGTGGAAAACTAAAACACAAGTCCTATGTTTGAACTATGGAACTAACCATGCTGCAGCCGAATTCTCGTTAAACTACTTCTCCCATCAAAGCCGGCATAGCAAAACTACGTAGTAAAACATCAGGTGGTTTCCAGTTACGGTCTGAATTATAATCAGCTATTAGTCGGTCAGTTGGACTGCTCGATGCATCAAGGCAAGAAGCGAGCACGACGTCGCGTTGCGTAATGACATAAGTTACCAAGGACCCCGACGATCCTACCGGTTAAATGCGTTCGCTGTTGGAAAAGGGCACTCCGCAATTTGTATGCACTACAAGCATCGTTAGCTCGGAACGGCAATTTCCTCCTATAATGGCTGCGGAAATGCAGCGCTATAGACGAACTGTGGGGGTTGGAATGCGGGGGAAGTCTTGGGCCTGCCCGCCCTTGGTCGTTAAACATGGTATGTCGTCTCCTCACCTTGATGTGGCGACTTGAGGGTAAGTTATCGGGCATTTCGCCATGAGTATATAAAGTCGGCGACCTGCGCTGGCCGGCTCACCTGCGCTGTGTCAACGCTGGATGAGACTCTGTACATAGGTTCCATCAGACCCTGAGACATATGTCATAATGGCGAGATTCGGGCTTTTATTGAGCTCGCTGGCGCTATCGTTTCACGTAGTCCAGGGCTTACGTCCCCGACAGGAAGCCAATGCCACCATAACTACTGGCCCAGTGACATTCCCTGCCATCAGTACATCATCGCAGTCTTTCAACGTCTCTGCCACGCCGACGGCAACAAGGAAGAACGATGACTTCTCAGACGATGCCTTGGCGGTACTCTGGGAACAGGTTGGACCCATCGCTACGGGCCCCATCAACTCGACTGTTTCACCTACACCTGAGCCCACGAGTTACCTGCAACCGGGCATTTTTCACCCCTTGGTTCCTTCGTACAACCGAGAGCTAGCCGATCTGAAGCTCCCCGAAGGCTTCTCATGGGGAGTGGCATCGTCGTCGTACCAAATTGAGGGAGCTGCCAAGGATGAAGGCAAAGGGCCTTCGATATGGGACCTCCTATCGCACCGAATCCCGGGCCTTATTGCCGACAACTCAACGGGCGACGTCGTGGGTTCTCACTACTGGCTGTACAAGCAGGACATAGCTCGTCTAGCAAACCTAGGCATCCCTCGTTTCAGCCCCAGCATAAGCTGGCCGCGTATCTTTCCCTTTGGCAAGGGACCCGTCAACGCAGCCGGCGTGGCCCACTACGACGACGTAATAAAGACGCTCGTCGAAGCCCACGTAAAACCCTCAGTAACCCTCTTCCATTGGGAAACCCCCTTAGCGCTCTTCAACGAGTACGGAGCATGGAACCACCCCCAAATCGTAGACGACTACGTCGCGTACGCCCAATTCGTCATCTCCCGCTACGACGAGTACGTCGACGAATGGTTCACCATCAACGAGCCCCAGCACTGCAACTGGCAGTTCTCGACTTACCCAGCGGGGGAGTATTATCCCGCCTACGACGGCATCACGGGTGGCATCCAATCCCGCTACCTCTGCGGACATCACACCCTCCTTGCGCACGCGAAGGTGGCCAAGTGGTACCATGATGAGTTTCATGGCCGAGGCCGCATCACGTTCAAGAATAGCGGCAATTACTTCGAGCCCAACACCACGTCGGAGGGAGACCTCGATGCCGCGCAGCGGCAGTACGACTTTGTCCTCGGCTGGTTCGGCGGGCCCTGGGCCGAGGACGGGGATTATCCCCAGAGTTTGAAGGATACCCTGGGCGACCTGCTGCCGGCGTTTACGGACGAGGAGAAGGAGCTCATTAAGGGGTCGTGCGACTTCTACGCTATTGATCCGTATACCTCGTACACAGCCTACGAGATCGACGGCGGTTCCGCGGCTTGCGCGGCGAATCAGTCAAATCCGGCGTGGCCTGAGTGCGCGGGGAGTGTGTCGCTCGAGGGAAACGGGTTTCCTATTGGGCCGGCGGGTGATCAGGGCGTTAGTTGGTTGTACGATACTCCGACAGGGGTGAGGAGGTTTCTGTCCAAGATTACGAAGGAGTTGTTTCCTAGTGTGCCGGATATCGTGGTAACGGAGTTTGGGTTCGCGGAGCCGTTCGAGGGCGAGTTGGATAGTTTGCAGACTATCTTGTGGGATTTGAGGAGGGCGGATTATTACCAGAGTTATTTGGACAACATTCTGGCGGCTATTTATAATGATGGGGTGAATGTTACGGGGGCTTGGGGGTGGGCTATTTGTAAGTGGGCCAACCTTCCCTCTCGTGATTCTGGTGAAGGGGAGGTATCTGAAAGTGGGTGCTGACTTCTTTGGCTGTAGTTGACAACTTCGAGTGGTTCGCCGGGAGTAAGGTCCGCTTTGGGTTGCAGTACGTCAATTATACCAGCTTGGAACGGACGCCCAAGGCGAGTATGTTCCAATTTCTGAACTGGTTCAAGTAAGTCATCCCTAATACAAACCCCTGTCTCAAATGAAGAATTTAGCTCACGTTGAGAAGGGAGCATGAATGAAGCCGAGCGGTGGAATGAGATCAGATGGTTTGGAGAAACCCTAACGCCGCCCTATGCCAATTACACATCGGTGTTTGAGTAGGAGCTTGATACAATTTAGTCAAACCCCGTTGGGTGTTGACCGTACGAGGGTAGCATCTTCTCGAGCCTGAGTTCAGAGTGCAAGTGGTGTTAGCGCCTTACGGACGTCGTTAAAAGCGACGAGGCTATCAGTAGCATGTTGTCTTCTATGCTCTACCAGCGAGCACTTGGGCTCCTAGGGGAACATGATCGAGGATTTTGAGAATTAGTTTGCAACAGAACGGCGGCGGTCCATCCCATCCCTGAGGTCGATCAGAGAAATCAATAGAGTTGCACAATGCTTTAGTGGGTCTGCATCGACGACTTGCGGTAGCGTCTGAGAGCAATTGACTCCAGCTCGATGGCGGGATAATGATTCAACCGTTTCGAAAATTTTGGTAGAAAGATCAGGTGGGTTTTTATTCAACTCGAGTCAGGCCAGGCAAATTTTCAGCAGTTGAAGTTTGTGAACTGATCCATATCGAATATCAAGTCTTAGCATCCGCTTGGCCTCCAGAACACGTCGTCATTCCAACTCCCGACTCACGATCTAGATTCAAACTCGAGGCCAGCAGCCGCGTGCCTATTCCACCTCAACAACAGTACTTACACCTTACTCTGCATCCACCACGTCCATGATGGCAACCGCAGCAGTAATCGGCAGTACCGGCCTAGTAGGCGGCCACATCCTGTCGGACCTGCTCGGCCTCGACGCTGTCAAAACGGTCCACACCCTCTCGCGCCGGGCGCCTAAAGCAGAGGGGCCCAAGCTGTCCGCTCACATCGATGCCGACATCACCAAGTGGGCTTCTGCCCTCTCGTCCATCACGCCCACTCCGGACATTGTCTTCTCGGCCTTAGGTACCACACGCGCCGACGCGGGGGGGATTGCGAATCAGTGGAAGATTGATCATGATTGTACGTACCTACCTCTAATCATATCCACCGCCAGACAGAAAGAAGACTAGGAACACAAAGAAGAAAAACGGAGAAGCAGTTAACTGACCATCCTGTGTAAAACAGTAAACGTTGAACTCGCCAAATCCGCCCGTGCCGCCGGCGTAAAAGCCTTCATCTTTATCTCGTCGGCCGGTACGCGGGGTCTCATCGGCGGAGCAGCACCCTACTCGAAAATGAAACAAGGTGTTGAAGACACGATCAAAGAGCTTGACTTCGAGCAAGCCATTATCCTGCGTCCCGGATTGATCTTGGGCGATCGCGAGAAACCTAAGGCCCCCATCGTCAATGCGATTGCCAAGGGATTGGGCAGTTTGCATAAGGGATTGCAGGATATGATTGCGCAGGAGGCTGACGAGATTGGGAGGGCTGCTGTCAATGTTGCGATGATGGCTAGAGAGGGAAAGGCGCCGGAGAGGTACTGGATTGTGGAGGGGGCGGATATTATTAAGTATGGACGGGAGGAGGCGAAGTCCGTTGAGGAGAAGGGGAGTGAGATTTGAGTTTGAGAGTGAGGGAAAAATAGAGAGAAAGTGGGTGTGTGTATGATTTCTGGGTTAGGGTTGGTTAATTTCGGGTTCTTTTGTCTGGCTTGCGTGGTGTCTGGCGTTTTTTTGAATGATACACATTTGCCAGGGGTTCAGATAAGTTCCGCAAAGACGTGGTGTGATGAAGGAAAGGACGCCTTACACATTGGCAGTCTGCTCTGATGTCGCGGCATCATCGTTCACATCGACTTGGTTACCACCTTTGCTCTTGCACCGTCAGACCTTGATTACCAGCAAGATGTTGTTCTGCCATCTCCCGATCTATTAGTGCTGCATCCGACTGAGACAGCTCCGGACCGCATACTTTCCGTACGCCGTGCGCCGCTTGTGCCTTGATTCTCGAGTGGTATTGCCGGTCACACTGCAGTGTCGGTGTAATCGAAATTCATTGGTTGCACCCGCACAGAGAAAGTAGCTCTCACGCCATACCAGCTTGAGTCGTCCAATTTCAGATGTAGGTCATGTTTGGAGAAGAGAGACAATGGCAAGGAGAAGTTTGTTTAGGTGATGTTGTATATCTGCCGACGTGATCCTTCTGCTCGCCAAGCGTGATATCTCATTGGCCACGCCCCGGTGTTGATTGCAGGCTGAGTTCGTCTATGAAGAGCGCGTTGATCTTGTACCTGGGACCATTGAGTGCGTCTACCCTATGGCTATTTGTTAAACGAGGTATTCATGATACTTCCTCAGCTACACTATTTTTACGTATCGGTTGCTTGGCCAGCTTCGTGTTGTTTCGTTCGTCCGAGGAACGAACAATTCCGTAATTGGTGTATCTACATGCACGTACATACAGATGCTTGACAAATAATGTGCATTTTTCATGACCTGATCAACTCTCCTGCTCCTATGCTGTGTCTCGCGACTCTACATGCGATGTAAGTCGCAAGCAAAG